>NC_044282.2:16234533-16861227 GCF_004027225.2 Strigops habroptila
AATGAATCATCTTTGCAGAAACATTTTCAATGGGCATGAGATGGTATTTCAGTTGATTGGAATGGGGGATGTTAGTCCTTGTTTGTTACACCTTGGCTATTAGATCAAGAGGAAAGTTAAATTGTTACTTAAATTAATAAGAGGTTTAGGTATAGATGGATTGCAGGACTAGCATGTCCAGCTTTGGAGATAACAGTTGCATTCTGAGTTTAAGTTACTAGAAACATGTATGATGAAAGTGGTAAACAATTTGAGAAGGGGAATAAGGAGTTGGAGAATTAAGGATAAAGATTTCAAAAATATGAATACAACACGGTATTCTAAATGTGCTGTATTTGAGAAGGTGCTTAGGCAGTCAGAAGAGAAATCAGAAAGGTGATGTGTTTTTCTAGGGTTTGCAGCAATTGAAAACTTCTCATCAGCACTGACAGCATGATTATGAAGCATGTTCAGTGCATGTGAGATTTTAGGAGCTTGATTGCCCAACTCTTTAAGTCCATTAAAGTATTTGCATTTGGAGTTTTTATTTTTTCCAAAGACTTGGCCAAATTTGTGTGTATTTTTTGTGGAAAGAGAAGATGCAGCCAACTAAATTATGCATCTAGTATTTCCAGAAAGGGAAGAAACATGAGGAAGTTTCAGATACTGTGCAGTATTTCTGATTTCTTTTGCATAATTTTTATGTTTCACCGAAAGAATGTTTTGTGGAAAGCTTACTACAGTCTCTCAGAGCTGAAATTTCATTCTGGCTTCTGATACTCATGTAACAAAACCAGTGCAAAAAGTTCAGCTAGATTCATGTGCTGTTCCAGTCAGTAAATTGAATTTTAGCAAAATTGCAGTAGTGACTGCAATCAATAAAGGATCCTATTTTATGGACTCAGGTAAGAATTCTTCAGAAATTAAGCTTGTTCTTGAAGGTGGCTTATTAGCATATAGCTGTCTCTCCACCATCACTCATTTGAGGTTAATGTTGCTTGAATTGGTTGATGACATTTTATACCTTATTAAAATGTGTAGATTGAATCATTCTAGGATGAAAGGACGAAAAAATGAAAGCATGAGATTTTCAAATACCATATAGAAGTGCTGTAAATAAGGTAAAAATAGATGGAAATTATGCCAGTGGTACAATAGTAGGTTATTTTTTTCATCAGAAGACATTTTCTCAATATTCCGCAATACTCCATTTGCATAGGATATATACTAAGAACAATGATAAAACTTTGCAGACATCAACAGCTCCAAATGCTTGTTACTATGCTGATATGGTCCCAGAAGCAGCAGTCATTGTCTTGCTCCAAAAGGTTTATTATCCTTTCCCTGCTGGCGGTTCTGTCAATACACCTGGTGTAAGGGGCAAGGTCTCTGAGAAGTCTGCTGTCTCCCTTTAGCTATTAGTCTCCTTCCCGGTACATAGCAGTCCGTATCCATCTGCTGCATACTTCTGCTTTGTGAAAAGCAAAAACATTCCTATAATACAACATTTTAATTTATAGTATTGATATCCCTATCCAGTTCTGAACATTGAAAGTTCAGGAGGGGAGAAGAGAGCAGGTGTGATAACCATATTTTTAATTGCTGACTAACATAAATTGCGGTTACAGCTGTTCAGAAGGACAGGTTTCCTTGATAGTATGAGGTACCTGTGGTTGTGCAAGCAGTGTATGGTTTGATTTTTATTTTTTTTTCCCCTCTGTGAGTTGGATATTTATTGGTATTTCAGAATATATAGCATGTGTTATATAAGCACGATAAAATATGTACAGATTTATATATATAAAATAAACCCCAGCCCTATCTGGTACACTGTGTTCTGGTGATTCACATTGTATGTTTTCATGCCTTTTCTTGTGCAGTTAGACATATGAACAATCTATTCTCTTAACAGGACTGCTCATTTATCAGGTGTTCGTTCTTCACTGCATAAAAAAGGTTACCTTCTTTTCTCTCACATAAAGAGGTTCCGTGTGTTTCAAGTGTCATTAGTGGCAGAGCTTTAATGTCAAGGTTACTGCACCTTAACTTTCAGCTACATTGAATACAATTATAGACAAACTCTTCAGAGATGTTTCAGAGGAACACTGGGAGTGCTAGCAGTCTGTGCATAGTTGCCACTACACAGGAATGGGAATTTCTGTTATGTTGGTTCAAACCATCTCCCATAGTCATTGTAAATAAACTGATAGCCGTGCTTTAAAGTCTCGGAGGGCTGAGGAACAACTAATGTAAGAGAAGAGAAAGTATGGTCATAAAATTAATTGTTAGCAACCTGTTTCTTCCATTTACCTGCATGGGGTTTTTTTCCTTTTCCTTTTATTTCCTTTCACAGTTGGTTTTAGTGCAAGTGTTTAAATATTTTGGTTAAATAAAACACAGAATAGTCAAAATGATTTTTAAACCATGATGTGAAATTTGTTACGGAGTAGATTTGTGAGATGTAGTTGGAGGATACTTGGTTTTGAGGGCCTATAGAGCAAATCTAGGTAACCCTGGATGGATGGGCATCCTGGGTGGTGCCTAGAGTCCTTCTGTAAGCACTCTGGCTTACGCATGCTGCTTTCATAAGGGAAGGAATCTTGGTCATTTCCATAACAAAATAAGTGATTTTCTCCATCATCATGCTTTGGTGACAGCACTGTCATCCAATCCACAAATTAATCCATTAGTGCATACCTCATCTTTTGATTTTTTTAATTCTTTATTTTTATCAACAAACCTTACTCAGGTCCGAGTTACATTCTTTCCTTGCATTGTGGATCCTACCATCCCATTTTTTCCAAGGCCATGCTACAGCTGTTGCCAAAGCTTTTGTTCACCTTCTATCCTGCCTTTTTAGACTCCTATTTACAATACCTGCAACTTGCTCACTTCAGTAAACCAAAAAATAGCGTAAAGCTAGCTCCATTTTAAACTCTTCTTTTGGCTTGCTCTTCTTCTACCCCATTGAGTTCAAATGTGTTATTTTTACCTTCAGCTGTAAAAAGCATGATGCATGGTACTGCTGTTTTAAGGAATCAGTGATAATTCTGTTGTTTCTAGACCACTGGTAGTTGTGCACAGGTGGGCTTGCTTGTGATCAGCTCTCTTGGAATTGGCCACTGGTTTTCCATTTTTTAATGAACATTACAGAATTCAAACTTACTCTGAATTTTCTGGAAACTTAGTGTGAAAATAACTGTATAAGACTGCTGCATAATGTTTGCTATGTTCTGCTTAGACCTTTAAATTAGCCTGATGCCCTTGGGTTTTATAATGAATCAGGGGCTTGTGTTTGTTTCACATTGCACAAGTTTCATATTTGTTTCATATTTGCTAGTGTCTGCTGGTGAAAATGCCACCTTGTTGTGGAAAGTAGTTTTGTCAATAATAAAATGAACTGTGCAAATGGCAGGTAGTAGAATGAACTTGATGCAAATTATTGTTGTTAATAGAAAACTCTTTACTGTATTTAGTTATCAGAGTACCTGTTCAGTTATCATAGACTTGCATTGGCTGGAATTAATGGAATTCTTTTTAGTTTTGTAAGATATTTTTTTTTTTTTAATTTTTTTTTTTTAAGATCCTATTAAATAAAACATGCTTTTTTATCTTTCAAACAATTGCAAAACACGAGTAGGATTTGTTGGCTAGTTTAACTAGGAAATTATCTAGAGGGGTTTCCAAACTGGGGATGTGCTGCTAACATTGCTCTATGTTCTTTAGCCACTAAGTATTTACTAATGATGCAGGAAGTCCAGGTTTGGCTCCCTCAAGTGTTTGAAAGGATGCGGATCTCCAGGACTGTTTGACTCTTCAGAAAAATCCTCTTCATCCAGGGATATAGGACACCAGGTCAGGAATGCCTGAGTAGGTAATGTTGTTTCCCTCCCAGCAACTTTGTGGAGCAGGAACTGGGATCCAGGTGTCCCACCTTTCTCCCCCATAATCTCCTGGAGACTGACTGACTTTTTTCACTGTTTTGCCATCTGTCTGAATGAATAATTCAGCATTTTGTGTAACAGCAGAATAGCTCAGCAGGAGTGACCAGTAGGGAGGTGTAAGGATACCCTGGCCTTGTGAGCCGGGTGGCTGCCTGCTGTGAGACCCAGATTTCTGAGTGATGCTCTGCATGCTTCAAGAGGAGTTTAGACTGAAAAGCCAGCTCTCTGCAGTTGTGTTGTCAGGTGGCACATCCAGTGCTCAAGCCCTCCCTCTCTCACATAGGTTTTTGACTTCCAAATGCTGGCTGTCACTTGGAGTTTGGGGCATTAATGTTGGCATGTTTTTAAGCAATTAACATATCCTTGCTTGTTCTGGCAAATTTTCACATTTGCCCCGTTACATCTTTTCACCCACATACCTTCTATAAAAAGGGCATGAAAATAAATGTCTCCAACAGTCATTTTCTAGCTGGAAGTCAACATATGCAGCTAGGTAGAAAGGTGCTTTAAATCATGTTATACATGTTTCCTCAGAGATGGCACTCTGGTTATTTGAGACAACTGTTTTCCCAACCTGCTCTGTGGGATGAGTTGCCTTTTGAACAGTTTAATATTTCCATGCTATTAAAGCAGCAAATTGAAATGCAGGTGAGAGAGTTCAAAGCCAAGGTTGAAAGTTCAGTTTTAACTTTTAGTTTTATGGCTTTTGTCACTTTGTGTCACAACCTAGCTGTTGTTTTCACTTAGTGTTATTTATTAAGTAATACAGAGTTTGCTTATTTAAAATAGGCTATCTTTCTTCATGGCAAATGACAGTGAATTTCATTCTTTTTCATATCCTGTGTTAGATAATGGTTGAGAGAATAATGGATTCTGGGGACCTTTGATCCACCATTATTGTAAACTAAAAATACAACTTCTTTTTTTTTTTTTTCCCTCTGACCATAATGATTTTAACCTTGTGTACTAATTTGAATGGGCTTGTGGGGGCAGAGTCTTAAATGAGACACAAATGAAGGAAAAATTGCTAATGCTGCCACTGTATATCTAATGAGCACTGTGTAATAAACCATAACCTCTTCAACATTTCTGTGGAAAATGGTGTGATTATTTTGGATGGCTGGCCCTTTGTGTATGGCTCATTACCATCTGGCATAATGTGTATTGATATAGCTTGTAATTGTCAACTCTTATTTGACATGCTGCCTTTAATAAATGTGACTTGCATGGTTAGAACCCCCTAATGGTTATGTGGAAAACTCTAATTAAAGAAAATATGTATACTTAGGTAAAATACACACCCTTATATACATAAAATAATTTTGTAGATCATGTCTGTTTTTCTTTATCTCCTGTTCTTTGTGGGAACACTTGTATGTATTCCCAGGTTAGTACAGCACCAAATGCATTGCATTATCAATGTGGGTACCTAAATGTGTGAGGACAGACATGAATCCTGAATGTAGGTTGTTTCCTCTTGCAGAACTTGGTTAAAATGGATTTTGAGATGTTTGTTCTCTGTGCCATAAGATAGAATTAATATACCTGTAGTAACAGAATGGGTTCCCAGCCTGCTGGTGGCTTTAGATGCTCCTTCACTGGGAATGGGAACTAAGTGTAATGGGCATAGTGGTTCTGATTTTGATATTTCTCCTGAATAAGGTGGCTGAAATAAACACATCTGGAAATTCCAGTGCTTGAAAGCATCTAGATATCCTTAAAGAAAAATGGGCTTCTGGCCAATACTAAGTTTTCAGATACAGGGACTAACATTGTCTGCTGCCAAATCTAAGTTGTCTTTTGTTTATTTTCTGAAAAGTTTCCCTCCCTTGGCTTTATGGCTCATGAATACATGAATAAATAAGAGATATCATTTTGATAGTCATATGGGCTTGCAATACAAAACAGGCAATAGGATTTCGCCAACTTTAATCAGTTTTAATACTTGTGCTTAAATGGGATTTCCTCAGGTATTACCTTCAATTGTGCCATTGTTGGAGAGTCCATTGTTGCTCCTCATGGTAGATTTCGGAAAGTGCTTTCACTTTATTCTCTTCTAGATTTGCTTACATTCAAGCTACTGGATTTTATTTTATCTTTGCTTGATAATGTGAGTATTTTCTTCTCTTGCATTTGTTTTCTGTAGTGCAGATACAAGTCAATCTACAGATTCAGTATCAGCCTTCTAGTTATTAAATAATAGTTAATTTCTCACTTTGTCTGTTTTCTTTACTCTGATTGTTCGTATGACTCTTCTCAACTTTTTCGTGCTTTCCCAAATTCCCCATTTAATCCCCATTTAAAAATCACTGGTTATCCCTATGGGAAGATTCACATTTCCGAAATGAAGTAAAACTGTCAAATGCAATATTGTCTTTTTATAAGGCAATTACCAAGACTTAAACTTCTAATAAATAGAAGTTGAAATTCTAGTTGTTGTCTGTCTCTAAGAAAAGGAAGAGTAATTGATGTCTCCCTTTTTTAGCACTTTCTAGTGCTCATGAAATCTGAGATGACTGAAATAAAATGCAAAGCTATTTAGGTTTCTCATATCCTTGCCTATGGGCCTTAGAAAACATACCTAGGCTTCCCTCCATGTCTCACATCTGAGCAATGAAAATGTTCTTTTATTACCTGTCTCCTGTAGAATGTCCTTTGCATTCTTCTCACTATTGAAGTCGTAACATGACAGGATTTGTCTTTACAGCAAGTGTATCTGGATTCTTACCTTGTCAGCCCAGCCCTCCTGCTCCTCGTCTGTTCACAGAGCTGGATTGTCACTGCTTTTCTGGATCTTACAATGGTTAGATACTTCTTACTGTGCAAACTTCCTCTTGATGTTCTCTTCTTTACTGGTCCCAGCCTGCATGTCTGCCTCCAAGTCCTGGAAGACATCAGTCTGACTTACTGATTCTGGTGGTATTTTTCTGCTGGCTTTTCTGATTAACACTTTTAAACTGAACTTGAGGTAGTGAGTCTTGCCAGGTCTTTGTCTAGATTCCCTCACCTGCTTCCCAGAATTTATGCTTTTGCTTCCAGACTAGAACTTTTCTTTTAGCCTGTGCGATTTGAAAGGGGAATCACTGTGGTGGTGCCATCCAGCAAAAGAAATATGTGCTGTGCTGTAGGCTGTGATCATTATTACTTTGCTGGCCACTAATGCCAAATATAGGAGTAAGCCAGATAGAGTCTTCAGACTCAAGTTCACCAGTTAGGGCTTCATTTTGCTGGTAGATGACAGTGCAGGTATGAATCACTTGCAGTCCACTGCAGGCAGCTGGCGCCAAGGCTTGGAGGGCTCCTAGCCGTGCTGTAGTGACACAGTGGTGGCGGTCTTTGCACATCAGTGGCAGTAGTTGGCAACTGATGCAAATAGGTGAACTTTCAGTTGCTGTCTGGAGAACAAAGGGGAAATTGGTTGTTCTGTGGTAGATCTAAATTAATTATGATTCAAGTCAAAACTATCAAAACCCTTCTTCATAATTCCTGCATTAAGAAAAGGAAGAAGAGCTGGACTTCAGGTGTCCCTCTCCCCCTCCTGCTGACTACCCACAGTGCTTAGGGAAACTGGCTTGCTGAATTCAAGTGAACATCTGCCCACTAAAAATCAAAAACATTTTCAAGTCCTATAATGGGCTGAGGGAAGAGCTTACTAAGATATATTAGGGGGGGAAAGAAATTAAGCAATATTCAGTGGTAGGGGAGATACAAACAAAAATATAGTATCTTTTCAAGAATAAAGAAGGAAAAATACATGAAGGATTATAGGCAGAAGTTTAACTTCAAAAGCTGTGATGCTAGGAAGGGAAGAAGATGAAAGAGGTAAGATATGTAGCCGGTTTAAAAATAAAACTGATTGACGGGAATGCAGTTAAACAGCATACTTGGTAAAGTTCATAGAACTGATGTCTTTCAACTTCCTTTATCCCTCAGGTGGAAAATGCCCCTACAGTAGCTTAGTGACCAAGACAAGAGGAACCACAGAAGTCTTAGTCTCTGACCTCGTTAAAGGATAACAGTGGGTAGATATTTTCTGCTGGATGCAGGTCATGCAATGAATATTTGGTATTGTGCTTCAGTCTGCTGCTTTATCCTGAACGTTTTTCCTGTTTGTGAAACCACAGCACCTGCCATACATGTTGACTGGTTTAAATACATCCCCCCCCCCCCACCTTTTCTTTCTGTTTATTGGTCACAAAAAAAAAGTAAAATCACTTACCAAGTCCTGCCCAAATACATTGTCAGTGCTTAAGATTATTACTTTAATTCTTTAGTCAGTGCCTTTTCATATGTAATTTTCCTCAAGAACTATTTTATTTCTCAGATTTGCAGGTATATATAGATTATTATAGTTGTCACTGAAATAGAATGGATGTTGGTTTGGTTTTTTTTTTAATCCCAAGTATGAGGGTTCTTATCCAAATTTATCTTTTGTGTATTGACAGTCACAGACAAAACAATCAAATTGTGGGTGGATACTGTTGGTCGCTTTAATTCAAAAGTTCAGTGATTAGAGTTCTTAAAGAATTTTTGATTTATCAGTTCCATTGTCTTCGTATGCTGCAGTTGCTTCCATTGCTGAGAATTTTAGAATATGGATTTTAGTGGTTAATTTAAGTCTTTGGTCCATTTCTGTGAAACAATATGCCTACTATTACCATCTTAAATTATTTAATGATTTTTTGCGTAACCTAGTATCCTTTGAGGGGGCCAGTGTAGTTCTCACTGTTAGTTCATAATGAAAGGTAAACTGACTCAAGTTTTCTTGGTGTTACTGAGAGCTTGAGTTTCCATTGCAAATACTGCAGAGGAGTATTTAAGCTGAAGTACTCTGTTATTCATAGCAATACAATTTTTGCTATTTAATGTTTCTCTTTTATCATATGTTTTGCAGAATGCTGTTATTTCTTTTTAGAGTAGGATTTGAAAGTAGACTTGGGGGCTGAAGTAATGTATAAGAGCTTTTAAAGAGATCACACTGGCTAATGTTTCATAGCTCCAAATCTTTAAAGATAACACAAACAACAACGAGAGTATTCAGGATGCCAGGAAGGAAGACTGCAAAATTAATTTTTAAAAGTTGCGTAGGAAATTTACTATCAAAACCTATTTTGCTTCCATAGAATTTTGTTGCAGTATTTTGCCAATCTCCTTTACTATGTCATACAGTTTTGTGTAGGCTTTAAAATTTGTGTTGAATTCTGCATGAGATGTTCATCTCCATAATAAGACCATTAGTGATACTGTGGTGGGGCAGACTCCAAGGCATATGAATAGAACATTTTAATGCAAAACAAAATTGTGGAATGAAAAAATGATTTATTTTTTTTTTGAGATAGAAGCATATTTACAGCGTTTCTCCATTAGTTCTTTATTTTTCTCTATAGATGTAGTGCCTATGTGAGTGTGGAATTTCTACAGAGCTTATGTTTGTTACTTTGGCATTGCAGCAGCAGGGTGTTGCAGCTACTGCAGTAGTTTATAAGGACACATATAAAACATTTTTTGAAGACTGCTCAGCAAAGTTCACCAAAACATACTTAAATCTCAGTGATCTATGTGCCTTCATTGGGGGAGAGGGGCAGAGGAAGAATAGAAATTGCGCTTGGTTTAGGATCTAATTGCCTATATAACCTAATTTTGCACTTTTCTAGTATTTTCCTGCAAGCTGGTGTTTCACAGTCAGAGAGTCAATATAGCTGCAACGGACTGTGCTGAATATTTTTTTAATTACTTGTAAAGTTAGTGGTTCCTTTGTACTTTCTGGGATACAATTACAGCTTGAGGAGCTTGTAATCTAAGAGATACCTGTATCAAGCATTTTACAGAGCTCTAGGTTAGGCATCCTAGTACTGAAAGTGCAGGAACACAGAGTCAAGAGCAGAAGAACAAGAGGCCACTTAGATGCTGTTCTCTTTTACACACTACAGGCAGGAAGAGTCTGTGAATTAAGATTTTTCATTAAATAGATGTCCTGGGTTCAGTTGTAAGTTATTTTTCTCCTTCTTAGTAGCTGGTGCAGTTGTGTTTTCGACTTTAGTCTGAGAACAATGCTGATAACACACCGATGTTTTAGTTGTTGCTAAGTAATGCTTACTCCCATCAAGGACTCCTCAGTCTCATGCTCTGCCGGGGAGGAGGGAGAGACAGGACATGGGAAGCCGGGAGGAAGCAGAGACAGGACACCTGACCCAAACTAGCCAAAGGGGTATTCCATGCCACAGCACGTCATGCCCAGTATATAAACTGGGGGGAGTTACCCGGAAGGCCCAGATCGCTGCTCGGGTCGGGCTGGGTGTCAGTCGACGAGTGGTGAGCAGTTATATTGGGCATCACTTGTGTTTATTGTTTTCTTTTCCTTTTCCCTTTTAGTTCTATATTCTCTCGCCTTGTTATTTCCCATATCATTATTATTATTGGTGGTAGCAGTAGTGGTTTTGTCTTATACCTTAGTTACTGGACTGCTCTTATCTCAACTCGTGGGAGTTGTATTCTTTCGATTCTCCTCCCCATCCCTCTGGGAACGGGGGGGAAGAAGGGGGAGACTGAGCGATCAGCTGCGTGGTTCTGAGTTACTGGCTGGACTTAAACCACGACAACAGAGTAGGGCGAAAAAAATAAGAGAGCCAAGAACAAGCCTGAGGATCTTACCAAAGACTGGACGAGGTGGGGGGAAAAGTATTGGTAGATAGTAATTGACTTGAAAGAGTGATGAGCCAACATGTCCTGCTTACAGAAACAGAGGTCATGGAGTCTCCATCCTTGGAGATACTGAAAAGCCGCCTGGATGTGGTCCTGGGCGACCATCTCTTGGTGGCCCTGCTTGAGTGGCAGGGTTGGACTAGATGGCCTCCAGTGGTCACTTCCAACCTGAGCCATTCTAGTATCTTAGTTGAGGAGGGAAGGGTGGGCTGTGTTTCACAACTAAGTCTGGTTAAGTAATGCACCTAACAGCAGATCTAGTACCTGTTTGTGATCCATCAAAACTTAGTAAAGTCCCCCACGTACTGCCCAAGCCTCTGTACCATCCTTTTCGGAACAAGGTTCCTGCACATAGGTTGAACTTTTGGAAGGGGAGAAAGAAGAGGACGTTAGGGCATGTGTGGAGCTCAAAATGGTATCATCTCTTGAAACATAATGCCTGTAAGTAGAGTCTCTGGGATATTTGGTGATGGCTTGCATGGAGTACTTGCTTCAGAGGCAAAGGCTGTGGAAACATGTTAGCATGTGGTGAAAAAGCTTTCCCAATTCTTAGCCTGCTTCCATTTAGGAACTTCAGGTGTTTTAAAAATATTGACTATTTTCTCAGTACTGCCTTGCTATGTAGGTAATTCTTGCGGTAACCACTTCTTTGTTGTCTGAACACGGGCTGTGGAGGAGGAACAGGATGGAATCAGTAGGGGTCCATAATCCCGTTGCCCTGTTGTTTCTGCTTTCATACCCTGTCATATCTTGTTGTTCTAAGTTCAGCACTGCATAAACATTATTTTTTTGTGTTTTGAGATTAGCTGCTTTCAAATACAAAATTATTTAATCACTGAATTGTACTTCAGATCGAGAAAGCTGTATATAGTATTGCTTTAGCCATTCAGTAGCAACTTAGTAACAGTGGGGTTTTGTTGTTGGATGCTGGCCTTTACAAAGTTGTGTCAAGAACCCTCTTGTATCTGTAGCAGTGCTGTGGACTTTTTATTATGCCTGGGTATTATGGAGGTTCTCACAAAAAACACTAAGAAATCTATTGCCTGGGACTTCTACGGTAGCTTTGGTTCTTATATTTTTAGTTTGCTAAAGAGAGAGGGTGGAACAGCAGTGTATAAGATCAGAATTAGACACAGATTATCTCCCTAATATGGTTCTTGTTAGCACAGATAATATGAGTACCGTTTGGAGAACAAACGGATTATGGAAAAAGAAATTAAAACATCCAGATCCTGAGCATTTGGAAAGCATGATACTGATGTATTTGTGTAACCTTTTCATGAAGAGTGATGCTGAAGTCAAAGAAAGGATTTTGATTTCCTTCATTAAAAGCTTATTAAATGAAGAAATAGGACAGTTGTTGTTTTGCTTCAATAGTTGGGGGTCACAGAGGCGGGCCTGATCTCCTCAGGATATTAATGCCTGCTTTCAGCTGGGGGAAATGAGCCGTCGCTTGAGTTAGCTGCAGCTTTATGTGCTCGTCACTAGGGATCCCCATATGTCCTGGGATCTGTGGCAGTCGGAAATGGCAGAGCTCGGCAGCAGAGAGCAGAGGGCTCTCATTGCTATTCATAACAGGTAGCTTGGCTCAATCTGCCCAGAGCCAAGTCTGTTTAATGTTGATCAGCTGTCCATCTGATAAACCGAATTGATATGGACATTTCCTCAAGGGCTGCCCTGACAATGACAGCAGGAGCATCGGGATGTCTTGTTAGTCTTTTTCTCCGAGCTTGAAATTTTTGTTAACCCTTTGTTAGAGCTGAGCCAAATGTGATTACAGTACTGTGGCTGTAGGTTGTGGGAGTTTCTCCCTAGCCTCTTTGAAAAACAGCATCAACCTTAGTTTTATTGTCGACATGGAGAATGGCTGGCTGTTTTGTTTTCAGATTGTTTTTCTCTACATGGAGCAAAAATTGTGAATTATAAAGGCAGTTTTAAAAACAGCTTAAGCTCCCGTGTGTGTATGTATGTGATAAAATATGTTGGGAACCTCTGTTTATCCTCTTGTCCCAGCTCATCTACCTTTTGAGTGCCTGCCCAGGCTCTACTAGCTCTTCTCTCTTGCTAATTGGCGCAGATCACTGGCCTGAAACAGTTGCTGCTGGGGTTCTTTGCAGGTCAGAAATATTTGGGGCAGAAGGTTACTTTAAATTAGTATCATTCAGGGTGGTTGCAACACATCTGCACTGTCCAGAGGAAACAGTATTAAGTTACTCAGTACTATGCTGGTACTGAGGCAGAATCTAAGCTGAGCATGTGTGAGCAGGTATATGTGTATGTGAAGGTATGGAGCAGTTTGGTTACTCAGCTCCTGGTTGCTTTTGAATAAGCACAGGGAGCATAATACACCTTTGTACTAGGTTGCAATTTGATTTGAACTTTAAGGCCTTTTAATCATCTGTCTAGTTGAGGGCATGCATTGAATTTCTGCTCATATGTGAAGTCTCCATGACATAAAGGGAACTGCTTGAGTCAGAAAACATGTGAATGTGCTGAAGATTTCCTGTGGGGGGAAAGTCTGTGTGTGTCTAGGCTTGCAGCA
Organism: Strigops habroptila; assembly: GCF_004027225.2. NCBI lineage: Eukaryota > Metazoa > Chordata > Aves > Psittaciformes > Psittacidae > Strigops > Strigops habroptila. The sequence continues at coordinate 16,247,701 of NC_044282.2, forward strand.
TTAAGAGGATGCTCCAGTTGCTCTGTTCCTCCCTCCACTTGTCCCTGCTCAGTTATTATGGCTGTTCATTGCCCTGTTGTAGTTCTGAGCTAAGGTGACATCTCTGGGCTCCTTGGAGTGACAGTCACTAACTATCAGGGTCTACAGGGTCGAATTGTGGCGGGGGGGGAGAGAGGGTTGTGCAAATGACTCTTGTCATGCCTTTTCCAAAAATGAAAATAAACAGAGGGCAAGCCCCTGTGGGATAATCTTTGTAGCCAGCCTCTCACAGGGATTTGAACCTCTAAATTCAGGATGTGGCACAGTGTGTGTTGGAATAAGAAGTGATTTGTAAACCTGTATAAATAAAATTTGTTCTGTCCCTTTGCTGGACAATCACCTCTGCTTCTCCTGACTAAAACAACTAGTGAAATATCATTAGTACATAGTTTTAAAATGTTCAGCTGTTTCCCCTCTCCCCCCCATGCCTCCCTCTTCTCTCTCTCTTCCTCCCCCCCCCCCCCCGTATTATTGAGCTGCAAGGTATCCTGTTATTAATTTAACTCTAATTTGAGCAGTCATTGAGTGCAGTGTTCTTATGGTGTTCAGATCAGCCTGCTTGTGACTCCCCTGCTGATGCGTTCTTTGTTCCTTCCCATCAGTTCTTTCTACTTGGCAATTTCTTCATGTCAGTGTCCCTCAAGCTTCTAAAAGACAAAACAGAAAAAGAAAGCACCATGAAGACCGTACTGATTACTTGGCTTTATTTTGTGAAAGAATTCAAACAAAGGGTAGCTCCAAATGGAACCTGTGGTACCTGCAGCTTACCTGGAAATACATAGTGATAGTTCTCTGCAGTTAACACCTTCTGGTTGTGGCTTCTGGAAGTGCACAGAAGAACTACATGATAATTCATAAAACATCTGTTTAGCACATGCAGTTGTTTTTTGTTTGGTTTTTTTGTGGGTTTTTATTTTCCCCTAAGAATATATATTTTATTGATAGCATCAAAAATAAGTGTACTTTTTCTTTGCTTTCAGTCAAAGAAGTCTGGCTGAGATTACAGAACTGATCCACACTGCCTTTCTGGTGCATCGTGGCATAGTGAATATTGGTGAGCTCAAGTCTTGCAATGGCCCGCTGAAGGATATGCAGTTTGGAAATAAAATGGCTGTTTTGAGTGGAGATTTTCTTCTAGCAAATGCTTGCACAAGCCTTGCACAGTTGCAGAATACCAAGGTAAAAAGAAAAAAAAATCTTCTACTGCAAGAGCAAGTAACTATTAGTGACTCTCCCAAAAGAGAGGCCCTTTAAAAAACCAGCAGTTATGATATGTCTGTATATATGGAACATCCTTTAAAAATCAGCATACTTATATTATAGCTCTAGATGGGTTGGCAAGCTGCTGCTGCTGTTGTGAACGTGTTTACCACTGGCCTGTAGGATTACTGTGATGATGTCTTCAGTATACATTCTGAAGCACTGTAGTAAATGGAAGAGTGGATCATTTGGTGAATCTAATGTATATCTGGTGGCATGCTCATGACTACACCACCTCTGGCAGACTGCTAGCTGAAGACATGTTTGGTTTGTTATTTTGTTTTACCTTGTGCTTTGTGAAAGGTTTGTCGGTCTTAGGGAATTCTTGGGGGAAAAGGCTTCATTGCTTTGTCTACACAACACTGAGGTGACTTTTTACTCTTAATAAAATTATGTTGTTAGGCATTTGAATGCCCCTGAGTATTGGATTGCCCTATTAATGTGGATGTACTGGCTTCTAAAGGGCAGCTGCAATCCAGCTGCTCAGCCAAACTGTTTGAAACTTTACAGGGAAATGTTTTTCATGACAAACAAATTGTATATATGTATGATCTTAGAAAATGAGACAGCTGGAGACCTTAAGAGATCATTTTCTAGTTCCCAGATAGGATCAGCTACACCAAATCATTCTTGATATGTGTTTGTCTAGCTTGGTCTTAAAACTTCCCATGGTGGAGACAGATTCCTGGGCATCCCTGTGCCAGCCTAGAGTAACACCTAACTATGTGTATGGCTGAAGAACTTAATGTGGCATCCTAGTGGAAACAGAAAACAGTTCTTTTTAGCAGGGGTGCTCTTTATACATCTGAAGATTGCTGTACATCCTAATGTAAATAAATGTTTGCCATGCATGCCATTGTCAATAGTCAACATAATTTTAATCCTGAGCTTAAGGAGTCTGTGTGTTTAGATTCTTATGCTAAAGCTCCTCGTGATGGTGGTTGAGTATTTCTGTACTGCTTTGATCATGAGTGTGACAGTTTCTTTCAAAAGTGGTGTCATTTTGTAACGTAGAGCTGAGATTCAGGAGAAGAGACAGAAAATTAGATGTCAGTCTGCTGGAATAGTGAGTTAAGCCTTTATGGTGATAACTGGTAGTAAGTATTAAGAAAAGTTTTAAATAGTGCAAAAATTTCATCATACCATAACCAAAATGGGGTGCAATTGATTTTACTAATTATTGCTGATTTGTATGTGTTCATTTTAAATTTTTTTTTAATACTTAATAAGATTCTTAAGATGGGGCAAAGGATTTAACCCTACATCAATTTTTTGTTTCAGCATAAGGGGAAACTTATAAAATGTCACACCTATTACTTTGCATTTAGTACATCATTAAGTATTGCAGCAGGAATGTATAATCCCTGAAGACTTGCCAGGAAACAAGCCTACAGTGAAATGAAGCACAAGTGCAAAGATATACTTTTTTTTTTCCCCCCTTTTTTTTTTTTATTTTTTTTTAAGCAATCATTATGCCGCATGTTGGAAAATTCTGCCAAAACATTTTAGCACTTTTTTTCATTTTTCTGACATCTAAATACTTTCATAGCTTCTACATACGATAAGTGGGATGCCATTATGGAAACTGATTGACTTAGTAAATTATTCTTTTTCATACATCTAACCCTACTAGCAAAGTTAGAAAAATTGAAGTACAAGCTATACAAATCTCTTGACAGGTGCAATGATTTAAACATACTGTATTTATTCTTTTGTAAATGATGAATTTTCAAATCTGGCATCTGTTTTTCAGCAGTGTGAAATAACTGTGACTTTTTTCCTTCATAATGTTTTGTTTTCTTTGATGTAAAAAGCAAAAATCACAGTACTGCTTCTTTGCTGGCATTTTCTTGGTAGCTCAGCAAATTGGCTAATGAAATGAGCAGCGTTATATCGTTACATGCATGGTACTGACCATGGTAGGCTGTAACCTCTATAGACATGCATAGTTGTTGTATAGACTAGAATTTAAAATAAAGGGAGGTTTAACATTAACTGAACCAAGATAATTTTATTGTGTTGTTAAACCCTAGTCTGAGCTTGTGTATGATGCATCTATCTCTGTGCTTCTCTCGGGGCTGACAATTAGATGTGAAATTCTGTAGTCGTAATGAAATGCAGAGCTATTTTATAATTGCCAAGGGTAAAATTAGCAAAGTCAATTATTTTCCCTTAGGCTTTTCCCTGTAGATATTAAAAGGCTGCAAGGTAATTGCCTTAGGTAACACTTTGATTTTTAAATAACATTAAATATAGGAATTGTTGTTGTTAATTCGTAGTAATTTTCCTCTTGCTACTGTTGTAGAATGTATCTGTAATGATGTTAACAAGGTTTGAGGCTCACGGCTTGTGTTTTTGGGGGTTTCTTTTAAACTAGTGCTCGTACTTGTTGTACGTTATTGAAGTTATGCAAAAGAAGGGTTGGGGTGGTTTTTTGTTTTGCTTTGGGTTTTTATTTTAATATCTGAGCCTCAAGGACTCTAGATTTCTTGAAGTGTCAGTTAGGAAGCCTCCTGTAAGCTAAATTCTGCTGTTGTACTATTATAAAGTCATCTAAAATTTTGTTTTCTGAACATGCATAATAATTCAGAAGAAATTCTCATTTTCTACTTTGTGAAATTATGAGGCATTAATTATGATTACGAAGTTGGCATTGACTGTGGTTTAAAATAAAGAACTGTAGGGCAGATGCAAGTGAATGCTGCATTTCTGTGATTATGGCAGAGTTCTACATTTATTCAGACAAAAACTTTAAAGTGAACAGTAATTTCTTCAGAAACCTTTTACAGCTACAAAGCATTAGATTGATCAGATCACATGTACTTACAATTCTTCTGTACATTCATGTTAAGTTTTTGATCACCTTATATAAACTATCCTTCTTGTATTTTTTGGTCTACTTTGTATTTTGGATGGTGGCTTTTCTTGGCCTGCTGATTGTGGTGATAAATTATGTTTGAAGATAATATGGATAAAAATCTTATTTCAGAGCTGCATCCTGTAGTAGACTGTACATTGCTAATCCATGGATTTTAGAACAGAATTGAGCCCCAAGATGAGTTGGTTGGGATCTTTTAGTAGATGGTCTATCAGCAGTGGGTTTAGGAACAGTGGGCCTTTGACAAGGAAAGGCATATTTGGTTTTTGCTACTGAAATAGTAGTAATGCCTGGTAATGTGCTGGTTTATTGGGTTGGGATGTGTTTATATGGGATGATGATATTATTTTGAAAAGTTTTCTCATTTTGAGGGTGCAGTGTTTTGATACTAGGATTGTAATAAGGTATTTGTAAAAGTCATCGTAAACATGTAGATGTGGGACAGATGGAAAAGCATGTTTGCCTAGCAAAATAGGGTACCTCCCAACTATCTTGTGGGATATGTGGCCATATGCAGTTTTAAATAAATATGTGAATAAATCAGTAAGAAGTGTAAAATGATATGTTTAACTGTTGGTTCTTTGTTGCCATCAGAAGGTACTATGTCTTTAACATTTATTACCTCGCTTTGCCTAGGCAAGGCTATTGGGATGAAGCTGCTAACAGCAACTTTTGTTGTATAGAGGTCCTTTGACTCTGGTCTGGTAACATTCAGATGCAAACACAGCAAATGTAATAAGCATTAATTGGCATTTCTGTCATCTGTCAGACAGATAAGTGATATGGACATTATAATACAAGTGATGTGTGAATATTGAATGTGATATTATCAAGTAATGTGCCTTTTCAGTGTATATCACAGATAAGTTGGAAGAAACCTTTTGCTTGCTAGAGTATTAGAATCATCAGGTGTCTTATGAAACTATGGAGAGGGTGCATAAAAGATATAATTATTACCAGTTTTAATCCTCCTGTACTTGGAAGATGGTGATACATAAAACTTCAGAAGGATGAAATTATACATTTTAGTGCAATGCCTACTGTAATGTGCTGATGACTAAAGAAAATGATAAAATAATATGTAAACGTATTGCTTGCAACTCCATAAACTGATAAGAAGGCATTCTTTTGTATTTAAAAAAAAAAAAAAGCCCACAAACCAACCAACCAAAACCAAATCACCAGAAAACAACATATCCAAACAAAAAAAATAACCTCACCCCCCCAAAAAAAAAAGATAAAAGAAAAAAAAGCAAGTCTACCCCAAAACCCTGAAATACATGCAATGGTAGTGTTCTCCATAGTTCTTGCTGAAATCTTCAGCATGACTATTTTCCCACTATAATTCATTGAGCTATTGTTGGAACGATTAACCTATTCACAGAAGTGCTTCAAAATCTACAGCCTGAAAGCTTGGAATTGAATTTAAGAATCTCATCTATCAATGTAGAGCTCTGCCAGAAGACTGTATTATAGAGCATTGTTTTATTAAGCATTATTTGTTTATAAATAAACAGTAGCACAGATGCAGTACTTATATAGTGGATGCATTTCCTTATGTTAAGTTTATGTATTCTTAAAGGCATAAATGTGTTGTTTACCAAATAGGCCTTGTGTTCGCATAAACATCAACAAGTTAGTCATGTAAATCTTCCTATGTCTTCCTGTTGCAACAATCTGAATGTACCTTGTACTTCATAAAAGAATTGCTTTGATCTTCAACTGTGGTTTCTACTTCTGGTTCATCAGTTGTAGTCCTATTGGGAAGGCTGTTCTGAACTTGAGTGATTTGGTTCCTTGCTGACCAATGAAGGATATGGAGAGCATCCCCTTTCTGGAATTATGCCTGTTGCTTTTTTGATGTAAATTGACATTTTTGAGAATTGAGAAACAAGTAAGCTAGAATCTATACAATTTTAATTTTTAAATGTCATTTAAGAAAGGTAGTACTTGTACCAGGCTTTCTCTTGCCCTGGATGATGTCAAGAGAAGAACATAATCTTTTGAAAAATATTTTTTAAGTATTAAAACAGTGAGAAATCATGGGTTGGCTAAAGAAATTATTCCCAGGATCAGTGGCAGTTTTCCGGTCTTTTCTTCAAAACTGAAAACTTACTCTAAAGAACATGAAGAGTGCATCCCATCAAGAATCCTATAAGAAATATCCTTTTTAAATGGAAATGCCTCCTTGCCAGTGTAAAGGCAGCCATTAGCAGCCATTGACTTTTAATAGCTCCAAATTACTGTCCCCTAGAACAGTGCTTTACATTTTGTTTGAGGCGAGTAGAAAGTGCTTCTTGGTGGTAAAAGTAGGTATGAGATGAGTTATTTTCAGAGAATAAAAGTTATTTTGAAAGAGCTGTTCTTCGTTGTTTCCTCTAGTAGAAAATTTTAACTATAAATCCCACTAAGTATATTTACATTACATTTTACATAAAATAGACAAAGATCCTTCATCTGAATTTTCCTTCTGAGATTAAGTAGCTGATTGATGAGAGAAGGCAGGAATAAAGAACCATGGAGAAAAGGTGAGAACCAGAAGTAATGTGTTTGCTGTGTTACGTAATGTGTTTTTCTGTGTTAACAGAGAAAAGCCGAAGCTGCTGATAAAAGCATTTTCAAATTAAAATGGTTTGGTTTTTTGGGGGTTTCTCCCCCCCCCCCCCCCCCCCCTTTATTTTAACTTTTCACCTCTGCTCATGTATCGGTTTCCTTTTTCTTACCTGATACAAGCTGCTGTTAGAGATAAGTACTTTTAAAATTATCAGTTCACAGAGCAGCATGAACTGAGGTGACACTGAGGCATGAATTTGGTAAGAAGTAGAGGTCAGATTAGATTAAGACACCCAAGTTATGAAGTTAGATAGTGAAGTTGAGTTCTTTGGCGGGGGGGGAACCCCTCCACAATTTTTTCTAGAAAGCAGGATAAAGAGCTTTTTTGAAGTACGTTACAATGTCTGTCTTGCTGTACTGTCCCAAGTCACTGTTTGGTGGTGATCTACTGGACTAGATAGGGAGTAGGACAGTATCTGTATTGCTGAGTATTTTTATTCTAATTTAGTATTTTAGAGTACTTCATGGATGTGTTTCAAAAACAGACACTACTGAAAAATGTAGATAAGTTTAAAGAGCTCAGAACTGATTTATGGAAAAGTACATATAAGGAGCACTGTTTTGTCTGGGTGAGGGGGGAAGAAGAAAACTGAGGAAGAATGTAATATTTTTGAACCTTTAATGTAACATAGAATCACAGAATAGTTTGGGTTGGAAGGGACCTTAAAGATCACCCAGTTCCAACCCCCTGCCATGGGCAGGGACACCTTCCACTAGACCAGGTTGCTCAAGGCCCCTTCCAACCTGGCCTTGAACCCTGCCAGGAATGGGGCAACAACAGCTATGTCATAAGACAATGTAGCCATCATGATGGCATTATTACAAAATAAAGCTCTTCCGTGGGCAATCCTAAATATGCAGTTCTGTGTCATAAAATATTGAGATACATACTCAACATTTGCATACAACTTAGCATACATTTTATTGGGGAATGCAAGCACAGTTCTGAGAAATGCATTGTTGTGATTCATACATAATTATGAATCGATTCTTAAGAAAACTGTTACTTGTTTTAATTATTTTTAGGGTGCAACAAAATTTACAAATTTGTACCTATTTCTGAGAGATAAATTTGGTTTCAGTTTATCTTAAAGTAAAACATAAAAAGAGATTGTAATTCAAACAAACCTTATGTCCATTTAATGGACGTATTGTTTTTCCTGCCCCGTGTTCTCAAACACTGGATTTTTTAATAAGAAGATTTCTGTACTAAAGTTGTGTTGACAGTCATGTGAAGTTCATTTGGTAGGAAAAAGGCACTCTTTATAATAGTTGGTGGAAGTATATAAGCATTGGGGGGAATCCTGTATGCTAGAGAGAAAAGTGAAAATCTATTGGAATCAATACTTAGTTATCAAATTTTTCCCAACTGACCTTAAAACTCTTGTCTAGCATTTCTGTTGTCGTTAGAGATAATGGTTCTTGTGATGGTGATGATAAAATTGTAAAATGATGCTAGTGCATCTCCTAATTACTGCATTGTGCTCTTCCCATTGCCCAACGTTGTGTCAGTGGAGCAGTTCCTTAGCAAGTTCATTATTTGCCTTTTTTTTTTTTTTAATTTGAAGAAGTAAATTTATAGTTCCTAAAATAACACCTGAGCAAATGAAGCATTCAGTTTTCTGCATCTTTTACTAGTATACTAGATTTTTGTCTAGTATACTTTTGCTATCTCTGATGATAAATATTTGTAAAAATTTCGTAATCTTAATGGCTGCCGTTATATGTTTGAAAAGTAATCTTTTCAAGAAGTTAAATTGGAGGATTAGATGACACAGCTTGTTAACTTATTAATTTAATTGAAATTCTAAAAATTGGCCTTAATCTGTAATTGTGGTGATAGGTTAGCAGCAGTCTTCTCTTTGATCTGTAAGAGTTCTGTTGCACTGCAGTGAATGTTGGTTTTGAGATTACAACCGCTTAATGTTGTTTTTATTCCGAATCAGTGCGTTCCTCAAATAGTTCTTTTACCTTAATGGCCTTTTGCACCTGTACTGTTTTTTAAAGCTAATGCTTATGTTAAGCTTCCCCAAAGGTAGACTCCTCTGGGGTTAATATAGGTCTGTATTGAAAGAGTTTGTTTTTCTGTGGTTCTTGGCCATGGTACTGCTGGAAAATTTTATGTTTAGATTTCAGTCTGTTTTCTGTCCTCCCACTTCTGCATGAAAAAATAGTTAGGAAAAAAAAAAGGGGGTGGGAGGGATATCAAAAAGAGTGATTTCTGCCACTTCCCTTAAGGCCATATATGACTTACCACCAGTGCCTTGTACCAGAATGATTGCTGCAGAACATGGAAGGGCTGCAATTGAGACTGATACCAAAATATATAATCATAGGTAGCATGGAATTATCAAATCTATGATTGAAGCTCTTTCACAAAAATATACTGCAATAATATCTTAAAAGCATCGAGGCATGGAGCTATCAAGAACAGAATTGTGAGTGAGATTCTGTCTTAATGCTACATGGACTAAGGAAGTAAACAGTCTCAGGAAAAAGTTATCCATTCAGTTCTGATGAATTTTCAATAGACTGCTAAAGATTTTCATACTAGTTTGCACAAAGTCCATTTAACTTTCTTGCCTCTGAATTGCCCCATGAACTATTTCCTCAACTTGCATTTGAATTTGCCTTCCTCATAGTAGGAATTGGACACATCTTTCTGCTACTCTGGTCTGCCCAGCAGACCAAAGTCAGTGTTTGCTGCTTGAGTTCCCAAACCGAATACCTGTCATTATTCCAAGTAAATATTGTCCTCCTCAGAGGTAAACCACTCAGCTGCTTCTGACACTTGGTTAAGTAGTTCTTGTTCTGATAGAACTACTGTTTGTCTCATTCTAATTAACAGAATGGTCTGCAAAATACTAATATGCTATCTATACATGAAAGCAAGAGGGCTTTTCAGAGATGACAAGCATCAGTGAAGAAGAAAGTGAAAATTAATTTGAAGAAACTGAAGGAAAAAGTTGATTTTGTTGAGAGGCAAACCAGAGGTCATTCAAGATCTCAAGATAATCGCTATACCTGGGAAATGTGTTCTGAGTAGTTGGGGTAGAAGTGTCTGTCCATCTGTTTCCTCCTTTAATGTATGACACTGAACTGACAGTTGTATAGTGGTGAAGACAAATGGCTTAGGAGTTGAAAATACTTGCAAGATTTGAGATAAATACATGCATATCGTATGTGTGTGTGTATATATATGTAAATCAATCTAACTGAATGTTAAGGCCAAATTATAGAAGAAAGGTTCGTATTATATTTTTTTAAAAGGTAAACCTCCTCACTTTACAAAGGAGAAATTGCCTTTCAAAGATTTGAGGCAAACATTAAAAAGTGGCTATATTTGATATTTCCTTAACTGTTAACAAGAAACTGTATCCAAGATGTTGATCACTGCCAGAATATGTAGGAAATGGATATTCAAAAGAAAGTAACATTTATTCTAAGAAATTGAAGTAATGACAACTTGTGGGCTTGTGATATTTTATTCTGCATGAGAATGCACACTGTGAGAAAGGACTCTCAAGAGCCAGCAGTTCTGCTGCTTCATTCACCACTTACTTAGAATAGGTATTGGCACTGTCTGGGTTTCTTAAAGCAGAGGTGTTCATTACAGCTCTTTTTTTCATAGCCATGAATAATCATCACGTGAGAATTCACTGCTAAATAGCTTTAGTTCATACACAAATTATAAAATGAAAATGAATTTTCACAAAGTTGAGGAAGGTGATGTCCTCCATGAGCAATATTTACCATGCCAACTTCATTCTTTTTATAGGTGAAGCAGTGGAAGATCACAAGTTCTGTTTTCTTGGCTTTATTTAAAGTCTGTTTCTTAAACATAGTAAGATTTTGAGAGTGCATAGTAGGATAGAAAGTAATCAAATCTGTTCCGATTAAATACTGTCTTAACAGTATTATTTCAGGTTTGGGTTTTTTTTTGACTTAGGACTTAGTACATATTAACAACAAATTTGGTTCTAGAGGTGGACTTTCATGACAAGGCAGCTAGTACATGGTTTTGCAGAAGGACTGGAGGTCGCTGGGGTTAGTATGCAGTCAGCTGTCTACTTGGAGTACAACTTCAACTGAGAATACACTTTTTAAAAGTGAAAATACATTTTTGTGATGATTCAGTTGCAATTCAAAACTGTTAGCAATAGTGATAAGAATCTTAAGATTTGTCTGGATGGCCTTTCTTGGTCTCCCAAGAACATAACTGTTTGTTAAAGGAAAATCTGTTCCCAGTACAATTAGTAAACTTAACCCTTCCCTAAGAGAGTATTTGGCACCAGCTTTGCAGCCTTGGTTTTATTATTTCAAAGACCAGAAAAATTGTTATTACTGCTGCTACAGGTGTGAGAAAAGAAGATCAGCAGTGCTCCTCTTCCACCACATCTGAGGTTGGAAGGGACTTCTTGAGGTCATCCAGTCCAAACCTCCTGCTCAAGCAGGGTCAGCTAGAGCAGGTTGTCCAGGACCATGTCCAGATGGCTTTTAAATATGTCCACAGATGGAGACTTCACAACTCCTTTGGAGAACCTGTTCTGTTGTTTGATATCCTCGCAGTAAAGTGTTTTCATGTGTCCAGATGGAATTTCATGTTTTAATTTGAGCCCATTGCCTCATCCTCTCAGTGGGCACCACTGAGAAGAATTTGCTTCCTCTTCTTCATTCCTTCCCAGCAGGTGTTTGTACACATTGTACTAGTAGGAGAGGTTAAAATATGTGTCTTATAAATAGGATAATAGATTATGTATCTTCCCCTCTTTTTGCACTGCTGTGAAGCTTTTCTTTAAAATGAACCTTCCCAGGGTCAAATTTTTAGTGAAAATGCCTTTACATCTGGAGCAGCTTCAGTGCTATAATACAGATAGTGCATAAAATTATGGCAGTAATGTAGACTAGTTAATTGTATTTTTCAACAAAACGCTGAGGTATTGAGGTGTTTGACATCTTGTTGGCCATCAGGATGACTGAATCTTTGTATGAACTGGAAGTGGTCGTTAATATTAGTGGTTTGAAATTCAGCAACATTTCTCTTGGAGTCTAGAGTCTGGTTGCTGCTACTCCTGATAGAGTGGGTTGTTGATTTGCTAGTTTAACAACCATCTGCAGCTTTGTTTTGTTGATTCTGTCTGTTGAGTGATAAACGGTGTTACTTCTGATTAATATTTATTCAGATACAGTGTATGCAAAAGAGTTAATACCACTTGCAGGTATAATTTCTATCAATTTGGAGCTGATCAGATTTTATTTTTTTTTTAAATTCCGTTTAATCCACAATTCATTTGTGAACATATCCTAGTTTCATGGTTGTCTGCACTGGTATGACTGGATGTAGTACCTGATAGCCATGCTTTTCTGTGTCATTTATTGATGAGGAGGGTTTTATAGCTACAGAATCCTGTATTCACTATGCCTTCTTTGTTCACTGTTCTATACAGAAGAAAGATATGTGATGAAATTACCCTATCCAAAAGGGTCAAGCTGAAGAAATTACATATTTCCCTAACCGAAGTCACTCATCACAGTTGGTTGAGTACTTCAGTGCAAGGATCTGCTGCATTGGATCTGCAAAGATATTAATACACTGTGTGAGGTACCATGTGGACATAGAGAAGAGAAAATTATATTTCTTCTTTTGGTTATGTTATTGATAGGAAGATGACTGAATTATGCGCTAGAAGTCTTTATACTAGTGAAAACCCCTTCTGTGGATAGTATTGCATCAGCATTAAAAGGTAACTTAACACTACTGAAAATCCTTAAGGTAGACTCATCTTAAGATAGGTATTTTGACAATACTAACAATATTCAAATTGACTGCTGCTGACTGTTTGGAAAGTTATGGGGTTTTTTTACGTCTAGGAAGTACCTTTTAACCAAGTAGTGGGTCTGGTTATGTGTTTACATTGCACATTGTATTTGGCTACTAATTTATCATTAACAGAGTGAAGAAAACCATAAATGTGTTTTCCAATAGCATTTAAAACTTGCTAGAAAGCAGTTTGCTGTGAGGAGTCCTTTCTGTGTGTTACAGCTAAGAGAGGGACGGCTTCAAAAAATAGTAAAACTCAAGATGATTTTGAATAGTAAATCCAATAGGATTCAATAAACATTACATTAAAAAAACTCTGTAGGCTGGCACACTTAGTTACCTGTATGACTAATGACGTTTGAGGAGATTACCAGGAAAGAAAATTGAATTCCAGTGCTCTTGGAACTCCTTAGAGGTTTTGCTCCCTTTATTTAGGTATTATTGAACAGTCAAAATCCAATTTCAGCTGTTTACTGAATTTCATCTTTAGCTTCCTAGTGTTGCAATGTTTTGGCATCAAATGCAGGAGAATTTTTAATTTTAAGAACTTTTCGTGGAATTTTTAAACGTGGAAATATTTCCAAAAATTAACGCCTCTTTGGGGAGGGAAGTCAAATGCAACTGGAAGAAACTTTTATCTGTATATGTAATGTTTCCTGACTATCTAATTTTCTTCTTTATTTGTATGGAGAAGTCTTGCTACGTTTTCAAGTCTACGCATCAGCAGCAAGTAGGGTCTGTCATAGCAGATGTGTGAGGAAAGGATATTGTTTCAACACTAAGAAAGGAAAGAATTACTTGTGGTCCTTCTTGAAAGGAATTTGGCAAAGCTAAGGAAGCTTGTCAGATGGAAATTGGGAAGGATGAGGAACAAAGATATATCCATTGCTGTGTTCTTCCTAGTGCTGTTTCCTGTCTTCCCACAAGAGCTTCATCCTTTCCCTGATGTTCCCCTTGAAAATATCCAGTAGAGTCTGGAGAGACACTGTATTGCTACCCTGAAATAGTGGTCTGTGTAATCAATTCCATTTCAGCTGCTGAATTTAAAATAAAACCACCACACATTGAATGGAGCTCAAATTCATTCCTTTTTTTGAACTAGAATGAGAAACAGGAAAAAATACATATGCAGTGTTATGTTGCAGTGAACTTTAAACAAAATATTTCAAAGACAAGTAAAGGGAACAAAGTGCTTGAGTTGCTAAACCGATGGCAGCAATGTCTTCTTTTCATCCAGGATGTTTAGAAATCTCGTGAAGGATGAGTGCAGCCCAGAATCCATTCTTTTCACTGTGCTTGAAGGAGTCTGAATCTTATTTTCTAACTCTGAAGGAAGTGTTCTACCAAAAATGTCTTATAATCTATGATTTTCCTGCAGTCATTCTGGATGTAAAAGTTCACTTTTAATTAAAATACACCTCTGTTTTTCATAGACAGAGCTGGATTTCCCAGGGCAGTCAACTACGGCCAAGAAATGGGCTGCTATATCTGTGACAATGAACGTATGGCCCTATTCTGTGTCGGCATGTGTACACAGTGCTTTGGGAATTCTGAATCCTGAATTATCTTGTAGATGGGTCAGTCCTCAGTAAATACCCGAAGAATTTAGTCTGATTTCAGGAAAAGGAGTGAGAAAATTTAATGTGTGGTTGCTTGAACATCCTGAGTAATTTTCTGAACTGCTAAGAAAATTACCACCGTTTTATTTCTTCAGTCAAGAAGTAGAAAAATCTGAGCTTGAGAAACTAGACTCAAGGTAAATTTAAAGCTGTGCATTTTCTACAAATAAGTTATTATCCAGAAAAGAGCAAACTTAAGTTTCATGAAACTTCCAATCTTCAAACCTACAGAGCTTTTCTGGCATTGAAACATAGCACAGTCTTCTGGACTGTTTCATATTTGCATCAAAGAAGTCAGAGCATGAGTTCTATCTTGCTATGGAATCAGCAATCGAGTGCTTGTGTCCAGAATTCACATCGTGTTATGCACTTAGTTTGCCTAGATAGTAGGAGAGATTTTTGCTTTAACAATTCATCTCTTTTTCCCATATTCATCCTAAATTGAAGGCCTTTGTGTTGACCTTTTAAAAGCAGAAGAGATCACATCTCTACAAACCGTGTTGAAGTAACACCTCTTTAGGAAAAAAGAAAAAAAAAAGGGAAAGAAAAAAACCAAACGCTGGCAGAACTGTTGCAGAACATGTGTTTAAAGGGCGTGAAATTATTTGCATGAGCACTTGTCACCTGCAAGTAATGGGTCATCCCCTGGGCCGCTTCTAGCCCTGCGGATGCTCTGGGGGAGCAGAAAATAAGCTTTAGAAGATGCTGATGCAGAGTAGAAAATGAGGAATAGAGTGGAAGTTTGTTTTCTCTCAATATGATGTTACTCCTGCTCATCTCAAGCACCCAAGAGGGACCAGACTTCTCAAAAATGTGTAGAGGAGTGGAAAAATAGCAGGAAGAGAGATTATGAATAAGATGCCTTTGGTTTCTTTTCAGATGCTGCTGTTTTCAAGCACTAATTCTGGGAATCCTTTCTTCCCTTTTCCCATCTTTGTACTTGTTTAAAACAGAGCTCAACCTTCAAATGAAAAAAAAAAAAGAAAAAGGTAGTTGGAAGCACTCAATTTTTCATCTACCTTTCCTGCTCTTCAAACTTGCTTCTCAGAAATATCTGCAAGTGGAACAGGGCACTGGTCAGGCAGGAAGACACCAATGAGAATGGAGACAACTGAAATACTGTTTTCTGCTCTTCTACTGGCATACTGCATGATTTTGGAGAAAAGCAGTTCCCTGACACCGTTATCCCCTTATATAAAACAGGAGGAAATAAATTTTACAGTGGTTGTTGATTGCTTTCAAATTTTCTGATGAAAAGTGCTGCGTAAGAACTACTCAGTGTATCACTGACTGCATGAACACTACTGAATCTGTAATAATTTGTCTTCCCCTGTGTCAGTTTGGTATGCAGAGGAAAATTACCTGGTTTCCTCATTTCTCACTGCTTTCCCCAGTGTTCAGGACCCCAGGCCACTGATGTTAAGCAGCAGATGCTTTTCATAGGTCGGATTAAGGGTTGATGAATTAACAGAGCCTCATGCAAGCATCCCACTGTGCTCTTAAAACTGGAATTACATTCCTGGTAGTGATCTTCATGGCCTTGCATTTACCTTTAGAAAAATATTATTTAAAAAAAAAAAAAGATTTGGAAAGAAGGGAGGTAATATTAAATTCTTGCTAACATATACTGTTCAATATGTCACTAAAGTCCTAATTGGTATTTAATATATGGATTCTGCTGAATAGTGGATGTGTAATTCTCCTAAGATGTTTTATAAACTATAAGAGGAAGAGGTACAATTGTTCACAAATGTTTCACCAAGATTGTTTTAAGTCAGTTAAAATTACCTTTGAGAGCAGAGTTGCACTAAAAAGAGGGAGGAGAGATGGAAAAAAGAAACCCCAAAACAGGGTCCTGCTCGGTCTAGAGTTTCAGGCGAGAGAGGAAAAGGTCTAGTTATCCAGAGCCAGCTGCATTGTTGAAAGTTCATACTATCACTTTGACATTTAGAGTAGGACTCAGTGTCTTTGTAAATTCCTCTTCGTATTACCAGTGTAGGTCTCTGAGCTCAGACCATTTCACAAACCATAACATTTTTTAGTGAGTGATTGATCTGTATTATGTGTCCTAGCCATCAGAAGAATCTTGGGATGTTGCTTGTATAAACTGTAATACAATCTGATCTTGGGCATTTAGTTACAGACTTTCATAGACCTATTGGCGATACTGAGTCCTCCTGGATTTGGGAATAAAGCTTATCTGATACCTTGAAAAAAAGGGGGGGGAGGGCGGGTGAGATGTTTAAAAAAAAAAGCGGGGGGGGGGAAGGAAAAAAATAAGCCCCTCATTTTCTGTATTCTCCACTTAAATAACTAAACACATCTGGTAACACTGTAGGATCATTGTCCTTCCAGTTCCTCTGCAGCTCGTATTGCTACAATATTTCTTTGGTATCTAGTTTCCAAAAGGGCAATGTGGTTTTTTTTTTTGGTGGTTTTTTTTTTTTGTTTGTTTTTGTTTTTTTTTTTTAAGGCTGTTTTTGTAGGTCTTGCAAATTAACCCATATGCATTGCAAGAAAAAACATGACTTTTAATCAGCACCATTTCCAAAGTTAGCGCTTGCTCTGTGTATATGAATATGTATATGAACCAGTGCTTAAAAAAAAGAAAACACACAACCTTTCTGCTAGTACTCAAAGCTAGCATACAAATGTGGTTTTATTATCAAAGAAAGTATGCCTAAATGTTAAGGTACCTTTCTGTTAGGGGTTTTATCATTTGACTTCTTGTCTTCAGTTACCAGAATGATAAAAATTGAAACTAAATTTTTTAATTCAATAAGAATGACGTTGAATTTTAGGAAGCAAAAAAAGGAGTCAGATATAGACTTATATGCGTAGGAAAATTAAGCAAGAAATTAAAACTTTGTGAGCAGCTAAAGGGGTAGCTGTAAGGTGTGCTTATTTGAAATGCCTGCATTTAATTTTACAATAAATCTGAATATTTTGTTCCAATTAAGACAGTTCATGCGCATGACTTTAAATTGTACGGTAGTTCCAGGGAGTCTGTGGACTGCTTGTTTTACATTCTGGATCAAGTTCAGATTTTTAGGCTTCGCTTGAATAAAATAAAAAGTCTGAACCCTGAAGATAATACAGATTGATAAATCTGATTTAAACATTCCCGTGTTGCAGACTTTCAGTGTATGTGGTACAGCTGAGCCTCAGGCCATGCGCTAAATACATCCACAGTGCATTCCCAGGGCGCCCGAATACCAAATGATCACATTTGAAAGGTTACCTTTCTATGGATTCTGACTTTTCTGTATTAGCCACGAAGATTAGAATTTTAACAGCTCCCAATGAGAGGTATTGTGAAATATTTACTTGGCAGGAAAAAAACAAAACAAAACAAAGCCCAGATGAGATACTGTCTCATATTCATGTACTGGGATTTATTAGTTCTGTGAATGTCCTTGTGAGAATACGCTCCATAGTTCACACTTTAGGAAAAAAAAAAAGTCTTGGTTTTCATTTATATTAACTGAAAACTTTGATAGAAGTGTTATTGTAGTTGACGTTTAAACAGAGAGAGAATCATGCTTGTGCAGAATATATCCAATAAATCCTGCAGTCTTTCACCACTAGCTTTCTGCAAGGAAGGTTATGACCGTTTATCTTTCTGGAAATTTGGCAGTAGCTTTGTTAGGAAAATTGATGATAATTAAAGATGTAAGGCTTTTTCTCCTTTTCTTTTACAGGTTGTGGAGCTCATTTCAAGTGCTATCGGTGACTTAGTTCAAGGTATATATTATGAAAACTCAAAGTCATCTGAGGTAAGAATTTCAGTAGTTTTACATACCTAAGAAGTTTGGTGATATTCATGTGTGACTATAATTAATATGATGACTCTCTCATCTGTTTAAAAGAAGGAGAAAGAGAGTCCTAGTGAGTTTCAGCGGTAACGTTGTTGTGATACCTGTGAACTCTGGTGGAAATTTCTAGAAATGCTCAAGGAAGGACTGTTTTACTCCTGTGAGTGCTTAATAAAATAATTTCATCTGTCATTTACCAGAAGCTCCAGACATGTCTTATTATGGGCTTTCCAAACAATTCCAGAGGTTTCTAGTTAGGATTCTGTCAGAGGCACTTCTTCCAGTGTTGTCTACGTCACTGATATTTTCATGTTAAGTTTCTCATTTCCAAGCCCGAAGATGCTTACAAAATGCTTCATCCTAAACTTGTATCAGGTCCTTTCTTCTTCTGAGCATTCACGTTTTGATAGTACAAGCATGAATTTTGTCCTGGAGTGGTAAGAGTGTAGCCCTGTACTCTCTTCCACCAGAAGTCACCATGCACGGATTGCAGGAGTTGGCATGGGCAAAGACGGCAGCCCCCAGAGTTTCACACCAAATGATCCTTTATTTCCTCAAAGGCAATTATAGATAGACTGTGTTACTATTTGGCAATGAAAATTGGTCAAATTAGACATAGGCATTTTTGTCTTTACTAAAATATTTAAGGAAGCTTGCAGAGACACTTCTTGAAGTAGGCTTGCTTGGGCAGGGCGTTGGAGTGAAGAAGCTTTCTTTCAATTGCTATGACTGTATCTTAATACGTGTAAAAAAATCCATAATCTGAAGTTGCCATGACCTTTACAGGTTTTGTGATAGCAAGTTTTCAATCACTGATGAGCATTCTACCTGTGAATACCTACAGGTAGACAGATTTACTTACAGTGACATTGTCTTAAATGCCTAGTTTGCCTCAGAGACCTGAATCTTCCCATTCAGAAGGTGAAATGGCTTAAAGATTGCAGAAATATGAATTCATTTATATTCGTTGTGTATTTAAATTGCAGCTCTGGTTTACTATTGCCATGTTGTAGTATGTAGCAAGATTAATGCCTTAGTGGAAGCCCTGATCACATGGGTTACCACTGCAATATATACCTGCACTGATGCCTCTGCACCAGCCAAATCACAGTGGGCAAGCGCATGGTGCCGTCAGCGAGCAGGGGCTGCGCCCTGGAGGGTGCTGCTGTACCCAGCTACTCCCGTGGTCAGTCTCTCTCTCTGTCTCTCTCTCCTCCTTTGCAGCAGCAAAGACATGTTACTAAAACTAACCTCGTCTAGTCTTATTGCTCTCATTTTGGTGGAAACCTGGTAGGTAGGAAATGGTCACGCTAATGAGCTGAGCTCTTCCCTTGAAGGAAGAGAGAGCCTCTAGCAGGGCAGCAATAATGGCTTGCTTGGGAGATGCCTGGGGTGCGCACAGAGCATTCTCTGGCACCTCTCAGGAGGGAGCCTGGATGGAGGTGTGGCAGCAGTGTGATATTGGGAACTTGATGGTCCTTCTGCACCTGCTGCGTTTAGCCTGTGGGTAAACAGACTTCAGCCTTCAGGGCTGCTCCCGAGTACTGTCGCTCGGGGTTGTATGTTAAAATAGATTACTTCTTGGAGGTGTTTGCAAAGAATGCTTTAAATTTGATTTTCCATATTCAGGCAGGTTTCTAAATACAAGTAGATCCCAGATATATCATATTTTAAAAAACAACTACTCTTTTGTGTGTAGGAGTAAAGCTCTGCAAGTTCATCTCCACAATGAAACTGCATTTTATCTTAACCTTGGTCAGTGCTTAAATAAGAAATGTGGACTCTTTTGGGTTCCTGTCACTGCAGAAGGTCCTCATCTTCTTAGTCTTTCATTTTTTGTTGTGTTACTGAAGCACTCCACTTGTGTAGATTGTAAGGGAAGCGCAAGATAAACTAAGCACAGCTGCATGATGTTTACCTGCCGTGGCCCAATTACAAATAAGACTTATATTGCTTCAGTGACTGTCTGTCTAAGGCGAATTGAAAGTACAGTATACCCTTCCTAAGGGGCATCCAGTTACCTCAAAACACAATTAGTATGGTGTCGTAATAGATACTGAAATTTACATTACAGTGTTTGGAGTTTAATCTTTATAATCAGTAGTGCTGGGCTTCTTATGAGACCTAAAACAAACAAGTGTGGCATCTACTTGAATTTTTTATTATTTTTTTTTTTAATCCTCTGAGAAATTTGGTTTCATGTTGTATATGAGACACATCCCTGCTGCTTTCCTGACACTATTCTGCTGTGGCAGTGTCCTATTCATGTCCTGAACATCTCTTCAGCAAAGATTGACAAATGGAGTAGGTCATTTGTTGGTCTGTCTTATTTGTTTCCTTTGTGCATCTTCACTCCATCCTTAATTGCAATTTGTGAACTACATTTCCTAAAGATAAGACAAATGCTTTAATCTACTCAATAACTAAATCTCAAATGTCAAACATTATTTCTTTTGAAGAGTAGGGCATAGTGATGAAATGGCGTTTTCATTGCTGGAAATGTCTTAAATTTGGAAAAGCACTTTTTCTCCCCCCCCCCTTTGAGGCAGGAAAATTGTACCTCGTGTTAAATGACTTTAATGCAATTGTTATAAATCTCCTTAGTACCATAAAATAGACTTATTTAGCACCAAGTTGTTTTGAGCTTTGCTAGATGTACCTATATGGTAGACAAAAATACAAAAACCACTGCAAAACTAACCTTTTTTCTCTGAGTTCATGTTTACCTCAAAAAAACCTTTCAGTTTGCTTCATTTGGGTGACCCAGTAGGAAAATGGAAAAAATCATTTGACCTAACAAGACTGACCTTACTTACTCCTGAAGACATATAATGGATATAATTATTTGACAGCTCTCATTACCACTTATTTTCTCCTCTGTAAAGCCACATGCAATCCTACAGCCATCCAATTTTAGTACATTCTGTTTGGTCATTCTTCATCTTGTCTGCATAGTGAGTCATTAGATCTGTGTGAAATGGGGAAAATAAAGATAATATTTAACTTCTCATCTTTATTTGAAGTGACAATCCCAAGTACAAAGTGTAGGCTTCAGTTGCAAAGACAGCCTGAAGGTTAGGGCTGCCTCTCATGTTCAAAGTATCAAACAGCTGCTGTGGTTTAAGACATTGCATTAGCAATATTAAGCTAATATTTTGGACTGTAAGCTGGAGCAGAAAGGGGTGATGTGATAAACCTTTGCAGCTTTGTGTGCTAAATCCCTTCTCAACCCAAAATTCTGTGAGTCAAAGGCATTCTTCCCAGTTCTTGTCATTCTTTCCTAAATCTAGGTCTAATTTGGGATTAAAAATTTGTGCTTTAGTGAGTGCAAAGATGAAAGTTGTCTAATCTGGCCTTCAGTCATGATCATGGTATCTATTTTTAACAGAAAAAACATTGCACTGAGTCTCTGTTCCCTACTTTTAGGAAACTGAAGGCTTCTAAAATGTTTGTTAACTCACAGAATACTGTCACACTTTTAGAAACCTTCTGTCTTAATATCCCAGATCATTTAACAAGTATTAATGAAGAATGCTTTAGTATCCCTGTCAGTTCGCTGAACAGGGACGAGCGGAAAGCTCAAGGTCAAACAGCAGAATCAAGAGCAGGACTTGAGTGTTGTTTCTATTGCTTTACCTGCCAGACCATTCTTGCATCTTAAAGTATTAGAGACTTTCATGGGAAACTGCTTTGTTGTTTGGGTTTTTTTCCTTGCCTCCAGAGTATGTACCTCATGCTAAATTTACATTACCAAAACTCATTTTAGTGTCAGAATGTGACTGTTATGTAAGACAAGACAATTTCCAACATGTTCCACTGATGGCTACAAGAGCTGTTAGGCATTTTTGACATTTTTGAAGCAACTGTGTGAAAACTCTGCATAACTAATATGTAAAGCAAGTGTAAAAAATAAATACATTAGTAGCAAGTACTCATTTTACCGAATAGTGAATTAACAGGCATTTGTTTTAAACCAGTGTAGGTTTTCTTAATGAAAATAAGTTTTATTTCTGGCAAAGCATGGTACAGTTCACTACATGCAGTGAATTGTACCAAATCTTCTTTGATGTTTGATCACCAGCTCTGCTTTGAGGTGTAATGTTTTGGGATACTGCACATGTCCATCAAGTGGACTGCTCTGAGTCTGTGTTATAATTAAAGGATTTGCTTATAAAGTTTACTATGGGAGGTACATCAAGTGTATTTTGAGTCATGTAAACTACCTTTTAGCAGTGCAGAACAGTCAGAGCTTTCACTTTTTTTTTTTTTAAACATGTTTGTGTTGCAAAACAAAAGACAAGGGTAAAATATGGAATTTGAGTAAAGAGCATCTGTGAAAAGAATGGGTAAATGTGTCAGAGGGGAAAAAACCATAGCTAGAAAGAAGGCCAATGCTGTTTGTTTACTGCTTTTGTTCTTCTAAATACTAAGCTTTTCCAAGGAGATTTAAAAGTAACAGATGTGGAGAGATATTTCCATTTATTAGAAGTTTACAAACTTTTTTTAAATTGTGTGTTGCTTTTTGTACAGCGTCATGTTAAAAGTATTAGGTAGTCAGTGGCATGCTTTATGGGCCCATTTGCAAACACCCTTGTTCCTCCAAAAGCAGTGAAGACATCTATTCAGAAACTAATAAAACATGCCCTGTCATGTTCAGCAAGCAGGAGTACATCTGTTGAAAGGGTATGTGAACCATGCGCAAGCCGCTTTGCAGGGTCTTGCTACCAGGAGAGAGATTCATAGTTGCAATGGATTTTATTTATGTAAAATAGAAGTTCTTGAACTACCTAATTTGAAACTTTAAAATGGTATTAAAAAATATTTCTGCATGTTTCTGTGGATTATTTTCCCATTGAGAACTGAACTAAAGTTTTACGTAAGTGGGTCAGACATTTTGATCATTTTGTGCAACAGCAGATGACTTAAGAAAGAGCTGCCATGGTATGGAAAAAAATAAAATAAAGGCTCTCTTACAAACTATAGCTGAAGTTTTACACTGAAAAGGCCCTGACTCCTTCCTGGTTTTGCAAATGGTTCTGTGCACTTTTAAGATACAGTTTTCGTTCATATTTTCCTTAATATGTTTTCAGCTGAACTGTGTATAAGCGTCTTCTTTGGTGTGACGAATCAAACTGATTTATTGTAAGTGCCATGTTTGTACTGGGGTTCCTTGTTACCACCACTAAGAGCTGCCCTTCCTGATGGTTATGATTGCATATTTTGTCGTGCAGATTTCATTTTCTAAAAGTTTTTTGTTTCCTGTTGCCTGAGATGATTGTTTCAAACCCAATTTAAATTATCGAAGTAGCTTAACATAAAAATCTCAGCTAGCCAATTTCTTTCTAAGAGAATGGTAACCAACCTTGCCATTAGTAAAATGGGAGCACCCTCAGCTGTTGTTAATTTCCTATAGGAAATTATGATCAGCAGAGCTGATCATATGCTGTACTCCCTGTACTCCTATGCCAACATTATCCAAACCGTATCTGGAGTTGGCTGCTTTCTTCCAGAGATGGTGAGCGGTTCGGCATTCTTAATCCAGTTTCTGCTACCCAGGTGGCATCAGGGTTGATCGTCATCTGGACCCATTTCTTGGTGGCAGAACTTGTCAATGAGGTCTGAGCACTGGCAGTTACAGCCAGAATAAATTTGAGTTTAAACAGGCTTTATGTGAAGGGCTGCTGGGAGTCTTCTGGGCCAGCTAATGTCCACTTGTATATTTTATTCATTGAAACATCCACTGCTGACAAAACAAAGCTTACAAAAAAGTGAAAGTTTCTCTAAAACTAATAAGTGTTGTCATGATGTCAGATTTCACAGACTTTGCAATCTAGAACTAGTTTCATTTTTCCCTTGATGTATTAAGATAGTGTTTAGATCCTGTCATACATACCCTTTTAAGAATGCAGTGTGGTTGGTGGACATTATATATGACATGAGAGTCAAGCCTGGGAAAAAAATGGCATTTGGATTGTTGGAAAGCTTTGCTAAAGCAAGGTTGTGTCTGCCTCTGCCTTCTTAAGCAGCAAAAGCTTTAGGGGTATGTGGTCATGAGGCATTCTGTGATTAAAATCAACCAGATTTTGGCATGCAAGCTCTTATGCTAAAGCACAGCCATATGGGCATAATGCCTTTTTACAACTGGCTTCGTTCTGTAACCAAGAGATTCACGATACCTATGTTTTTAAGATTTCAATACCGTATCTTTAAATATGCCTCAGATTTTTGTCCTTTTTTTGTTAGATATCCATTTTAGATGCTTGAAGCTTCTACGTAATGTTCATATAGTGGACAGTAACTTCTTGTACCATCATTTTCAATCTTGTGATGAAATTCAAACTTTTTTAAGAAGAATATATTTTTGTAACAAATCCTAGAATTAATTTCCATGTAAATGTCAAGTTGCAATGACTGTTTAAACTTCTTCAGTTCCTGCAGTGGACATTTGTTAATGTCTACATTTCTGTTGCTACTCAAAGGCTCTAGCAAGGAAGCATTTTCAACTTAAAGGTCTTCTGAAAGATTTGTTTAACTCATAAATCGTTTCAGGATACCATTCTAGAATATTTTTGTCTTGGTTGGATTTAAAACAAATAATTATAAAAATCACTGCCAATTTTCAGTATCATCCAGCAAATTTTGGTAAATACTGTTTTTTCACTGAGCAGATTGGTTGTTAAGTAAAAGATTGTGTTGCGTCTTCCAAGAGCTCCTGATTTTAAATTTAAAATAAATTGATCTATATCTGGGGGGGAGGAGGGGAAGATTTGATATATAGGAAACTACTTGAACTAAATGCTCATTTTGACATTTTGCCAGTCCTGGGAGTTTGCACATGCTCTGGGCTGAGTTGAGATATTAAAACAAATATACTACAGTAAGATGGAACACAAGGAAAGTTTAGGCTTGACTTTGTAAGTTATCATATGCATAATAGCAAACATGTGGTTTCTCTGTTCCTCACTTTCCTTGTATAAGTTAATAGTATGTCTGAAAGCAAAGGCATTTTGATACAGCTCTGTGTTACTTGGCATTGCAGAATTCTCCTACTTTTTCCATTAGTCTCAAATTATCCTCTCCCTTGTAACGCAGCACTTCTGGGTGATATCCATAAGGGAGGAAAATTAGAGCTGAACGGATGGATTCTATTTCATTTGTTACCGATTTCATGACAGATAATACCTTGCTAGAAAACTATAGGGTCACACAGAATTACTTCTTGCTCATTTCTGGGTAATTTGATTGACGTCACTTTGAGGGAAAGGCTTGTTATATAAGGGTCTTTTTCATATTACTCTTTTAAAGAATACCTTTTGGCTTAGTGTACGCTACAGATTTGGCTGAACTGAGAAACTGCAAACTTTTTAATGTTTATATGCTTGAGATTGTTTTTCTTTAGCTTCTCATTACTGATTTTAGCTTTTTTGAAGCAAAACAACTGCGTCTTTTCTAGCTTTGTTTTTTCCCCTCGTTAGAGAGTACCTAAAGGTGTGACAATAACATATGTATGTGAGAAAGATTACAAGTCATGTCTAGCTTTGAAGATCCATTCGTAAAATAGTGGCATTATTAACACTGTATGAGCCAAAAGGAGCTGCAGTCGAATTTGGGTTTGGGGGGAAGGGACTGGGTTTGTGTTTATTAAAACGCTTTTTGGAATGTAATCCAAATCAGTATTTTGTATACAACGGATTTTGAGAAGTGTTGAGCATCTCTGACCTTACAGTCAAGGTGATGAAGTTCACTAGAGGCATCACTGAGATCTCTGTCAGTCCCCTGGGGAAGTTAATACCTGACATTTCTAAATTACAGGGGGGTTTTTTTGCTTCGTTTTTTTTTTTTGCTTTTTTAAATGCTTTCAGTCATTCCTCGTCCTTAATATGGCAGAAGAGGTACAAGTCCTCCATCAGAGCCCTTAATTTTTTCCAATTTTTCCAAGGATTTTTAATACCTTTTGTAATTTATTTTTTTTTTTCCCTTGACTAAAAAGGAGAAATTGTAGGGACTTCTAAATTTTATTTGGGTTTATTAGTTCTTGGTAACTGGCAAGGGGCTGAAGTGCAGATGTACTCTGGGTTGGGTTTGGGGTTTGGGTTTGGCAGAGGTGCTCTAGGTTGGGTTTGGGGGTGGGGGGTAGTCTTTTTTCCTTTTTATTTTTTTCTTCCCAGTCCCTCATGAGGAATATAGTCATTGATAATGTTCAGTGTAATGATAGTCATTAGGAAAAAGATCTATGTTGGATCTGTTGACAGCTCCATGTATTTTGCATTGTTCTTTTTGAGCAGAAAATGGAAATGTTGTTTGTTGAAGTGGCCAGTATATTTATTCTGATACTTTTCTCTACTCATTCCCAAAAGAATGCCCTTCTTTATTTGGCACCGTGGCATCCAGAGTTTTGTTACTCGCTGCATGTTGTGTTATCCTGTGCCACACGGTAAACCTGTGTGAGTTGACACAGCTGCAGTTCTGGTGTTTTCATGTTAGCCTTTGTTTCATTTTCAGGAGAACTGTCTTACAGATGATATCTGCATCTCCACTTGGAAGGAGCAGGTTTTCCTGTCACATAGTGCCTTGCTGGCAAAGAGCTGCCAGGCTGCAATGGAGCTAGCAAAGCACAGCACTGAGATTCAGGACATGGCATTTCAGTATGGAAAACACATGTCTATGAGTCATAAGGTACGCCTTTTCCTTTTGTTCTGGGATCTTAAAAACAGAAAGACTTGTAAGATGTGTTTCTCTTGAGCTCTGTTGTATACTGCCACTATGCTGTAGACTTTCGACAGCAGGTCAGTGACATTGAGAGATTTGACTGCTGACTGGTGTGAAGATGTTTGCAGAAATTGCTGGTATGAACAGTGATTATGAACTGGCAAAATCACACTCCTGGCAATGTAGCTTATTTCATACAAGGTTCTATTAACATCCCTAACTGCATCTTTCTGTAGCAGCTTATAACTTTACCTTCTCTGTTCCTACATTGTTCCTAAAGCCACTGTCTCAGTAGCCAGAGTTGCAGGAGGAAGCATGTGTTTGGTCTCAGCTGCCACCCTGCAGAGATTCGTTCTAAGAGGTTCAACTGCCTGCAGCAGCACACGAGCTGAGGCTTGCACTGCAGTGGCTGAAGGACTTGCATACATTCCCTGCTGAATAATCTGCTGTGGAAGTAACTTCCAGAGGGGGTAGCTGGAGGATAAAGAGGGAGGTCACCAGATACGGACGGGAGCAGCCTACGCCTCAGCAGCAGTACGATTTCCCGGAGGAGGCCTCTGACCTCCGTTAGAAGTCTTTCCATCCACAGCTACAGTTAGTCCAAAGGAAAACACACACTGTGTGGAACTTGGATCCTTGGCACTCTTATTTTGCCCTAAAGATCTGTTCCTACTGTATTGCACTACTTGCAAGTATAGATGTAGCGTGAGACAGGCAGACAGATTCAGCTGAGTTAGTTCAGGCAGTTTCTCGTTCCTTCAGGAGACGGAAGTGGTTTTATAAAGCACAGCTTTATTGCCACAGAAATGCCACTACGTGGTATTACTAGATAAAACTCTACCTGTAAATTGATTCTTGTGCAGACTATAGCCTTAATATTTTGTGTATGTTTTAATATTAATACAGTCACCATTGGCATATAGTTTTGTATAAAGGATTGCATAGTTTTCAGAGAAAGCTCCTAGCTGTGTAACTTTTCCTTTGTCAGAAGGAGGGTCACATTTCATCAGCTTCCTCAGTTACTGATCAGTAACATCAGTAGAATGTATAACCCTTCACAGATTAAAACCTGATATTCTTTCCACCAAAGACTGGATCATTCTTTTCTTTGTATTTTGTCTGCTTCCTGCCACTCAACAGTCACCTCCTTGGCTGTGTCCCATCGCTTGCCCAGCTCTTCAAGCTGTCCTTTACAAGTTTCTTTGCAGATTCTCTATATGCTTCTCTTTACAACAACTTCCCACCACTGCAATGCTTGCAGCATCTTCTTATCCGTCCCCCAAACTTGAAAAAGTGCAACCAAACTACAAGTGTCAAAGCAGAAAGTGGCGAGTAGGTATAGAATCAGGATATGGACCTTCATTTGTTGGGTGGGTGGATATGTAATAGACTGTTCCCGGGAATTGAAGGAAGATGTTCTTCTCTTTCAGCTACATTCAGACCTTCAGCCATTTGTTAAAGAAAGTTCTCCTGACACTGTGGCCTTCAGTTTGAATTCTGCTCCTGCAGTCCTCCATCAGGAATTCCTTGGGAGGGAGGCATGGATTAAACAGATCAGAGAGGTAAATTAAAGCATTGTTTAGAATTTCCTAGTTTTGGAGTCTGTATCTGTCTTCCTGTCTATACTTTCAATCTGCGAAGAAACTTAGAAACTAATATCAAACAAGACAACATAGAGGTTACCTCTGCTCTCCAATACTTAACACCTCTCTCTTTCATGCTTTTAAGAGGGGGAAATCTAGGGACATGAAAGTCAAGCTCCATCAAACTTCCGTGTGTTAGTGTAACAAGTGGATTCATTTGCGTGGAGCATATATGTCTGTTCCTCTACACTACTTGTGCAAGCCCACATCTTAGCTTAAAGCTACTTTCAGTGACAGCTTAAAGCAAAGAAGTTTGCATTACAGTTGATTGAAAGGTAGGCACGTATTTCTTTCTGCTAACTTGGCCCTAGGAGCAGTATTTTGGATTGGGGAGGGAGGAGGGTATCTGGGGAACTTGGGTTATAGACCACTACAAAATATTTGTGAGATCTTGAAGTGAAGTAAACCATTTGTCATTTTGAAATTAAGGGCTGGTAGTTTATAATGTGCGATGAGGAATTTTGGAATTCTACAATCTCAACACAAGGCTCCTATGTGGGTGGAATGTAAATGAATTTGGATGATTGCAGTTGGAGAGTAATGGTATTACCACAACACAGTGTATAAAAGCTTTGAAACAATTTCCCATCTGCAGAATCTAGAGGAGGTTGTAGGACTCCAGGAGTGCCGTCTGTCTGCTTGTTAATTCTCATACCAAAAATGTGCATTATAGAAACAGTAAAGCAGTTCTCTCTGAAGGGGGTGGGGAAGTGACATGAACTATGCAAAAGTATTTACTGACTACTACTTTAGCTCAATACATTTTGTACACCTTGTCCAGAAGCCTTTTTTGGCTTTTGTTGATTTAGAAAGGAAAATTACCTTTCATTAACTACAAGCTCTGAAGTCACATTTACTATGTGAATTGCCGAAGTGAGTATCTGAATTGCCGAGGTGAGTATCTCCAGAGAGGACGCCTTTAACACCGGAGCGGGGGGAAGCACAGCATCCAGGAGCCTCAGCTTGGAGCGGCAACAGCGACCGAGGGAGCCTCAAGTCCTCGACAGGACTTGCCCAGGAGCCGGCAGCTCAGCTCACGCGAGCAGCTGACTCACAGGGGGCGGTGTCAGGAGTGACGGCACCAGCCCTCAGTGGGTAAAACCCATCCCAGGGAGCGTGGCGAACAGGGCGGGCAGTCAGGGCGTGGCACGGCAGTCAGGGCGTGGCATTGGCGCGGCAGTCAGGGCGTGGCGCGGCAGTTGGCGCAGGCAGGGCAAGCGGGCAGTGAGTGGGATGGTGAGCACTCGCCTCAGGACCAGGGCCCGCTCTGGGAGCTCTGCCCCAGCAGTGGCCAGCGTAGGCACCCAGACAGAGCCGATGAGAGGGGAGGCTGCGGCGCAGACCTCGGAGTGTAGAGAGTGCCTCGACTGGTCTCTTGAGGCGAGGGTGCAAAATGGACAGGGCTGCACTCGGTGCGCCCTGGTGGCGTCCTCCTGCAGCAGGTGGCTGAGCTGCGGGAGGCTGTTGGAGAGCTAAAAGATGCCAGGGAAGCTGAGAGGAAGCTGGGCTGCTTGCTCCAGGCCCAAACTGCGCAGGGGCTGCAAACGTCCAGCATTGCTCACATAGGAAAGAAGGAGGGCAGCAACCCGGAAAGATGGGAATTAGTTACGAGAAAAACTAACAAAAAAAGGAGGAAGAGGACAATTAACGACAAGGGACTTCCTCCTAAATCTGATGTCCCCACCCAGAACCGCTTCACAGTTTTGCAGGGGGCTAACAAGAAAGCACCCACCACACCTAATGAGCATCCTGCTGATGCACCAGTAGAGAGGATCCCCACTGGTGCCTCCAGGAAAAAGCGGAGCGTCATAGTAGTAGGGGACTCTACTTTGAAAGGCACAGAGGCACCCATCTGCCGGCCTGATCCAGTCTCGAGGGAGGTGTGTTGCCTGCCAGGGGCTCGGATCAGGGATGTTGCTGAGAGGCTGCCTGCTCTGGTAAGTCCTGCTGACTATTACCCCCTTCTAGTGGTCCATGTGAGTGCTAGAGATATAGATAGCAGTAGCCTGGAGAACATTAAGAAGGACTACAGAGCCCTGGGAGAGGTGGTTAGGGGCTCTGGAGCTCAGATAGTTTTTTTTCATCGATTCTCCAGGACAAAGGGGAGGACCTTAAAAAAGCTAGGCGCATTTGGCAGGTTAATAAATGGTTAGAATGGTGGTGCCATAGTCAGGGGTTTGGTTATTTAGAACATGGGGCTCCATTTGGGAGGCCAGGTCTACTGGAGGCTGGTGGAGCTGGTCTGACAAAGAAGGGGAAGAGCTGTTTTGGTAGGAGGCTTGCCAGGCTGGTCAAGAAAGCTTTAAACTAGATGTGTTGGGGGAGGGGAGCATTGATCCATCCCAACATTCCTGGTCAGTTGCCAGCACCTGTAATAAGTGCTTGGAGCGATGCAGAGATGTTCCAGCTGCCCCAGCCATTGAGTCGGCTGCATTTGGAGCTCGGCTAAGGTGCCTCTATACAAACGCCCGTAGTATGGGGAACAAGCAAGAGGAATTAGAGATGTGTGCAAGGCTACGGGAATATGATGTCATTGGTATCACAGAAGCACGGTGGGATGGCTCCTATGACTGGAGTGTCAGAATGGAAGGTTACAGGCTGTTTAGAAAAGACAGGCCAGGCAGACGGGGAGGGGACGTTGCTATCTATGTCAGTGATAGGCTAGAGAGTATGGAACTCTGTCTGGGGACGGGTGATGAGGTAACAGAGTGTTTGTGGGTCAGGATCAAAGGGAAAACAGCAATGGGGGACATTATGGTGGGGATCTGTCACAGGCCGCCTGATCAAGAGGACTCTGTGGATGAAGCGCTCTACAGACAGATAGGAGCAGCCTCACGCTCACAGGCCCTTGTCCTCATGGGAGACTTCAACCATCCTGACATCTGTTGGAGGGACGGTACGGCCCGGCACAAGCAATCCAGGAGGTTCCTCGATTGTGTGGAAGACAACTTCCTCTTTCAAGCAGTAGAGGAGCCGACGAGGAGAGGTGCCATGCTGGACCTTGTGCTCACCAACAGGGAGGGACTGGTTGGAAATGTGATGCTCCAGGGCAGCCTTGGCTCTAGTGATCACGAGATGCTTGAGTTTGAGATCCTCAGGACGGTGAGAAGAGCGTGCAGCAAGCTCACTGCCCTGGACTTCAAGAAAGCAGACTTTGGCCTCTTCAGGAACCTCCTTAGTAAGGTTTCATGGGATACAGTCCTAGAGGGCAGGGGGGCCCAAGACTGCTGGTCGGTATTCAAGGATCACCTGCTACGTGCTCAAGAGTGTTGCATCCCGACTAGAAGAAAGTGCAGCAGGAGGGCCAGGAGACCTCCATGGATGGACAAGGAGCTGCTGAGGACACTTAGAGGGAAAAAAGAAGCTTATAGAAGGTGGAAGCGAGGGCAGGCGGCCTGGGAAGAATATAGGAGCATTGCCCAGGAAGGTAGGGACCAGGTTAGGAAAGCTAAGGCCCAGCTAGAATTAAGTTTGGCAAGGGATGTAAAAGATAACAGGAAAGGATTCTATAGATACGTAGCAAATAAAAGACAGACTAGGGACAATGTAGGCCCTCTTCAGAAGCTATCAGGAGAACTGGCTACCATGGATTTGGAGAAGGCTGAGGTTCTTAATGACTTCTTTGCCTCAGTCTTCACCAGCAAATGCTCTGACCACACCACGAAAGTCTTGGAAAGCAGATGCAGGGACTGTGAGAACGAAGACCTTAGGCCCACTGTAGGGATCAGGTTCGAGACCACCTTAAGAACCTGAACGTGCACAAGTCCATGGGACCTGATGAAATCCATCCACGGGTCCTGAGGGAGCTGGCGAATGAAGTTGCTAAGCCACTGTCCATCATATTCGAAAAATCCTGGCAGTCAGGTGAAGTTCCCAGTGACTGGAAGAAGGGCAATATAACCCCCATTTTCAAGAAGGGGAAGGTGGAAGACCCAGGGAACTACAGACCAGTCAGTCTCACCTCTGTGCCTGGCAAAATCTTGGAACAGTTTCTCCTGGAAAACATGCTAAGGCACATGAAAAACAATGAGGTGGTTGGTGACAGCCAACATGGCTTCACTAAGGGGAGATCCTGCCTGACCAATTTGGTGGCCTTCTATGATGGAGCCACGGAACTGATGGAGAGGGGCAGAGCAGTTGACGTCATCTACCTGGACTTGTGCAAAGCGTTCAACACTGTCCCGCATGATATCCTTGTCTCTAAATTGGAGAGACATCAATTTGATAGATGGACCACTCGGTGGATAAAGAACCGGCTGGATGGCTGCACGCAAAGAGTTGTGGTAAATGGCTCGATGTCCAGTTGGAAACCTGTAACGAGTGGTGTCCCTCAGGGATCGGTGTTGGGACCGGTCCTGTTCAACATCTTTGTCGGCGACATGGACAGTGGGATTGAGTGCGCCCTCAGCAAGTTTGCTGACTACACCAAGCTGTGTGGTTCGGTTGATACGCTGGAGGGAAGGGATGCCATCCAGAGGGACCTTGACACGCTTGTGAGGTGGGCCAATGCCAACCTTATGAAGTTTAACCAAGCCAAGTGTAAGGTCCTACACCTGGGTTGGGGCAATCCCAGGCACTGCTACAGGTTGGGCGGAGAACAGATTCAGAGCAGCCCTGCGGAGAAGGACTTGGGGGTGTTGGTTTACGAGAAGCTTAACATGAGCCGGCAGTGTGCGCTTGCAGCCCAGAAAGCCAACCGTATCCTGGGCTGCATCAAAAGAAGCGTGACCAGCAGGTCGAAGGAGGTGATCGTGCCCCTCTACTCTGCTCTTGTGAGACCTCACTTGGAGTACTGTGTACAGTTCTGGTGTCCTCAACATAAAAAGGACATGGAGCTGTTGGAGCGAGTCCAGAGGAGGGCCATGAGGATGATAAGAGGGCTGGAGCACCTCCCGTATGAAGACAGGCTGAGAGAGTTGGGGCTGTTCAGCCTGGAGAAGAGAAGGCTGCATGGAGACCTCAGAGCAGCCTTCCAGTATCTGAAGGGGGTCTATAAGGATGCTGGGGAGGGACTCTTCCTTAGAGACTGTAGTGGTAGGACAAGGGGTAACGGGTTCAAACTTAAACAGGGGAAGTTTAGATTAGATATAAGGAAGAAGTTCTTTACAGTGAGGGTGGTGAGGCACTGGAATGGGTTGCCCAGGGAGGTTGTGGATGCTCCATCCCTGGCGGTGTTCAAGGCCAGGTTGGACAGAGCCTTGGGCAACATGGTTTAGGGCAAGGTGTCCCTGCCCATGGCAGGGGGGTTGGAACTAGATGATCTTAAGGTCCTTTCCAACCCTTACTATTCTATGATTCTATAATTCTATTCAGTGTAGGCCAGCCACTCAAACCAGAGACTTTCTTGTGTTGGCAGTACTCATAAGGGTATGCTCATAAGCGGCCCTCTTGTGCAATTTCATTTATACGGTTTAAATAAGCAAAGCATGCACAGTATACTCAGTCCCTGGCAGGTAGAATTTTTCTTAGTAGCTGGGGCATATGGAAATCACATTATAGACCTTTAATTACTGCTAAGTAATCTGGCTTTCTCCTTTGATTGTTTTCCCATATAAGCATTTGTACAATGGATTAAAGGCAGCACCTCGCCTTAGCAGCTTCCTTCTCCTACAGGAAGGTTTTGGAGTTCAAGAAAGAGAGCCCCATTGCACCTAGTAGCCTCCACAGTGGTATACTGCTCTGAGAGCATGTGGCTGGAACTCAGTGCCTATCAAGCATATCTTAAATGAAAGCAGTTTACAGAAAGCTCATGAAGGATGCCTGAACTTCTGTGGAGGGCCCAGAATATCTGTGGTTGTCTCACCACAGCTCTTTTGTCAGAGGTCTGGATACAGTGATTATTCCCAGGGTAGTCTTTGCACCTTTCTGCTGCTGAGCTGAAGACCTTGTCTTCAAGGTCCCTTGTCTCTTCATTTGGAAAGAGCAAAACACATCAGATATCCAGGTGTGGAAGGTTGCATAAAAGCTAGATATATGTGCTTTGAGAAGATTAGATTCTGATCTGGATGAAATTTAGAGACTGCCTTAAAAGGGACTTGGGATGTGTGTAGAGAGAAGCCTTGTCAAAGGAGGAAAAATAATGTTTACGTATGTGTGTGTGTGTACATGGATATATACATATATATACATATATATGTATACACACACACATATAAATATATATATACACACACACACACATACAGGAATGAATGATCCATAAAGACCCAAGTCTCTCTTGTTCTCACTGGCCTCACCACCAACACTGCCCACCTTTGTGCATTTAAAACTAAAATGCCCAATGAACTGTTTGGTCAAGTGTCTATATTAAAAGGAGTATGAGTTAGAGTAGAGACATAAAATGTTTTGGTTTTATTTTGGTTTATTTTTTTCTTAAGGTTTTTTTTTTTTTAATCAACAAACAAAACACCACACCAAACCACGCAACCTTAAATGGTTCTCAGGAAACACTGGTAGACAGACAAATGCTTGAATGCTCTTCTTCAGACAGTGTGTTGTAATGCAGTCCCACTGAGCTTTTGGAAAGACCCATATTCTTAAAATTTAGCAGATAATTCAGGATTGTGGGATGAGGATTTCCTAGGGGTCAAAAACCAGAAGACTTAGTCACTTTTAGCCATTTACAGATACCACTTACTAGACAAGAGCAAAAATTCTCTGGCTTCAACAGGCATCTGACATCTAAGCAGTGAGGTACAAAAGATCAAAGTTTGAGTGAAGAATTTAGTGGAATCCCTCAAGTCTACAAGTCCAGAATCCATCTTAGCTCATAGCATTTGTAATTTAAAAAAAGGGTAAGTCAGAAACTAGAACTATCAAATCTAGGCCAATGTAAACCATGTGCCTTGCACCATATCTTTCTGAGCCTTCTCAGAAGAAGCAGGGCTGGAAGAAAAGCATTTATCAAATGCTTTATCAAGCATTTCTCAAGTATAGGGTTTAAGACATGTAAAAGGGACCATCTCATCTGAGAAAGAAAAGTCAGTTTCGGAAGACATCCTGAAAACCTGCTCCAAAAGCATTGTTAAACCTTGCGGTCTACTTATCTGGTGCATTCTCAGTAATTTAACAGGGGATTCGGGGATTGTTTTTGGATCCTGGCAAGG
The DNA here is from genome assembly GCF_004027225.2 of Strigops habroptila. Taxonomy (NCBI): domain Eukaryota; kingdom Metazoa; phylum Chordata; class Aves; order Psittaciformes; family Psittacidae; genus Strigops; species Strigops habroptila. Next base: position 16,283,204 of record NC_044282.2, read on the forward strand.
TGAGGTGATTTCACACCACCTTATTTACTAATAAAGAATGTAATGGTATTACTGTCCCTCACTACTGGCACATGGCGATCTTTGGTGTTCAGGAGGAAGGCTGAGTTGAGTTGGCTGTTCATGTGTCTAATATGGTTGGTAAGCAGAATCTTTTCTTTGAGGGCCCCAAGTCCTGACATTCAGAGGCTGAGCTCCCAAACCAAGCAGTGAGGCCTAGAAAGTTATCTAAGTTTGGTAAGAGTGTATAGCTTTTGCAAGACAGGCTTAGTACCTTTGAGGAAGCTAAAACAGATGCAGAAGTCTGATGTAAAAGGAAAAAAAAGTCTGTGTGTCTGAGGTTGGGGTCAGTAAAAGTCAAAGAGCCAAACTATTGAGATGGTAAGAAGAAAGCAAGCAAAGATGCAGTTGTAGTAAAGAGGGCTTAGGAAACAGGTTAGCTAAGGTTGCTGCTTCAGAAGCACAACTGCCATTGACTTGAATTCTTGAGAAAATCATAGAATCATAGAATGGTTGGGGTTGGAAAGGATCATCTAGTTCCAACCCCCCTGCCATGGGCAGGGACATCTCACACTGGACCATGTTGCCCAAGGCTCCGTCCAAGCTGGCCTTGAACACCACCGGGGATGGAGCATTTACCACTTCTTTGGGCAACCTGTTCCAGTGCCTCACCACCCTCACAGTAAAGAACTTCTTGCTGCTTGTAATGTGTATTAAGTGGAGGAGGCGGCATGCTGAGCATACCTTTCCCAGTATTGCCAAGACTAACAAGCACCTTCCTCTAACAAGTTGGCAAATTCTCCACTGCAGTGTGAATCTGCATATAGGCAGTCATTTGTTAAAGGACGTATCTGTCGTGTGTTCTGATATACAATATAACTTGATAGATATATTTTGAAGAAGCTGTAAGATCCAACCAGTACGAATAAAAGTTGGCAAATCGAGGAGATGAAAATACACAAATAAGGAAGCAGTTACTGGCAGTGATTTTACTACTCCCAAATGCTATCAGGCTGTTTTCTTAATACGCATTCCAGAAAAGCTAACTCTTAAGAAGCTTAAAGAGAGTAATAAAGAGATTTCACGGATCAGTCCTCTTTCTCCTTCAGAGAAACAAGTTTTGATATTTACTGTTTTCCTTCCTGTTCTGCTTGCTCAGTCTCTCATTGGTTCTTTTCTCTGTTCTTCCTCCCTTACAAAAATTAATTAATTTTCCAAATCTGTGCCATCTCAATAACATCTCTTCAATGCTGTGCTTGCCAGTGCAGGCCTCAGCTTTTCTCCTTATGCCAGCTCAACTGCTGCCCTTGGCTGCTCTCTGAAGTCCCCACAGAGGACATTGAGAAGCAGTGATCCTAATCTACATCTTTTCAGGAGATGTGTTCCGGAAGAACTGAGTTTTGTGGTCTTCCCTTGTGGAGGCTAGGGGAAAAAAATGGGTGATTTTTTTTCTCAATGTGTCTTAAAAAGAGTAGAGCTGGAGTTGGATGAGGTGATAATGATAAAGCAGGATGTGACCTCAGGGAAGGGCTTCAGGCTGGTTAAACAGGAATGCTCTGCATCTGGCAGACCACTGCCACTGGGTGAGAAAGACAGACATCTCTTCTACAAAAAGAGAAAGCTGGACCACATACTTTTCTGCATCTGGGCAAGAAGAAATTTAGAATTTATTCATACTTCTTTCTGAATGTATTAGGAGTTACAGATTGTGTGTATCTGCTACCTAAATAAAGAATAATGCTGATACTTAAATACAATTCTAAAGCAAAACTACTTCTGACCTAGGTCTAATAGCACTGACATGGTCCGGACATCCCCTTTGGACAGCACTAGACTATTACCTGTGTGCAAATCACTGTGGATATGTGGAGAGTACTCTCTTAAGAAAATAAATCCTGTTGTTATTGATAAGAAGGATAGTTTATTTTGGAATCTCATGGGAGAGATTAATTAATGCAAACAGCAAGATTTCTTAGGACCAAAACATTTTGATTTCAACAAATGTTTAACCGCAAGTCATGATAAAAAACCTAAAAATTACATTGAGTATCTGCAGCTCATGTCTGAAACAGAACCATGTTGTATAAGCTGGTAACACATTTGGTTGTATTTTGGGGGTTTTTTTTTTCTGTAGCAGACTCCTAAAGAAAGTCAGTTTAAAGTAGTAGCTCTTGTAATTGCATTCTTTATTCTTGCAACTTTAGTCAGTAGTATGTAATGTCTTACATAAAATCTCTCTTTCTCTTTAAGGCACAAGGAAAAGGAAATATCATGGACTACAAGAAGGTTGGTAAATTGCATTTAAATCTCAGTATTTGTAAAGCTTTTTTGTAATATTTCAAGGATATTCTTGACAGTCGAGAGCAACTTTCTAAAGTCAGTTTATAATTTGTGCATGTGTATACGGAGGGAGAGAAAATGGCTTGTGCAATTTCTTGATTTTAAAAAGGCAGTAATAGTGGGCTGTACTGTAACTATCAGATGTAGCTATGTAATAATGATGTTTGCCATTATTTATCCCATTTACTTCCCCAAACTTGGTTTTGAAACCAGCCTTCTGATGGGTTTTGCTGTCTTCTTTTTCTGCAGTTATTTGTGGGTTAGCTCCCATCAGCAGTCTCTATGTATTGATAGAGTATGCAGTTACTTAATCTCACCTTAATGCCATGCCATCTATTAAAAAATATACATACACATGTGTTATAATAATTTGTGTTTCTTCCAGTTCCCATTATAACTTTTAGTTAAGTCACCACTGTATTTGCTACTGGGACTGCTGTATAGTAAAGGCAGACCTGAACTAATTAGCTTAAAATAGCTGGGACACTGGTAAAGCTCTTGAGAGCTGCAGGAGATGGCTCGGAAGGTTCCTAGTTAAATACTGGAGCACAGCATGCTTGTGGGGGAGACAGGTGACATTGTGTCCCCAGCTGACTCACCAAGCACAAACCTGGCTTGTTTGGAGTCTTAGGTAAATTATGAGGGTCCAGTCAGTTACCTCCAGCATCAGTGGAAAATAACATATTAATTATTGAGCCTCATGCATGATTGATAATTGCTTCTTGAACTGGGGCCTGAAGTGTTGCAGCTATTGTTGCTAGCATGGAAGGCTAACTCACAGGTACAGGTCAGACTGTTCCTGTAATTACTCTATTAAGAAAATATGTAATTTGGATTATTAAAAAATCCTCTTAGAACATAGAAAAGATCTCAGCCTTAGCTTGCTATTTAAAATCATTGTGCCTTTTTTTTTGTTCTACAATAGAAGAAAACTGTTATGACTGTGACTTTCTAAATCGCCACTGAAAGCACTAAATTTCTTCTTCAAATATGTCTGAGACACTTCTGTGAATGTTTAAAATGGGCTATGTGCTTTCTTAACTCCAGAATGGTTTTTTCCTTTAAATTGCTACAACTGTGATCTACCCAGTGTCATTTCCATAATTAAAAGAGAAAGGGGGAGGGGGGGGGAGAGGAAGCATCTACATTTGCTTCACTGGATTAAATATTTGTCAGCATATTCTGTATTTTGACTGAAATTATTTCATTTTTTGGATCCATCCATGAAATTTAAAAAAATATACTGTGCTTAGGCAACTTGGACACCTGAATAAAAGGAAAGGAAGGGGGAAAAGCCCTTCAAGTTTTGTATATTGAGCAAATGACTTCAGCCATAAAGCATGTGATTTTACTGGCTCTGGCTAATGATCTCGTACACAAGCACAGGTGATATGAGTATAGTAATGATGGTGAAAAATTCTCCATGGTTTTTGTGAGCTCAAAAAAAACCCCACCAACTTTGGTTTTTTCAGAAATCGCTTTCAAAAATATGATGTTAAGCCCCTCTCTCCTATCTTTCTTCATTTAAAAGAAGTCATCATTAGTTACATCCATGCTAAATGAACCCAGTAATCTGTAGTTCACCCTGGCATAGTAGCTGGACCAGTACATGCCAATTAGAAGGCATGTTGTGCAGTACAAATTACTATTTCTTTTTCACCCTTTGCTATGTTGTCTTTATTTCTGCATCACTAGAATCAGTGTTTTGCACATTGCTCAGTCTTTTCTTCTCAGTATCAAGGGCCCCTCTCATCTTTCTGTTTAGTTGCTAGAAATACTTTAATGTTCCTAATCAAATCTGGGGGCTTGTTTCTCATTGAGTCTCCAAAATATGTCCTCTTTCATTTTGTAAAAGCAAAGGTCACCAAATCTACCTGTAGAAATTCTGAAAATTTGTATTATTTTTGTACTTCTAATTTTTGTTATGAACTTCAGTGTGCCACTTAGTTGAGATAAAAATGGTGCTCCTTTAGTTGAATTCATAAATATATGTATACAGAAATCGTTAACTGTTTAGCCTGTTTAAGAATATTCTACTGTATTTGCTATGGCTTTCAATCACAATAATGAGTGAAGTTAAATTTGAGAAATTGAGGTCCTCCCATTTAACTTTCCTCCCTAAAAAGCAAAGGTCTTATTTCAGTTATGAGACTGCTCCAGAATTTTGAATTATTGTTTTGGTGTGTGTTATATTAAAATGATACGCCTGGTTTTTTCACAGACAAAAAGATACCTAGATGTTACTAGTAAATTTAGTGAGGGCTCTGACACACAGTAGTGAAATGCTTTCTATTAATTTAATTAGGTCTGAAACTGTCATGTCAATAAGGTCACTATGTTCTGCAAAAATCTTTTAGTACTTTTTTTCTCCCAGCTTTTCTCAAATCCTTTTATCAGAAGGACTTTGGTATCAGAAAAGGCTTATTTTAAGGTCTATGATTCTGAATATTTTTTCTCACAGTAGTATCTGAATGTTTCACTCTTCCTTCCCTCTCCTCCTCCTCCCTCCCCCCCACCCCCCATCACACCATATCCACACAAATCATTGATGCACCATTGTGGTGTTTGAAAGCCTTTACCAGAGATGAAGAAGTAGTTTCAGCTCTGTTTTAGTGGTATTTCTCAGATAACAAAAGAGAAAGTACCAGTATATGGCAGGGACAGAATTCGTGTATGTCATTGAAAGAGACAGTAACTTTCCTCGTCACCTCATTTGTATGTGTTATTTTGGCAAAAATCTCAGACTTTTCAAACCAGAAAGCTTTTATCCATTTTACATCTACTTTGCATGCAAGATAAGCTGTGTAATTCTAAAACAATAAATTGAGATTCTCAATTTAATTGTAACTATTTTATAATATTGATTAAAAACTCTCCACTGAAGTAAAGGTCTTAATGGTGCTTGGCAGTACACAGACTTGTTAAATGAGTGTAACAAAGGCACAACTAGTAGCAGAAATGAGTAAGCTGGGAATAATGCTTGTTTTCTGGCCAAGGCTCTAGAAGAATTATAAGGCTAAATAAAGAAATAAATCCTGTGTTTTGCAGCTAATGAATATGCTACCGCAAGGATTTGTTGTTTTTCTAAATGAATGCAGAAAGGATGCATTGAGTCAAGTAAAAGAGGACATAGCAAAACTTTATTTTTATGGTAGCCCTGTCCATTTGCTCTGGTGGCTCTTACAGAGGCCTTTCATCCAAACTGGCATGGGACATATGGTGCATCAGCATAGTATGCTGTTACACACCTCGGTTTGTATATTGAAACGCTGTGCCTGACAGCAGCTTTTGTATATTTTGTACTTGGAAGTAGCATGAGTCAAGAAGCGGTAGATCCAGCCATTCATGGCACTAATGTCTTCACTTCCCATATGGTAGGAAAGAGAAAAAGAGGAAAGGTCACATTTGGAAACAAGGAGGTTTCTCAGTGACACCCTACTGTCATGCAACTAATAACAGTGACACAGTGCCATCCAGTTGTGTTAGCAAGAGTCGCATGGCTCCCCTTTCCCAGCTCAGCATTGACCACCACAGCGCGTTCATCCTGCCGCAGTGCTACCAGCAGAGCAGGTTTACAGTTACAGGTGGAAATGACAGTAGTCATGTGGTTATGTTTGTTTGAAGTCCAGAGAATCATCGTGAGATGTGTCATGGGACCATAGGCCAAAGAGTCTTTTGCTCCTGAAATGCAACAAGAGTTAAAAACAGAGGATTGTTGTTTGTGGATGCTTATGACATGTGGTGGTTTTCCATGAAAATTTGTCTCATTTGTTTTGGAGCAACCACTGCTATTAGTTCCTTTTGTTACATATATTAAAAAACAAACAAACAAAGAGAACAGTCAGAGATTTACTGAATATAGGGGGTTTGATGTGTTATGATATTACCAAAGCAGCCAAAACCATTCAGAAGAAGCAATTTTCTCCTTTGTTGGAATTAACCACATCTGCATTATCAAGGTGGACATCCAGTACCAAAAATCAGCTGCATCTTTGTTTTTAATGAGTGAGTATTTTCCATGGCTCTTTTGGGGTGAGAATCCAGCACAGCTTTTGTTTCATTAAAGCAAATCATCACATCTTTTAATATAAGTACCAAGTGAATTGTTTGTGTATGCTAAGGTGACAATTAACAATCACTCTTTGCCTTAATGTGATTTAAGAAATTCATCCTTTTTGGGAAAAAGTCATCACTTAACTACCACTGTTTAGATTTAAAAGCTAGTGGGCCTCAGTGGGCCTTGTTAAGTTCACTGTGAAAGGCACGGAAAGGCATCAGGAGAAGCAGTTGGTGTTTCTTCTAAAATATTAAGGGGTCTGTACAATCAATCATTGTCTGGGGACGACTTACAATTTTTTGGCAATGTGTATCCCAAGAACTGCATAACAGCTGGAGTAGCAGTGCCCCTGTAAGCAGCCCATCTTTCCTCAGCTGTTGGGGGTGACTCTCTCCAGATTTGGTCTCTTTCTGGGTAGGGTGGTTTTGAGTTTGAAATAAAAGGGAATTTTTCTGTTTGTCAAATGAATAAAGAAAATAAATCCTACTCTGCTAATGGAAGTTTCTGGAGGGTGTTTATGCCCTTTAAAGATGCATTTCTTTACCTTTTGTATGGAAACAGATTGTAAAAAAATATTGGATAAATAGTGCGTATCATGCTGCATATAGCCAACAAAGATTTAGGAAAAAAAGTAATTATCATTTGACATTATGAAGTGATGTAATTAAATGATTGTCCAATACATTTTGAGAAGGAAGAGCATAACTCTCTGTCCAACCACAAAAACTGTAAGAGTGGGTGCTGAGACATTCCAAGGTACTTATAAAACAAAGGAAAAAAGTTGACAAATTGATCTACTAGCTGTGAAACGTGTTGGTACCTTTTCAAGGTAACATTTCAGCAGTCTAAAACATCAGTGCTTACTGAGCACAATGTTCCCACAAAACAGAAAACAAATTTAGAAAAGCCAGTGCAGAACACTGCAAACTGAGCATTATTCACTCACTCGGCCACAGGTCAATTTAAATTTTGTGTTTGGGTGTTTCTTTTTGTTTCAGTGAGTACTGTGTACCTCAGAAATGTAGAATGCTTTAGCTCACTTCAAGATCAGAGAGAATGCATGATGCTGGAAGATTTCAGTATATAACAAATTTATCTGTTTAGGATCATTCTTCTAAAACAACAACAGAAAATCTGAAGTTACTTGTTGATATCTTGTCACTGAAACAGTCCTAAATTTCACCATTGAGGGGGGCAAAATTTCAGCGTTCTCATTCTCCCTTTACACATAAAGTCTAATACAGCCAAAATATTCACCATGTATTCAGTAAGTCTTCCGCCCCCTCCCCCCCCCCCAATTTCAGATAGCTCTACTTATAGAGCTATTTGAAAGGGATCTTCTTTCCTTTGGCTACGAAATAAGGTAGAAATATCTCAGCAGAGAAGACTTGAAGTTAGTTGTCATTGTACCTGAACACCTGCTTAGTTTTTGTCGTCTTAAATTCTTCAGTCTCCAAAATCCAAGCAGACTCTAGTTTGCTTCTTTGACCTCTTGCTGCTCTCAGAGAAGCCATTCTGTCCAACAGCAATCCAGAACAGTTGGTCTGAAAGGCAAATACTTCTGTTGTATGGATGATGAATTTTCTCTTTGCCTTTTTAAAACAAAGGGACTGGGAAACATAGTACTTTGAACTCTATTCACAGAATCACACAATAGTTTAAGTTGCAAGAGACCTTTGGGGGATGTTTGGTCCAAACTCTCACTCAAAGCAGAGCCAGTATGGGTTTGCTCAGTTGAGTTTTGGACAGATTTCACAGCCAACCTGAGCAACCTGTTCCAGTGCTCAACCGCCCTCTGGGTGGAAAAGAATTTTCTTGTTTCCTTGGCTATAATCAGCATTTCCCAGGCTGTAACCTGTGTCTATTGCCTCTCATCCCTTCCACACACACCGCTGAGAAGAGGCCAGTTCAAACTCCTTGCCCATGAGATACAGGAATAGCAGCCTTCTCTTCTTGAGACTGAACTAAGTAGTTCCCAGCATTTCTGTGCTTCCTGTAGTATGGCAGTGTCATTCACTTTCGCTTTTACTTTCACTACCCAAAATTGGGCACAGAACTCCAGACATAGTCCCACAAGCAGTAATTGCTTGCTGAATGCACTTGTTAATGCAGCCCAAGAAGTGGCTGATGACCTTTGCTGCAAGGACATGCTGCTTCAAGAAAAAAGTGTGTGTGTAGATAACTAACTGTGAAGGAAAAAGAATGTAGTTGAAACATCAGAAGAACAGGATGTGGACCTCTTGGCCTGTTGATCATTGATTAAAATCTACTTAAATGTTGTCAAATCTGCTTAGAAGCAACTGCTGTTGGATGACCATTTAGTACCATATGTGAAACTAGCAGTTGGTTTTGAGATCCGCCATTTTATTACTCTTTGTATATTTGTAACAAATCAGTAAAATTTAAAAGCTATGTAGATCCTATCAAAGTAGTTAATCCAAATGTAGAATCCCTTATGAGTGTGCTGTATATACTTAATAAAAAAACCCCAAACATTAGTGCCACAAAGTACGAGCAGGAATGCGAGTTCACTACAATTGTATATATGGTATGACCTGTATGGTATGACATAGCACAGGTTTTCTTTTTATTATTCACTTCATGCTCTAGTGCAGGAAATAATTTCTTAGTTTTAATGTCTTCATAACTCATAAACAGAGAGATGTGGCACACAAGTATACTCTTTGCTTTTATGGTGGACTTAGAAGGATAAGCCTGTGAACAGGGAAGTAAAAGTTCTAATCCATAAGGATCCCTCTGATCCCACACATAGGGCCGGAACCACGAATTGACTTTACTGTGAGGGTGGTGAAGCACTGGAATGGGTTGCCCAGGGAGGCTGTGGATGCTCCATCCCTGGCGGTGTTCAAGGCCAGGTTGGACAGAGCCTTGGGCGACGTGGTTTAGTGCGAGGTGTCCCTGGCCATGGCAGGGGGGTTGGAACTAGATGATCTTAAGGTCCTTTCCAACCCTTCCTATTCTATGATTCTATATATTGTTATATGGCTATTGCTCCAAAACTACCTTTATTCCATCCACGTGAGAGATGGAAGCAGCCCTGAGACTAAGGTCTTGAACCCAGATCCCCCTTTACATAGAAAGTGGCTGCTGTTCTGGGTTTTGGTTCTGTTCTTGGCCCAGCAAATGTCAGACAGTTGAGTGGAAAACGCCTCAACTCCAACTATTTGGTGCTTATGGTTGTCTCCTGAAGGATAGGAAATGGAAGCTTGAAACCAAGGTGCTGATATAAAACACTCCTTTCCAGTGGGCAGTCTCATTTCCAAAGGGCAATCTTCAAGCAACAATCAATGGCTTGTTACCATGCATTTGTGGGACATGACTAGACCATGTGGGTGCAGAGGGGGATAGTGGAAAGCTGCCTTAAAGTTAGAAGGGCTCAGAAAGTGTCCCTTTCTCCTCTTGGCTTGCTGGTATAAGACTACTGAAGGGAAGGAAATGATGAGAAGGGAAGGAGGAGGCTGGAGAACTAGAGCCTAGTCTCTCACTCAGCAGTTTGTCCTCCTGTGTGTATTCAGAGCATTCAGAATGAGAAACCTCAGCAGTTCCCTCCTTTCCATATCTGTTTTATTTTGCTCTTTCTGTAACTCTTGATCAGAGCTATTCCTTTTGCTAGCCAAAGATTAGTAAATGAGGAAAAAATGAAAATAATTTAATTGCAAGTCAAATGGATGAGGCTGAGCATAGTGCAGATGGAACAGGCTGGGCGGAGCAGGACCCAGCACTCAGCCAGGCATTTTTTTTCCCAGGCTATGAAGATGATGATGTTGCTGTTGCTTTTTCTTAGATTCATAGAACCACCTTCAGAGATAAAAATTTGGGATTCTGAGCTTAATGTGTACAAGGTAAACCTGTCGAGTCTCATCAATATCTGAATATATTGAGGAAAATAGAAGGTGCTGGAGGAAAACAGTGCTGGTATGTTGGGGGTGGCACTTCTTATGTGAGCCTTAACTTCGCTGTACTATTGCAAGACTATCCTTAAAGCTGAGTTTAAATAACCAAAACCCAGTGGGTGATTTTTGTCAGACTCTCGGCGCCTTTAGAATGAAGTAGGGCTTCAGTGCCAATGGTCTGAACAAAAGCTTAAAAGTTAAAATGCAGTATTCCAGCATAGCTAGGAGTTCAACTGGAGAAACGTGTGTTGAAGCAATCTGTATTTTGACTTGTATTCAGTTGTAATTACTGAATTAAATCTGAAAAAGGTTGTGTTTTAATGATGGATGAAATTGTTCCTACAAGCGGAAATATGTTTGAAGCAAAAAATGATGCCATATAAGTTGAGACTAAAAGAGCAAATTCCTTTATTTAGAAGAAATTAATGAGGGAGCTTAATTAAAGTTTATAAAATAATAAATAAAAGCAGCTCATTTTGCTTTTCTGTTTATTTGCCTCAAAAATTAGCTGCTGCTCTCCAAATGAAATTACAAAATAATACATCTAAACTGGATACATTGATTTTTTTTCTATGTACTTAGTTTGTCAAGTTCATTACATAAAATCATTGATGCTCAAAAATTAGGAGAGTGTGAAAATGTAGATGTAATACAACTAACAGTACATCTTACATCTTAAATTAGGGAGTTTTTTCCATGTAGCAGTGCTACTGAAGCCTGGTTTCCTATGGAATTATATCCTGTATTTCTTCAATAATTATCCCACTACAAGAAGCCCAATTTGTAGTCTTCCCCCCGCCTTTCCTTTTACAACCTCAGCTGAGATAGAAGTAGCATGCAGTCTGGTTAATCCAGACTGCTTTGCCTCAGTGTATGCTTATTTAAGTTGACCAGCTGCTTCTGCAAATGGAAGATAAAGGTACATTCTTATGGACTATTAATTGTTAATTAATTCATTAATCGTTAATGGACTATAATTGTTAATTTTTCTAACTGAGAAGCTGAGGAAGGAGCCTGCCACATGAGCAGGTATTTTTCATTTTGAAGTTCCTTGAAGTTTGCATGGAAACATTCAGTAGCGGATTAGCCTGATTTTTGTATAGCGATTCTTCCGCATACCGTTTGACACAAGCTTTGTGATTGTTTTGGCTTCAAGGCACTGCATGTGTCTAAGGGCTACACAAGACAAGCGTGTAAATGGATTGTGTCCTTGCATTAGAATTCTTCCCCTTCCAGATCTGGTGTTATGAGTAAGTCATAAGTACACATATGTGAACACACATGCTTAAAGCTAAGCTCCTCTGACCTTAGAACAGTTTGAAGACATTTTAGAGGCTATTTTCTTTCCTGTTTACATCTCAATGTATACTTACATGAGTATTACAAGGTATGCTAAACCTATTTAATGAGCTTTAGCAAATCAGCAGAGGTTGCTTCAAGATGTGTGGGTTCTATCATCTCACAAACTTGTGCCTCAAGAAAAGGGAAAGAAATGCCTTTTCACACTGCTAGTGTATCTTATCTCACCTATCCCTACCTTGGCTGTGAAGCTGATTCCCATTTGTTAGAAGACGTGTTGAATTAGCTATGCAATGCATTTATGCCCTAGGGCAAGTTCCTTTCCAGAGCACAGCGCAGGAAGGTTCTCCACTGAAGTGGAGAGTAAAATTTTTATGAACCGGGACTTGAACACTCAAATACTGTAATATGCTTTCAGCTAATTTCATCTTTAAATACAGATAATGAATCCACTTCACTTTGTGCTCAGATAAGAAACATCATTCTGTATGAATGCAAGTATCTATTAAAAATGGATGACTTTTACAGATTGGTCATAGCTTAGTATTTTTTTTTTTTTTATATGATTTAAACTAGCTTGATAAGGTTATAGTAAGGTTATACTGAGAAGGTAAATTAATCAGGGCATGGGGCTGTGTATTGGAGGAAAACATAATTTATAAAACTCTGCGTATTTATTACTGTAGATACCTGTGTTTGAGAAAAGCCCTTCTTTTAAAAGCTGATACAGTGATGATGTAAGGCAGCTATGAAAGCCAGGTGGGACACATTAAAGATCATGAAATGCTGTCATGCTTTTGGGATAATTAAATCCCAAAGATCCACCTGGCCTTCATTCCCAGGCCCTGGTATGAGGCATCAGGCTGGAGCAGCTCTGGGAACACCTGTATTTTAGGGTGGAAAACGTAACAGTGTTTCATGACAGTCTCCTGGTGCTGTTCAGGAAAAGTAATAATTAAAAATAAAAACCCCTTAATTAATAAGTGTGATTATTATTTACAGCTTCAGCTAAGCTGAGATACTGGGAAAAACCAACATGTTCTGTTTGTTATTTTTGTTTGTGTTATTTCATAGAAAATTTAACCTGTCGTTTACCCAAGTGTTTTAGGTGCCAAATCTTTCCAGCAGCTTGCCATGAAATGTCTGTTACACCATATGAAAAAGAAAATATTTTCATGGAATATCACCAAACCATTGTCAAATTCTCTAGCCTTTCTGAGAAGACTGCATTTGCATGGATATAGCACAGTATGATAATTTAACATGTCCCATTTTACTGACAAAATTTGCTTTTGTCCACTGTACCAAATGTAATCATATGGTATATAAATAGAAACCTGTACTACAAAAGACAAGAGTTCAACACATGTCATCCTGTGCCTGTTTCCAAACCAGGGGGTGGAATTGCTGTTCATAACATGCAGTTTTTGACTGCAGAAAACAAGTGCAAGCAAGCGGCTCAGCTGCCAGTTCTGCACAAAGCTCTGGGGCAGTGGCTTGGGTGTGAAATGTCCCGATATTTAAAAATGTATGTGGTTTTTATTAACTGTATGCCCTTTGGAGAGCCAGCATCTTTCTGGTGGTAAAGTGATGGGTGATGTAGTTTAAATTACCCACAGTTGTGCTGTAGGGGGGAAACAACAGAGCAGCTGAAAGTGTTTCAGAGCTTTGTCTGGTGGCTTTGGTTCTCGCCTTTACCTCAGGAAGGGGTGGTGGAAGCCCTGTGCTCTGAGATAATGGAGCATGCCGGCCCTGCCGAAACCCACCCTGTTGTGCCTGTGTTTCCTGACAGCTGCAGGGAGCGATCAAGGCCGGCAAAGGTGTGACATCTGCCATCGACCTCTGCCGCTTCCACGGAAACCGAGCGCTGGCAGCCCTGGAGCGCTTCCCTCCCTCCGAGGCCAGGGCCGCCTTGGCCAACATTGTCTACGCCGTGACCCGCTTTCCCTGACCTGCCACCCCAGGAGGAGCTCCTCTCCCTCCGCCGGCGGGAGCACCGCGGCAGGGACCTCCACAGCACCCCGCACCGCTGGTCACCTCATCGTCCCAACGGAGGGATGCGCCGGCTGCCGCCGCCACCAGCAGAATTTGGGAGGGGGGAGTTAAGAGAAGGTCAGAGCCGGCTCTCGCCTGTTGTGCCAGAAGCGCACTTGAGGCTGCACCGGCAGAAATAATTAATGAGTCCCGTTTGCGTGACCTCAGCAAATGGACAGGAAATAAGTCGGTATTGATTGGGCACCGGCGGGGACGGCGCCAGGGCGGAGGCCGGTGGTTTTCCTGCCGGAGGGAGGGATGGAGGGGCGTGAAGATCCAGGTGTCACAGGAAACCTGCTCGAACCTGCCCAGGGAGAGCGAGCTGCTGAAGCCAGGAATTAACGTACCCGCTCACCAAGGGGAAGGGCAGTTTGGGGGATTAATGGGGGAAAATCCTCTCTCTGTCTGCGCGCAGTCGTGTCTCCTCACACTGTTTTTATGTATTCAAATGTAAAATTGCCCTGTACCTAATGCTTTCCGTATTTGAGAAACTTGCTGAGAAAATGTGTCAAGCATGGTAAGTAGGAGCTTTAAAATATTTAATCAAATATTAATTTGGCTCTGTTAAGGGAACTGATTGCCTGGGTTTTATACTGTGTGTATAGATGTTGCTCTGGGTCAAAGGGGTTTTTCCAACTCTTCTGGGGGAGGGAATATCCCTCCCTCAGATCCAGCAGCTTGTTTCAACACAGTCTTACACAAAAGAATTTCCTAGGTTTGTGACACTTGCGTTTAAGCCAAATAAATGTTAATTTGTAAGGCTAGACATCGGCCTTTGGCGGAAAGGAAGAAGGAATGTTCTTCTGTGCGTACAGTCTTTCACCACACTGAATAAAAAGCAGAAAATACTGGGGAAGTTTTGAACCTCAGTGTGTTGAATTTTGAAGTCCAATTACAGGCAGCATATAAGGTGTATCAGAAGCCTGCAATTTGAGACCGTCTCTGTTTTGTTCATAGGAAATGATTTTTGTGGTTTGCATGCATGCAATCTGAGAGCTCCGTTGACAAGAAGGCTGAGTTTACATAAATGATCTAGATTGAGACTCAGCTACCTTTCTTCCTTCTGTGGTGTAATTACAGCCCAATCTGGAGACAGCTAGCACAGCAAACAGATTTCATTACATCCCTCACTCAAACACTAAGTGGAGTTATTTCTGTTAAATTCTCCCCTCCCTCCTTCTCCCCCTGCACTCCTTCCCCCTGTCACACAGCTTGTTTGTCATAGACCAGCGTGTTGCATTCCACCGAATGCAAAATATAAATAAAAACTCTGTCCTCTAAAAATACACTGAAAATACACCCTGCATATAATGTACATAATATTCTCTGTAATATATGCCTATATTAAACCATAATATTATATGTATAATAAGCAACCTTGAGGCACAGTCTGTGGTTAGGAGCAGCATCCAGAACTCGGGTCTCACTTTGTTCTGGAGAATGGCTTCAACACCAGGCCCCTTCTTGCTTGCACTTTCTTTTTCATGCCTGCCCTGGCATTTCCTGAGACTCTGGCACTTCTGTTGCTGCAGCAGGATGGCTGGAGACAAGATGAGCACCAAGAAGTGTGGATTAGCCGAGGCAGCAGCAGTCACTGCCAGCCTTAGCTAACCACTGTTCATTTTTACCTGTGATGTTCCCAGAAGTTCTGCTAACGTAAAACATGTGCTTGAAAGAAATACCCAAATTCAACCAGGGTCCTATTTCAGCTTTTTCTGGCTCTGCTTTTTACATATAGTAGGAGCCATACATCATCTCTTTGTCTTACCTCTATAATTGGTTCCTAATGATTTAGGGCTGCAAGAAGCTTGGGTCTGCTGGAGATATTCTGAGCCATCTCACTTCAGTTGTGTAAAATAAATGTCAAACATGCTGCAAAACTGTGTACACCTGGTTTATTTTTTTCATAAAAGTACAATTTTTTTATTTGTACTTTGTACTAATAAAGGGAAGTCAGCAAAAATTAATGACTTTTTTTGGTATTTTTATCACCAGAATGTTCTTATTGCTCTTAAACTATTCTTCAACCTTATCAATATTATCAGGTAATCTTATATTTAATTATTTGCCTGTAATTGTTGAGAAATTTTTGTTGTCTTGCTTTCTCCTGGTAAACTACAAGCAAATTATTATATCCCTATGTCAAACTCTGGATCAGTTAGTCATTTCTGTGTATTAACATACTCCCCACACTTTATACAATTTCTGAGCAATGGTGGAACCCTAACGCAGTTCTGGTTTTATTTTTATCTCCTTGATTCCCTTTCCCTACCTGCCTCCACAGGGAGGTTGGAGAGAGGGAGGCCTCTGGTCTTGAGGGACAGCTGAGGAAGGCATTTGCACCATTTACTTCAGTTATCCAGCTACTCAACCAGACATACCTGCTAACTGCTCCTCCGAACTCATCCCAGGTATTGTATTGCTGGACCATTCTGCAGGTGCACAAAATACAGGACAAGGTCCCAACTGCTTTTGAAACTAAACTGAATTCATCTCCTACGAAGAGCACATCTGCAGTGGCTGGAATGGCTATTCCATAGTTCTGTGATAGAAAGTCATTTCACTGCCAGCTGAGCATTTCCAGTTCCACAATTGTGATAACTCTGTATAAGAAGGTTGTTTGGGAATGAGGTGCTTGCAAGAATAGAAATGTTGGCTGGAAGGGACTGCTGAAAGTCACCTAGTCAATTCTCCCATTTGAAGTGGACTATTGCCAACACGAAGTCTGGTCTTGGGAGCCACCAGGGATGGAGCAACCTGTCCTAGTGCTGCTCCACCTTTCTTGTGAAGGTTTCCTGTAACTGGTGGCTGTTGCCTCTTATTTATCACTTGCTGCTGCCAGGCATTGTTTGGTTCTGCTGTCTCTGCCATGATTCCCTATCCTGCAGGTGTGTGCTGCAGTTAAATTGCCTGATCACCTCCTCTTACTGGCCAGAGTGGCCCCGGCTCTGTCAGCCTCTCCTGGTGGCCATGTGTGCGAAGACCTGACTAGTAGGGTAGCTCTCCAGTGACCTGCATGACTTCTGTATCATCCCTGTTGGGCTGTGAGCCCAAAATAGGCCACTTCAGGAGCAGAGTCACTGGGAAGGGTAAGGAGGAGAACAAAAATTTACCCTGATGTACCGGGTCTTGCTGTGATGGAGTTAATTTTCTTTATAGCATCCCATATGGTGCTGTGTTTTGGATTTGTGACCAAAACAGCGTTGCTCACGCACCGATGTTCTAGCTCTTGCTCAACAGTGCTTATGTAGCAGCAGGGCTTTTCTCTCCTCCTCACTCTGACACCCAGTGGCTGGGTTGGTGGTGGGCGCGGGGCTGGGAGGGGGCACGGCCGGGGCAGCTGAGCTGAACTGACCACAGAGAGATCCTGCACCATGTAACGACATGCTCAGAAATAAGAACTGGGGATGGGCTGTGGGGATCCAGCTCCAGGAGGTCTGTTCCTTGGGGACGGTCTGGGCATCAGTCAGCTGGTGGTGACTGCTTTTGCATCACTTGTTTCTTTTTTTAATTCTCTTTTTTTTCCCCTTTTACCCATTAAACTGTCTTTAACTTAAGACACGAATTTCCTCGCTGTTGCCCTTCTGATTTCTCCCCCCTCCCATTGGGGGGGGGGGGTGTCTGAGTAGCTGTGAAGTGCTTTAGCTACCATCCAGGGTGAGCCCACCACAATCCTTTTGGGCACCCAGTGTGGGGTTCAGATAACAAGGTATCTGAGCAGAGTATGCCAGAGGGAACTTCCTATACCTGTTCAGCTGCTGCTGATCACGATGCTGACTTTCTTGTTCTTGATGCAGGTTTATGTGTTCCCGTACCCACTCCGTGTTATGTGCCCTCTCTTGCTGTACATCAAATCTGAGAGCTTGTTAAAGGCAAGGTTTGGCTTTTGCAGTTTGCTGTGCCGTCTAGTATTCCGTTGTGTTTTGCCTCGGAGAACGATGATGAAAGCACTGGCCCTGAGCCTAATCTGGTATTTGGGCTCTGCATTGCTGCTGTCCCAGTACTTCGGGAACCATCTCGTGGAGACAATTAACAATTACACCTTTTCCTTCTTTTCCTCTGAGAGCCAATTTGCGCAGGAAACAAAGACAGACACCTTCCCCTTCATCTCCTGCAGGGTAGTTAGCTGCTTTTCACCTTGTTGACAACGACTCTTCAGTATTCTGAACGTCCCTAGGTAATCAGAATGCTCACATGGGTGTGTCTCAAGAATCTGTTTCCAGCTTTTCCTTAGGTTAACTGACAATTTAGGAACATCACACAGGGATGTGCCCTGAGGCAGTGTGGCAAGGTTTGTGGGAGAATACGGGCAGGTATCCAGAACAGTTTTCACCTCTGATGCTGTGGGACCCGACCCCCCAACAAGTGCAGGATCCTGATAAAGTGACACAATATTTGAGAAAAAGATGCCCTGGCAATGCTAAAGGGACGCAGCTTCTTGTGCTCATGTGCCTACCAAGCACTGTCCAGCACCCTCGGGGGGGCAGGGGCAGAGGGTCTCTGGATCTGAGGACATACAAAGGGGCACTGTGGCTAAACCCAGAGACCCAGCTCTCGACTCTATTGGTCACCCCTATAATCAAGAAGAAACAATGGAAGCAGAAGTCAACTCAGTCAGTCAGGGAGGAAGAAGCTTCTCCTAAGAGGGAGCAGGAGGAGGAATCAGAGAGGTATCTGGTTGTGCAGCAGAGCAGTTGCAAGAACAAGAGGGAAAAGAGAAATCATAAATGAGAGAGAAATCACCAGCTCCTTATCCCTGAGTGAGCTGCAAGATATGCATGAAGATCACAGCCATCAACCTAGTGAGCTAATTATCAACTGGCTGCTCCGGTGTTGGGATACTGGGGCTTACAGTCAGGCATTAGAGGGCAAGGAAGTCCAGCAGCTGGGATCCCTCATGAGGGGCATGGGGCGTCAACAAAGGGATTGGAAAAGGAGCAACAATCGGCAGCCTCTGGAGGCAGCTCCTGTTGAGTGTGAAGGAAAGGTACCCCCTTAAGGAAGATCTTGTAAACTATTGAGGCAAGTGGACAACCACTGAGAGTGGTATCCAGTATCTGAGGGAATTAGCAGCGGTACAGGTCATCTACAGCAGTCTGGACAACAACCAGGTATCTGAAGACCAGTGCATGTGGTCCATGGGACCGAAGTTTGTCATACGCCAGTACCTTGGTGCTAATGGGTTGGCCAGACATGGAGGCCCCAACTGTAGATTGACCGGCCAGTACCAGCAATTTGAAGAGAATCTCTCTTCCACCCCACCCCTACAGGCCTGTGTCTCTGCCAGGGAGAGACTGTCCCAACTGCTCCAGCTGTTGAGAGACAGTGTGTCTTCCTCCGTGCCCATCATCTCGGCTATCAAGTGAGCTGTTCACTGCTCAAGGGAAAGGGTACCACAGGCACATTTGCATGCCATGCTGTGGTTCTGTCTGCACCACCACAAGCACCGCAGGAGAAAGTGGGATGGTGAACCCACCTGGAAGCTGAGGTATGTGAACTGTCACAAAAAACAGTGGCCAAAAAAGGTCCACATAGGAAAATTACTGCTCTGGTTGCTGTTAAGCAATTCCCCAGACAGAGTAGAAGGGCTGATACTCCTTCTGACCCTAATAAGGAACTTCCAGTTTGCAGAATCAGATAATGAGTGCTCCATCCAGAGGCTGAGGGGCCATGCCTCCAGCCAGGTGGAGGAAAGGGACAAGGTTTATCAGACTGTGTGGATGTCATGGCCTAGCACACCTGAGCAGCGGGCTGTACTCCTCCTAATGTAACCCAGTGTAGGCCTTGCCTTATTTGCAGTAACAAGTGCACCATATTCAATTTAGCATCCAACTTGATAGAAGTTGCTAAAATATTGAAAAGCTCTTTCTAGTTTAATGGAAACATGAAGGAAACGTTCTCTGGAGTGGCTGGGGAATGCTGCTTGCCCCAGGCGGTGTTAAAGATGCCAGACCAGCCTCCTCAGGTGTAAATCTCCTGGTGAGATCTCTCCATTGCTTTTTCTTCTGAGAAGATAGTGTTTGTATTTTCATAGATGCAGAAGGCTAACTCAAGCAACCGTGTCATGCTGCAGGTTAATCAAGGAAGTGGCTTCTGGGTCAGACTGCTAGCTGTTGCTACTCTCATCAACTACTTCAACCTCACAGAGAAGTGAGACATCAAACCTTTTTTATTCTTTGTAGTCTTCAAAGTTCTTTTACCTGCACAGTGTCTTATCAAAAATAAAGTGAAAGCTTTTCAGTCTCTCAAAGCAGTTCAAAGGAAAGAGTATTTCCAGTTCTGGAACTTAGCTGTTCTGACAGTCTTTGCATTAAATTATCTTCTTTTTCCTTTCAGAAACCAATCCCTAAAATGCATTAATTATTTACATAATTAGCATTCACGTGTTTCTCTTTTACGGTAAGCCTGTTTTTCTAAAGCTAAGAGCAAGTAGCCATTAAGCTAAAATTCTGACAGCAAATGCCTTTAAAATAACCAACGAGATAAAGCACAGATCTGGCTCTCTGTAAGTTGTGAAGGGGAGAACAGGGCGACAAACAAGTCGGCAATCGATACACCACAGCTTCACACAATCACCTTTGTCCACATCTCGGGGCGGTTGCACTCGCGCCTGACTCTGCCTGCAGCTCCCGTTGCTGCCGAATTCATCGCCACCAGCATCAGCCAGAGGAACGCGCTGGCTCCCCCACGTGTAGGAGATGCGTTCTCTGCAGTCCTTGAGGTTGACTTAATTCCTTCCCGTTTGCAAAACGCTTTTGTCACGGTACATCTCTGGAGGAAAGGCAACCTTTTTCTCCAAAACAGAAACAGCAACAACACAACTTATTTACTGAGCTGGAAAGCCGCATTCTACAGTATTCTACTGACTTCATGTGATGATCTTGTAAGTCTATCTGCAGTAGAAAAGAGGGATTGTATCATACAAGAATGTTACTCTTGGCTAATAGTGACAGACAGGTGTCCCACTGACAGCTAAAACAGTAGTTCTCAGATTTATCTGGGATTTAAGGCATTTATTTATAAAATTCATTTTGAGGCATGTTTTGGTATGATTGTATAGGAGAATTGCAGTTTTGCAGCAACATTATAAAAAATCTTGGTTTAAAATTTTCTTCTTTACCCTACTGCACTTTGCCTTCCTCCCTTCACTCCTTCCCTCAAACATCACAGACTAAAAATACTCTGCTTTATTATTAGAACAATGGTCAACATTTCTAGTTTTAAAATTGTACACAGAAGTGAGTATAGTACTTGCACCGAAAACAGTATCTTAAAACTAGACTTTTTTTTTATGCCTTTGATGTTTACAGCAACTGACTTGCATCAACTGCAAGGTTGAAATTTCAGCAGTTATTATATGTCAAATTATAAAAATGAAATGTTATATGGAAGTAATTAGAAAAATCTAAACCAAGTGCTGATAGAGCAGATTACTTCTCCCCCCCACCTTTCCAGAAAAACATAAACACTCATTTTAGAAAGCTTTAAACTCTGCAGATGAGCAGGATGCTTTCTAGATGTGACCGGCTTATCTGACACAGTGTGATTAGGAAATGAAGCATTTCTCCCTCTTGGCTAGTTTTGATGAAAGCTCTCCAACTTGCACATTGTGTCTGAACATTTCTTCATTCATAGCATGTGCCCATCGAAAACTGTTTTCTGCTTGCAGCATGTCAGCTGTACTATTTATAAGCCAGTTGAACAATGCTAACTAGAGGCAGTAAAAGGTGTGTATTTCATATGCAAATCACTAGCAATAATTTTCTACAATTACACTTAGTTGCTCGCATCATTATTTTCATAAGAAATGGGTTTAGCAGGAGAACATTACAGCAAAAATGTCTGTATTACTAAGTCTTATTTTTAATCAAACAATTTTGTTGCTTTTGTCAACCTATGGAAGTTAATACATTAACATTTTATATAAGAGTACAAAAACTGTGAATATCCCAACCTCTGCTCAGATGCTGTTTGCACACAAACTCTAGATGGCTTTTAGATGTACATAGACTAAGATAAGATACCTCTGCAGGAAAATAACTAGGGTTTAAACTTCTAGTATTTCCTAAAGATGACTGCTGCTGCTAAAAATGGTTACATTACTAATGACTAGAAGTATTTCTTATATAAACTTTTATGGAAATTAATTGCTTTCAATCACTATTTTAGTAATAACCACGAAGCAGGTGGGGGGTTTCTGTTCTTCATTTAAAGCCAGGTCCCCACACCTACATTTTTAATTAAAAAAAAATAGTTCCAGATTAAATTTTCTCAATTTCAAAGGCAAATTTCTATTGGATAAAATGCATTCACTTACTAAACACATGATTGTTCTCAAAGTCATAACCATAGGGTACGACTGGGTTATACTAGATGGGTTATAACTAGGTGGGTTAAAGCATCTCGCAACCGTGAACAAGAAATCCATGTTCAGAAGGGAAGGTTCCCATCCACGCACAGAGCAAGGTTCAGGAGTGGCTTCCCAATAGTAGTGAGGGTAAAGACCAAAAAGGGAAGATCACTAACTGCTTTTAAGACAGGGACTTGTTTGTGAAAGGGATTGTATAACATGATGGCCATGACAGAAGCAACTGGATCTCAAAAAAAATAGAAAGGCTATGTCAGTTTCAGGTCCTGAAACAAAGAGGATTCCTTCCACAACGATTTCTGCAATCTGGATACTGCTACTTCCATTAAATAAAAAAAATTAAAAAAAAAAAGGGTTTACATAGAACAAAAGTAGAGCAAATCAGCCAGCTGCGTTCTGAGAAAGTTTCCTACATCACTTACCAAAATATGTTATTTTTTAATATTGTTGCAAATATTTGAACTCATCTTAATGAGGTATGAGACTGTGCAGCAGGCCCAAAATGTGATTTCTCTATATAATGGGCAGGATATGGAACTGTTAGGCACACAAAGGAGAGCGTGCTGTTTGCACTTGGATTGGGAGATATGGATGCCTTTGAGAGACAGGACTTTCCAGGCTATATTTACCCCTTCTGGATGTAAGACAGAATTTTGCAAACAGACCTTTATGGGATAAATGTTTGATCATTCAGAGTTAGTTATGGCGTGGGTAATACAATGACTCTGCATTAAGTGAGCATTACTTCTTTTTAAATGCAAAGCTGTGAAATAGCATACAATGGCACAGTTCTTGGCTGAACTAACATAAAGAGAACTGTGATTTCATTGCCAAGAGATTAAAAGAGGCTTATGTTTCCAAGAGTGAAGTTGCTCAGATTTGTCAGTTTTTAAACAGTTATGGATGCAACTGATGTCTAAGTAAACTGCTGCAGCACAGAAGGAGATTTTAGGTTGTTTGCTGGCTTAGTTACTCTATTCTTGAAGCTCTGTTACATTTCTGTCCTACTCCAGCTCCCACTGCAGCTTTGATCTGATTTTTATTTTAAGCTTTTATATCAAATTCTCCTTCCTTTGGTGCTCAACTGTTACATAGCTGCTGTCTTGCCAGTACGCTCTGGTATCACTTCAGGCTTGAAAATGTGGAGGGTTTTTTTATAATGAATGTTCATTTCTTCAAAACTTTTTTCAGTGAGCTAAACTCCAAGTGTAAGATTTCCAACCCACATGCACTTGCAGATGAACCGGCCTTTTTTTTCAAATCCAGAGATGCCATGTGGATTCAGGTTCAGCTTAGATATAAAGGAAAAGTTCTTTACAGTGAGGGTGGTGAAGCACTGGAATGGGTTGCCCAGGGAGGTTGTGGATGCTCCATCCCTGGCAGTGTTCAAGGCCAGGTTGGACAGAGCCTTGGGCCACATGGTCTAGTGCGAGGCGTCCCTGCCCTTGGCAGGGGGGTTGGAACTAGATGATCTTAAGGGCCTTTCCAACCCCAACTATTCTATGATTCTCTATTTTGATATCCTTGATTCAGCAAGCAATACAATTATGATATTTCTTGCTCATCTCTGTGAAGCATAGCTGAATAGCAATTCTTAGAAGTTTCCAACAACATCTATCATTGTGCCTAAGAACAAGAGCCAGGGTTGTTATAAAATTTCAAAAACATAAGACAGAGTATCATGTAACAATTTTGTTTCTCAGAAAAAATAAATGCAATTATGTTAACTGGCACTCTAAACCGGTATTCCCAACCAGTGCAATATGTTGCTGGCAGAACCCTCCAATACTGCTTGCAGCCATAGGAAGTTTAAAAATATAAATGAAGTTCAGGTGTCTGCCACTGTTCTTCTCTGCCTGGGTTATAGCAATGTACGGATATTGCTCGAAGCACGTTACTTGTTCGGTATTGTTGCCTGTGGGCCAAGAGAGGTTCTAAATATTACTGTGCAATGTGCCCATACATGTCCTTTCAGTCTGACTGGCAGTGAAAAGCATTAAGGTATGTGAAGCTGGTTGTTATGTTGCCTTATCTGCCATTAAATATTTTGGTTAAACTTTAAATTGCAGACCATTTTTTAGAGCAGATCAGATCTCAGATGAGTTAATTGGACTGATTTTTTAGTGGTGCCTCTCAGACTCCTTGAAAGTCCTAAAAATCACTTTGGTTTTTAATTTTAATAATTTTAATCCAAGCTGGAAGATCTCAAAATCTGTGTGCCTTTTTTTTTTTTTTTTGACAAACCTATTCAGTCTCCCTGACATCTATTTATACCAAATGCATGCCTAAATAATCTCAGGTGAATTCCAAACTGCCTAATTGAAGTACCTCCCAAATTTTGGTGAGTCAGTGCCCAATTCCTGGCGTCACACACATGGTTAGTGGAAAGAGCTCAGCTGGACACGCGCCATGGGGGCAAGGGGCAGCCTACCTGACCTCCCTCTGGAGGCCAATCCAGCCCATTTGGTCCAGTCCATTTCAACCTTAGCCAGCACATAGGAACCCGCAGTAAATATGAGCCTCCATCCACTAGGCCATCCCCAGGGCAAAGCACCCTTCCAGTGGCAGCTTTCAAACCACACTTGGCTAAAGAAACTGTGCCATATTCCAGAAGACAGCTGCTGAGCTCTGGGCTTGCAAGAGGGGACACCCGCCCTGCCTGCTGCATACATGGTGCGCCAACAGCACGGGAATCACTGAAAGTCATCCCAAGAGCAGGCAGAAGGAAGCCTTGGTACTGGTGGGGGCTTGTTTTCCCATTAGGGTCTTAGTGTAAAATGCACGTAAGTTTCAGGGAACTGTCTCTGCATACTGGAGTCCTCTCACTGCTGAGGCTGTTTTCTCATCTGCTTTCCTTCCTAACTCCATGACTCTTGCGTCTGGCTGCAAGGTGGCCTAGTTTCAAGATGTGTGGCAGAGAAAAGTGACAGACGATGTACTGGTACCATAGCAATACTTTTTACAGAATCAAACTGCCAGAATTAGTTGGTGCTGAAAGTGCTTTCGACATCTCATGCGGCATCCCTGCCTACCGGGTGCTGTAGGCTATTGCAAGGATCTACAAGAAAGAAGCCTCACTGAAAGTTTCTGGTTGGATTCTTGCTTATTCCAAATGTATGCGGCACAGGAAGCACAAAGGCCTCTAAATTTAGGGTCATTCTTCTGCTCCATGTTGCTCTACCAACCTTCAGCATAGCGAGCTGTTCTGACTCCCAGCTGAGGTCCTACTGCCGTGAGGAGCACTGCCAGCTCTGCTGCCTCCCTGCCCGCCTCTGTGGTTCCTCACCACTGTCCAGAGGAACCCTGAGCTGACCAGATCCTTCGAACTAATACAGAGAGGGCATTCTCCAGGAGGAGGGCCTGGCACCTTACAGTTTCTGTGGGTAAACCTCTAAGGAACCTCCATAGTCCACCCTTACAAAACTCCATACAACTGCAAATGGTGCTTTCAGCTTTCAGGAGCTTTGAACACATTTTTTGTTGGTGGCGGTGGCTGAAGTCTGGTTGCAGTTTGGTCAGGTCAGTAACAGCCCGTTGCACTCGAGAGCAATGGTGATTTTTTTTCCTGAAGAGTTCTCTTGCTGGAGCACCACAACTCCCCTCCCTGGTGACCTGGAATTTTTGAGAGATTGCTGCAGTGTCACAGAGTGGCTTTTGAGCCAAAGGCATGAAGGGCGAAAAAAATGAACATTTGAATAAATGACTTGTATAGCACAAGTTCAAATGGTAAAAAAAATGGGACTTGTCTGGCTGAGAAGCCAATCTAAGCTTGCTACCTGCATTGCCTGGAGACAACTTGGCTCACTCCCTTTCCAATGAATGCTGTTATTGCAACAATATGCTTGTGCTTCTTTATGCTTAGCTGAGGCCCTTCAGGTCTCCTCCTGGGCTTGGGTCCCTAGTAGCTACAATGCCTCAGGCCAGTACTATAGAGCAGAAATGAGGTGGAGTTCAAACTGACAAGTATTTTCTCAAGGGATCTGAAATTGAATTTGGGATTCCACTGGCTTGCTCTTGCCTTATGGTTGCCTTTCCTTAACCCCACTAAGTGAAGCATTCAAGTAAAATCCAACTGAGATCTAGCACTACTTAGCAGCTGGGCCAGGTGTTGAAACATGGTACCCTTTAAGCAAACCTTTAATTAGCCTTACAATAAAGGGAGAGGGCAAATTGTATTAGAAACTTCAGTCTTCACAGCACTGACTATAGGCTCAGAAAAGTTATCGGAAGTGCTCTTTATCTCTGAAGAGTGAATGAGTCGCTAACTGCAGAACAGGCACTAACAAAATGTACACCCCATTCAAGTGATTCATCGGAGGAGTTACAATGCTGGTAGTCCCTGCTTTTAAGGGCTCCTTTAAACAGCTGTCTATTAATAACAATAACAAAAAGAGCAGTTGAAGTTAAAATCAACAAACTACTATCTGTTAGGATTATTCATGGAATATGACACTGTGAACACACTAAAAGCCCAAAGTGCCAAATTTAGAAGAGCAACATTAAGTGGAAGAGGGAAATTTTAGAGAACTGCTTCTGAAGGAAGTGCTAAAAATGTGAAACGGTGAGGATTTTTTATCTCAAGAGCCGTTCTTGGTATTGTTCAGTTCTAAGGAAAGTGCAGCTATCCAGGAAAGTGTTGAATTAGTTATGGGGCAGAAGATTTATCTGGGATTTTTTCCCAGTTATCTCTCTTGTATGTTTTGACTTGTATGTTTTTATATTTACTTTTACTGAAAAACAACAGCTTCTTATAGCAAAGTGCAGTTTCAGAGATAACAAACAAAAGATTTATCTGTAAAATTCACAGCAGTGCTCAGAGCTCCCGTGTTTTACCTGCACATTTACTTGCCACTTGCCCAGTGTGTATTTGCCTTGCTGCTTTGATCTGATACATCCTTTGTGCTGGTATCCATCACTCTTTGTGGCGGGATCAGTCCTCACCTATTTATTTTATAATAAGCACCTTTTATAAACACGTTTAGACTTAATCCGTTTCCTTCTGGAAAAAGAGAAACAATTACAATATAATTAGAGCACTTGGCTGTGTGCTTTTATTAAAAGGCAAAATGACTCCATTCAACAGAACAGCAGTACCAGCCGAGTTTATTGTGTAAGTCAAACATTTCATGGAAAGCTGTCAAGTTGGGTATGTTACTAATTTCAGTCATTACATATAGCCAAAAAATGTAATTGCCAAAACTGGCCATAGGTTACAAAACCGGACTTCCCTCTCCCACTTTTATTTTTTAATCTTTGGGAAAGGGTTTTTTTTTCTACAAGCTCTTAGCAGAAAGGGCACTTAAAATTTGCCAGATTAATGTAATGTCATGTCTTGTGTGCTCCTGTCAAATTCAGGGCAGATAAAATCTACAAGGATACTTAATTAAAAAAGAATGCGATCTCTGTTTTATAAATCATTGCTGCCAGCCACCCCCGAAACGTGCAGCGTGGAAACGGCCTCGCGTTAAAAGGGTGCAAGGAAAGAGCATAAACTCCTTAAGCTTGGATGTGAGTTACACCAACTCCCTCAATTAACTTTTTCTAAAGGGTAGGTTAAGCCTGGAACGACACCAAACACACACCAGTCTCTCCTCCTGGGCAGTCCGGAAACCCACGCTAACGTTACATAAAGGCGGGCACCGCTGCCGCGGGTGCCTCCAGCCTGCCGCGGCGCCTCTGCCCGCGCCGGGGACCCGCAGGGCCGGGCCGGTGCCCGCGCTGGGGCCGCGGCCGAGTGCCGGGACGCGTTTGCGGCACCCCCGCGCGCGGTCCGCCTGGCGCATGGCACGGCCCCGCGGGGCGGGATGCGCTCACGGGCTCCGCAGCCAGCTCCGGCCGCGGCGGGGGCTTCGGAGCCGCCGGGCAGCCCCTCCGCTCGCCCGGACGGGCGGAGCCCGCCGCTGCCTCGGGGTGCCGCGGCTGGGCTGAGCGGGCGGCACGGCTGCACACGTACACGCACGCACGGCCGCGGGGCTGAGGGACGGCAGCGAGACGCGAGTGGGTCGGCGGACAACGGCCATTTGCCCCATGCCGCGGGGCGGGTGCAGGGGACGGCGGCGGTGCGGGGCCGCGCGGCCACCACGTGTTCGCCGCCTCCCGTCCCCTTCCACGGCCACGGCCACGCGGCGCTGCCCGCGCGCCGACACGGCCGTGTCGCGTCCCGGCGTCCCGCGCGAGCACCCGCTCCCACGCCCCCCCACCCCCCGCGCGCACGTGCGCGGCCCGCCCGCGGCGCCCGTGTACGGGTGCCCGCGCCGCGGCCACGCGTAGACCGCAGCCGGCTGAGAGCCCACCGGCCCCGCGAGGCCGGGGCCGCGCTTCCACGCAGCGGCTGCCTTGCGTCGGGCACGCCCCGGCCCCGTCCCGGTCCCCGTCACGCGCGGTCGCGCCCCCGAGCCGTGGCCCCGCGGGCGTTGCGGGTCGGGAGCGCGCCTTCTTGCGGGGAGGCGTGGAGCGGGGGAAGCGGCGCCCGGCGGCGGGGCTGCCCGCTTGGCGCCGAGTGGGCGGGGGCGCGCGGGGTCTCCAGTGGGAACCGCGCGTTCCCTGAGGCGGCGGCGGAGACGGCGAAGGGGTGGGGATGGGGGGGGGGGGGGAAGAGCGGCCTGCTCCTCCCCCCTCCCCTCCCGCCTCTGCCCCTGCCCCGGGGCGGCGGGTGGCGCTGGCCGCGGCGGGTCGGGGCTCAGTGTCCTTGTGCGGAAATGACACACGGTCCCGTCACGTCACGCGAGAGCGCAGCGCGCGGACCCTCGCACACAAAGAGCGGGGGGGGAGACGCGGGCACCAGCGGCGGCCGCTCCAGCCGCCCCCGCCGTCCCGGGGCTCCCGTGCCCACGCGCGGAGCTGAGGTAAGTCCCGCTGCCGCCGCTCGCCGCCCGTGCCGCGCGGGAGGGACGCCGCTCCGCGCAGCCCCCGGCGGGGAGCGCCGCCCCGGCGGGTAGGGCAGGAACGGGGAGAGGGGCCGCGCCGGCGAGCGGGGGAGCGGGAGTGCGCGCGGGGCCGGCCCCTCCCCCCCGCGGCCAGGGCTCGGGGCCCCGCCGCCGCTCTCCCCCCCCCGCCGCGGGGCACGGGGGGCTCTTTGTTCGTGGCTTGGAACGGTGCTAAAGCGCTGCGGCGCGGGGCACGCGCGCCCGGCCCGGTGCCTCCGTCTGCGGAGTGCGGAGGGGGGGGAGGGAAGGAGAAGGAGCGGGGAGAGTGGAACGGTCACGCCGCCGTCACCTCCAGCCTCACCTTATCCCCTCCTCCCCCCCGCTCCCCCCGCACGCCGGCCACATAGATCCGCCCGGGCAGGGTTCGGACCGGAAGCACCAACCGCTGCCGCCGCCGCCGCCGCCTCGGGCTCGTGGGTCTGACCGCGGAAGCGGCCCCGGCCGCCGCGTGCGGGGCGCGCGGGGCGTCCTCACCGCAGCCCCCGCCTCCGGGCGGGGCCACGCCGCCGCGCTGCTCCCACGTGGCGCCCGCCGCCGCCACCGCCCCTCCGCGGGGAGTCCCGGCCGCGCGGGGGGAGCCGCGGCCGCGCGGGGTTCCCCCCGCCCTCCCGGTGCCGCGTCCCGCCGGGGCGCCGCGCGGGAGCCCGTGAAGCAAAGATGGGGCCGGGGTTTGGGGTCTGGCTTGGGAAAAATGGTGGCAGAAGCGTCAAGCGGGTGGATGGATGATCCCGGGGTAATGCACGCCGGCTCTGGGTGGGTGGTGCGCTGAGGGGACCGGAGAAGGCCACCGCGGGGGAATTGCCCGATGCCTTTGCCCGGATTGCCCGCTGCCTCTACCCTACTTTGCCCTGCGGTATGTCCACACAGCCTTTTGTAAATAGAAGGGAACAAACTCTGAAGCAGCAGAATGTGAGCCGGCGGCAGGCCAGCAGCCATGTGACAGCTTCCACATAGCGTTGACGCAGTCCCAGAGCTTTTTGGATTGAAGTGCCGGGAGAGTTTGTCGCTGCCACCTATAAAAACAGTGTATGCCCGACCCTTGGGGCAGAAACGTTTAAACAGGGGAAGAAAAACCTTTTCCCTGCTTCTGGCTGATACCTGCTATTCAGATTATTAACCTACTTGAATGATTACGTTTAATAAAACAAAAAGTTGCCGTTATATGTTGATACATTTCTCTCCTGCTAAATCAGACTCAGCAGTGGGCCAACTACACTTTTTATCTTTGCTAAGTATTTTCATAGCTTAGATAAGTCTGGTAGATAAAAATAAAGCAAAGTTGAATGCATTTTGGAAGAGGTTTTAAGTTGTCTGCATGAAGTTCACATGGAACAGTATTTTAAAATAAAAGCAAAGAATGAGAGGAGAGAGAATGAAGCATTGAGGGAAACACAATGGTTCTAATAGACATGGGGAAGCACCTGATTGAAGAGAAGCCAAATTGGTGCATTAATGCTGGAAATAAACTAGGTTAGTGTTTTGCTGATCACTGCAAGATTAAATTGGTGTTTGATAAAGTACAGGGGACAGGTTGAGAAAACTTCTGTGTTGGGCAACTTGTGGGAAAACTGAGAGGAGTGATTTTTTTCTTTATTTAAACTGCATCTGCAGATGTAACTAAAATTAAATAAAAAAAGACCCAAATTGAGAACATGCCCTGTAAGTCCTATTGGCAAAGAGCCCTCCTTGCAGGCTGGCTTCAGAGGAGGCTTGAGGCTTCCTGTCCTCCTCCACAGGGCAGCAAAGGAGGTTTTCAAACTATGTTAAGTATAGGGATTTTATTGTCCATAAGAGTACATCTGCTTCCAACAACATCTGCTGGTGCTTTTAAAAATATACTTTTTTCATAGTTTTAGAACTTGTTCTACATGTATTTATAGTCCCAACATGATTATAATGTTGGAATACTCTTTTCTAAGGTATTTAATGTTTCAAGCATCGGTACTGGGTATCAAGAATAAATTTTACTCAAAACCTCCGCTTTTGCCTTCAGCAGCACCATACCATCTCAAAACTGATAGAATAGAAAGCTTCTGCTTTTGGTATTCTTCGTATTGTCTGCTTGCATTTTGCTCATTGTTTAGTCACCTGAGGCAACACTCATTTCAGTTTCTTTAAGATGAGTAGTCAATTTGAAAGAAATCTTTCTTCTTAATAAAGGTGGTTTCAGGTATCAGACTTCTTCATCCCGCTGCCTTTTCACAGAAGTTCTCCAGCCTTTTCAAAGTTTTTGCTCTGAAAAGTCACAAGTTGTAAGGAAGCCTGACTGAAGATAGACAAAGTGCAGTCAGGTCTACAAATCAAACAATACAGATTTCCTCTTCTTTCCCCAACTTCTGTCTGTTACAGTAGTTTCAGGTGTAATTTGTAACATTAGCAGGTAATGTTTCAGGCAGCATACTGGCGGTGACCCTTTCTAGTTATTTGCTTATTCTGAACATCATACTGATGAGTGTGGTGATGAGATTTTCAGCAATGGAAGGATACTTAAATAGGAAATAAGAATGAGAATGCAGAGAAGTCCGGGGGGAAAAGAAATACATTCTTTTGGGTTTTGTTTTGTGGTTTGTTCTTTGTTTTGGGTTGTTGGTTTTTTTTTTTTTTTGAGAAGGCCTTCTCAAAATTCTGTAATATTTAAAGTCAAATCACTGGCCTGTGGAACTGTACAGAAGGCAAACATTGCCTCCACGAAATAAAATTTACAGCACGATTTTGGAATGGTACTTATGTGTAATTCAGTTGAATTTAATGTGAGTTGCATTGGTTTTTTACAAGTCAGAGGAATCAAATGTACCCCGAGGATAATTGCAATATTGAAATTACTGAGGCCAGTGCTACAGCTAGGAAGTAAAAGAGGCAGATTACTTGGCTCTCAGAGCAGAACCCAGAACTCGCAGTTCTCTAGGTTTGCTTCTGCAGCCCAGCAGGAGAGTTTTCCAAGAGACAGCCTGGAAAGCAACACACATGCTGAGCAGGAGGCAGCTCCTGGGCAGCTTGAGCAGTGGCGCGTGCCTTCCGTCCTGTCTCCTCCTGGGACTGCAGGGCTGGGTGTTGGGAATGGGTGTGTGCTCTTGATATTTCACAGCATTACACAGGAATTGTTCTTCTAAAACATCATAAGGGATGGTATTTCACGCTGTCGCTGGGTGGTTAGAGAGCAGCCCTCTGCTCACCTGTGTGGGACAGAGCTGCTTCCACCTATGTTTCCAGCTACCTACCCCAGCTTTTGAGTCTGTGGGGTTCTTCCCTTGGGACACATCAGTCACTTTCTGTGTTTTACCCAGTGCATGTTTCATATGAAATACAGACAGATTCGGTGAGAGGGAGCAGGACCACAGACACTTGACTGTCCAGTGAGTATCTAGCTACTAGAGTGATTAATCATTGTCCCTTACTGAGGATGAATACACGTACAGTAGTTTTGGTGGGCTCTGGGTAAACCGCACTCTTAACTACATAGCATAATACCATTGCAATGTTGTGGTAAAGTCCTGTAACAGGAACGTATGTGTAGGAGGAGGTGCTACTTTGGCTGTGAAACAGCGGTTCAGTGTTCAGATCTTTGCAAAATTTAGCCAATGTTAGCTCCTTCAAATATCAGCTTTTTTGGTATTCCCACCATTTAACTTTACTAGGTTACCTGTGCTTTAAGAGGAGTGTTGTATCTTTCACTGCGTGATTGTATCTTTCACTGCATGGTTGTATCTTTCACTGCATGATAGTAGAAAGGAAATTGAGTAGCTTATATCCACCTAGGCTACTAAACATGTATTTAACATTACTAGCAAACGCAGGTATCTTAACTTCTGACCAAAATGTAAGGAACATTTCCTCTCTTCCTAAGCAAATGACACTGGAGTAGAATACTTCTCATTGAAGCCTCTGAGTTTTATATATGAAGCAACGTACCACCACCATGAGGCTTTAAAAGGAATAAACATCTCATGGTATACAATATATAAACTCCTCTATTTCTAAAAACATTCTTATAGTCAATAATGAAGAATTAGAGACATTCCTTCCCACCTACATGAAGATGCTATAATATTTAGTGGGATGGTGTGCCTTTAAGAAGGAGCATCTACACATTTACTATGCGTTGATGAGCTGAACAGTACAATGTTATGCAAGCATTTAAATTATGAATAGCAAACTTGTGTAAAACTGATAACAGGCATTCTTATTAGAGTATATTAGTTAAGACAATTATTCACTTACATTTGTTATTAACAAGTTTTACGAAGTCAGAATTGCTTTCCACATACAGCATGTGTGCACTTCTATACTTTTCTACACAGTTTTTGCGCTACTTTTTTTTTTGTTTGTTTTCAGAACTCGTTACATTAGATATGGGAGTTTGAAGAGTAAAGAGTTACTTTTTTTTTACTTATGAATAGCAGAACAACAGTATTTTTTTCTAGTGGACTTTTCTGGTTTTGGGGGTTTTTTTTGTTTTTTTTTTTTTAAGTCAGAATTTGATCCATCAGGCTTTCTTTCAGAATGATTATGGCTGCAGCAAACTGCCTTGATATTACATTGTCAGTAAGATCTTTTCTCTTTGCATTATGCTTTTACAGTGGTCGCAATCATAAGACGGGTAGGGAAAGTATCCTCCAGAGCCAACACATGAGTAACTGTTAGGTGGTAAATAGGAGAAGAATGCACATTATGGAATGATTTAACTTAAGCTTATGATTCAATTCTGTTTTATATACCAATAAGTAGGTGCTTTTAAATAGCATTATGCATGATACTAGATGATATGAGGCTGAAATGCATTTAGAGTATGATTTGCAATTTGCTCCCTTACTCATAAAATCTTTTGTACCTAAGTGCTTTAAATCCTTAAAGCTTCAATGCATATTTTGGTTAGGCTTGTTTCCAATGAACGGATCACATTTTTTGCTCTATTTGCAAAAGCATCATGATGCACTAAATGCCCTCATTTTTAAGGTATTCTTCCATGCTTTGGAACTCACAGCATTGTGCTGTGCACTGGTTTTCCCTGCTAGCCATGGGTTATGCCATTTCCGTGTTGAATGTTGTTACCAAAATGGTACAGAGATACAATTAAGCATCATAACCTGCTAAGTCCTTTGAAGAGAGGTCCGTGTCTAATGATACCAATGAAATAGGGAGCATTAAGTCCTTTCATTGAGTTGTGTCGTTCATCATCTAATCAGATGAGAAGAAGGGAGAGCAGGATCTATGGGAAAGGGGATTCGGCCAATAGTGACAGCCAAGGTGGGCTGGGACCCCCTCTTCTTTCCCTGCCCCCTTGTGCTCTGGCCCACAGCTCTGCTTCCCACTTGCCCTCCAGTGTGCCATAGCCAGATGGTTAGATTGCTCTTCCAGGTTTTGGGGCCCTGAATTCTTGCCTCTGCTGTAAAATCGAGAGCAGGAAAGGAAGGAAAAAAAAGGAGAAAGTAAACAAAACAAACAAACAAACCAACCCAAATACACACACACAAAAACCCACCACCAAAAAAACACACCAGGTTTTCTGGCTCCCAAATACCCCTTTAAGCACTGTGCCATTGGTAAGTGAAATACCCTACACTTATTTATGACTGTCCTCTATTAGAGTGCCAAAGTATTGAGCATGTTCTGAAAACGCCTGTTGAATCTTAGCCAGCAGGCCAGATGCAGAGGAGCTTCTCCTAGTGCAGCCGTTCCAGCAGGGCTCAAAAGGTTTTGCACATGCAGTCCATCAGAAACTTGGTATCTACAATCTATAACCACTTATAAGTTTAACTGATAGCTGAGTGGGATGTCCGGGTCTTGCTGCAAATCACAAGATCACAAATCAAACACACTTAGCTTGGTGTCTAGAGTTTCATTGTAATGAGATTCAACTTATTAGAAGTAGCTTAACTAGAAATAGGAGGACACAGTACCGTATATGACATCAGTTCTCTGCAAATAAGGTCATTGTGCATTAGTTTAAAAAGAATAGTATCCTTGTTTACATAATTAGAAATCTAAGTATTTTTATGTACTTCTCTTGGAAGAACAAAGCTCTAAGCACCTTAAGAAAACCATCCTTTTTGGTTCATCTTTCTTAACTGTTTCAGAAGTGTCAGGGTGTTTGGGTGAGTCTGAAGGGCTGAGCTCAAAGGAGTGTTTGTTCTCCTAAGTGAACGCTGGCATCACACAGGCTGTGTTGCGTGACGCCTAGCAATGGCTCACACAGGTATCCATACCGTACCAGCACTAGTAGCTATCTAGGCAGTTTAGATGGGAAGGTGAGTACATGCTGATACGTAAGCATGGTGTTGATTTCTGTGACATGAATTATGTAGAAGTTAAAAACTACATACTGTTTTCAAGACGACTGTTCTCAGTAGATGAAATGTAGGCAGTAAAATCTAGTGAGTTACTGTTGTGTTCTGAGGATGGGGTCTGTTTACCTCTTCTTCCTTGATTGGTGAATTCGTCCAAGTGCTAGACATCTTACTGCTTATCCTACATTAGGTAGGTTTAGGTAATGATTGTACTAGAATGCCATTAATCAAAGGCTCAGTCTCTTGAAATAAAAATCAGAGTACTAGCTATTTGTTTCAGGGGTGTAGGATCCGTAATAAGGGTTACAAGAGTTATACTTTCTGAGTTTTACCCATGTTCTAGTGCAAGCATAGAGAAACAGTGTGTTCATTTGCTGACTTTAGGTCTGTTTTGTTAGGTGTTTCTGACCTGTTCACACATTTTTTGGAATTTAACTTTACGTAGAAGATAGAAACCAAAGAACCCAGAGAAAATCGCTATAAAATAACTTGGTTCACAGGCTAAAATATTTACAAGCAAAATCCTAAAACTTGAGGTTCAAGTTTTATGTTCATATTTTGTGAAGCACCATATTTTTGGTCAGTTCAGGTGGAAATACTGGTGCTTAGGCTGTAGCTCCAGTCAACTTCATTAGGATCAAGGTCTGGCTATCGACCTAGCTGCTGTTGTAGGTGTTTGGTATGTTTTGGAATACTTCTTCCAGATTCTTTTTCACCAAAAACCAGGATGTACTGCAGTATCCATCTGTATCTCAGCAAGATAAAGCTGCCAAGGCTGGTTGCTCTGTCAGTCGTGGCTGCAGACCTGTGCTTCCAGCTTCAGCACAGGGTGTTCATGCCTTCCCAGAACTAGCTAACTGCTGTCCTGTAGATAGCATTGGGTCAGTATTAGGCTGATAGATATATGTATCTTCTGTTTTGAAAAGAGACATATAAGAGAAGAATGTAATGTGTTTGTGTACTCAACATGACAAGGAACAGCTGTCAGGTATTTGCTTTACCGGACCTATTTCTTACTTGATTTGCACTTATTTTGTCCCAAGTTCTTTTAGCTCATTTTTGCTTTGTTTATTCTCACAATCCAGCCCAGAATGCTACCTCAAAACAGATTTTGACACTGCTGCCTCTTCTACAGAGGCAATAACTATTATTCATAAGTACTGTTTCATTGCAATCAGTATTTTAAAGAATCTGAAATGTTTTATTTATAGTGGACTTTAAACAATCAACAGAATTATTGTTGACCTTACATAGGCATACATGCATGGACATGCTCATACAAGCACACGGGCTTTTCCCCTTCCCGTAGGTGAGTCCGTTGCTACCCAAATTTGAAGCAAGATGGTGGTGTAAATAGATGATAGGTGAAGTTTCATGAAATGGTTGAACCAAGCTAGTAGCTTGTTGGTATGAGAGAGATGATTGGTTTTAATTCCTCCTTTCTGTCCCAAACTTCATGCATATTCCTTACCTGGGGCCAGTTACTTGCCTTACCCTTTACCTATCTGAATTAGCAGAAAAATAACCTGGAAAAGAAAGAAGTGAATTCTTTTCTGTCAGTTTATCAGGATGGAAGAGCTCACTGAAGGTTAAGGTCGGCACCCATGCTTGACTGAGGGAGCAGATAGGACTATGAGGCAGGAAATCAGAGGGGTAGTTGAATCCTGTCTCTTGTCAGAAGCTGCTACATGTGCTTCATTTTCTCACAATACTCAAGTTCTTAAAAATCTGACTAAGACAGGAAACCTGATGGAGAGAGATGTTACTAGGACTCCCAAAAATGAAAAGGTTGGACCTCATGCTTTGTTTGGCACCAAAGAGTTCAAAAATTGTCTTTAAACTGGAGAGACATGGATTTGATGGATGGACCAGGCGGTGGATAAGGAGTTGGATGATCACACTCAAAGAGTTGCGGTCAATGGCTCGATGTCCAAGTGGAGACCAGTGACAAGTGGTGTTCCTCAGGGGTTGGTATTGGGACCAGTGCTGTTTAACATCTTTGTCAGTGACATGGATGGTGGGACTGGTGCACCTTCAGCAAGTTTGCCAGTGACACCAAGCTGTGTGGTTTGGTTGATAACGCTGGAGTGAAGGGATGCCATCCAGAGGGACCTTGACACGCTTGAGACGTGGGCCAGTGTGAACCTCCTGAAGTTCAACAAGGCCAAGTGCAAGGTCCTGCAGCTGGGTCAGGGCAATCCCAAGCACAAAGACAGGCTGGACAGAGGATGGATTGAGAGCAGCCCTGCGGAGAAGGACTTGGGGGTGTTGGTCAACAAGAAACTGAACATGATCCAGCAATGTGAGTCTGCAGCCCAGAAAGTCAACCATGTCCTGGGCTGCATCAGAGGAAGTGTTGCCAGCAGGTCAAGGGAGGTGATTCTCCCCCTCTGCTCTTGTGAAACCCCACCTGGAGCACTGTGTCCAGCTCTGGGGCCACCAACATAAGAAGGATGTGGACCTGCTGGAGCAAGTCCAGAGGAGGGCCACAAGATGATCAGAGGGCTGGAGCACCTTCTCTTATGAAGACAGTCTTTCTAGGCTTCATTGATTCTGATGCTGGTTTTGACTATTCCAGTTTGCTTGTATTCTCCCAGAGGATTTCTTCTAAAGCATTTTTCTTATTTGAATAGCAGTAATAGCTGGAGTTAGAAAGAAAATATAATTCTCTATAGCCTCTCCTAAATATTTTGTGTCATTCCATCTGCCACTACCTTTATAGTCTTCCCTTCTGGCTCTGTGTTTATCATCTTCTAGTGTTTTGCTCTGGTAGAGCAGTCTAGGATTATCTGGAAAACCGTTTTGATTTCCATTACAGAATGTTCTGTAGTGGAACAGATTGATGTACTGTCACCTCTGGCCCTCAAAACGACTCTTGTCACGCTTCTTGAGCACTGGCACATGTTGGTCTTGTACCACATCGCTCAGAGCTAAGCCGAGTGCAGCCTGGAAAACTGTAAGATCTAGGCACTGAAAATCAATTTATGACTATATGAGCAATTAGTACTATGTGCTTTTCTTAAGGTCCACTGTAGCTTTTTGATGGTGCTGTATGAAGTACACTGTTTTAGGGTTTTTCTTAAAGAGCTGTAGTGGCTGTGTCTAAATTCCTAAGTCCTGTTGAGTTAGTAAGACTTGATATTAACCCTCACTAGTGTGTATCAGGTGGTTTAGAAGTTGGTGTGGGTGACTTAGGTTCATATTGTTATGTCTCTACAGGAGTTTGCGGAACTTTAAGTGATGTGATTATAGTACTGTCAATTTGGCATAATTTATATGTGGATCAATTAATAAATGCAAGTCGTGAAAGAGGGAATTATGGTCATTAAAAGAAGTAGCTATCTAAGGGATTTGTAGCAGCTGTACTTCCAACTGAGAGAGACTTTCTGGTGACGTGATGATGAAGTCAATCTCTTGTTATCCTCTTGAGGATGCCCTTTACAAGGCTGTATTTAGGGGCCATGTTGAAGACCAGGACATCGAAGGGTATTTTGGCTTCTACAGTGGCCTGATATGAGCTGGTATTATAACTCCATGCATCTTTTATTTCAGTCTGTGTGCAGTATGCATTGTAGTGCAGTTGTACAAAATCTTATCCAGAATGTGACCTCATACTTACCATTAACAGCCATCAGTTGCTGAAGAAGAAAAATTCGTAGCTGCACAGTATTAAAGTGTTTACAGAGCTTTTAACAGTATTTTGGAAAAAAAAAAAATAATAAAAATTTCTGTTCAAAAGAGAGGTAGAGACTTTTAAAAGCTCCAGACCAGAGTCTGTGTCTTTCTTCCCTCATCTTTCTTCTAAATTTCATTGTAATTCTCACCCCTGGGCTGTACGTATACTTTTGATTGATTGGTTTTATTCACTTCAGTCAGAGAGAAGCCTGTCTTAATTTTAGACCTTGGCTAAAAGATAGGCAGGAAGAGGAACGCAACTGTGGAAAATGTAAAGTAATAATATTCTGGGGCCAAGTAAACCTAATGCTGTGTGTAGATGAACATGAGCAGTGGGTGACAGTTTACCAGTCACCAGCTTGCCAACTGAGTGTCAGTTTGCATCTGTAACGGTCAGTGGGATCTGATTGAGTTGTTTGCTTTGTGGATCTCCAAAAGATTTGGGATATCTTTTAGGAACATGTTCACAGATTGAGGTTTGCCCCCAGGTAACTTGCAAGATTAGTTTTCCGTGAAACAGAAGTACAGCTGAGTTCTTCGTGTGAAAAGTAATGCTAAAATCATGCTAGAATAATACATATATTTGTTTTTCCTTACAAAAAACATTCCTACGTTATTTAGAGACTAACATAAAAAAAGGAGTTACTGTACATCTGCAGATGGCTCTGCTTGAATTGATGCAATCCATACCAAAAGATCAAAGATTTTTAAAAGAAAACTGCAGCATGTGTATTACAGTTTATGATGAGTTTTCCTTCTGTGATGACTTTGGGTCACCTACAGTGACAATATAAAAACATTTGACTGTAATAAGAAGTAGTGACTTGGTACAGGATGGAGAGTTTAATGCAGTTAACTTCCATTTATATACTGCCAAGATACTTTATACAGAACATGGCTTTTGTTTTTCTACATAGCAGAAAAAGACACATAGTTTTAAATACTTTCCTAGCTGTCATATGCTGTCTGCAGTATTGTTTGCGTGTAGGCAGGTCTATAGATGGCCATGAAATTTACTGAAAATTATTACAAACGTGGAAATTATCTGTGGGCTGTTAATGCCCAATGGCTCTAGATTAGGAATAATTATAAAAGCAGATGTAGATATTTCCAGATGACAAAAGATGCTGATACTTCTTTTTGTTTTGCTCTTTAGTGAGATAGAAGATGAATTCAGCTGACATTACTGATGATGATGAAGGTAAAATACTACATTTTGTGTAACGTATAATCAGGCAAAAATACTTGTTGAATTAAACCCTTTGTAACCTGATAAAAAATGTGCTTGGATCAAGACAAATTATGTTAATGGTTTTTAAAAAGCTATCTAAAATACACCATTATCTTTATTACTCATTGTATTTTCTGCTCTACATCCTTCACCCTCTTCCAAATAAATCTTCCTACTGTAACATTGTTCATACTTTAGACTCTTTGGGGAAGAAACTATTATTTACTGGACAACTGAATGCTTCCTAGCATAATAAAAACTTGACTTTTGAGTGGCCTCAGCATACACTTGTCATACAAGTCATAAAAAGTAATGATGTCCTTCAAAACACATTTTCATAAAAAGAAACAAAACCTGAAAGATTGTATTATGGGTGTCGTGGTTTTCTGGAGAGAGTGCTTTATCTTTCTAAACCTTCTTTTTTATCCAGTAAAAATTCCTAAAAATAATGTTGTGAAAGTAGAAACAGAAAATGAAGATGAAGCTCTAGACTGCTCAGTATCATCCAGATCTGCTGAGAAGCACTCGTTGGATGGCACGGTTACTTTCCTGCAGGATTCCAACAAACGGAAGCAGACCTCACTTGGTTGTGATGGAAGCCAGCAAGATGTCTTACCCAGCGTGAAGAAAAGACGCTTTACACAAGAGGTGACTTCTCTATACGTGATTCTGTGATTTTTCTGCTCATATTTTATAGGCTAAATTTGTTGCTGCTATAAGCAAAATGCCAGTCATTTAACAAGGCTTGCATTAGTAATGAGTTTGAGGCAAATATGGCTAATCTTAACCCAGTTTGCACATATTACTTGTCTAGGTATTTCTTTAAATAATGTGGGAGCAATTATATATATGAAATACAGTTACAGGTTAATTCATTCATATGAAGTATATATTTTTTGTTTGTCAGAGAATGTAGGAGCAGGTAGTGGTTTGGATTAATTGACTGTGACTCTGATTATAGTCCCTCTCATGTCACACAGCCCTTCAGCTGGATCCTCAGTGATGGAATCAGGGCTGTAATTCTTCCTTCTGTGACACAGATTTCAATGTCAGTGAGACAAGTATAAATTTGTGTATTATTTGAAAGATAAACATGCAGGGATGCAGAAGACTTCAGCATATCAAGAACAGAATGTATTACAACTTCGAGTACAGCATCCGACTTAGGACACTCCAGGTGTTTGTCTAGGCAGTGAAGGAGAAGCTCAGTCTCTTCCATTATCCTGTTCTAGTGTTTCACCTCTCTAGCAATTGGAGATTTTCATAAATCTTTACTGAACCTGAGCAAGTTTCTTTTTGTCCTTGTTCTTTTCAGTAGGGAGAGCAGTGATCATCTCTTCCTAGAAAAGTCTTCTGCACATGGGGAAATTGATGAGGTGTTGTCCTCCCTCAGCCCTTCCATTCCAAGACTAAAATTCTGGGGTTTCAGCTCTTCTTCAGGACTCACCTTACATTTTTGTTGTTCTCTTTGAGATTCCTGAAAGGGTAATGTCCAGTGCTGGGTAGTCACATCTCTTCTAACACCCTCTAGAGCAGTGTAATGACCTCCTGT
This sequence comes from Strigops habroptila, assembly GCF_004027225.2. NCBI lineage: Eukaryota > Metazoa > Chordata > Aves > Psittaciformes > Psittacidae > Strigops > Strigops habroptila. Next base: position 16,324,881 of record NC_044282.2, read on the forward strand.
TTCTCACACTCAGCACTTTATTAAAATAACCTAGATTCAAATTCATCCTCTTTTGAATAACTTCAGACAGGCCCTGGGTTATATTTAGTTTGTGACCTACTCTAATTCATGTACCCTTTTCTGCTGTTCTGCTACCTAGGCAGTTGTTGCGTGTTGTATTTGCGCGTTTCATTTCTCCTTTCTAGCCATAGCTCTTCGTATTTCTTTTTCTTGACTGTCATCTCTCTGACTTCTGGGGCCTGCTTTTTTCCCTGAATGCCTGTGGTAGGTAGGTTTTAATCATATTGCACAGTTTCTTTCTTTTCCTTTCTCTTTTTCTTTTTATAAATGTTTTACATGCATTCAAATTCTTAAAAAAAAGCTTCAGAATGGTCTCTGAACTGTGCTTGGGTTGCATTTTACTATTTGCCTTTAATAAATTTTTAAATTTAATTTGAAATTAATTAGAACTTTGGACTTGATAATATCAGAAAGCCACCCAGTAACGAGGAAAACTTGAGTGACCTCAAAGAACCAGCATGTTTAGTTAAATAACCAACCAGAAATAGTCCTCAATCCTAACTACATTTTTAAAGTTAATTACTTTTCTGGTACCAATATGTTGGTTTAGTTGATGATTTCTTTAACTATTTCTGATTAAACAGAGGACGAAATGTTAATTATTTTTGAGAATATTGTGCTTTGTAGTATATTTTTACTACAAATCACATAGGCATCTATGTGTAGTATAAACAGAGCCACACTACTTATGTTATATAACTGTACTGTTGGGCTGCTGATTGTGTTACTAAATTACTTACTTTCAGAAGACATTTCCCTTTTATTTTTTAATTCTGATTGTCATTGCATAACCAGAAATTCATTTTCTCTAGTTCTTTTTTTTTTAAGTGTCAGAGATTTAAAGAAGTTACATAAGTTTATTTACAGGACATTTTCAAGTTCTTGTGTGTTTGATAGAACCTTTTTAAATGTTTCTTGCTCATGTGTTTATTATTCGTTACTCACATGCTAGAATATTATGCTCTGTATTCTTGCAGGTGTTTAGACTTTGTTTATTAAGCATAATAAACAAACTGCTGGACTTTAGCACTGAACAGAGCAATAACTAAACAACTTTTAAAACTTGGCTTTAGGAGTCCAAGAGATAATGTGGGAGACTATTTCGCAATTACTTGTATTGGTCCATGTTTACCAAAATACTGCATTTTGCAAATGCTCAAAGAATGCATATAATATAAAAACGTGCTATGCAAATGTGGTATAAAAAGCAGCACTATCTTTTGTAGATTGAATCTCATAGGCAATATCTTGCTTATTTTTTTGATGGTACTTTAAAACTGATCATCTTAAATGGGTGTAGTATTATGTGAAATGCATTGATGTTTAAAGATCAGTGTAATGGATTTTAAAATGGGTTTTAATTATTACATACTACTTTAATTGGAGAATTTATGAAAAGCCATGTATTTATGCTGTGGATAGTGCTGTTCCCAGATGGAAACTGTATAAAGACGAGATACTTAAAAGCAAAAGGAAAGAAATCAAGAATGTATCTGAAACAAAAAATCCTTAAATATAGGCCCAAATGTGTTGTCAACCATTAGTCAAACAGTGACTATGTGTTTCTGAAATGCAGATAACCAAATCTGTCCTGCAAGAAGATCCATACACTCTGAGCTGCATTAGTGAAAGCACAGAAGTTCAGCTGCCATCACAGCAGAGATCTGCTGTAGTTCTTAGCATGAACACGTCTCCTCCTCCAGAGCAATGCATCCAAAATTGATAACGCAAGCTTCCACAGTAGTCACTTCAAAGTGCAATAAGATAAATGAAGACAATGAATTTGTGCTGTTTAATACACATTCTAATATTGCCTGACCTGGCTCTGTGTGAGGTGTGCATTAATAGAAGTTACTCCCACATTGCCAAGTTTTATTACATAAATAGTTAGGGAAAAGGTACAGCAGGAGTTCTGGTGAAAACTGACAGGCAACTGGTGGCCTGTGGCAAGCTATTTAGTAGAGAGGGAATTGAATGAATCGTACTCCATATGTAAAGGAATATTTGTAATATTCTCTATAAACAGGAATGTTAATGGTAGAGCTAGCTATTTAGGTAGCAGATCGCACTGTATGCATAAGAAATGTATTCTCCGGAATTGCAGTTTTGTTTTGTTCTTTTGATCTAAAATGGTAAAAGAAATTTGTAATTCAGCGTAGGTGTCTGACTGGGCAGCAGAAGTATGTTTATTGTCAGTGGAGATTTTAATGACCAGCTTTCAGGTGATGTCTGTTTGGGAGAGCTCTGTTGCCATCTGGAAATATCTCTGTTTCTCCACTGACAAGTATAGATGGTGTATGACTTCAGACCCAACATAGGACCCTATAGTTAGGTGGGAGCAATGTGGATCTCAGTTTGCTCACAATTCATTCTCTTGTGTTCTGGTATTTTACAAGTCACAAAGAGCTGATTTAGTTAGGACATATCATACCACTTGCTGGGGTAAAAGTCACCCTTTAATAGCTGGTGGTGTTACAGGACTCTGGTTCCTTGCTGTCCTCCTAGCAGGTGTGCTATATGAGTGGGGCTGGAAGAACAGTCTTCTGAATGGGATCTGTATGTCAGGTGTAAGCCCACCATGGCTAGGGATTCTGCAAATATCTGTGAAATATATTGCCTTTGCATTAATGCTTTAATTTTGTCATCTGTCTATCCACACAGCTTTGGATGTGAAAAACGTGAGGTTTCACATATAGGGTTGTATGATGTGAATGAGAGCAGAACTTGGAAACACAACTTCAATTTAATTAAATCTGCTAGTTTCTAAATTTGGAGTGGAAACCAGCTTGTTCTTTCTGAGCCTTTTTTGAATATACATTGCATTAGAAATTAAAAAGTAATTAGATGCAGTTTGTCACTGCAGTAAGCAGATGCCAACTGTGAGTGCACGTAGGGATCCCATCAATTTCATGAGCGTTACAGTTCTGTTTTTTCAGAGGGAACTTTAATTCAAGTTCCCCACTGTAGGATGTAGCAGGGTCTTCATTAGAATTACAAATTGCCTGTGGCTCTCAGGTCAGACCTCAAGTCTGTGTTTCGTTTCTTTCAATACTTAAATGCAAATTCTGTGGGTTTTTATCTAATTAATGTTCTGTGGAACAAGCCAAGCAAAATGTTTCGGAACAGTCTTCTCTAAAATCTGTGAGTGTTTTCTCATGTTTGAATTCTGTATGTTGGATTTTGATTCTGTTGTATCTACTTAGCTTCTATTTGCAATATCCATGTGTTTGCAAAAAAAACCAACCCACCCAAGCCCTGCATATTTGCTGTGGGTTGGTGAAAATGCTTGCTTCCAATTTCAAGCAATGTGGAAGAGTTAAAAATTATTGAAAACAGTAATTCCTTTAAAGATCATTACTGGGTTTTTATAGAAATAATTTAGAAAATTAGAAACCCATGAGTCTAAACTTCCTGCCTTTCAGAAATAAATAAATCTTGGGCTTCCCTTTTTAAAAAGGCAATACCAAGGTACTTTTCACTTTGTTTTTAAGTGTTTATTATTTAAATTGAATAATTTTTATTTTTGTTTTTAAATTACAGTTCACTTTAGAAAGAAAAGAAGCATAATTTTGGTATCTTACAGCCTTTGCGGTATTTTCAAAAGCTAACCTAAAGAGAGTGCTGGAACGTTAAATGCAGTTGTTGGAGGCAGTGGCAAGGTCACAAGACCAGGAGTCAGAAAATCTAGATTCTATTCTTGGCTCTGTTGCTGACTTGTTGCCACCCTAATTCTTTACAGCCCAAGATCCTCATATACAAGGTGAAGCATAATGATACTTGATTTGTGAGAGCAGTTAGAGCTCTGGAGGTTAAGAGTACTAAGGGTTATTACTGCGTTTCTATTCCATGGAGAAAACCATGAGCTAAACCAAACAAACAGAACCGCCGAAATAATACTTTACTGTCTTCTTAATTTTTTTTATATAATGAATTTATTAATTCTGATGTATTTAACACAGCTAAGTCCTCTGGAGAAAATTTGACTTTGCATATGTATGTAACATATTTATAGCTAATATTTTTAAGGCGGTCTTACTAATACAATATTTATTCATTTAAAGGGTCCCCTTTCAAACTTGAAAAACAGAGATACTGGCTCACCCACTCAGGTAAATGCAGAGCAGCCGAACAAGAATAAGAATTCTAATGTAACGTGGCTCTGTGAAGAAGAATCTTTCAGTGACATAACCACTCCATCTTACAAAAAACCTCTCTATGGCATCTCACACAAAATCACGGAGAAGAAGAACCCAGCAGGAGCAGAGCAGTTTGCTTCTTATGAGCTGTTTGAGAAAATCAACCCCAGCAGTCCCTTGCCTCTTCGGACTTTGAATGACCAACGCAAAAGGGACTCGGCTGCAGCCGTTGCTGTAACAGCAGCCACCACAGATTCTGACCCAAATATATATTCTTTGATACAGAAGATGTTCTACACGCTTAACACCCTCAATACCAATATGACTCAGCTTCACAGTAAAGTTGACCTGTTGTCTCTGGAGGTTAGCAGAATTAAAAAGCAAGTCAGCCCAGCAGAGTCTGTTGCAGACTTCAAGCCCCCCCCCGAGTACCAGCTGACTTCTGCGGAGCTCAAACAAATCATGGATCAGAGCACATCAGGTGGAGACCTCGCTTGCCGGCTGCTAGTGCAGCTCTTCCCAGAGCTTTTCAGTGACGATGAGTTCAGCAGAAGCTGCAGTGCATGTGGCTTTCTCAACAAAAGGAAACTTGAATCTCTTCATCTGCAGCTGATCCGAAACTATGTGGAAGTTTGTTATCCTTCTGTGAAGAATACAGCTGTGTGGCAGGTGGAATGTTTGCCTCAAGTCAATGATTTTTTCAATAGATTTTGGGCTCAAAGGGAAATGGAAAACAGTCAGCAGAATGTGCAATCGTCCAGTTTTTATGAGACTGAGCAAGTCGAATCCTCTCATTTTATTGATGATAAAGAGCAGGATGAAGCTTTGTCCTTGGACAGGAGTAGTGCCATTGCCTCAGATTACATGCTGGATGCTCAGGATCTCAATGAATTTTTAGATGAAGCTTCTTCTCCAGGGGAATTTTCTGTTTTCTTGTTACATCGATTGTTTCCAGAACTCTTTGACCACAGAAAATTAGCTGAAAGGTACAGCTGCTTTGGAGACTCTGGAAGACAACTGCTGGATCCTCATCGGCTTCAAATAATCCGTAGGTACACTGAAATTTACTTTCCAGATGTACAAGAAGAAGAAGCCTGGTTGCAGCAATGTGTTCAGCGAATAAATGATGAGCTTGAAAACACATATATGGATGGAAGTGAATGTGATCAGATGAGGGACGACTATTATGATTCTTCTAGTTTACCAGATGATGTATCAATCATAAAAGTGGAAGACAGTTTTGAATATGAAAAACCAGGCAGACGCTCAAAAAAAATTTGGCTTGTACCCATAGACTTTGACAAACTTGACTTTCCCCCTCCTGATTTTGATGTCCCTGTCCCGGATTACCTGTTGAACAAAGAACAGATTAAAAGCATATATGAAAGCAGTCTTTCCATAGGCAACTTTGCCTCTCGATTGCTTGTTCTCTTATTTCCTGAACTGTTTACCCATGAAAACTTACGGAAGCAATACAACTGTAGTGGATCTTTAGGCAAGAAACAGCTCGACCCCACTAGAATTAAATTAATTCGACATTATGTGCAGATACTGTACCCCAGAGCAAAGAATGACAGAGTGTGGACATTGGAGTTTGTTGGGAAGCTTGATGAGAGATGTCGACGAAGAGACACGGAGCAAAGGCGCTCATACCAACAGCAGCGGAGAATCCATGTGCCAGGGCCTGACAGGAGGGAATTTCTCAGCTATGTAATAAACCCCGAGAGGTTTCGAGAAGAATTTGAAGGGCCGCCGCTGCCACCAGAAAGAAGCAGCAAGGATTTTTGCAAGATACCACTTGATGAACTCGTTGTTCCAAATCCAGACTTCCCTGTGCCTTCTCTGTATTTGCTGTCTGATAAGGAGGTAAGAGAGATAGTGCAGCAGAGCCTGTCGGTCGGCAACTTTGCTGCCAGGCTTCTTGTAAGACTCTTTCCCGAACTCTTTACTCCAGAGAATCTCAGGCTGCAGTACAACCATTCAGGTGCTTGTAACAAAAAACAGCTCGATCCTATCAGACTGAGACTGATCCGTCATTACGTGGAGGCAGTTTACCCTGTGGAGAAAATGGAAGAAGTATGGCATTATGAATGTATACCGAGCATTGATGAAAGATGCCGGCGTCCTAACAGAAAAAAGTGTGATATACTGAAAAAAGCAAAGAAAACAAAAAAAGTGTCAGATTCTTTAAATTCCTAAGACTTTGACCACTAAATTATTGTCAGGATTATGCTTTGGTTTAGACTGAGGGGCCTGTCAGGAGCTGAGGGTGATCAGCATCTCGGACAGTCAGGCACTAAGTTTGTTGCTTTTTAATGTGTGTGTTGCATCTATGTGGGCACTGCAGCAGTGGGAAGTGGCTTACTACATTTGTACATGGGTAAAGACCATAAGTCATTGACGATAGAGCTATCAATGACTCGCTAAGAGCATGATTTTCACTGGTGCATGTGTTGAAACTGTATTACTCCACTCCCCATTTCTGCATCTTCTGTTTTTTATCACTTTGTAATAAGAAACAATATTTTTTTTAAATCGTCGTGCTCTTCAGGGGCAGTTTTTCATTGTACCCTTCTAAACAAGTCTTGTAACTTTATTCAGAGTATGAAATTTAAACTTAATTTAAATTTGAAAGTGCCATGTTCACTGGAAATCATTGGAATATTAGCCTTTCCTTCTGCAGTAATTGCATCTTCACATTTGTTTTGTTCTTGATGATACTGAGATATTGAAAATAATAAAACCATGTCAAAGAGTGGGTCAGAATGGTGTCATTTGTGTTTTTGGCCATTACCCAGGTTTTGTTTCTAAACCCAAGAATTAATTGTTGAAAAACTGAGATGTGAGCACAGACACAATGTGAATTTTTGGTTGACTTTTTTTTTAATCTTGACATGACAAGCTTGATCCTGCCCCCGTGAGTTCTTCTTTGGTTTTGTCCAGTGTCACTGCTGGTGTGATTGAGGATGGCTTGTCTGAATAAAGCTTGTCAGAACAGACCCAAGCGTGTACCCATGGAATGTCTTGCCATCACCTGCTTGCCACTGTGTTTGTGAAATAGCAAAGACAGCGGCAACAGCAAAAAGACCTGAAACAAGAATTTGGAAAAACTTTAGACCTTACTCACTATCAAAATCATGATTCCAAAGGTTTCCAGTGTTCGTATTGAATTGCAGATATAAAAAGTATGTGCAAAGATGGGTTTTGTGATGAAATTCAGTGTTTCAGGATCCCCTCTTGTGAGCTGTGGTAATGTAATTCATTCTTTGCGTGAACGCAGCAGTACCTGGATATTTCGGGTGTAGGAATATTGAATTCCCTCACTTTGCCAAATTGATTTAGTGTAATTAGTAGCTATTTGGAGGCATAACTGTGTATGTATAACTTAGGTTCATACAGTTAAGTTTACATTATTAATATATTAAAGTGTAACAAAGACCACCCTGTACCCAATGTGAATTTGCTGTATGACTTGTCACTGGAGAGTGCTGCTTTAAAACTAGTTTTCCTCTTCTTTTTTTTCCTCTCCGTTTTTTCCTTCTTTTAATACTGATAGAAATGGTGAGAGAGAGTCAAACGTGAATTTTTAAGACAGTAAAGACAGTGATCGCTTACTGACCATCGCTGGAACACCTTGGAGCAATTGTTGATGTTGTCTGTGGTCCTTTTTTGTTGTTTACTTAGATGGGTCATAGTATCAAATTTTAAGCCAGTTCCAGTGTAATTTTCTATTTTAGCATTTGTAAGAAAGTACAAAATATTTGATGTTTTTACTTTCAGATTTTTAGAATTGCCTGCTCTTAGAGTCGTATGGATCCCTTTCTTTTAAAAGCAAAACAAAACGTTTTTTCCTGATGGCAAGAACTAGTAAAAGTCTTATGTTAAACCGGGAGTAAATCATAATAGTTAGTAGCATTTGCTTGTTTTCCCCATATGCTAGCAACATTCTCAAAGAATGTATGAAGAAAATCATGAATGTACTAAATAATACACTGATACTGTTTATATCCATATAAATGTTTCCTGTTGGTTTAAATAATAGCAGACCATGCACACGATGGATATCAAAGCAAAAATGGCTATAATATAATGAAAACATTTTACCAAAGATAAAGAAACAATACCACAATGTCTGCATCTTTCATTTTAGTGCATAAATTTAGCAAATTGAATGTATCAGAAACCAAGACTTTCTCTTGTAATTGTATGCTACCTAGCACCTCTGTGAATTTTTTTACATGCACTTTTATGGGAGATAAAGTAATTGCAGAAAATATTAACAACTGCTTAATCTGTTGTTGTGAAGAGCTGGCCAGAAGGTAAGAAATGCATTTTCTTATCTTAGTGTCATACATGTTTCACCACTTAGTGATGTTGAAGCTCCCAGAAGAATTTGATCTACATTAAGCTTTTCTACAATTGACAGATGTTCCTAGCTAGCATGCAAATTTGAGATATACTGGCTTTTACTGTAGATGCTGACATCAAGTAAAAAATTCAGTCCATTCATATTATCTAAGTAGTGAAAAAACAATTTTCACCTTTTAAAATTACATTTTTGGAAGTGGGTATAGAAAGATTTTAATTGTGTTTTTCCTCTTAACTTCTGTCTAATTGTTGTGTACATTCCTTTTTTCTCACTCTTCACAACCCTTTCATGATTTGTTTGATTGTATGTTTTATAACTGGTATCAAGAAAATACAGACATATGAATAGTGACGTAGTTCACTAATGAAAGCTATTTCGGTGCATCTGAAGTACAGCCACTTCATCCAGTCGGTCAGTCTTGTAAATAAATTAAAGGTATATTATTTTCATACAAGAGGAATGTTGTCTGGTGATTGCTTGAGTACAAGCAGGATGTTTTTCTTAGAAAGTTCTAAGACTATCCTATCCTCAGACTAAGGTCTGAGATAACCTCAGCTTTTTGGACAATACATAAATGAAAATACCCTGGTTTGCTGCAGCCATTTAAAAAACATTTTTCTGTCTTTCAGACTTTTTTTGTTTAAGAGAATAAACTTGTCATTTTGAAAGTGAGGCTATCATAGGAAGATTGCTAGATATTGAAGTGTTCGGAACATATGTAGCCATGCGCACGCTGACTTGCTATGGATGACTATTACTTTCCACCTACCAGGTCAGTAAACCCTGTTAAGGTGAATATCAATTGTCTCTACCTACTTATAGTTTAAATATATCAGCTTTGGGTAAGCATTGAATAGCTGACTTCTAATAGCTTTCTAAAAGAAACGGTGTAATATATCTTAACTGTGTATTTTTTGTCTTGCCCATTTCCCACAAATTAAAAACTTACTTAGAAGCTCTGAAAAAGATGCAAAACAGCATATCAAAAGGAAGATCAAGTATGCATCACTTTATTGCCTGTTAACTGCATTCAGCTGTCAGAATCAACGGGTGTGCAAATGAGAAAAATCTTTACTTGAAGTCAGCCACTTTGTTATGCTGATGTATTACAACCACCAAAGTGTTTCATGTTCTAGGAAATGTTTGTGACTGGGTTTTTTCTTATCTTCAAGATGCATTTAATTTATTTGTAGATTTTTATTTTTTTTTTTTTTGAAGCTGTCATTTGTTTCTTTTCAACTATTGTTTGGTATTTATGTTGTGTTGTAGCAGTGAAAAACTGAGAATTCTGTGCTTGACGCTCTGTGAAGGCACACCAGGTCTAATTTCATGCTGGAAGGGGATAATATGAATTCTACAGCCCCCAAAAGCACAGAAAATAATATTCAGGTTTTAGTCATAATTTATTTTTATTCAGATTTTGGTTTTGCTGATTAAAGGGGTGTGAAACAGCTGGAAAAATCAGTGTCTGAAGCTTGCCTGTACTGAGGCTGGGGCATAAATTGACAGGTGTTCTTACTTAACCGTGCACATTTTAGTTGATTGCGCTTAAAATCTATGGGAGAAAAGCATGGCAGGTTCAATCCTATGGTTTTTCTGAGTAAATGAAACAAACTCTATCACTGTCATTGCCAAAACTTCTTCAGTTCCTTGGTTTGACTCTCTGATTTTTTCCATTGTTACTGCAGTGCAATTAGCACCAACAGTTACGGGGTTTTCCTCAGGAACATTCTGAAAACACCTCTTTTAAATGTGCTTGAAGTTGTTTAAAATGAATAGACGAAGTGATGGTTTAGTTCCCTCTCTTAATTCTTTCTTCTGACTGTCTTTGCTAAGAAAGACAGAAAAAGAAATAAATCTGTGTTTGTCTTCATTCTTTCCTACGTACTTTTTTGTTCTAATAAAAATTAAGATACATTTCTAGTAGTAACAGTGCTTTTGAAATCCTCATTTTATCCCCTCCATTATAAAAGTCATTAATCTAAACTTCTCATGGGTAGTGATAGTCTTAATTGCTTACAGAAATTTCTCACAGAATACAGAATACTCATCATTGTCCTTGTCATAGCTCAGAACCCCTGTTCTGAGAGCTCATCTCTCCCACAGCGGAGCGCTGGCTGAAGGAGCTGCTCTGGGTGGGCCAGTCCCAGTGCTGGAGGCAGATGGCTCCTAACAAAATCAAAACTCCATCATACTCGCATTTTCCTTGTACCTCACCTGACTGGCAGCAGATTCACCCTTACACTGTATTGTTTTTATCCAGCATATTCCTTTCCATTTGTGTCATTTTCTAGTTAGTGGCCGTAAAAGTGTGGGCCTGTGGCCTGTGACATGGGCAGACCACCTGCTTTCTCCGTTTCCTGATCTGTCCCATGATGGGGCTGTGGTCCTCACTGAGCTTTTTGCTTTCATTAACAACTCAGAAAGAAGAACTTTTATTCTCACAGGAAGGGAAAAGCTGCAATGGAAGGGAATTAAAGCTGTTCTGGAGAATACAACATGTTCTTTTCCCACTTTCCCCTCCCTCCTTCCCCCCAAGGCAAACATGAGTAGAACAAACCTGGTTTGTTGGGGGTTTTTTTAGTAGGTTTTCCTTATTTTCTTTCTAAAAATTTAGCATGACTTCTCAGTCAGAAAAACAGGCAAAATCACCACATGTCCAATCATGCTAATATTTGTGGTAATAGGTGGAAACAAAGGGCGATTACTGAAGACTGGAGGAAGATCAGCTAATTAATATCCACACACACAAAAATCTCAAGTAATCATTCCCAATTTCCTTCTCGGATGTCATTATGGCAAAACAACTGCTTTCATTGTTTCCAGAGGCATTTTGTAGTCTTGTGTGTTAGTGCTCACTTCTCTGGAAGGCAAAATACTCCTTTAATCATTAGACTTTCAAGAATGTACCACTTTGATTAGCTCATAAGGTAGTGTGTTAGCAAGATCTACAAATGCTTCCTGTGAGAAGAAAATCCAGAGGTACCTGTTAGCAGCAGGAACGAGTCACTCAATAACATCAGACCCTACACTGAGATCTTGTCCCTTATATAAAACCTAGAGTTTGGGTTGATGTCATGTAATGTTGTCCCTTGTCTCTTGCTCCCTATCCTCCTTGTTCCAGGAATTTAGAAAAGCCAGGATCTCCCTGAAGTGCTTGTCTGTATGTGCATTGAATGCTGAAGCACTGGAAACTGAAGAATTTTAGTTTCCGCAGTACTCAGATTTTATGGCTCCCCCACTCCCCCCTTTTGCATTCCTTTCCCCATGCATGCTGTTGTAGAATGGCCACTGCAATTGACCTGCACAGGCTGTTGAGCACTGTAATTTGGTAGGTGCTGAAGGCAGACTGTCCTGTTATGACATGCCACTGCAGAAAGAAAAAAGGAAACAACCCCAAGAAAGAAAGAAACACAAACCCATAATCAAACAAACCCTCCAAACAAACAAACATAAACCACAGAAACACTTTGCTTTCTGTTCTCTGGAAAAAGGAATTGACTATTATTTGGCAGGTGGACAACAGAGGGGTGAGAGTATAACCCCCCTCTCTGTGGAAGGCAGCAGAACTCAACCTAGTCAGAGCATCAGCATGCACCTGCCTGTTGACCAGGCTGACTCCTGCCAGACTGGAGTCCGAACTCCTGTGTGAGCAATTTCCCACTATTCCATCACAGGATCCTCCTGTTCCCTGCTCCATGATGCAGGCTGGCCCATGGGCAGTAGATGCTGCAGTGTGTAACATTGCTTCTGTAGCAGGCAAAACATGCAAAGCTGTTGGGTAATGGTGCGTGCTGTACCAGTGACACTGGGTCCTGAGCCCACAGCCTGGTGGTGACTGCCTCTAACAGGACCAGGCAAAGTCGTCTGGATCAGGTCATCCCTCTGTGCAAGGGCAGGTATGCTGGCTGTTCTGGGCTCCATCCCTGACAACCAGCGTAAGGTTGGACTCACCTGTGTTTAATGCAGAGGTGGCTTGGACAGCATAGTCATCTGGGCAGCCTCCAGTGAACTTGTCGGTCACATATTTCCAGTCATCCAGACCTCCCTTTATCACTTCTCAGCAGTATCTCCACAAGGAAGCCCTTACGTAGAATTCTTCCACCATGCAGATTAAGAACAGCAGGTGCTTTGCCATATCATCTGATCAGACACTTGACCATGTTATCGGATAGACTCCATCACCTTGACTTCATGGCTGATGAAGGGAAGATGCACAGCTGATTCCCAGACAAGTTTTATGCGTTACATACGGTCTATGTAAGCCAACCTTGTCTGAAAGCCCCCTGAATGGCTGGCAAAAACTGTGGCTGTGATGTGCCTGTTTCTACACCTCCCAGAACACATGTTGGCTCTGCTTGCCGGGCACTCAGCATCAGTTATTAACCAAGCCTTGTCTGTCTTTACCTCACAGACCAAATGTTTAAAGGCTGCAGAAACGAGCACAACCGGCTCAGCAATGTCTGGCCCCAATAAAAAGGTCTGACCAATAGAGAAGCTTATCCAGGACAGATCAATGAAGCCAAGCAGAACAGCTACTCAGTTTCCTACTGTCATAGTTTTCCTCTGAGATCACCCTGGCTGTGACTGAGGCTTGCTTTTCTGAAGCCAACTGGTACAGTTCTCTCGCCAAACATTTCAGTCTTGAATCCAAAGAGGGTTCTCTCACCCATCTCAGGACTCCTTTAGGAAGTCTGACTTTCTTTTCCTTTATTTTGCTGATACCACTAGTGGATCAACACTTAAAACCTATGAAAGCCTGTTTCCACCTTCATCTGTCAGTGAAGACCTGGTTTTGGTAGCAGTTGTAAAGTAACAGAATGGTTTGAGTTGGAAAGACCATCTAGTGCACCCTCCTGCCATGGGCAGGGACACCTTCACTAGACTTGCTCAAAGCCTCATCCAGCCTGGCCTTAAACACTGCCAGGGATGGGGCAGCCACAGCTGCTTTGGGCAACCTGTGCCAGCGCCTCACCACCGCCATAAAAAATGTCTTCCTTATAGCCAATCTAAAGCTGTGCTTTTTCAGTTTAAAACCAGTGTCCCTTATTCTGTCACTGCAGGGTCTGGTAAAATGTCTCTCTGTCATCATGAGGAAAGGGCTAGGTCTTGATTGCAAGCTCTTGTCTACTTCCAAGTAGTCCAGTAACCTTTTCCAGAAGTTAAGATCTAAGGTTTGGCCTAATATTGTATTTATATTCTGTCTAACTTAAGAAATTACCCTGCCAGTGCTCTTTCTTATTCAACGACTTTCAGGGTTGCAGCTTTCCTGCTCGTCTTGGATGCCAGGCATGTGTTTGCTTTTTGTTGCTGTTGTTACTGGTTTTATTCTACACAGAACAGACACTTTCAGAAAGTTAATTTTTTCATGTCTGTACCTTGGCTATTCCCAAGCCCCAAAGCATCCCTGTTTATGAGTGGGATCCTGTAATCTCTGGTGTGAAAGCTACCACTGCTGGAGGTGACAGGCAGTGTGACTGTACATACTGACAAGCACTCAACAGGTAGTGAATGATAACTGACCAGCAGCTGGAGCTCACTGATGTATTGCTCGTAACACATCTTTCTACTTGCTTCTCTCAGCATCCCTGGAGATTATGGGAGCCACTTAGAATAGCAATGGTAAGTGGAATTGGGGAACAGAGGGTGCATCTCATCTGTTTATGTCCATAGCGCTTGGTGCAAACTCCAACAAATACAGTGGAAACAGCAATGCCTGCAATGAAAGTACAGCCTGCCGTGTTCCTCTGGGTGCTTGCTATGCTGAATCCCTTCACTTCTGCAGTGTAAGGATCACCAAAATCCCCTAGGAGATCTTGCCAGGATCATGTCCTGTTAAGAACCACAAGTGACCAGAAAAGGTCACTATGTGTCTAGAACATTAACTAGACATGTATCTGCATCTTTACACATCTACACAACCATAAAAAAATAAGAAAAAAGCCCAAACCAGCACAGATTTTAGCTAGAAATTATTTCAAATCCCACATAGAGCAGCCACCACTTCCGAGGCTGTGGGCAACAGCAGGTACAAGTCATCTTAGACACAGTCATCGAGTAGCTGATGACAGTTGAACCCAACAGTCCCCATGCACTCCTAACCAGGCGTGCACCAGAGCTTCCTCTTGCCTCAGAGACATTTTATGCAGTGAAAATCCAGTCGTTCCTTTACCAGAGCTTTTATGTGTACCTGATAGTCCGATGCTTTACCAGAGCACTGGGTTTGCTTTGGGAGCAATAGTTTCTTGCCTGCCCATTTAGGTTTCAGGAACACCAAAGAAAAAGTTCTCTGGAATATGCTCCTGCTGTCTATTCTGGGCTATCTTCTTCCCCTCTGGGCTCTCCAAATTAGGCTGGGAGCAGACCACAGACTGGATGAACAGTAGCTACTGCTCCTACTGACCAACTTTCCTGTAAACACCACCTGCATGTGTCTGTCTAAACACATATAGACAGAATAAAAACGGCCTTACCACATTCATCCAACAAGTTGCTTGTGTTGGGAGAAGCATATGTTCAATGTTACACAAGTGTGAGTGGTTACTCCTGAGATGCCTGTCCTAAGTGACAGTATTTTCCTGCAGTAATACAGGAAGGTGGTTTTCATCACATTATGGCCTGACCTTTGCTCAGATCCTTACACCACCTGAGTATTAAATACTCTTTTAAATGCCACACTGAAATTAATGTGTCAAACTGAGATTGCATTTTTCTCTGCACAGTTACTTAAACATTAAGAATCAGCAGTACTACACACATCTCCCCACTGATCTGCCTTCTCCATGAGAGCAGAATCTTGCTGCCGTGACTCATGACACAGCTCATGAGGGAGCCGACTAGGGAAGGGACCCCACTGGACTTGTTGCTCATGAACAGAGAAGGACTTGTGGGTGATGTGGTAAGAGGGCATAGCAATCATGAAATTATAAAGGGTTTCAATTATTGGAGAATTAAGAAGAGGGGTCAGCAGAGGGAAGACTTTGGCCTGTTTAGGACTCTGGTTGACAGAGCCCCATGGGAGGCAGTCCTGAAGAGCAAGTGAGCCCGGGAAGGCTGGACGTTCTTCAAGAAGGAAATCTCCAAGGCACAGGAGCAGGCCGTCCCCCTGTGCTGAAAGATGAGCCGGCAGGGAAGAAGACAGGCCTGGCTGGACAGAGAGCTTTGGCTGGAACTCAGGAAAAAAAGGCGAGTTGATGACCTTTGGAAGAAGGGGCAGGCCGCTCAGGAGGACTACAGAGTTGTCATGAGGTCATGCAGGGAGAATATCAGCAGCACCAAAGCCCAACTAGAACTTAATCTGGCTACTGCTGTAAAAGACAACAAAAAATGTTTCTATAAATACATGAACAACAAAAGATGGGCTAGGGAGACTCTCCATCCTTTACTGGATGCAGGGGGAAACATACTGACGAGGGATGAGGAAAAGGCTGAGGTACTTAATGCCACCTTTGCCTCAGTCTTTGATGGTAAGAAAGACCAGTTGTTCTCCTGGTACCCACCTCCTGAGTGGGGAGACGAGGACAGGGTGCAGAATGAAGCCCCTGTAACCCAAGGGGAAATGGTTAACGACCTGCTACAGCACTTAAACACACAGAAGGCCATGGGGCCAGATGGGATCCACCCAAGAGGGAGCTGACAGAAGTGCTCACCGAGCCCCTTTCCATCATTTATCAGCAGTCCTGGTTAATGGGACGTCCCAGTTGACTGGAGGTTAGCTAATGATGTGACACCCATCTACAAGAAGGGTCAGAAGGAGGATCCAGGGAACTGGAGGCCTGTCAGCCTGATCTCAGAGCCAGGGAAGGTTATGGACCAGACCATCTTGAGGGCCATTACATGGCACATACAGGACAAATAGGTGATCAGGCCCGGCCAGCGTGGGTTTATGAAATTCTGCTTGTTGTGCTGTCAGCTTTAATGTAACCTTTCTGCTTAACAAAATTAGACAGCAATTAAACAGTGATCAAATTAGTCTTTATTGGTTCATCATTTATAACATCTGTAAGGAAACTGCCTGGAAATGTAAGGGTTGGATCTTCTATCCCATAGCGCCATGAAACAAAACTAACAGCAAAAAGTGACAGGCTTATTGCATGGATATTGACACACAGAGCACAGGGAGAGAACATTCTGACACAAGCCCTTAACAAAGGGTACTGTAATTTTGTTTAACCAAAATACGGTTTTCTGCAAAACTCTTATGCTGCCACATGCAACCCCCTGTCACTTAAATACATCCTGTTTGGGCACTTTTAAGTGTTTCCAGCGCCTCACAATTACTTTGTATTTTTCACTTTCAGTTTTGTTAGATACTTTTTTCAAGACTACCCGCATAACTATGGCAGTTCCCGTTTCTTTATCTTCACCTACTATGAGATCCAGCGTGTCCCCAATTTTCACCTGGAAACAGAAAAAGATGAGTGATTACCAACATTTCCTGGGAAAACAAACCCCCACAGCCTATGTCCAACTGTAATTGTATTCCTTTCTTTCCATTCAATATTCTTATCTCTGTGGGCAGGAGGAAGGCAAGGCAATAATGCAGCCACTACAAATCCTCCAGCTATGAAATTCTAGGAAAGTCCTGGCAATAAGCAATTAAATGTCTCATGACCTTCTCTGCCAAAAGCTTCACCCTTCCTGTTCTATGGCCGACACTTAACTCTGTGAAGAAGGTGCCATGTAGTATGTTGGGGTTTTTTCCCTGAAGGGTATTTCCTGCCAATCTTTTTGTATCAACACAAACCAGCAAAATGCAAGGTTCTCCGTCCTGCCTTTAGAATGGCATAAAGCGTTTCAGAGTGCTTGCCAACTGCCTGTGTTCTTTTCAAACATCATAAAAGCAGTATGCCTCTAGTCTTAACTTTAGGGAACCGGGAAATAAAACTTATCACCCTTTGATGACAGCGACCACCACGTAGGATCACCCTCACATACGGGGTGGGTAGAAGTCTGTCACCATTCTGGCAAGCTCTGTCATTAAAGAGCATGGCTTGCAACCCTTCTGGCTCTTCTCCCAGCTGTGCTCCTGTGTGCTCTGTTATGGATACAATAACCTCACCTGAGCTCCCCCAGTTTCAATCCCTTTCTATCACCAAACTTTCTCTTTTTCTTTAATCATATGCCTGCTCCACCAGTATCTCAGATTCAATCTTCCTACTCCATCAACCTCACATCGGTATCATCACTTCTTTCAGCAACTTAGAAAGTTCTGTCCTTGCTGCCATCTGCCTCCTCCTGACTTTCAGCCTTAGATTTTACTCTCTAGTAACACAAGTCTCCTGCTTGCCTTAGGGAGTAATGCCTTACCCAGGGAATCATAGTCACACACGCACATAAGGCTGGAAGTGGTATTAGCAATGCTATTCATTCGCCTTTGCAGAGCGATTTAGAGGGAGAAGAGGTCATGCCTTAGTTATTTTCTTGTACTGTATGAAAAGATTTAAATTTTAAAAAGTCTTACAGTTCTACTTTTCTTCCATAGTTTTTCTCCATTCAGCCTGAGTTCATTACTGTAGAATGCATCTTCTACTTTACTGAAGAAAAACAAGGTTTTATTGCATTTACAGTGTGCAGCAGACCCAAATGCAATTGTTTCTTTGCAGATACACAAGAACACCATTCATGTGCAAGGCGCATTGCCACAGCTCTATTTTGCGCATAAAGGATACCTTTATTTAAGGTCGGGACAGACCTGAACTAGAAGTAAAGAAAAAGCCTTTCATAGATATTAAATGAAATAATAGATTATAGTTGCTCTGTGCAAGCCATGAAAAGCTGTTTGTACAGACTTGTCTCCTGAATATCCAATGAATAATATCCCCTTTCCTGCACCAGCCAGGTTAACAATTTGTAACTCATCAAGTTATACTAACATTCTGTTTTAAAAGCACTGCAATATAAGGCTTCTGTATGTTGCACTAGATCAAACACTGTGATATGTTTACAGACTGCACTGTGATATATTTACTAGCACATTAGGCTTATACTCACCATTACCTATTTCTACAGCCATTAAGTAGTGTATTATTTTACTCCCTCAATCTCAGATTAGATCTTTTTGTATTACTTAGTACAGTATTTTGTGGTTTCTTCATTTTAAATAAATAGTAACTGGCAGAAAACGGCTCCTCAGCAATCTTAGAAATACTGCAGCCAGCAAAAAAGCAGAAAACAGGCTGTTTCAAGGGAGGCAAGGTGAAACACACAAGAACACCCATCCATCCAAAACATTTTTAGACAGTCAAAATAGCTATGCAAAAAAAAAAAAAACCCAACCACCAAACAATGTCTCCCTCATCCCTCAATATTGAGTTATTCCAGCATTAAAAGGGTATCAAACCTCAAATTTCAGATGCATGACATCTTTCTCATCAGCAGGTTGTTTCTCCCATACTCACTTTCTTGCAATGTCTAGGCCAGCTTTCATGATCACATCGTATCGAAGAGACTGCACCACTTTTTCAAGATCCTTGTAATCTTTTACTACGTTGGGGTCGTTTTCAAATTCATCTTCCAAATCACCTTCCTCTTCGTCCTCTTCTTCCTCTTCCTCTTCTTCTTGCACAGTCTGTCTGCTCCTTTTAGAGCTTTTGCTACTTTTGTTCCGCAGAGGAAGTACTGCGACATACTCTGGAGAAAGTCTTAGTGCACCGAGTTTTACTGGGGAAAAGCTGGGACATCTTCTGTAGTTTACTGTGCTTGTTTGACAGGTACAGAACGTGCTTCTCCTCCAAGAGGGATACAGTTTATTAGAAGGGAATTTCTCCCACAGTCCAAACCAGACATTTAGCTTTCTAAAAGTAGTGATGGGGAGTCTGAAGCCAGTCATAGCATACCCTAAAATAAAACAAACATTCATGAGTAAAAATGAGCAACTGCTATGTCTGTTGGAAGGATTTCTCCAGGTACAGCATGATAGTTACTACAAAAAGATTATCATCTAGTTCCCGACAGAGCAATCAATGCATCACCTGAAAGCCCAAGGCTATACCAACTTTATGATCTGCTTTTCTCCTACACCATCCACCATTACAAAGAGATAAAACACCAGATGAAAAACAAACACCAAAACCAACAGCAGAATACTGTGTTCATAATTCCTTTTCTGGTGTTTAATATCAACTGCCCAAACTCATTTGTGGCATTTTCCTCCCTACACCTGAAATACAATTAACAAAAGAAATGGAAAGGAAGTTAACTATGTCATAAAAAGCATAAAAAACATTTACCGTGACTCACTGTCAATAAAAGCAACCTGCTCAATACTGCAAGCAAATAAACCCAGAAGAGTCAAAAGCTGCTTAACTTCAGCTTCTGCTTGAACCACAACGCTCCTGCATGGCAGAATGCTGCAAAGCATTCCCCCTGTTTTTCCAAATTTAGTATCATGGTAGAGTTCTAGAGAAACAACGCTGCTCTGTGCAG
Source organism: Strigops habroptila (assembly GCF_004027225.2). NCBI lineage: Eukaryota > Metazoa > Chordata > Aves > Psittaciformes > Psittacidae > Strigops > Strigops habroptila. The sequence goes on from NC_044282.2 coordinate 16,344,873, forward strand.
TGCAATAGGGCTGACACCAGCAACAACAGTCTCACATGCAAGCTCCCCAGCACCGCTTCTTTCTGCAGCCATCTCTAACCAGGGACAAGTAGGTGAAACACCCGAAAAAAAGCCCAGATGTCTTTCAACACTCTCAGAAATTGATTTCCAGTCCTTCCTAGCTAGGTGGACCACTGGCTTTTATTATGACCTTGCATGTACGGAAACACGTGTTTCTTCATGAGACTGGAGCTTGTTTTCCCCACACCCAAGAGAACTCTGCTGAAATCTTAATGAGGTGGGTTTTGTGGCTGGGAAAAGCCCTGATCAATGACGGCAATTACTAGCCAAATAAAAATAACCACACCTCCCTTGGCTTTTCTGTATTTAAATACATTAACTTAAAATATATGACATATAGTTTAAAATTTACGGCGGGGTCAGTCCTCACGTAAGACTTACGCCCTCCTCAGTTTGGGGACAAATTCCTAGAACAGTTCTTTGAACGTGTAAACAGTTACTATTGCTTATTTCTAGTGCTCGGTCTTACTTCGCTCCCCGCTGACCGGCGGGTACAACCGGCCGCCCGGACAGCCTCTGCCAGGAGGGCCGACAGCCGCCCCACACGCGAAGGGCGGCCTCTCGCCCTTATGAAACCTGAACGCGGACAGCGACCCACCCGCTTGCCCGGGGGGGACACACGGGGGACACCAGGCCGAACGCTGCCGCAGGCTGGCAGCCCGTTCAAAAGCGCGCAGCCGAGACAACGCCAGCTTTCCCGGCGTGCGGAGCGGGCCCGCAGAACCCCCCGCCCGGGGACGGTCCCTGACTCTCTATGGTGGGCCCGCCGCGGCTCGGAGCGCCCGAGGAGCCTCGGCCGCCCTGGCCGCTTCCCTGGCCGCTGCCCCGGCGGAGGCCGCGGCGCGCAGGCCTGCCCGCCACGCCGGACCCCGCAGCTTCCCCCGGACCCGCGACCTTGGAGCCCGAGAGGAGAGAGGGGAGGCCCGGCGAGGCTCGGGGCGCAGCGGGCCGCGGCCCAGGCGCGGTTACCTGGGTCCTCCAGGCGCGTCGGTCCCGGGCCTGCCGCTGCCGTCCCCACGACGTCGCTCGCAGGCCGGAGGCGGAGCCGCCTCAGCCGGGGCCCAACGCCCTCTGCCGGAGCCCGGCGGAGCGGCTGCAGGCGGAGGGGGCCCGCACCCCGGGACCGAAGGTCCCCGGGAGGCGCCGGCCTCTGCCTCCCACCTCCCCCCTGCCGGTGTCCCGCCCCGCCGAGGTCTGTCCGAGCTGTTTCCCCATCGTTATTTCCTCCATCGTGCGCTTTTCCAAGGCACGCTGGTTTGGAGGCGGACGGGGAGGCAGGGCGCGGGTTTCCTGCCGGGGTGTCTCGGCAGCAGCTTCTCCCCCGCCCGAGCGGGCGGTTGCCGGCGAGCCCCGCTAGGCAGGGCTCTTCCTCCCTCACCGCCGGTGCTGCTCCCCTAATCGCACAGTGAAAGCACCCGAGTAATTACGTTAATACTTTTCACACCGTTTGGATTTTACGCACCTCTGATCTTCCTTTGTAATACTTTCAGCCCCTCAGGCTCTGCCTACACGCCCAAACCATAAGGCAGTGGAAATGTCTACTGGAGATGACTCCAGTAGGCGCTAGAGTTTCCTGACCACAGACTAATAGGAAAGGCTTGGCCACTGTGACAGTCTAATCCAGCTCCCATTGTGGCCTGCGTTTTACCTGTCCTTACCTTTGTTACTTTCCTCCCTCTTTCACTCCACATCCCCATTACATGGTGGTAATCCACAATCCCTCCTCTTTGGAGCTCAGAAACCAGGACAGGTCCATCCCCCCCTTCCTGACTTCTCCCAGCTTTCTCCCCGCCATGCACCAACCACACCTCTCTTGGTGCTTCGGGATGCCCTGGTTGCTCAGCATCGGGGGAATTCTCTGTGTCCCTACAAACCAGCTATAAAATGCAACCCCATCAGATTGCCAGCATCTTGCCCTGATGTAAATGGTTGTACAAGTTTCGGCATAATTTTGGTAGATGGAAGAGCTCCTCAGCCTTAAAGTTCTGCTTCAAAATGCCTGTCACCTCACCTAAGAGACCCGCCCTCCCTTGGAAAATTACCAGCAAATATGGTGAGTGATGTAACTGTGGAGCTACTGCTGTACAGCAGCTCTGCAATTAGCATGGGCAGTATAAGCGGCTGCTTAATTTTACGCTTCTATAAACTTTGTCATAAAACATTCGAATGAGAGGTTTTTTGTCAGGGATGTTTTGTAATGGAGCAGTTCCTTGGCAAAGCTATTTCCCCACCTTAGGAACCTCCCTGAGAGGGAAGATCCCAACATCTTTATGTAGTTTGAATGTTCCAGTGCCCAGTTCTGTATGATTCTAATCAGTCAGTGGGAATATAGCTGTTAGCTTTTTAGCACTTTCCCCCCATATCTCTTAAAATACACACATCCTTACTGAGTGTGTAAAAAAAAAAACAGCAAAAAAAGGTTGGTAAGAGTAACTTTCTTACATTCTTAGTGGCACACAGTGAGTCAGAATAGAAATGAATGTCTGAACAGAGGGGATTCCCTGAGCAGAAATATTGTCTCCTCTGGAAGGGATGGAACCTCACACTGAAATCCCAATAAAACCCCCTCAAACCTAGCTCTGAATACACCCCATCCTTTTCAGAGCCTTTAGAATTTGATTCGCCTCATAGGATTAAAGTCTTGCTTTAACTTTGCTAAGACTTTACTGAAGATAACTTACAGTAAACAAAGATGTAAGTATTAGAGTCTTTCTAGGCTAGTCTGATAGTATATGCCTTTATTGCATCTCATACCAAAAGGCAAGGTAAAGAATGTGCCTAAAGTCCCCCTGTCTTTTATATTCGTCAAATATGAAGGCACGGTGGTATCTTACATAACCAGGAAGTTACCCACACAGCAGAGTAAGAAGGGCCACAAAAGCCCTCATCTTTAAGGTTTGTAGTCCACTTGTGTGAGGTCCTGGCAGCTTCCAACTTGGGTCATTAAGTGAATTTTTTAATTACAAAAAAGGCAAAAATTAAGTATTATTATGAAGATTAATATGCAGTATTCATGACTCCTGACTTACTTATATCAAACTGTAATTACAACCAAAACGCTCCGGCGCGGTGACCAATCTGAAAGTCTCTTCCTGCAGCTTGCCATTAGATGGCAGTGCAAAGCTCCCTCTGCACGCCGCCACCAGCTCGGGCTGCGCTCTCTGAGGCTTTGGTCAAACACAGGCTTGTCACGCAGACGTCTCACGAGGGTGTTCTTTAAGCTGCTTTCAGGTGATTTGAAGCTTTATTTATTTTATTTTATTTTATTTTATTTTATTTTATTTTATTTTATTTTATTTTATTTAGTTTTTTTTTTTCCCCAGTCATTTGACGACTCGGCAGCATACAGTGAAAAGTTTCAGCTTCGATAAGAAGCAGTGATCAGTCACATCTCGCAGGTTAGTGGTGGTCTATGCATCCTTTTGAAGTCTGGGTGAGAAATTAGTCTGACCAAGATGTATTCTTCTTCCCACAACTATTCTCATAGAACTGCTTTTTTTTTTCAGTGGAGTCATCTCCTGTCTAGGAAGGGTAATTCCTCTCTCGTTTATGCTTTTCATTTTGTATATTTCAATATATTCCCTATGACATTCACTCACAAGGAGATTTGTCTTTTAGTTTTGGTAGCTCAGAGAAAAAAATCATGATAGCTTTTGACCTGTATGTTGGAATCTGTAATTGGGAGTTCCCTCTCCACTGCCTAGGGTTTTTTGTTACCTTTATTTTCCTGCAAGGTAGGTCAAGTGACAGCAGTAGATCTGCTGACACTCGTTCAATGTCAAAATAAAGCCATGTTGCCATTCTAGCCCTGTGAGTAGCTCTGACTAATGTTCTGCAATGCACATCTCACCAGATTACTTGTCACTGCAGATTTAACTTCAGCATTACCTCGTTGGAACCACACGCCTTTTAAATGACACTGCTTATTTCAAGGTGTACTGAGAAGGTTCAATGCATATTTATGTAGCCTGGGAAAACACAGTGTCCCTGTGTCAGCATCACCTTTAACTTTGTCCATATTCAGCTGAATAATGAGCAAAAGCTCCCTGACTGCTAATTCACCTCTTCCAGTGTCACACTTATTGTAGCTGCTCAAATGTTCCCTTTTCTTAGTCCATAGTCTGGAGGCAATTTCTCTAGCTTGTTACTTGCATCCAGTCCATGACCAAATAATCACACCATCTCTTCCTCTGAAGCCCATCTCGGAAAACTAATCTTTCATGCAGGAGAAGCTCCTTTTCTAGCCCTTCCAGTGCTGCCTTTTCAGTGGGCACCCCGCTCTAAACTGGTTTCCTTTTCTCACACATTTACCCACATCATCTACTGTGCCATTTTTACTATAAAACATTGTTTTTCTTCTCTTTAGGATACCTTTAATGTCTCCAGCCCCCATGAACGCTGAAACCTGGCTCTGTCTCTCTCCCTTTACCAACTCCTTATGTTGCCATTTCATCTCTTGCAGTAACAACCACATTATGAACTTCTCTACACCTTTTTCTGCAGCCACACTGGCATCCTGCACAGTGAATCTCTTTCTAGAAGGGAGCAAGGTCTCGCAAGGTCTCACAAGGTACCTTTGCTTTCAGCCTTCTTATTCCTTGAAAACTCATCTTTGACATTATAGTGGATAACTAGATGAGTAAGGTAAGGTGGGTGAGTTTCAGGTATGTAATGTAATTGTTTTACATTTCTTTAAGTGATGGAGATATAAGTGCTTGCTAAAGTAACATTCTTTCCTCCCTCCCCCCATCCTTTTCACTATCTGATTAACTGCTATAATCAGAAAGGAAACGGAGATGGGCAGTGCAAACTGCTCTGACCAGTGCTGAAGAAGCTAATAAAGGCCACCCTCATCACGGTGACCCACCTAAACCAGAAATACATGGCTGCCTTGCCAGTGAAAATTGGTGTTACATCAGTGGTTAAGCAAATGGGAGGACAACAGTGAGTAACTTCCTTCAGTCAGCCTGGTATTAAGTCTCAGAGATTAAAGGTTCTGCAGTTTCACTGCTAATTCTTCCACTCCCCACTTTTCTGAGAGGTTTGCAATGAGATTTTTTTGTTTGTTTTTCCCCTCACTTTCTTGTTTGCCAATTGTCTAAAACACGATAATTTTTTGTAGGAAAAGTTGGTGTTTCCTAAGACAGGCTTTCAGACTTTCATTTATTCTATAGTGAACATGCTCAGGTCCAGATCCACTCTAAGATTTATCTAGATACCACTAGCAGTGGTTGGCAAATGCAATAAAAAGGAAAAGCAATCAATTAAGCATTTGTTATTTGAACCTTACTTATTAGCCATAAAACTACACATTCCATGAGCAAACTTTAATTAGTTTGAATTATTTGTTTACTTCTGTTTCTTCTGTATTCTTCTCAAATTTATGTCTTTATTATTTAGAATATAATGTTCTCTTCTCTAATTGATAGTAACTAATTCAAGATATATGCAAGTCTAACATAATTAATTTCCAATGATGAAATTTAGATTGCTTCTCCTAGATTTGTGTACAATTAAAGTTTGTTGGGTTTGTTAGGGGTTTTATAATTGGTTTGTGTCAGGTTTGCTTTTAAAGGCAGAAAAAAGGCTGTTGAAAATATTTCAGTTTCCATTGTGGCTAAGGGACAAAGTTGCCTTCATTGGCACTTATAAACATTACTGCATTAGGAAGGAAAAAAACACCTGCAGCTTTCAATACACCTTTGATATTAAAAAAGAAATAATATAAATAAAGGTGCAATAGGGAGGGCTAGAATGTCACAATAATCATATTGCTTGGTGCCAAGGTTGTCCCGTCCTTTCACAGCTCCAGAGATATAAAAGATGCGTAAGTCACATAGTAGGAAGATCTGGGATGATCTGTCTCCTGGGGAAGTGTGTCCTTGCAACACTTGCTATTTAAACTCTGGGTGTTCTCATCCCTGCAGCTTGCCTAATGATACCCTGTGACAAAGAGTTCACCATCTAAAAGATACATGAAGTCTTAACACTCTTAGTGATACACAATACGTGTCTCCTTTCAGCAGTTCATATTTTCAAATCCTAAACTGGTCCCTTTGTCTACTATGAAATGGGAGGAAGAGCTGATCTGCTTTCTAGAACTTGTCCATTTATACATATTTTAACAATTTTTTCTTATTTGGTTTTCTAAAAAATACAGTTCCAACTTCCTCTGTTTGTGCTTGTCAGATCTCTTGATGATTGGCTCTCATTACCTTGTTATCTTTGCCTGTCCTGTACTCAAACTAGAAATCACCCAGAAAACGTTACAAAAGAATAAGCCTTTCAGGATACCATGCCACAGTCACGACTAGGAATGGACTCTCAAACTGAATAGTCTGTAAGGCAGTTCCCTTTTTATATACACTATCTTTTTGATAACTGTGGGTAAAAATCTGCCCTGTCTACTGGCAAAAAGAAAGCCCTAAGTAAAGACAACAATTAAGCAAACAATAACAAAATATGGAAATGGAAGAATACTAGATTCAAATTGCAAGATACAGATTTTCAACACCTCTCAAGAGAGGATAAAGACTTCCACTGTTATCACAAAAAAAAAAAAGCTTGCTAGGCAGGGCTAAAAACATTGGTCTTGAAATGTGTCAGAGAGATAAGAAATCCCAACAGTCATAAACTAATGATGATGGATGAAATTACAAGTAAGGATGCAGAGATTTTCAGTAAACATTTTTTCATTTGTTTAACCATAGAATCATAGACTAGTTAGGGTTGGAAAGGACCTTAAGATCATCTAGATCCACCCTCACTGCTGTGAGCAGGCACAGCTCACCCTAGACCATGTCGCCCAAGGATCTGTCCAACCTGGCCTTGAACACTGCCGGAGATGGAGCATTTTACCACTTCTTTGGGCAACTTGTTTCTAGTGCCTCACTACCGTCACAGTAAAGAATTTCTTCCTTATACCTACCTGAACTTCCTCTGTTTAAGTTTAAACTCATTACCCCTTATCCTATCACTACAGTTCCTGATGAAGAGTCCCTCTCTGGCATACTTGTAGGCCCCCTTTAGATATTTAAAGTCCCAACTTTCTCAGCCTGTCTTCATATGGGAGGTGCTCCAGCCCCCTCACCATCCTCATGGCCCTCCTCTGGACTTGCTCCAACAGCTCCTTGTGTTGAGGACACCAGAACTGTACACAATACTCCAAATGGAGTCTCACAAGAGCAGAGTAGAAGGGCAGGATCGTTTTCTTCAACCTGCTGGTCACGCTCCTTTTGGTACAGCCCAGGATACAGTTAGTTTCTGGGCTGTGAGCGCATGCTCCTGTTAAGTTTCTCATAAACCAACACCCCTAAGTCCTTTTCTGCAGGGCTGCTCTGAATCATTTCTCTGTCCAACCTGTAGCAGTGCCTGGGATTGCTCCAAACCAGGTGTAGGACCTTACACTTGGCTTGGTTAAACTTCATGAGGTTGGCATCGGCCCACCTCACAAGCGTGTCAAGGTCCCTCTGGATGGCATCCCTTCTCTTCAGCGTATCAACCGAACCGCACAGCTTGGTGTCATCGGCAAACTTGCTGAGGGCGCACTCAATCCCACTGTCCATGTCGCCGACAAAGATGTTGAACAGGACCGGTCCCAACACCAATCCCTGAGAGACACCACTCATTACCCATCTCCAATTGGACAATGAGCCCTTGACCACAACTCTTTGCATGCGGCCATCCAGCCAGTTCTTTATCCACTGAGTGGTCCATCCATCAAATTGATGTCTCTCCAGTTTAGAGACAAGGATGTTGTGCAGGACAGTGTCAAATGCTTTGCACAAGTCCAGGTAGATGACGTCAACTGCTCTGCCCCTGTCCATCAGTTCTCTAGCCCCACCACAGAAGGCCACCAAACTGGTCAGGCAGTATTTGCCCTTAGTGAAGCCATGTTGGCTGTCACCAACCACCTCGTTGTTTTTCATGTGCCTTAGCATGCTTTCCAGGAGAATCTGCTCCATGATCCTGCCAGGCACAGAGGTGAGACTGACTGGTCTGTAGTTCCCTGGGTCTTCCACCTTCCCCTTCTTGAAAATGGGGGTTATATTTCTCTTTTTCCAGTTGTTGGGAACTTCACCTGACTGCCATGATTTTTCAAATATGATGGGCAGTGGCTTAGCAGCTTCATTCACCAGCTCCTTCAGGACCCATGGATAGATTTCATCAGGTCCCATGGACTTGTGCACGTTCAGGGTGTTAAGATGATCTCTAACCTGATCCTCTCCTACAGTGGGCCTAAGGTCTTCATTCTCACAGTCCCTGCATACTCTCCAGGACTTGGGTGGTGTGGCCAGAGCATTTGCCTGTGAAGACAGAGGCAAAGAAGTCATTGAGAACCTCAGCCTTCTCCAAATCCAGGGTGGCCAGTTCTCCCAGTAACTTCCAAAGAGGGCCCACGTTGTCCCTAGTCTGTCTTTTGTTTGTCACATACCTATAGAAGTCCTTCCTGTTATCTTTGACATCCCTGGTCAGACTCAATTCTAACTGGGTCTTAGCTTTTGTGACCTGATCCCTAACTTCCGGGACAATGTCCCTGTATTCTTCCCAGGCTGCCTGTCCTTGCTTTCACATTCTATAAGCTGCTTTTTTCCTTATAAGTTTTCTCAGCAGCTCGTTATCCATCCATAGAGGCCTCCTGGCCTTCTTGCCCCATTGGAAAAAAACCAGAGTGAAGTGGTAGTGTAATATCAGGATAACTAACTTTTCATCCCCTGGCAAGAGAGGTAATGCAGAATATCACATGCGCTGGGAGAAATCACAGACTTACATAAGTAGTGCTCAAGCTAATGGCGAGAAGAACTTGGTTGCACTAATTGCAATCAGTAATAAGTCTTATCATAGAAGTAAAATTCAAGAGATGGCAAAAGGGCTAACATTGCACTATTGATCAAGAAATGGAGCTAGATTATCTCAAAATTACATCAGACCACAAACATTACAAAGCTGCTGCTGCAAAAAAAGACAAATTTATTTCTAAGCTGCATCTACAGAGTAGTCGAATGCTGAACTCTTGGCTTGAGTGGAGTGTGCTACTTCAGACAACATGATCTAATGAAGACAGATTTGAGAAAGTATGAAGGAAAGTGGCAAAAATGCATAGAAATTCTATGAAGTAAGGTTGAAGGAACAAAATATGTTCCTCCAAATAAGGGAAAACATAAGCAACAAATGTCTGAGCTAATAATCTACACTCTTTTGATTGTCAGTGAAGAGATGAAGGCATCTCCAGGATGTGATTAATCTGTTTCATATGTCTATGTTGAAATGAGATGAATTACATCATAGAAGCACTCACTTCCCTTCATCATCTACCAAGGGTTTCCAAAGAGACTCACTTAGATGTAGACAGCTGCTGTTAGGAGACCCTTCTTTCCTCCTCTCAGTGTGAAGTGCTTGATATGTGTTCAACTGGTAAACACTTCGTGATGTATCTGACCATCATTATTATCTGTGTGCTTCACTATGGCAATGTAATAAACCATTATTTTAAATTTGCAGCAAAGAAGACTTTGTATTAAAAGAATTACTCTGCAAGGATAGTTTGGCAAAGAAACAGGAGGCCTATGGGCTGTGGAATACCATTCACTGTTTTTTCCCTGAGAATTATGTTTTAACCTGCATCAAGTCAGAAGACAGAAAAAATTACCTTCGATCATTTTTACTTCTGCATGTCTATAGACCTGTTATCTGACATTACGCCTCATGAGTTGAAGGAAAGCCTGTCTTAGTTTTGTCTCATACCAAGTAGCATGATCCCAAGCAATTCCTGAGCATGATTCAGGGGTTGGCCCAGCCCAGGGAGAACTACCCACCTATAGGCAGTTTAGATTCAACCTCCATTTTCTGGGGGCTGGGAGAGTTTAATAGTATGGACATGGCTAGACATGTCAGTTGGCCTCAAGGCCAAAGAACAGGCTCTGCTACCATTTAATTTGTATTGATGTCACCAGTGAGTTTGTTTGACTTAAGGAGAAAGGTGTGCTTTCAAGCAGATCTGAAGCCACACCTGATTGTGTAAGCTGACACCATCCCTTGAAGCCTACCCAGAAATCAAAAGATCCATGGGTATCAGGTTGGCAACTCCTAAACGTTTCTTCTTGAGACTATTTCTGGAATCACAATTCCCCTTCTCCTCAAATTTCCAGGCTTATGATTCCAGGACTTTGTTTACTTCCATAACTATATACCTCTAAATTAAGCCAGTCCAATGTTTTTTGCCTCAGATTGGCATAGAAGGGAAACAGTGACACTGCTGGAATCCTGGTGTAATCAGGGTCTGGACTGTGGCAGCAGGGCCCCTGTCTGAAGATATGTATAGTTGAATCCAGCCAACGTTTATTACCAAGTTGAGATTGACACTACAACCTATCATGCCTTCCATTAAAAGCTCTATCAACATAAATTTAATATAAGCTCTCCACTGGAAGAAGGAATGAATCCTCAATACATATTCCAAGTTCTTACCCAAGGCACATGTCAAAGAGCTTTGTCCAGTTCTCTAAAATCAGTTTCAACTTATCAGCTCCCATAGTATTTCAGTCTTGTTCTGCAATGATAGTGGAAGTGCAACTGTAAAGAAGAGTGCTTCAAAAAATCTGTCAAATTTTGATTATATGGCTGGAGCTTTGATGCTGCCTCAATATAGGTTCTTTCCACTAAACAAGAAGCAGGAGAAGGGCCAGCCTAACTTGTGAAAAGATGGTGTTCCTATGTATTAGAAAATATTGACCTGTGAGTTTCTCAAGGCAAAATCCAGTACAGCAAAAACAGACATCAAGGAAACTTACCACCAGATGTTGTCAGCATAGATCAGCACATATGGGCTAGTCGATACACACTGCAAAGCTGGATTTCAAAGTTGTCTCTTGGAAAAAGATCATGTTCTAATATATAAATGCATAACGTTCGTAGATGGGTATTAAACAACTAAAATAACTCATAATATGACGCAGGTGAGTACTAAGAGCTGCAGTGCACTCTAGCATGAGCTTGAAATGGATGAAGACCCTGTGATGAGCCACAAGGTGTGTAAGTTCCAGTCTGTGCACAGCCAGGGAGAGTGAAGAGCTGGTTGGGAGCACAGGTTCCAGTTATTCTCATTGGCAATTAATGCTCCTAAAATATTTAAGTTTAGATGGATCGATACTGGCAGCTAAAAGGTAAGACTAAATTAATGGTTAAGTCACAATCAGTTCTCATGAATTCCACTCAGTGGTCTGACTATACTTTTTTTGCTAAAGCTTGTTCAAACTTAAATACTTATATGTCTTGGAGACTATTTCTGTGCTTCCTTTTATGGACAACCAGATTTTTTTTTCCTGCCAGTCACTTTAGCTAATCTTGTTTGCTAATGCATTATACAAAGCAGCAAAAGTTTTGCTTCTCATCACTAGATTGAAAGTTATGCGTATTGCAAAGTTCAGTTGACTTAAAAGTCACCAGTGGAATATACAGCTGAACTTACCTTTAACTCAAAAGATCAAAGTAATTTTCTCCCTGCTCTTTGTTAAGCTTTCTCATCAAATATTACGTGTTTAACTGCGATTGGTGCTGAGTACTAATCTGACCCAGAAAAAAATAAAGGAAGCAGAAAAATGGGGATTTAACAGTAATATTTAACACTGTATCTTGGCATCATGAAAGTTCTTAGAGCACACTGCTGTCAAAGGATGTTTGATTGAGAGAGTACATTGTCTTTTATGACAGAAAAAAAAAGTAAATCGGAAGTGCCTTTTGGCCACCAGATAGCAGTGCTTCACTTTATACAGTTCTCAACTCAATTACAGTGTTTCTTGCTTCGTAGAAAAATCTATATATTGGATCCTGGTCTCTTGCTCAGACACATCTTTTGCAGACTTCATTATAGACTTCAGCTGAAAAAAAAAATAAAGATTTTGGAATTAGGAGTGCAGGTGATTTATGTGTTCAGGAGGAATCAAGAATATTGCAGCTTTCCTGAATGGAGAGATTTGCTTGTAGAAATCTAGTGGAGCATAGGCATTATAATTTTATTTTCCAATGACAAAAGTTTCAAAGAAAGTCTTGGGCTTAACATATTTTTTGCACTTCTCTCTTGCTGCCAGTACATTTCCTTATTTGCATTAGAATTTCAGGAATATTTCAGAGAGATATGGTTTATGGCCTCAGAATATAAACCTAACATAGTTTTATTATTTCAGTTCATTTATCATTTCTGCTAAATGTTTTAAAGTCTCTGCATTTTCTTTGTTTTTAAATAAAGCAACAGACTATGTAAGATTTTTAGCAAAAGAAAAATATCCCCATTTTTCACTGAAACTTGTAAAAAGGCCAAAAGTGGAATACACTAATATTATAATAATTATAATTAGCAGTTGTATAATGCTGTGTGGTTCATGTCACCTTACAAGAACCATGCACCATCCTCATTTTTTACTGATGCAGTTCCAGACTTCAGATAAGATGCACTGGGTAGAGTGAATGGGAAAGGCCCTCTGATAGTTATTCCCTCACTGTCACCTGTCCCAGCTTTGACATTAACATGTCTCAGATGCTGCTTTAACCTGCAACAGCCAGTTATGATCCCGATGGAATTGTGCAACAGCGGCATTGCTTCTTTTTCTCCCAAACAAGGAGGGGAGAGATTGTAATGGAAACCATCTCCATCAGCTTTACACTAGAATATTCTTCGCTTGGGCCATTGTAGAGCCCTAACTAGATTCCCTTCCTTTTGTAGCTCCTCCAGGGGACCCAGTGTCAGAATGGTGTGAGCCCTCACTTTGTTGCTGTGATTCCCGTGCCTTCTCTCACAGTGAATTTCACTTTTCTGTAGCATTAGGCATGTCTACCAAGTGAAGAGGTGACCTTCCCTCCCATCTGTGATTCCATTTAACTGTGACAACTAAAACAAACTCTTTGTAAGAAGAAGAAGTAGTAATAGGAATGTTTTCAGCATTGTTACCGCTCTCATTTTAAGTCATCACAATTTCTTTTTTCTTTTTTTTTTTCTAGTCATGAAAACCCATCTTCTGCTCAACACCTTTGAGCAGACAACCAGCGAGTATTCAGAGATACAAGACCCTCAATCTGATGACTATTCCCATAGTTATTCTATAGATAGCCTATGTCTTTAATAGGAAATGGACTTGGTGATCAGAGATTTTTGGGGAAATGTCACTTGGGGAGTGCTTTATAGTTCTCAGAAGGTCTTTTATCTTGGTATGGAACAATGATTGATATCTTGCGTGGTACAGCTTACAAAATGCCTTTATTCCTGGAGAAACAAAATCGCCATAGCTTTGTCAGGCATTCTGAAGCAATTAATGTGGGGCTGGGTTTAGAGTGATATATTTCTGCCTAAAACAAGTCCCAGCATCTGGTTCTGCCCAAGTTTCCTGTGCCTTGGGACCCAATTCTAGCAATGTCTTCGGAAACTCTCGAAAAGCAGTCCTGCCCCTGGAGATGGCAAATGAGTTAAACAGTGTTGAACTTGAATATCTCCTCACTCTTTGTTCTGAGACAAATGTGAACATATCCAAATCTAAAACCCACCGATTAGTCTGAGCTAACAGGACATCTTCTTTTAAATGGAAATAACTGCTTTATCACAATAAGATCAGCACATCAGTGTCTCTTTTTGTAGTTTATATAGCGGACACATGCTATTTTTGCTAATTTGGCTCTACGCTGAGACACCTGGCAGATTTGGTGAGGCACTGGCACAATCTATTGTCTGTTAAGGGAGGAGGCACAATTTAACTGTAGTGTTTACTGTGGCAGAAGCTAGAACCTTAAATACACAGAGGCTGAAAGAACCTCCTGTTCCACTTGTTACACAGGTTTCCTACTCTTTAAGAAATAATGGTAACAATGACATATTTAGATACAGAGAGTGCTTGAAATTGCAACCTGTGGTCTGAATTCTGAGCACTAGAGGTAAGGCAGCTTGGAACATGACAGGATGTGAACTCCTCTTTCACACGCTGTTCCCATCAATTGGAAGTACTTACAGCCTTCTTTACCTTTCCTTCTCCCACTTACGATTTGATTTTTTTTTTTTAATGAAAATGCTTCATGTTTCTATAAACATAAGACTTTTTCTAGAGTAACTGCAACCCAACCTCTGCAGCCCTGTGCCAGCCCCTCCGTACCAGAACACGAAACGCCGGCACTAGACAAAGACACCACCGCCTCTCAGACCTAGACGCGGGGTAACAACGCTGGCGGGTCTGCCGAAGGGAAGGAGGGAGGGAGGCCAGCACGGCCCTGCAGGCGCTGCCCCAGCGGCCCGGTTCCATGAGGGCAAGCGGAGCCCGAGGGGGCGCGGGGACCCGCGGGGCGGCGGGCACACAGGGCGGGAGCAGAGGTGTGGGGAGGAGAAAGGGTGGGGAAGGAGGAGGGGGAAGGCGGCGGCAGCGAGGCGTCACGGGAGCCCGCGCTGCCGTTAAAAGGCCGGGCGCGGCCGAGAGGCGCATCCCTCTCGCCCGCAGCCACAGCGGCAGGAGCAGCAGCAGGCGCACCGCAGCGCGGCAGGACAGCAGCAGCAGACGGACATGGGGACGGCGCTGGCGGCGCGGCTCGGCTTGGGGCTCCTGCTCCTGGCCCTCCTCCTCCCCACGCAGGTGAGCCCCGGGGCGGCTCCGCGCTTCCCCGCCGCCGGCCCGAGTGCGAGAGACAGGAGAGCGGCCACGCCGAGACCCTCCCTCAGGCTCCCGCCACCGCGGCGGTCGCCTCAGGACCGGGTTGGGGCGGGTTTCGCCAGAGGGGCTGTTGGGCGCGTGGCCGTTAGGGGTGCTGCCGCCATCTCGGCCCCGACCCCGCCGCGGTGCCCCGCCGGGCGGCGCCTCCGCCCCGGCGGGTAACGAGCCCGGGCAGCCGCGGCTGGCGAAGAGCCGCGGAGCTCGTCCCGCAGCCTTCCCGGCGGCGGGGCTGGGACGGGCTCGGGCAGGCGGCGGGTACGAGCCCACCGCCCGGGATGGCGATGCCGTGCGTTATCCCCGTCAAAACAAAACCAAAAAACCCCGAAAGAAGTTGGAGTTGGCCGCCTTTCTTCCCCTGGGTTCCTCGAGGGAAAGCCTCGAGAAGCAGCGTTAAACCCCACCGCCGATAAGAAGGGGAACGATCCCTCCAAACCCGAGCTAGCTCCGGGAGTGCGGCGGTGTTACAGCTGGAGGGCAGCGAGACCCTGCTCTGAATCCCCCCGCAGCGTATGGGGCTTTGGATCCCGTCCTAGGGGTATGGCAGGAGCGGGAGGTTTGGGAGCTTGAGGCAGAGACAATAGCCTCTTGCTGCTGTGCTGGCCAAGTGTTACCCTTGGTGCAAAGGTAATGAATGCAGTAGTGATTTGGCTTTCTGTAAACAGTCAAGCCAAGCGGGGCTCCCAACTACCGCATCCATGCCTAGAGACCACCTTTTGAAAATGTTCAATTTCACAATATCACAAAAATTAACAACAAAGGGATTACTGGAGATTGTTTTAAATATTCCCTCCCCCCCCCGCCCTTTGTCTGTAAGGAAGGGCTTTATTCCTTCTCCATTGCACTCAGTGGAGTCTTGCCCTTGGCAGTGATGAGAGCAGGATCAGACCCTTTGGGTTACCAGTATTTGTCACATGCACGTTAAGAAGATCTGCCAGGGTTCCATCTACCGTAGCGTTGTGGAACTTGGATCTAAGCCCTGCACAATCAGAAAAAAAACCTGAAACAAACAAAACAAAACCCCACCAGAAACTAGGTTTTCTGTTTAAAACTAAGAAAACAAAGTGTAAAACAGCAGCGGAGACTTTGTATAAAGACCACAAAAATTCCAGGGCGGGTTGGGACCTGCCTAGTATCCAGCTTGTAGGTTATTAACACTGCAATTCATTATTGATCACTTTCGGACTGGTTTCAACAGAAACTTCCACACAGCGATTTTTATCCTGCAGTCCTAAATTGCTTCCAGCATGAGGCTGGTTGCCAAAACCTCAAACTACCAGAAGGCTTACACCATCCTGGTGTTTTTCTGTTTCATGCCTTTTTTTTTTTTTTTTTTTTTAAGATGTTTTTTCCCCTGGTAGAAAATACTTAAAGAAGATGCTCATGCAATTTTCTAATTTAACATTGATTTCATGGCTTCAGTATTGAGGCACTATAATTATTTTTCCTGCTAAAGAAAATTAATATTCTCAGTAGCACTCGAAATATGAGACAATAAAGACACCTTTTATGGAGATTATTATTTATTAAAGTAGCTTTTTATTTTATTTTTTAAAGACAATATCTGGGTTTACTTCAGCTAACTCTTACCAGGGCTTACCGGAATGCTCTGGTGTAATACAAGTTTGCTGCCACAGAGCTGAAGCCAAGCTTGCTATATTGTGCTCATTTTTGGGGATTCCTGCTCTTGTTTTTTCACCCTCATGTACCACATGCTTTTTCACTGGAAGAAAAGAACACATTAGCTTAGCTTTGAAAGCTTTCCTGTGCATGTGCAGGAAATAGCCTGATACTGAAGTTACATAGGGTGTATTTTATGTTCTATCCCTATAATGCAGTTTTATGGGGGGGGGGGAATTGTTTTTTGTTGTTGTTTGCTTGCTTTCTGTCAGTATTTTTTAAATTTGCTACTATTATATGGTCTCCAATGCATTCTTTATTTGTGTGCTCTAGCATGCAGATAGGTTATGATTTAATCAGTGCAGTTCCATTGTTCTAAGTTCAGCAATTCAGTACTACCACGGCAAGATAAGAATCGAGAGGCTGAAATATAAAGTCCACTTATAAGCCCCACTATTGCTTGAAAGGAATCCCCAAACCAGGCCCAGAAACAGTAGCAATAGAAAACAAAACCATTGTTTGCTTGTATTTTTGTTTGTGGCTTAGTTTGCAGAGACAATGAATTCATGCAGTTGTCTAAAAGTCTCTTCATAGTAAGATTTGTATTTGCATAGCTTTACATTTGCCTCTTTCTTTTTTTTCCTTTTTTGGTGTGAGGTTTTTTGAAGCCGCCTTCTCTAGTCTATCTTTTGTTTCAGTGCAGGGTTTTGATAAAGTGGTAGTTGCATAACAACAGAAAAACACTTAGAAAAATGTTAGATTTATTTCTTTAACAACGTCATGCATGCATTTCAAGATGTCTTTGTCCTTAACGGCACAATGAGAGGCATGGGCGATTGTGTATATCGTATCTGAGTACTGTGGCTGAGTGGTGCTACAGATTGTTTGTTACTACCAATTTGTCTTATGATATTAAAAAAAAAAAAAAAAAAAAAAAGACAAAAAGCCTCCTTTTTGTTACTACTTTCCCCCCCTTGCATTCTAGATTTACTGCGATGCCAATGGAACAAATGGAACAAGTCCAACACCTTCAAACAATTCTTCAGCAAGTTCCACTTACCTGTCAGCTGTCACAAATTCACTGAACAATACCACCACTCAGGGACATGGAAATTGCCTTCACTCAACCACAAGTCTTCTTGTCATTCTCTCAGTTTCTCTTCTGTATTTTTGCTGTTAAGAGACTCTGGCATGGAAATGGCTACCACTCCCCACCCAGTTTCCTGAACCATCTGAGATGGCTAGATCTCTGACCCAGCATGAAAATAAACCAGACCAAACTCCGCATCAAACCGGCTTGCTTCCACTCCATACTCAAATTAGTACCAGTCTGACCTAGAGAAGCACTCAGTATTCTGACTTTCCAAAGCTGACCAGTGTGAAAGACCGACTTCAGCAAGAAGGTAAAATGATGAGCTTTTCTACCAAATGAATTGGAATTTGAAAAACAAGATGGAAGCAAAAAGAGACAGTATTGACACCCCCTGATTTAAAGCTGAGAAGAAATGCAGTATCTTATAATAAGGATGGATGATAATACTCCACCAAGAAAAAAGGCTAGACCATTTATCTACCATTTAGAATAAGAACTTGAAAAGATTTTATTTTCCTTTTAAATGTTAAAGTCAACAGGCTCATATAACCACTAGAAAACACAGAAAAGCTCAAAAGTTCTGTTTCTTGCAGAGCCTGTATGGTTATGACCTGTGTGTTGTAGGATGTATGCACAAGAAACAAAATATCAGTGAAAAGGATTTCTTCTATAATTCATTTGTATGAAATGGTTACAAGGCTCAAGTAGATTACCAAATTTATGTAAGACTCCTCTTTATTTGACTTCTGAGTCCTAACCAAATGGCTAGCCGGGCAGGGCTAGTTTTGAAATAGCTGAAGCCCATCGGTTTTCGTAAGAGTTGAATTATTTACGGTGGGAATTTGAATTTGACATTTTATTTAAATTGTTTGCATATTAAACCATATGTGCCAGAGAAAGGAGGTGTGGGAACACTGGGAAAAGTACCAGGAGCTTTTTGTAAATTAAGTTCAGACAAAACCAGAAAAAAGTCAAGGGATAAATATCTCCTCTTTCCCCAATTTCTCCTCCCAAGTTCTACAAATTGTGTAAGTTTTTGCTCCTGGAACTTTCCTTAATTATGAAGGATTTATGAAATCTTCTGAGTAATGTTCTAGTGCTGCTTTTTCTTTTTTTTTTTTTTTTTTTTTTGTTTGGTTTTTTTTTGGTCACAAGGTGAATATCTTGCTGGTTTTTGGGTTTTTGTGGGTTTTTTTGTTCTGAAGAGTTTTAATTGTAAAAGTTTACTTTAAACATGAGCTAATATTTGTGGTGGGGAGAAGGAATGGGGAGAGGAGAGCAAAACGCCAAAAATAAGAAATTAAATGATCAGGTGTTTGGAATATGAGGACTGGAATCTTAATTTAATCAGTGAATTTAAAAGTTACCTTTGTAAATACTACTTTTTTAAAATTTTCTGAATCAAAATTGCTACACTTGCACAGATTGTTTCTGTATCATCCAACACTTTAGATAATAGTATCTGGTACTTGATCGAAGCAAGCTTTGTTGAGGAGGTTCAACTGCCTTGATGATAAAACCTTGTCAGAGAAAAAGTTAATAACATTGATACGATCTCATGTGAGTATACATGATCACATCGCTGTGTACAGATAGATATCTTGTATAAGATCACGTCAAACATGAGTGGCTCTCTAATTCTTTTTTTTTTTTCTTTTTTTTAAGACACGTCTCTCAGTTACATTACCACCAATCCAGAGCATCACATATTAATAGCAAACTAACACAAATTCATGTCAGTGAGTGTACATGGACATTTCCTTATGCTTATCATTTGTATCCAGTAAAATGTTAATGATTGTATTTTTGTGTTTGTGTAATTATGCTTTGATTTATTAGCTACTGATTTTCATTGGAAAAAACTGTAAATAAACCAGTGAACAGGCAATGCATTCTAGATGCACTTCCAGACACTTCTACAAAAACTTGTAAGTTGCCTGCGTAAAGTGAATGAACTGTTAAGCAAGACAGTATATGTGATTAAAAACCTCAAGGTGTAGAACTGCTGAAGTGTATTTAGTTTTATTTCTCTGTGAAGTTTAGTGACACTGGGAATCTGGATTCCACTTTGGAACTAGCCAGTGAGATTTGATTAACATCTTTAGTACTGTAGTAAGTTTTCCATACTTACTACAGCCTCTTCACTTTCAAAGTACTCTTACACTTTCATTTTAGACAAACAGTGCATAAAGAGTTTTCCTTCATTTCTTAATGTGGCAATGAGTTATTTTCCTTACAACTGCTAAAGCTGTTTTTCAGTTTCCAGTTATCAAATATTGAATAAACTGCTTGAAGATTCTGACTCCCACAGACTACAGTAATATCATAAGAATATCCTAATAATTCAGGTTTCACCATGCTCGATGAAGGACAGAGGCTGGAAGAGGTAGGAACTTGTGTAATATTTTGCTGACAAGCAAATATCACCTGCATGAGAATTCAAAGCCAAATAGTTCCAGTTCATGACATTCTGAAGCTGTGCCTCTGTTGTTTTCCAGGTATGCTACTTTCTAACAACCCTTAAAGGCCCAATGCTATTCTGAGTGATTATCTTTACTCCCTAGCTTTGGAAAAAGGCATTTAAAAATGCCTCGCTGCTTAGGCAGGCTGCACAACCGTCTGCATTTATCAGTGGGAAAGAGGCCCCTGGAGAGGCCTCCCAAGGCCGAGGCTGCAGAGGGAATGCAGTGCGGCAGGCCTTTGATTGTGTTCCCTTACTTTTCCAGTAGGCTGGACAAACCTGAGGAGCAGGATGAGTTTATCAAAGCTCGTTGTTTGAATAAATCTTGGAATGTGCAGGGAGTATAGAAGCACATTGTTCCCTCGTTTAGCTTCCCTGTGACTGCTCCAGAAGAAAGCATGAAGATAACCAACCATTACCTGTCCTGTATCTTTAAAAAAAAAAAAAAAAAAAAAAACCAAAAACAAAAAAACCCCCAAAAAAACCCAAAACCCCCCCAAAAAATCCCACAAAACTAGAAATTGAGAGACTTTCCAAAGAGAGACAGAACAAAAAAGGCTGCAACAATGGGCCTTAATTCTATGATGTACCAGTAAAATAAATGAAGTATAGGAATATGTTTGACGTTAAGTTTTTGGGTAAATATTCAAATGAATTGGGATGGTTGGCTTCAGTGGTGGTATGCTTCCGTTTTTTGTTTTTTTTTTTTAGAGACATGGAGCCAGATATGCTTTTTAGTAGCATATTTAAAGCCATTTGAGTGTTTGAGTTTTCACCAGTCCAGATGAGTGATTTAGAAAAACAATTTGGTAACTTTGTTCCATTCCCTCCCATCACAGAACAATGGGATCAGTGATAAAGAAATCCACCCAGGGAAAGAGGATGGGATGGATTTATGTAGCAAAATGGGAAGGCGGGAGGGAAGGGGGAAGAATGGAGCCTACACACTTCACAACTATTTAATTTTTCTAAGTGACACCTGTAAGAACTGCAGCCAGCTCTTACCTATGCCTCTCACTTTCACGAGTCTGTCCAGCTGGAGTGCGTCTGGATAATGTACATTGCAATGACTCTGGAACAATTCTGCTTCTGTTTGGTGCATGGCACTGCTTTCGGTGTAAACATACGCTTGCCACATATGTAGTGAATAAAGCATAGTGTTGTTATTTGAGTGAAATAGCCTAAAATGAGCACTTACTTAGAATTTGTGTGCAGCCTGCTGTTCCTTCCTTCACAACATCATATTCTGAATAGCCCTTTAGTTTTTTCAAATTGCAGTTTTCAGCTGGTTTAGAAATCTGCAGGGACATGGAATGAACAACTTCCATTCAATAGAAGACTCCACAAGGTGAAGTATTTTGGGCCAGATCCAATACTGTTATACCCATAAGCTTCTGCTAGTGGCTTCCTTGTTTTCAGCAAGATGAAATCATGTACCCTGAACCTCTTTCTCAATGTATGAAAGGCAGTGTGCATGGTGCTGCTGTGTTATGCTAAGAATAGCCCTACATACTCTTTGTGGAGATGTGACATTATTCATGTCTCAATAAATGACTTTTCAAATGAACACAGGACTATTCTGACAAGCCATTCCCAGCTTTTAGCCTAATCCTTCAAACATTTAGGATTTACCTGTACAATGCAAATACTCTCACACTAGCTCAGGACAGCAGTATACTCTCTAATGTCATTAGTACAATATTTTGTATGGAGTAATTTCTCCCAAGAGTAGTTCTTACCCCACCCATTGGCCTGTGGAAGGGCTCATGAGAAGTGCCTGCAAGACCAGCCTTTTTTTGTGCATCTTTCCAAGTGAGCATTTCCCTGCACTCAGGTTACATCAGTCTCCGCAGCAGAGCTCACAATGACACCTTGTACCTGAAAATGAGGATGTATATAAACATGCATACCTTGGAGGCAGTTCAGAGTGATTTGCATTTTGTGCACATTCAGGCTTCATAGGGATTTGATTTCCCATACTTGACTGAAATGATTTAGGCAGCAGGCTTTGTCATTTGGCAACTTTATTGTAATGGATACAATTGGGAACATTTCTTGGTTTTGCATTAACGATAACTTTGAAACAGGATCTGTCAACTCCACCTCTGAACAGCACAAAGCTCTTCATTACAGAGCACACGTTACATTTTGTGCACTGTACAGGTCTACTGTGCCCCAACAGATAAAGAAGCTGGTTATTTTAAATTCATTGTTTTACCTGTAGCAGTTTAAAGAGCAGTGCTAGGCTTCTGCAATACGTGCTTTAAGATGCGATGTTTTCATCATTATGCAGTAGCCTTGGGAAAGATACTTGATCCTTACGTTGGTTATCTGCCTTCAGTTTTCCAAGAGAAGCCCTCAGCATTCTACTCATGAATGCATAATTGCTCTGGTTTAGTCTTCATCAAAATGTCCAGAATGAATAACCTGGAGCTGAAGAAGAAACATGATCAATTTGATACAGCTCAACCAAAATCCTAAACTAATGAAATTTCATCTGTGAACGGTCATTCAACTCTCTCTTGAATCCAGCAGTACTCCCTGCAATGTATGTGCTACAAATACATGAATAAAACATTTTCAAGCTTTTCAGAAGCAACCCGAGACTCTTTCTTTCATGCTTTCAGCTTAGCAGGAGCTATGCTTTAACAACTGATGGGTGTACAATATAAAAATTGAGCACGCAGCAGAATTAAATAGTGGTAGCTAGGTTTTGCTGCATAAACTGAATGATCACGTTCCACCAAAATCTCTCCTGAATGACCTAGTGCGAAAAGTATTCTTTATGTGGCACAAATTTTTAAAGGAAGCAACGCCTCTGTAAAGCAATTGTTCTGTTTCCCTCTTTTCAACAACTCTCGTTGAAAACAAAGCGTGGACTTTTTTCAGATTGCTTAGTATGCATAATCTGGACTTAAAGTCTGTGTTCATTAAACTGAATATGTAAACTTCACTTGGCAAATGCTGTATATTTTTTCCTACTGAATTAGATAAAATGCAAATGGTTTTTGAGGGATACGACTGAACTTTGAGACCAGAGGAATATGTATGCCGGAGTACAATAACAAATGCATATAGTCTGATTGATTAGACTAGTAGGATTCAATACTGATTGAGTACCTACAGCTAATTATAGCAATTAGAGCCATAACAGCAAGGATTAATAAACAGTGCTAAAATTGGTAGAAACCACGTTTTGAGGACCCTCATGGCTTTAGGAGTGATAGTGAATTTTCTCTACAAGCAGATTACCTGGTAGGTGTTTAGTTACTAAGACAGTCTGAGGTATGTTAATAGCATGAAAATGAACTTCACAGAATCATCAAATATGATGCAGAATACACACTTGATGGAGTCTTTGCTCAAACATGGCAGTTTCAGTGTTTCAATGCTGCACTACAAAGAAGTTTTTGAGTAATAAGCAAAAAAAGTTCTTTGGCAGGACTCTGAGAGTAATGTAAAAACGTGATGATAATTTTATCTTGAGACATGATGATGACATTTGCTGTCATGTATCTGCTGCTGCTGATATTTGCTGTCATGTACCCTACTATCTACAAAATTTTTTATGTTTTCTAAAACTTGTTGGCATTTGGTGTCTTTCTGTAAGTTTCCAATAGTATCTTCAAATTCCTTTTTAAGGCTATGATCACTACTCGAATTTTGTTATCTTTCCTGTTTCAGGAAACTAACAGAAAATTACATGCAATGCAGCAGATTTTTTCACATTGGAGTTAGTCATTGCCTCCATTCCAAAATCCTCAGGCTTCTGTAAGGTGTGCCTTCTTGCAAAGTGCTGCCAGTAAATGAGCCAATGTGAGGCATTACCAGGATGACAGACTACTTTGGTTTTGTTTGGTTTGTTTTCTCTTTTGGGTTTTTTTTTCCCTACCAGTCCATGTTTTTACTGAAAGTAAATATCAAAACAACATTCAGCTATACTCAGGACACAATACAAACTCCACAGTAGTTTAGCCCTGTTAATCTGGCATTGACCTAAGCCTTCTGCCACAGTCTCACAGTAAGCAGAAATACATTGCTAACATGGTGGAGGAACTGGATGAGAGGTAGAGCATCTGTATAAACTCCTGTGACCTGACTGAGATGTCAACTTTGACCCCAAAATGTGTAATCTAATCTGCTAGAGATTTGTGGATCTCACTAGGTAGCTGATAGGGGTCTGTGACTTCAATGAGTATTTCAATGTGTTTACATTTAGCAGGTCTGTTCTCACTCAGCAATGCAGGCTGACATCACTCAACTTCTACTTCACTCTTTTTTTTTCCTCTAGTTTTATATCATGTGTTCCTCAGCACAGAGGCAGTCATTGCTGTCTCCAAAACTCCTATTAGGCATTAGCTATTCATCAGCAGGTTTTACACTGCTTTCCGTAACAGCAGTAATTAAAGCCCAGGTCTTCAAAGGTAATTTGGTGCCTGACTTCTAATCCCTATTGAAATCAGTGTCCTTGTGAGTTGTAGTCTGACTGCCTTCCGTGTAAAATTAGTGTGTAATACTGAAGGCTTTTACAGACCTCGTGGGATCTCTGCTTATTTTTCAGGGAAACAACAATTAAGCCCCTCTCTTTTATTGTTTTGCTTGCCTGCTTGTTTGCTTTCTGTATTACAGAACCTTTGATTGCTATAGCAGAAGGAGCGTTTGGAAATACCTTTCCATCAAGGTGGTGACGTTCATCCCTGCTACAGCCAGATGGAAGGTTTTCCAGAGTTCAGCTGCCCGGTCTCGACAGCCTGCCTGCACTCCTTCCATAAGGAAAGGCCTGTCCTAGGCAATTACATGTGGGGGTCATCACCATCCCAGAGCAGCCACACTGTTTGGTGGTTCAGCCCAGGGATAGCTGAGGGCCCCAGTCAAGCCCCAATTTGGGCTTGAGCCAGTCATTTCAGTTTATACTGCTGTCTGAGAAGACAGAAGGAGGGGCTAAATGAGAGGCTGATCAACTGGGAATCTGGAAAATGGCATTTTGTTCCAGCTGGACCCTTCACATTTGATTTCTAGCAACACTGAAATAATGTATTTACTCTTACTTACCATTTATGTTATTGTAATACTATAGCTTCATGCCTGGAGATGGTCTTGGCCCTGAAGAGCTTGCAGTCTTGCTTCAAAAACAGACATAGCAGATGGGTAGACAAGGGAAAACGTGATTCCTCATAACCTCAGCACACCCCTGCCTCTGAGGTAGGTGACCCCTCCCCTCCTCACCTCCTGCCTGGATCAGGCAAGGCTCCCCTGCCATGCAAGCCACCCTGAGGAGAGAGGCAACTGCTGGCTGCGGAGAAGGAGCAGGGCAAATGCCCGGGGTGGGATGGCAGCAGCAAGTGTCAGCCTGGGGCAGAAGCTGAAGCCAATGGCAGGGATCAGCCTGCCTGTGCACCCGTGGGGAAAGAGGAATCCGTGGTTACGGCTCGCACTTCTGAACTCCCCCTCTCACAAGCATAGCCAGCAGGTCCTGAACAAGTTGAGGGAAATGATCACTACCCTTTGTTCATCTCCCATGTGACCACATTTGCAATAGAGTGTGCAAAAGTACAGAAGTAGACTGAGAGAGGCCAGATAAAGCCACAGCAGTGGTCTTGGATCTGGCACAGGTAACATAGTAGGAGAGGCTTGGGGAGGTGGGTTTATTCCACCACGGAAAGAGACGAAAGATTGTGAATTGATTGCTGTCTTGCACAACCTAAACAGCGAGGTGGGGGGTAGGGAGGTTGGGGAGCGGGCAGGGCTGGGATGGCAGGTAATGTGATCTGGTGCGGAAAAGGGCGGCATTATGGAGGGACTGAAAAATAAAGAAATGTCTGAAAAATGCTTATAGCAAACCCTTCAACAGAAGAAATCTTACAAGCTCCAAATAGGAAGTCTTGCGGACAGTTTTTGACACTGCAATTAGCAGATATGAACTGGTAAAATTCAGAGTAGAGCAATATAAATCATGAGAAGTGTAGATGAGAAAAAGTGGAAAAAGTGGAGCATGTTCAGTTGTGAAAAGAGAAGTGGGAAGCATAATGAAATCTGAAGGTAAAAGACAGTTGTTAAGATACAGCAAATAGCCTGTCCTTCATGAGTGCTTTGAAGGAAACAAGTCACATACTGACGCATTGAACTAGATTGCTGGGGGAGCTTGTGGATGTTTCTGAAAGCTGGTTGGATAAACATCATTTAGGAAATAGTTTAGATCTAGCTGATCATACCTTTGACTCAGGGGAAGGCTGGATGTCTTCTCATGGCCCTTTTTTCCTCTCTGAATTGTTATTGAATTGCTATTTCACTGCTTTTGAACTTAACTTTATTGCCCTCCAATGAACAACCCCATGAAAACTGAAGCTAAGGTAATTCTCATGTCTAACAGAAACTTTCTGTGTGAGCTGAGCCTTTAGAGAGGCTCACTGTCTCTCATATGAGACACGTACATGTTCCCAATTTCTTAATCGTCATTGTTAGAGAATATTTCCCTTTCCCGCAGCCCTCAATTTTCATGACGTGAGCAGGAACTTAATTCTGTTTGGGACTTCGATCAGCCTGTTAAAGCCTGTTGAGATGGGCCAGTGGGTTCCAACATACAAGCTAAAGAAATGTGAAGATGTACATGCACTGCATGGTCATGTAACCTAAAAGTCAGTTAGCCAGGATGGAAATTTTGGGAGTTTTGAAAGATAAAAACCCTATCATCCCTTTGATAACGTGGGGGAGAGGGCAAGGAAGAGAAAAACAAGTTCAAAGAAGTTGTTTCTTAATACCTGTCTCCCTGAAATATGCATCTGTATGTAGCAACCCTAAAAAAAAATGGTGATGAGTCGTTTGTCAAATGGCCCAAATTTACTGTGCTTGAAATTGGAAGGAGTTACTGAAATTTTAGTAAGTGCACAGGAGACCTGAAGCTCATAGTATACTATGAAAGGTTTGTTTGTTTTGTCTAATTTACATCTTCCAACCTTTCATTTTCTGTAGAAGCAGATAGAGTATGAATTAGTTTTTTAAAGCAGCAAAGATTCTCTAAAGGTTACTGTAGTCTCTGTAGTCCATTCAGCACACTCAGAATGCAAATTAGTTCTATGTCAGCCTTTTTGTGAGGTTTTTTATTACAGTCAGACAAGTAAGGCCCTCACATTTCTTTTTTAATTTTAGATAAAAGTGGATCAAAAAGTGGATAGATGTCTTTATTTGTATTTTTAAGAGTCTTTCTAATACTTCCTTCTATCAAACATGAAAAGG
The DNA here is from genome assembly GCF_004027225.2 of Strigops habroptila. Taxonomy (NCBI): domain Eukaryota; kingdom Metazoa; phylum Chordata; class Aves; order Psittaciformes; family Psittacidae; genus Strigops; species Strigops habroptila. The sequence goes on from NC_044282.2 coordinate 16,372,018, forward strand.
AAAATAGTTAAATTTCTAAGTATTTGGGGAGCCCTTTGAAGCAGTGAGCAGAGAAATGCTTAATACTTTGAAACTATCTATTATTTGAACTATCAATTATTTTAACATTTTTTCAAAAGCAGAACAGGATCCTCACCAGACCAGCTTTGTGTCTCATTTTTCTTGTTCTGACAGGTTGTCTATCTGTAGTGTAACGAGAAGGTGGTCAGACTAGCTTTATGCTTAGCACATGATATTTTTCATCTCCAAAATGCTTTGTGAACATCAAGCAAGCATATTAACTTACATTTCTCTAGCGAATACTTGCGTCGAACACAAGCAACAGATCATGACTTTTTGTAAAATCTTGTGGGAGTCATTATATACTGGTGTTAATTTTAAAACCTTCCAAATATTATGTAGAGCGAAATTAGACTTTTGGCAAACTAAATGAAGACCTCTTGGTTTGTCTGCTGAAGGCTTAGTATTATTCAGGCCTGCTTTTGTAATTTTAACTCAGGTTTTTGTTGACGTCAAAGGCTGCAGCACTGATCGAGGCAACACAGTTGCTCACCACCTGCTGACTGATGCCCATCCCATCCCTGAGCAGTGATCAGTGGCTTCTGGCCATCTCCCCCCCCAGTTTCTATACTAAGCATGATCCAACCACTTTCAAGATGCATCAACAGGATATATGGGGGGTCCTGACAAGAAAGGCAGGAAATATACCATGAAAACCTTATATCTTAGAGATTTGTTGTGAGAAAACTATGTTGGGGGAGGGCTTACTCTCTGAAGAGCTCTAATTTATCAGGGAATATGTAAAAGTTGTGGTACTAGGAAAGGCAATGGTGAAGAAGTGGACCTGTTAATTGTTCATTTCTTAATATCAGATACTGCTAGATGCTTATTTAATAAGATTTGACTCATGATGTGTGCAGTTTGAAAACCTCTTCATCTCAAAGGTAGAAGTAACTTGGAAAAGTCAAGGAAATCACAACTGGAAGACTTCCTAGGAGGAATGACACCATTGCACGTTGTTCATATTGTTTAAAGTTAAACATTTTTATGTAAGAAATACGCAATGATGTACAGAGGAATATAAAATGGGGTATCAAGTTCTCTGATTATATGTTATTTTGTTTATGTGACCTTTCTTATTTTCTTCTTATTTTCCATTAAAAGCAATCTCCTATTTCTCTTTCATTCATTTTCTTCTCTACTGTTCTGGTTTTAATGTTTTTTGTTTGGCTTTGGTTTTTTTTCTTCTTTTCTTATGATATTCAGTGCCTTAATCTGTGTCTGGTTTTGACTCTTTTAGAGCTAGCCATAATGCTCCTCCCTCCCAGTCTTTCTTACACTGTGCATTTTTCTGAGAGGCTTTTTTATGACATAGAAATCTGTACCATATCTAAAAGATTTGTTCCCCTTCCTTTTTTGCCCACTCCCAGTATTTGGTTTTTTTCCCCCAGAGTAAATCTTTTTTTTTAATAAATAATCTCATAGAATTGATCCCTTTTACAAATTTCTTTAAAAAATCTGGTATCTTTCCCTTTTTTAAAGTCATAAATGGATAATGCAGATGTAGAAGTATTCTGAAGTTGTTGAATCATTACAAAAACTCTGTAATTACATTTATTATTAATGGTTTTCATTAGTAAATTCTTTGAGTTTACATTGGTTCTTTCATCCAAAAGGCTTATGGTACTATATAATAAAGCAACCATTACATCTTAAAACATCCCTGGAAGACAAATGAGTCCTCAGACTTGCCTAGACGTGTGCAAGAGGAACTGAGGCAAAGACTGCTTACAAGACAGGAGCAGTGAGCCAGTGGTAGAAGGAAGAATAATTCTCATGAGGCCTGACTTCTCTCTCCCCTTATATTGCAACCATTCAGGTTTGGGGTTTTTTTTGAGTAATTTTTCAAAAGAGCTGTATCTACATCTCACATTGTCATGAGCATTGTTGCAAAGGGAGCAGCGTCCTTTGTCCTAGGAGAGAATGAGACAGCTTGGAGAACAAGGCAATAGGGGATTTCTCTGGTCAGACCCTGAACAACTGGGCCTGGGGTCACAGAAGCTTGGGCTTAACCTGATGTAGTGGTGTGCATCTTCTTTTCCCCATCTTCTGGCAGACCCGTTGCCAGAAGCTGGAGGCAGTGTTACTTGAATATGCACCTGAATTTCCTTCTGAGTTTAAGCCCATGATACAGCTCTGCTTTGGCAGCACTCTCTGGCCCCTTTGAATGGAGACACACACACTGTGGTACTAACATCAAATACCACTAACATGTGGCTAAAAAAGGAGCCAGAATTAAGTAATCAGAATGAATTGTGTAGGCTATCCTGGATGTGCAATTTTTTCTTTTAATAACAGAAAGAAAAGCTGTTTGCAAGACCTTGTTTTGCACTTTCCACCCACCTTGGCACTGGAACGATGAATAGCTTCTAGTTAATCATTTTAATGATTTACCAGAGCTAGAGGAAAAATCAACATCCACTATTTCGGGAAAGTCAAATACCTGAGCTGTTCGTCATGAAAGGCTTCTTCTAATGGCATGTTCCTTAATCTTACAAATAACCAGAAGTTTGCATTGATCCATGAGAGTAAAAGGGAAGGACAAGTTACACGTTAGATACTGCACCTCACCAATGGACAGATTAAGCTTCTGTCCATAGCACTTCCTTGACACCTGAATTGAGGATAGGTTCCTTTGGTACGTAGTTGCTTTTTGCACCTTCTAGACTTGAAGCTTCTGTTTCTTTTTTTCAATTCATGTTATATAGCAGCTTGCCTCTGATGTTGGAGCTTAAGCAAAGAGATGACACAGCCTTTGAGCTGCTTTTCTCTGAGGAATCTCACTTTGCATCTGTTCATAGAGGAATGGAGGAAGAGAAATTTCACTGTTGCTAATGGGGTCACTCTGCTTAAGGTGGGTTAGAATTATTCACCTACTACTTCCTCCTGAAAGCAAGGTCCTTTGATCAGGTGAAATAATAGCAGCATTTCTCAGGGGCTTAGAAGTAGTGTTCTACAGGAATTGGACTATTTTCTGCTGAACCTAGCAATTTCTTTTGCTTTCCAGACTTTCCAGTGTTCGACTGCAGCCATGCTACTTAACCAGTTCTGTTACTAGTCAAGGTGGCACTAGGAGCACAACACATGGATTATAACCCTGCTACCCATTGCATAAACATGAAACAAAATGCACCTGCTGCAAAGCAAAGACCTTACACTTGAAGAAGCTACAGTTCGTTGTGACTGTTTTGGGGCAAATACCTGCCTTTTTGTACTTCATTTTCACTTTTAAATTTTAATCTCAGTCCCTCTTATCTGACAGATTTTTCTGTCAGAACTATCAAATGGGTCCTCTTGATTTTTTTCCCATTTAGGCTGACCATATTCTACTCAAAAGGTGGTATTGTGAATGGGAATTACTCCTTTGCTTTGAAAACTATGACACATTGACGTATCCATCTCAGTTCTGGGCAGCACAAAAAACCTCAAAAACTTTCAGCACCTTCTCAGTTGCTGCCTTCTTGTACTTCACTGCTGGAAGTCCTTCAGACTGTGACATCCATCCATTTCTTTGTTTTAATGCAAATTGTATGAGGATACTAAAAATTACGAACTCTTCATCTGACAACTCTTCTCAGACATTTGCTGAGCATCATTCACAGTAATCCTTTTTTGGTGGTGTGCACGTACACAAATGTGCAGTGCTATCTGAACTGACGGGATGTAGAAAGAATCCTTGTGCAGTACTGCCACCTGGGGCAGCTCCTTGTGTGGGGCTGGAGCACCTACAAGGGAGAGAGCCATTGCTGCAGTTTGACCTGAATCTGCTCAGTAGGCTCAGAGGCCCCTCTGGTCTCTTGCAGCCATGCCTGAGCTACATGACTCCCCTCTGGAGGTGGATGATCTCAGCTTGGTTATGGTGTTACTGAACTATGACATGTCGCTCTCCCTGCATACGTTAGAATGTGTACATACATCTGATAATGGGAACTGAGAGGCCTGTGTATCTGAACAGCAGCAGAATAAAAGGCAACCTTAATTTTCCAGAAATGCTCTCCTACCTGTTTCCTGCCTGACAGCTAAAGGGAACTTCACACACACAAGAGCTAAAAGGAAAGGAAGAGGCCACCAAATTGTACCAATCCATTTAAGTCCAACCTTCTTTTTTTCTCAAGGAAAATTATTTGGCTTTAATTGTTTTTATAGAGTAATTTCTTAGCAATTATTTCCTCTCAGATTGCTTTCCCTATCCTCAATCCAAAATACAACTAACTCACTACTTCAAGTAGGAAATCTTTTTAGAACATATAATCAATATATACTAGATAAATCTATTTGTGCATAATCTTTGCCTTGAAATTATAAATAATTTTCTCTTGGATTCTATCTTCATCCTTGTGGGCTGAAATAATCCAACTTGTTATTAATTCATAGAATCATAGAATGTACTGGAATTCCCGTTAGAGGGCCACTTGAATAGAAGCATGCACAAAACTGTATGACGACTCAGTGGATGAATAAGATAGGACACTTGAAATGAAGCACTTTCATTATACTGACAGTAATTTCATATGACCATATGAACTGTCTGCAATATAATAAGGAATTGGGAGAGTAACACAGGAGTCCACCAGGCAGAAGAATAACATAAGATCTGTTTAAACAGAAAAAATTGCAGCACCAGCCTACACTCTGTCTTGATTTCAAATGCAAATTACACTCAAAAAATGCAAACAGCTGAAAGGTAGATGGAAAACAGAAATTCTTTCTTCATTCCTGAGAGTGCATGTCATGCAAAGGCAACATTTTCTGAATGTTATTCACACTTTTGACTCTAATCATATCAGTTTCCAAGGCAAATTATTTTTCAGAATAGTCTATAGTTCTTGTGATTGATAAGACAGACACCTAAAGTGGTGGGAATCATCATGCAACAGAAGGACTGTGGGATATTCTTAGTCTGAAATGTTCCCATCTAACAAGAGATTGAATTGTGTGAACTAGATTGACCGTAAGGAAAACTGAGTCCTGACAGTAAATGTCAGGAAAGATATACTAATGTACAGTAATGGAGTTAGAAGATAGCCTTCATTTTTTTCTTCTATTGCAACTTAAATAATTACTTGCCCAAAATGTCTACTAAGTGTCTTTCAAAAAGACATAAACCAAGCTAGACTATTCCTTATATACAAGCTTGAAGTAGACTATTTAAATACTAATTTGACATGAGTAGGAAGATAAATTGATACAAGAGGTTCCTGAACACACTGTAATTGCAAAACATGTTTTTAATATAGTGTTGGGGTTGGGTTGGTGGGGTTTTTTTTTGGCTTTTTAGGAGAAGGCAAAATGTTCTGTGAATTCTAACCTTTTTTTTTTTATTTTTTTTTTTTTCGAAGGAAAACAAGGAGGAGAACCTGCATCATGCTTTCAGTCACTCTTTCTTGAATGACCAATGTAACTGACATGAACACACCTACCTGAATCCTGCTCCTGTGAAGTGTTAGAGCTGAACGGGATGAAGAATAGCCATTCCATTCCATGGAAAGTTCTTGAGGTTTCTGAAGTCTCTGTATTTTTTGTGGGAACAAAATACAAAGCAGCCCCTTTCAAATACCTTTGTGAAAGAGCTGTGTTGAAATGCCTAGTTTGAGATCAAAAACCTCAGGTATCCAGTTGGAGGTTTTCATTTTAGTCACATGCAAAACTTTGTTGAAATGTTCATGTTCCTCTGAAATGTTTCATCTTTGATAAAGTGGGATATTTGACTCAATACCACTTCGAAAACATTCTGATCAGCTCTATGGTTTTGGTGCCATTGTGCTAGGAGGAGAGGAGCTTAAGTGGGGAAAGATGATGGTCAAGGAGTTGCGAAAGGCCTGGAAAAGGAACATGAACACTTAATAAGGTGTTAGCTCTGTGCAGGACCCAGCCTGCTTAAATTAAGGCTTAGGTGCCTAAAGCCGAACGGTCAGACAATACCCAGTCTGTGTTCTTGCTCTGCAAGGTGCCTCTATACTCTGCTTGCAAACTTCCTGGGCACTTCCTGTAGTCACCTAAAAACACCTCTTAGACCAGAGACAGGTATCTCTTGCTCCCCAAAGCTGCCACTGTTCAAGGAGGCAGGCACCTGAATGCTGTGACTGCTCTGGGGTGGCCCGAAGGCCTGGAATCCCTCTCTCTGATGGGTTAGTGTGGTGGAGGGACAGGACAACCAGCTCCCGAGGAAGAGTCAGATGTGACTGTGGTGCCCGAGTCCTCATGCTGTGTGCCTGTGCACAGCGAACCACAGAGGGAAGGGTGAATGAAGGCTTTCCCCCAAGTTCTCTAAGGCCCAGGGGTCAGAGAACTGTCTGAAGTGCAGAAAGTCTAAATTCAGTCTTTCTTGGGCTAAGCAGGGTTTAGAAATCATATCATTTGCCTTACCAAATACTCTCAACGTGAGAGGATGGAGACACTTGGCACTTCCCATCATTTCTTTCCATTTGGAGCAGAAAGGAGCAGTTTCATACACAGAAAACCTCCCTGCACATCCCCAGAGACTGTGCTGGGAATTTATGTAGTTAGGGCAGGCAGACTGACCAGTGTCCTGCCAACAGATCTAAAGCACGTGGAACTTTTGCAAGGCAGTGTATAAAATGAGTGCTGAAGTCAGGTCGGTATCACAGCTCTGTTTCTATATTCTCCAGCCTCCAGCATCAGTGGTGGTAAAACCAGGCTCTTCGTATACTGCTGCCTTGCAAATACATTGATGTGTATTCGTAATTGTAGGTGATGTGATCTGCAGTGCAAGTGACACCTCATCCTGCTGCAGGTGGCAGGTTTGGAAAGCAGCGAGATATCTGCATTTGTGTGTATTATGTTAGCTTTATATTATCCAGGTAAGTGGAATTAAGAACGTACAGTTTTGTGGAAATTGAGGTAAAAATCAAATTAAATGTCAGACAGGAGAATTTTCATGTTTTAGTCTATTTCAATTACAATACCTGCTCAGTATTAAGGAAAACAAACAACCAAACAAAAGTGGCAAAACTGGTAAGGTTTGGAAAGTCCTGGCTTTGTTCTCCCAGGTATAATACCCTAGATCAAAAAGCAACTCCTTGTGAATAACATTTTCAGACACCAAAAATAACAAAATCAGGAACCTGGAAATAAGTTTGTTTAAGGTCTTGCACCACATACACAAATGGAGCATCTGAGTGTGAATGCCAGGGCCTATGGTGCATCCTTCCCCATAGAGCCTATAAATATTTAACTTTGATCCCATGACAGACAGACATAAAAGCTCAATTACTCTTGGTGATTCATACGTAGTAAACTGCTCTTCAGAAAGGATTACACATAGAGATGGAATTTCTGGATCCCATACATCCTCCCAAAACCTTTCAGTTTTGTCCCAGATTTTGTCTTAGAAAGATGGCTTAGTGCCAAAGCTGCTGGCAAATATTTATGGTAACTTGGTTCCAGCTCTACCCTACACATTCTTTGTTACGTCTTTGGCTGAATGCTTATTTCTGTATGCTATTCCTCATCTGTAGAAGAAATGTCATATTCTTTTCCTTGCTAGACTGTAAGTTTCTCTGCTCTGGTATTGTCTTTTATGATGAGTATGGAGGAGGCAATTTTGTTTAGTGCCTCTGAGCTTCCACAGTATGCAATTATCAATGTTGATGTCTTCAAATTGAGGGAGTGATTGGATCTAGCAGACTGCTTTGTTGTTTGTGTGTTGTGTAATTATCAGCATTCATTACAAACAGGTATGTCTAATTTTTCCAGCTCTCAGCAAGCTGACTACAATGATGGTATTATGGGTTGGGTTAAACTGACTGGAACTGATGAGTGAAATGGCTGCCCTTCTGTTATGAATAAATGCAACAAACACAGAGCTAGGCAGATGAAAAAAAGAGAAAGCGAGAAAAAAAAGGCTTGTTCACTTGTTCAGTATGTGATCTGTGGATTTGAGCTGCTCACAGAGGAGTCAAAAGCATGGTGCTTTGGTGGGATTTCCCAGGGTATTGTTTAACCACCTGCACAGAGGTCTCTTCAGCGAGCAAACAGCAAGTGAGAGAGAGGCACGGAAAACAGAAAAATTAGAAATATGGTCTAAGAAAATGTATGCAAGAGGGAAAGCCTTTAGGCAGTGCTGCTAGGAACTGAGAGCATGGAGCAAAGAAGCACCTGCTTGTGTCCAGCGGTAGTGGGGTTTGGCCAGCCTGTATGAATACACAGGGTTGTGTCAAAGAGTCTGTCCTCAGCTAAACTGCTCCAGCAGTTATATTTCGTCAGGAAAAGTGTTATTGCTCAAGCACACTGCTGTGTATCTTCTCTGTGTGGGAGGCTGAAGCTGCACTCATGGTCTGCCTGTCAAACTGCATGCAGGTAAGTTTATAATCAGTGAGAAACAATACCTAGTAAGGAAACATTTTATAAAAATTAAAACCCCCTCACACCTAGACATACCTAGGGGTGCTAAAATATTTAGGAGAGAGAAATATTTTAATTCAAGAGGTCATTGCTTCTCCTTTTATTCTATTTTCCCTGCTTTGCTTTGGCACAGGTCTTAAAGCTTGCCAAAGAAACATGATGTGCTTACAAGCACAAAATCATAGCCTGTGTTTTCGGGCGTGCAGACAAATCACCTGGATCCAGAGCAGCCTATAGCACACCGGGCAGCTGCCAGCTTACAGGAAAGTTACCTCGTGCTCGGAGGCCCTGGGAAGGATGCAGGGAGGGAAATCAGCTGTGCGTGTCTTGGGTGCCAGTGTGCTGGGAGCCGGGAGGGACTTAGGTGCATTCCCCAGGGGACCGATGGCTCGAAAATAAGCTCCGCTGCTCAGTATGGGCACAATCACACCTTTGTTCACTGTGGTGGGAAGGAAGGTAGCTCAGTGTGGAGGATGCCATGGGGAGGGTTGCCAGGTGGCAGGCAGGGCCGCTGTGATGCCCTGCCCAGCACAGAGCTGCAGCCATCGCTGAGCATAGGAAAGAGAGAAAAAATAGAATTGAAAAGCTCTTTTGAAAGAAATTCTCCAGGAAAATGTGTGAAAACAGTCATGGGCACTGTTATGAAATCCAGGGCAATGTTTCACTTGATGTCAATAGTAGGAGGAGAAAGCAGAAAGCGCTAATTCTTCATTCATACAGTGGGGGTGGTTCAGCTAGTGGGGAGGTAGAGCCGCGACCTGTACAAATTTATATAGGTTACTATGCCAAGAGAAATTATGAGGTGTCGCAGAAGGGCAGTTAGGAAAAATGTAATACTCCTGTTAATAAAGGCCGATGTTACTTGCTTGCCACTACAGATAATTTTTACCTACCCATAATTTTGCAGCTTAGCACAAAATAAAGTTCAGCCAGTTAAAGTATTATCTGGGAATATAGAGAAAAGTAATCCTTGTTGCACAGTTATTCAGCTGAAATAGGTTTAAGCACTTCGTATACAGTGGACAGCAGTCTTGATATTTGCACATGCCAAAGAAAGAGCATCTTGTTCACACACTTCCTAGATTTGAGATAAGAAAAATAACATCACAACTATGGATTTTTCATGCAGGTGAAGGTCTGAACTGCACGAAATAACATTAAATTTTCAAATCACCACTGGTAATGCAGAGTAGCCATCAAAAAGCACACGTGTGAATGAATTTCAAAGTTTCCTATGCTGAAAACAGAATACATGAATTGTGGGGAGTTCAAGGAAGTATTTGGTGTTGGACTTAGTCTGGCCCCACTAGTGTTTTGTTTGATCATTGCAGTCATTTCAAAAATTGTACCCTAGACACAGGGCAGATGACAGAGAGAAGAATGTCCCAGTTCATCCTATATAAACCTTACCAAGGCTGTACCAAAGGTGCTGAGACAAGTGTTTGACTGTTAGAAAATGTCAAAAGGGGTATTTCCCCTGTAAGTTTCATTCTGTTCTTTATTTGTGTTTCTACATGCTGCTAGTGCCGAAGAGCACTGGCTGCATCAGGCTGTTACAAATTCCTCCCTCCTTAACCACAGCGAGTGTCTTTAAGCCTAGTTGGTGCTCGGGGGCCAGCTTCTGATCACTGTTGCAATGAAGGAAATGCAGGAAGGATTTGCTGCATGGCCTAGAGTTTGCTCCTGCACAAGCAAAAGCAGGAGTGGGAGACTGATGGGCAGAGGTGGCCAAAGAAACAGCTAATGGGGCGGGACTGTTAAAAAAAAAAGGCAATAAGACAACACCCAGCAATACTCCTTTTTATGCATAACGCTTTATTCAAGTCTCTTGATGATGTTTTGTGGGTGCTTTCTTTGGTTCTTACTTTTTAGTCTATTATCATAAGAGCAGGTTGTGTAAGGTTTTCGTGTCTCTCTTATACAGGCGCTGCTTAAAAAGATGTCTGAGCATTCTACTCTGTGCTTCTGTATATTTTGCTTCTCTGCACGCACTTTGCTCTGTGGATAGTAGTTGAAATTCTAGTGGGCTGCCCTCCTATTAAACTACCTTTAATGTTTTATTGGGATACCTCCCACTTGAAAATGGTTTAACACATAAAGGCGCTTTGCTCATTTGAGAAAAAATTAAACTGTATTTCTGATGCAGAGGCAAGATTGTTTGGGCAGCTCTCCTGTAGATTGTTCTTTATGCAAATAGCGCCTTGGGAACGGGCAGATGAAAGTGTTTCAGGGCGGGATGGTGATGCAAATGTTTCATTTACCTGCCTGGGAGTGCTCTGCTGCAAGAAGGGAAACAAGCTCTCCTACACGTTGCTGACTTATCTCTTTCTGTTTGAAAGTTCGGTGTCTGCCCTAGAAAATAATTACTCCTTAAAAGTAAGGAAGGAAAGTCCAGCATGCCTGTTTCTGAGCCTTAAGAAGGTAGATTCCACAGTTTGAATTGACATCTCACGGAGGATGGAGAAAGGAAGAAAAAAAGTAAGACTAGAAAGAGTGATGTGAACTAAAAAACAGGAAAGAGAGCAGATGAAATCTGAATGTCAAGAAAATGTAAGACTACACAGATTAGTTGTCTTGAATGACTAGAACAGGGTTTTTTATTGCTAGGAAAACATATGGAGTAGTTATTAATTGAAAAGAGCATCTTCTAAGCCAGTCTCAGCAAACAGAAAGCTGCACTTTGCTAAAGGGAGGAGAGACCATACCATCCAGGCTAGGAGCAGAGAGGAACAAAGAGTTCGGCTCCAAAGACTGATTAAATCTTCTTCTGAGAATCAGCCCTGGCTGGTTTTGCTCAGCCCCCATTTTAACACAGTTGTTGACTGTTGTAAAAATCTTTCTCTAAGTGTTCCTGTTGGTTTTTTGTTTGTTTGGGTTTTTTTAATTAAAGCTTGTGGATACTGCAGAAAATGCATTGTGTGTTCAAAGTGCTCACACATGTAACTCTGATGCCAGTGTGCAACTGCTGACAGAATAGTGGTGGGACATTTGGCTGTCTGGGCTGTTCCCACCACAGCTACTTCCAGCCCTGGGTGTCCACTCCAGGCTGCTTCCAGGGAGCTGTTTTTCTTGGGAGGCAGCATGGCGCGTCTATCCTTACCCAGTTTCCTCCTCAAAGGGACAGTGGAGCATTCTCCATGAATTGCTGAACATCTTAGGGAGAATCAAAGACCCTGGAATCTACCTGAAAAGTCTCTGAAGGAATTAGAAGACTTTTTGGGGTGAAATAGAGTTAGCTCCAGCTCTGCTTCCCACAGGATTCAGAGCAAAGGCCTGGTTCAGTACCAGATTTCGTGTCTCAATTCAACAGTGCCTGTTTATGCTCCATGGAGATGCCTGCAAGGGTTCGACTGAGCAAACTTTGGTTTTCAAGCCAGAATTTCAAGATGACAAAGGAGGGAATGGCATCTGGGTGGGGGGGTGTCTGTGGATAATTCAAACACATGTTTGTGTGTAGGAAAATCTCGTTGTAGCTACCAGTAACCATGGCATAAATTTTCTGTTTGCCAGCCTTACACAGCATTTTCTTTGTCACTGAATCAGTCTCCAAACAACTTGCTGTTACCCTGGTTGTCAGTATATCCACAGTGTGCCATATGAGATTAAGAGAGGCACTGTGAAAGAAAGACTGAGACACCAAAGGTACTGCAAAGAGCTAAGGGGACTTTCTTCATTGGAAAGAATATTCCCATAGAAATGGCTAAATCCTTTTACTCAGCCTCTCTGCAAGGGACAAGATGTTGACAGCATCACTTCAGTATATATTATCCCAAACGGTGTCTGTAAACCAGTTCCCTGCCACTACTATTTTGGAACGTTTGCATAATAAATATCTTCCCAGCTGTAGAACTGAAATATTATTGCTGTTTCTTTCATGACCTTAGTTAACTGCCTGCTGCAAAACCAGAGTAAACTTTCAATTCCAGTGCTATGGTACAGACCTGCTATTTCTGCCTAATTTAATCAAAACGTCTGGAAAACAGTCAGCATCTGAAAAATTAAATAGCTTTTTGTTATTGTGCAACAACTCTTACTGGAATCTCTTTAAATACTACTGAAAGAGAGCAGACGTTCACCTCTTCCATTCCCTTTCTCTCTTGTCTGTCCAGAGAAGGAGAGTCCATTTCCTTCACTGATTTAATTAAGTACCGAAAATGCAATGTGAAAAGGAAGAGTGGAACTGAAGATTTATTTTGATATGCAAAAAGCTGGGGGTTTGCTTGTTGGTTATTTTTTCTCATATCTGGATGAAAAGGGTCCTCTGAGGTGTGATGGCTACTTGGAGCAGGATTTGTCAGATGTGTACTGTCTTCTTGGCTGGAGAACTGATAAGACAGACAGGGAATATTATGGCTTGATTGCTGCAAAGGAGTAAAAGTAATTGTGCCTAGAATGAACAGGCTATCAGTCCCATACAGAAATAGGTCTCCATTTTTCCTGCAAAGCAATATTCAGAAAAGTAGATGGAAAAAATAAGAGGGCAGGGAATACTGTTCATACTTACAATTTAATTCCACTGTCAGTACCCATTTTCTACTTGAATTAAATTTTCAGGGCAAAAAAATTGAAGGGGAGACAAAAATTACGGAAGTATGGCATATTATATTAGTTCCATCAGAAACAATGAGACAGTGGTTAGATCTCTGAGCTGTTGAGGAAAGTTAAAGGAGAAAGTTATTAGCAGAGCACCAAGGGAAGTGTCTCTGAACCAAAATTATGGGGCCTTGCTGGAAGATATTATACAGGGTATTCAACAGAAGTTAATGTGCTCAAAAGCCAAGTGTCAGGGTGGAAGTATTCGGTGTAAGAACACTCTAGAGGTCAAATGATGATTGTGTCATTCCTTCTCAGCCTTCAAATTTCAGAGATCAATTTTTTCTTAAGTAAGAACTGAAGACACCTAAAAGGTGGTTGGTTGCTCGTTGTAGTTGTGTGTGGGTAAAAATAATTCCAGTATAAGAAGAGATCCAGGTGCCTGGGTTAGGTGAACACACCAGTCAGCCTGCTGTTTTAGTGGCAAGTGAAGTTGCAGCTGTGACTTGCATGCTGCATCTCAAATGCTGTCAAAAGCACTGCAGTCCTAGTTCAGCCTACTGTAAATAGTGTTTTAAAGGGGCTTCCTGGTAGGAAAGAAAGACTCCTAAACACGAATGCATTCACTGTGGCCAGCAGAGATCTCAAAATGACTGAAGATGTTATCGACTCGTCCAAAGAAGAGGGAGTGATAAGCTGAAATGAGGCAGTACATTCATGGCCATCCTGCTAGCTGCCAGTCAGGCCACCAAACATCACCTGCAGCACAGTTTAGGATCAGGATTTCTGAACTGGGCGTTTACAAGCCATCACAGCTGTCAATTTAAAACTAAATTAAATGAAGCTGCCGACTGTGAAAATGGCCACAAAAGCACCTTCTGAAAGATGGGAAGAAAAAACTATTGTTAAAATTTTAAGAGATTATCTGTTTGGAGTTTTTTTTGTTGTCATTGTTTGTTTGTTTCTGGTATTAAATGAGAAAGCAACTACAAGAGCTAATTTCCTTTTGTTCCACTTCCTAAAACTCTCCGTGTTTGCACTGGCAATGTTCTCGTTACCTGAAAGCCCAGCCTGAACAAGACTTCACACAGGAGATGGTTACAAAAATGACTCCAAAGGTGGCAGTATCCTGAAGGCAGCAGGGAGGGAAGGTAATGCTTACACCTTCCTGGCGCCTAGCTCGTATGTCAGTGATCAGGAAAGCCTGGGACACTGTTTCTTCTTAGGTTTCTGTAATATGATGCACACTCAGATAAGTAAGCTGATCTTTTTTTTTTTTTTGTCTGCCCCCATTGTGAGAAAAGAAGAGGGAAATCTAGGTGAGTCTGGTGGAGTTTCTGTCCTCTCCTTTTCTAAGGTTAGAGGCTAAGAAGATTGTAATGGCTACAGGGAGGCAGTGACCAAGAGCAGTCAAAGGTACTTCTGTAAGTAGTAGTTCTGCCATGTGTACTACCTTAGAGTGAGTCTCTGCCAAGATCTACTCACTGACAAAATTCAGTCTTCTGCATGTCTTGAAAAGGAAGATCAGAGGATTAGAGAGATGATGCTGAAAGCAAGGGTGCAGTTCAGATGGAGATGTGTAGATATTCTGAAGGAAAGGGAAAAACAGCTGCATAGGCTGCTCAAAATTTGCCCATCAAGAACACCTAAAGCATGAACTGTTCAGTAAGGAGGGTGACCATCAAAAAAAGAGGAAGACATCATCTAGTGGAGTAGATTGATCTCAAAATATAGACAATCACAAAAACAAAAAAGAGGGAGGTAGTGGCAGAGGAGCGAAGACATGGTGCATGTGAAGAAGATACGGAGTTCCAATAAAGGATCAAAGTTACATAGACTTTGTGAAGAGAAAAAGGCCAACCATAAGGACTGCCAGACCAAACTGAGCGCCTCTTAAAAAATCCCCCGAACTTCCAGGCAGAAGATGGAGAGCTTTCAAGGGTGAAGCAGTGGCTGAAAAGTGTAGTGATGAATCAAGACTTGATGAAAATCAAGCCAAGGCTTGCAAAGGATATTAAAAATAGGCCATGAAGGATCCTACAGACATACAAGTAGAGGGGGGACAAATGAAGTTAAGCTTTCACCCTGGCATAAAATTAGAAATGTGTTCATGAAACCTCTTTATGATGTGAAGTTAGAAGTATTGGCAGTGTGAACGAGGATGAGAATGTCATGCAGAAAACATTAGACGATTGGTAAAAGCTAACGAAATAGAAATGCAATGAAATTTAGTAAAATGAGGTCAAATTCATGAACGGTGACTGCTAATAGCAGTTTATGCTACAGGATAGGGCTGCACAGAATGAGAGAAAGAACAAGAAAAAGAAAGAAAGAGTAAAGGCATCCAAATTTGTCAGAGGGAGTATTTTCCCTTTCATGTAGATAACATGAATATTGTTGTAGAAAGTACTTGCAATGCCTCCTTTGTAAAGTGTCTGAAATTCTTGCTGTTCAAAAGCTTGAATTCAAGTGGAACAGCCACTAAAAAGGGCTAGGATAACATCTAGAGAGCCTGTAACATGAAAGAAGATCACAAGATCCCAACAAAATAGTGCTGGAGATGACTACTGGTGTACACTATGCACTGCAAAATTTCATAGTGCGTATGCACACTATGCACTATAATCTTTAGTAGAAAGGAGAATCAGGGCAAGGCTGAAGAAGGAATCAGAAAAGTAAACTAGTAATAAGTAACTTTTATTATTTCTAATTAGTAAGTCATAGTTGTTTATAATTAACAATATTTTTAACACTTATGCGGTAAATAGGCTAAGAATAGGATTGTAAGTTTCTAACTGCCCAAGGAAAGAGATTCTGAGATGACTTTCCAACAGGAGCAGTGAGGACAGAAATTGCAACTAGTTCTGCAATGGAGCTTGAACATCTTACAGAAGAGTATTACTTGATATCATGTCCTGCAGGAACTGGGAACTGGATTTAATAGCCCTTATAGTCTTGTGCTTCTAGGAAAGAAGATAAAAAAGAGATGGAGGGAACAAAAATGCCAAGGTTGAAGCACAACAGAGAACTATTTAGGAACTGGGAATCCAGGTGCTTTGTCCGAGTGAGGCCTGTGTCTACAGTCCAGGCTGAAATTCATGTCTACAAAATAAATATGAATGCGTGCTTGGGTATCAGTGATGAGTGGGATGGTAGAAGACTTCTCTGGTACCTGCTTTTCTCTTTTCATTGCCATTTGACTACAGAAAGGTCCTCAGCTTCATAACTATACCATATTTTGGTAGCTTCTTATATCTAGAGAACAGCAAATGTTGCATCTTAGAGCAGCCTTTGCAAGGAGTAGTTAATGCCTCCAAATGGTAATTCTCCTGAATTCCAAACAGTTTTAGATTTGACCTTGCTTACTTATTAGCCAGGTGTTCTATTCACAGCAGAGTGTGAGGAATGACTGTTCCTTGCTTGCATACAGGCATTAATCTGTAAACTAAATTTGTAACTTGTTCCATTTGGCCCAGAGAAACAAGCAATAACATATGATTTCAGGTGACTGGTTACATATAGTAGAGCTGGGAGGACCTGGACACTTTCTGAGAATCTACAGTATAAATACCCTCCAATTTGTGTTGGTTTACTCAAACAGATGAAAAATCAAAGCCCATCAACACAAATTGTAGTGAATCGGTTAAGACAGCCGTGACATTTGCCTTTCTGCTTGTGGCCATTCAGCCTATCTACCTTACCAAGCTGAGCACAGCCAAGTCCGTCTGGATTGGTTTTATGTCAGAAGCAAGATGGTGATGATAACCTTCCCTTTGGCATAGAAAGCAATTTGTGTTTCTGAAACAGCTGCCTTGAGATGCTCTGGTAGATGGTATTAGGAAAGCAAAAATGCTGTTGCTGACCTTCTATTTTGCCTTTGGATGTAGGTTGAGTTTGAGAGATGATGAGGTCTTTAGATCAATGGCAATGGATAGGGGAATGGAAGGACACCCAACAGACAGCCTTATAGATGATAGTTTCAGCACATCGACAGTTAATGTGAGTGCTCATCAGTCTCTGTGACGAAGGACAGCTTGACAGGGATGAAAGGAGACTTCTGGGGATTTATAAGGAGCTGCTGCCCCCAACCTGAAAGCCAGCAGCGTAGTAAAATCTAAGATAGTCTTTGAAATTTTAGATGTGGGCAAGGGTGGCATTGGAAATATAAGCCAAAATATCAGTAAATGAAACATAGGAAAATTCATTGGCTACTTCACCTGGGCTGCTCGTATGGCTCTGATGTTCATGGTTGACCTGAAAAAGAAATGGGGACCCTACTGAGCAGCGGGGAGAGTGTGTGTAAGAGTTTTCATGCATAGAAACTCTCCCTGGGTAAGGGTTTTGGTGCCTAGAAAAGGGTGCTGTATCCTGGAGACACTGGGAGAGGCAGCAATCCATGCTGACCAGAATATGTGGTGCCAATAAGGAGCTGGTGGAGTTCAAGACATCTGTATTCTGCCACATGCTGAGTATCATTCCTGTGCTATACACAGCAGTGATTTTGAAGCTATCTGTTGCCTCTGCTTCCTATAGTTCTTTGTCATGAGAAGTCAGCAAGCACTCTGGCTTTTACTTTTGTAAATGAGAAATCCAGCAGTTACTGTAGTTACGAGCTAACTTTCATTTCAGTTCTTGTCTGAAAACTGTTCCACAGATGTGATCATCTCTCATAAAGTTGTAGGCTCTTATCCTTTTACAACAAAAGTAAATTCCTTCTCCTTTATTACATTCCTGATGCCTGCCCAAAGTGTTGTTTTGGTGCTGGCCAGAAACGCTATTCCAGCACTTAAAAACATCTAGAATGACTGCAGGGTTTGCTCACTCATAAATAACAGGTTTGTTAGTGTAATTTCTTCCTTCTGTCACTTGAAACATAAGCTTCAACTCTTCAGTGTGTTCATAACAACACTGATGTCAAATTCAGGTATGCTAGATTACATGGGAGACACCGTTGACTCTTCTTAATTTATCTCAGCCAGTCTCTCTCTGTTATGCCAGAGAACAGGATGAGGGAGAAGTTGGGTAAAGCAAAACCAAGAATAATGTAAAACCTTTCTGTAGTAAGATAATATTTACTTGGCTTCTGCTGACTACGTTCCTGCTCCTCAGACCGAATTCTGCCTATTGGAATTAGGTGAAATAAGGGTTAAAAACTGCTTCTGTTCTGGAGCCACTGCTTGGAGTATCCCAGGAATGCTTGATCTCATTTATATTTGTACCACACCTTGCCACAACTCAGTCATGGTCTGGTTAAAGCCTCCTGATGCTAGGATGTGATACTTGCATAGTATGTTTCCGTCCTTGAGATGAAGGCAGTGTGGAAATGAAGGAAACCATCTCTTCCCATAATACACCCTGGGGTTCCTCTGGTGTAAATATAAAATATTTCCATTTGGGAAATGTAACCTTGAGATTGAAATGAGACCTTAATTTAGAAACGCATTAATTTCCATGCTGCCCATGGGCAACCACTGAGCAAAGGTGGTCGTGAAAGTGGCACCACTTTGCATTTGACTGTGGATGTCGTGTATGCATGCTGAAGTTCTGCACCCACTGACCTCGGTTATTTTGGGATGTGGTGAGGGAAGGCTGGAGACAGGTGAGAGCCCACTGAATACACAGGGACTCTCTCCTCCCTCCAGCTCGTGGCTGCAATGCATTCTCACAGTAGAATTTCTAATTAGAAACCTTTTGCCTCAGGAGTGAGAATATGTGGAGCTAAACTTAGTTCCTGGCTTCAGTGAAGTTTCGCTTTCTTCTCTAATTATTCGTTATTTTCTTTCTTCAAATAGGTGCTAGATACACTCCCTTTTCATAGGTCTAGAATGTGTCTCATCAGCATGGGTGAGCCAGTTGCCTGTAAGGCACAGGCCAGTGCTACACTGCCTTTTCAATGTGGTAATTGGACTGCTGAAACCTGTGGGAATGTAGGGGAGGTTTTCTGTGCCTGCTTTTGTACAGTACAGTACATTCTTCTTAGATTAAACATTTACTGGAGCAAAGTTGGGTTACTGTTGTATGGATCAGTACACCTGTTTGTTTAGCAAACTGCAGTCTGGACAGGCCTGGCAAGTGTCACCTCTTGATGAGGACCGGGAGCCACACAACTGTGTTCAAGCCCTTGGATATCTGTGAACTGAGCACAACTTCTGTGCCTATTCAGTTTCTTTCTTTTGGTAGAAAATTTGCAGGTTCCAGCTTTTCACGTAGACAATGGCAACATTATTGATACACACTGAGACTGAAACTTTATCTGTTATTTCTGGTTTTCTTAAGGCCTAGTATTTATGAGGATTAACTGCAACATGTATTGGACAATTAGCTCTTAAATAATCAGAATTGTACATTCAAATATTATGAGGCATTGGCATACAGACAATCAGCTGATTGACTACTGTCCCTTCCCAAACAATGGAACAGCTTCATATAGTAAAGGAGGAAAATTAAATCTGCTGTCTAGCAAAATGTTGTTTTGGAGTTGGTTTTTTTTGGTTAAATTTACAAGAGAGAGAATTAGAGATCCAGACATCTCCTCATTTATGAACATACTTACATTTCTGGCCGTTTAGTAAGTGATGCAATGTTTATTCTTTCAATAAACTGTTTTAAATTGGTTGTTAAGCCATAGTTGTAATTCACATGAACTACAGGGAAACTCAGCATGTTTATGGCACCTCTTCAGTACCAGGGCTTTCAATTGTGCCTGCTTCTCTGCATGGTACGCAGCTCACATGAGTCATTCATGTTGTGCTTGTAAGTTGCACAGCACAGGTAGGAGAAATGATGTGGCAATTTTCAGATCACTGCAATGCTTAACTCTGAGCGATGTGCAACTCCACCTGCTGAAACCTGCATGTCCCTCTAGGTGTTACTGGCCAAACCTGTAATATCAGAGCAGCCTCCCTGACTAGCTGTGCTGATGGCAGTGGCTCACTCTGCCATGGTACCAAACACAGACCTGTTGCTCTATTTTTCAAGGCCTCTTCGCAACTGAAGATGTTTGTAAATTGTAAACCTGGAAGAGATATTCCAGGCAGACTCTCATGAAGGCGTGCCAACACCGAATAGAAGTGACTTAATTTTTTATTGGAAATTGTTCTTCAGGAGAACACTAATTATTTTGGAAAAAAAAAAAGACAATATTTCCTTCCAGAATCTTCCACTCACACAGAGAAATCCTCGCCTCTGTGCTGTTAGCATCAGCTAGTGCTCTCAGTTCTCCTCTGCTGACCATTTCTCCTCCAAGCTGGTCACTCCTTCCCATTCCAGGGACCCAGCGATTCCTTGTGCTCCAGGTCCTGCAGCACAGCACAGCCAGGAGCACACCCCATCAGCAGGCTTTTTCCCAGTGGTTTACTTTCATCCAGAGGGGTAAGCAATTTTTTTCCTATGCAAAAGAGAAGAGCCTGTGTGTGGGCTGCTGAGGGTGTCCTGGTGCAGCAGATGGCAGGTGGTAACTTGTTTCTCTGCAAGAAAGAGAGCTGCTCCTGAGCCTTTCCTGCCTACCTAGCTGTTCCTAGGGTGGGGCTTGCCTGTGGAAACAGGGTGGGAGCTAGAGGTTTGGGCTGTCAGGGGAGAGAGGTAGACTAGGCAAGGATGGGTCCAAGCAGTGGTGGATGTGCAGGACTGTGAGAATTTGTGGGAGAGATAAAAAGCGAGATTTGATATGGTGTGTGTTGGTTTGAGTAAACCAGTGTACCAGAGACTGAAGGGGAACAGAGGACAGGCAAATTCATTATTCTTCAGAATAATTTCCAGCCCTGCCTCAGGCTGACCCTGCTCCTGTAACACTTCCTCTGTGTTTGGAAGAAGGCACGAACCACACTCTGACTGCCTCTCACTCTCTTGCACCCATGCCTGCAGACTGTCACTGCTAGGCAAACAGTGAAGGAGTCTCTGACACTCATGGGCTGCCCATGCTGCCTATTTCCCACTCAAATGTGGGGAAGAGCTAGAGCCTTCACATTCTCCTGGGGATGGACATGTGTTGTACCCTGTCTATGGCTGTCCATCACAGTGGGAGTTTCCCAGGGCAGAAGACATATCCCCTCAGCCCCTCTTGTCCGCTTGGGGTAGTAAGGTCCCAATTTTATTTCTGAGGTCTTTATATATTCTTTATTAGAATATAACGTTTTTCTTACTGCTAGTAGTGGCTGGGAAATTGTAGTTGCCATTATAATTAGACAGAGTTGGAGATATTCAGCATTTCTCTGGATTGACCCTGAAGAGTGGGATGCCTAACTAGGGAGTCAGAAAGTTAGACATTTGAGCCTGAGCTAGTCATCCTAGCCATTTATTTACACATTAGATGAAGCTCTCACTTCACATGTTTTCCTGTGGCACAGAAGGCCAGCATGTTTCAGCAGTTTAAAGTGATTTAAACTGCAGCCACCAGTGAGTCAAAATCTTTCAGAGATGATGAGTTTGGCAAAATTTACTTCTGATCTTTCATCGGTCTGATAAACTACTTTTGCAAGGAAGGCCAGCCTTGCAGTCAGATGCTCAGGAGTATGTCACATTAAATTGCTTCTGCTATTTACTTCACCACTGATTGATGTCCAAGAAGACATGTGGTGACCTCCACTTTGGGTTGCACAGTTGCACAACACTGTATCAGTTCTTTTACATTACAGGAGTTGTGTGTTTTGATTTTGAAGCTTCAGGCTCTTGTGGGTTTGGTTTGCTGTAGGTTTTTAATGCTTCTGAAAGGCTCCAGAGAGTTTCCACCCAGACTACAAGGATTTCCTCAGCAACCCTCCTCTCTGATGAGGAAATGCTCTCAACAGATAGTGCCTTCTTCGGGCAGGAAATACAATAGGTTTGCTTGGCAGTGTCTGAATGTTTATCAGGTATTCTAAGTTCATTACATGAAATGGAATGGGGCTTTTAGCAATCTTATTAGCAAGATTAATATAATTTATGAGAGTAGGAGAGTGCTTCATTTCCTACCTTTAGCAATAAACTGAAAATAAAATGTAAATGTCAAGTGGTAATGTGGCAGTGTGCTTAGCAACCAGATGATCAAATGTTATGAAAATGCCAACAGCAGTAAGTCAGAGCTACGTGCCTGTGTATTTGTGTGCGTGTAAATAATCTTCCTTCCCTTCCTACCACCTAAGTGTTGGCAAAGGTTATTTTGTTCCTTTCCACTTCTCCATTTGAGTGATAATTATCTTAAAGAGATTAAAAGATAGTGGAGAGCCAATATAACTTTGATATAAAGGCAGACATGAAATCTCAAGATATAATAATACACCTTTATATTAGCGTGGCAATCAAAGTGGTATTAGGCTGGTTAGAAATGTGACAGACTTTTCAGACTTTCCACAAGGCTGAAGTTAATGTGAAGAGTGGATGTCTGCTAAGCATGACATTATAAGATGTGCCCTTAGGTTTTGAGATAAAGGTCAGCTGTGTTTATGGGGATTTAGATAAAAAAGTATGTAAAGGGACAGCCTCCCACCTTAGGATGTTTGTGAGCCCTTCATGTCCATTGAAAAATCTTGAGAAACAAAAAGAATGCACTCTTAGGCTTTGGGAAAAACTTGTTTGACCCATCATGACTAAGCAAGGGAATTACTTCACAAACTATCCAAGCTTTTGTGCTAGGTATTAGTATGGGCTTGCTAGCCACCATTTCCCTGCCTTCATGTTTCCTGCTTGTACCATGCTACATTTCTTTCCTTTCTCTATTGCTTCTAGCAACTATTGCTAGAAGTAACTACTGCTTCTAGCTCTGGAACAGCTGCATTTTATAAAGCAAAGATATTTCTTTTTGCCTTTCAAGCTATTTCAAGCAGCCTGCAAACATCAATGGACCGAGCTACTCTACAAGAAAGCTCTTCCTGTGGCTTTGGCAATGTGTAAGTTTTATCAATGAACATGCAGCTAGACGTGGTGCTAGGAAATTGTGAATGTCTATGGGCATCTTAGAAGGCCCTGGGCTTCTTCCCAGACAGGATGGAGATTTTTGGAAAACTTGTGATAAGTGTAACGCAGATGGAGTGCCTGCTACTGCATAGCTTCGCAGTGCAACCACTCAGGGTTTATAGGCTGAAAGACCTATAATCCTATGTCCTGAATAAACATAGTGCCTTGTTCAGCAGGCTTTGCCTTGCCCTGTCCCTCCTCCCGTATTAATTTTTTTCATGTGGGGTAGGAAGGCTTTGTTCACCTGAGAGCGATAACCCTGGCTGCTGGCTGCCCTGCCTGCATTGGATCTCGGCCCACGCACTGCATGTCTCTTTGCCATTTCAGCCCTCCTCCTCACAGAAAAGGCCACAGATCCGAGCATTGCTTTGTGTTGTTGCTCATCACCAAAACAAAAGCCGAAGCTCTCGCTGACTTCACTGAGCACAGAAATTCATGTTAGTTTAGGGCTGCTATCTTAGTTTATTTTTTAAATAGGAAACACATAATTGGATATATTCTGTCAACTGTGCTGTCCACACATACAGCTGGGTCCAAACAAAGGTTTATGTCACGAAAGCACAGTTATGATCAGTTAACCCAAAAGGGAGGCTGCGACCAGGAATATATAACATCTTTTTCAATCTTTCATCTCCTCTGTGCGCATACTCAAGGGCTGTTAATTTTGGTAATGACTAGATCTAGGCAGCAGCTGAATTACTCCTCCTGTGAGAAATTCCAGGGGTTCCCAAACCTTTTCTTTATTATAAAATCAACTAGAAAAATTAAAAAAAAAAAATAAATCATTTTTCTGTGGAAAAAAACCTGAAAGCAATCAACAGGAAACAAAAATGAAACTGTTCTGATTTTGATGGTTGTCTTAAAATCTTTGAATGTTCGAATTTTAAAAGCTTGGAAAAGTTTTATGAGTCTTTTTGCAATGGTAAATGAAAGAGCATATGCTATAAAAAAGAAGAGCAGATGCTACTTCTAAAGACAGTATTTACATTCCAACTTTCTCTCAAAACAAATCTGCCTTTCCCTTTAAAAAACATTTTCCTCAGAAAAATCTCTTGCAAAGTAAGCGGCTGATGTGCAGTAGCTCTCTTTTCCCACCTGTGTTTCTGTTTGCTTAGCTCCTCTAAATCCTTCTGGGGTGCAAAACCCTCTAGAAATATCACGCATATGGACTACTACATGGCAGACGCGGACTTTTCTAAGTCACTGCCATGAAACCACTGGTAGGGATTTTGTAGGCTGAAGGCCACTCGTGCAGCTGGCTCCAGGCTGTGTGGATGCTGTGCTCATGTCACGGGCAGCGACAGCCACCTTGGCAGGGTCCTCACTGAAGAAGCAGCGTGTTGGCTTACTTGCTAGAAACCAGAGATGAATTGTTTCTTAATGAATGTTACTACTAAAAATATCAGACCTTCAGAGAAAAGGCAGGTTTTGAAATCTAATTAACTTCTTCCACTGAGTTAATGAAGGGAAAATAACTGTAGCCACTCTCCTTCACTGTCTCTGCTGTTTAATACCAGATCGCCAGCAGTACCCATCTCTGGTAAATTTCTACAATCTTGGATTGACTTCCATTTAAACTTTTCATATCAATATAATGACCAATTTAAGTTACAATGATCTGAAAACAGCAAACATTGCTGACTAACAAGATGACTGAGAAAAAGGAGATCTGTTGGCAGCACTTAAAAACCCCTCTCAAGTCTTTGACTTTGGCTCTGTAACTATAAATCATACAATCATAGAATGGTTAAGGTTGGAAAGGACCTTAAGATCATCTAGTTCCAACCCCCCTGCCATGGGCAGGGACACCACACACTAGACCGTGTTGCCCAAGGCTCTGTCCAATCTGGCCTTGAATACTACCAGGGATGGAGCATTTGCAGCCTCCTTGGTCAACCCATTCCAGTGCCTCACTACCCTCACAGTAAAGAACTTCTTCCTTATATCTAACCTGAACTTCCCCTGTTTCAGTTTAAACCCATTACCCCTTGTCCTATTGCTACAGTCCCTGATGAAGAGGCCCTCCCCAGCACCCTTGTAGGCCCCCTTCAGATACTGGAAGGGGTCTATGAGGTCTCCACGCAGCCTTCTCTTCTCCAGGCTGAACAGCCCCAACTTTCTTAGTCTGTCTTCATACGGGAGGTGCTCCAGCCCCCTTATCATCCTTGTGGTTCTCCTCTGGACTTGCTCGAACAGCTCCATGTCCTTCTTATGTTGAGGACACCAGAACTGTACACAGTACTCCAGGTGGGGTCTCAAGAGTGCAGAGTAGAGGGGCAGGATCATATTCTTCGACCTGCTGGTCACGCTCCTTTTGGTGCAGCCCAGGATACAGTTAGTTTCTGGGCTGCAACTGCGCAGTGAAGCTGGCTCCTGTTAAGTTTCTCATCAACCAACATCCCCAAGTCCTTCTCCTCAGGCTGCTCTGAGTCACTTTTCCACCCAACCTGTGCCTGGGATTGCCCCAACCTGGGTGTAGGACCTTGCACTTCTCATTGTTGAACCTCATGAGGTTGGCATCAGCCCACCTCTCAAGTGTGTCAAGGTCCCTCTGGATGGCATCACTTCCCTCCAGCATATCAACAGAACCACACAGCTTGGTGTCATCAGCAAACTTGCTGAATGTGCACTCAATCTCACTGTCCATGCTGCTGATGAAGATGTAGATCAGGATCAGTCCCAACACCGATCCCTGAGAGACACCACTCATTACTCATCTCCAATTGGACGTTGAGCCATTGACCACAACTTTGTGTGCAGCCATCCGGCAAATTCTTTATCCACCTAGTGGTCCATCCATCAAATTGATGTCTCTCCAATTTAGAGACAAGGATGTTGTGCAGGACAGTGTCAAATGCTTTGCACAAGTCCAGGTAGATGATGTCAACTGCTTTACCCCTGTCCATCAGTTCTCTAGCCCCACCACAGAAGGCCACCAAACTGGTCAGGCAGTATTTGCCTTTAGTGAAGCCATGTTGGCTGTCACCAACCACCTCATTGTTTTTCATGTGTCTTAACATGCTTTCCAGGAGAATCTGCTCCAAGATCCTGCCAGGATTCATCATCACTAGCATCTTTTTACAGTCTCCTATATGTAAGGGTTGGTAACTAGTGCAGTATACATACGGTTCTGCATAATGCTACTGTGTTCTGCTGCCTCATGTTAAGTAATTTTTTGTCCCTATCAGTACTCAACCAAATCTGGACTGAGCTATAATGCTGCAATTCCCTCACCCTCACAGAGTTGCACTGGGTGTAAACCTGGATCCACAGCCCAGATATTTTTGTTCTCTGTAATTGATTTGTTAAATACCAGCGGGGCACGGGTCACTGCACAGTCTCCAATTTGCTGGAATACCTTGGATCCAAGAAGGAAAATGAGCTAAATGGGGAAATTTTGTCAAGGCATCGAAGTTAGGAAGAAGTTATAGCATAAAAATATCTGGACAGCTGAGAAATTCCTGGAGGCCTGAACACCACTGCTTTCTGCAACAATGCAAAGAACTTTTGCTGACATTTTTGCTGCTTAGTGCCACTTGCACTCAATTGATAGTGCCTATGTGAATAATATGAGTAAAATTGCAGTAGGCAAGAACATAATAATGAGTCTGGTTGCTTTCTCCATTCCCAACAAAGAAATAACGCAAGCCATTAGTTTCTCCTTGATGATTTGAAAGCCCAGGCAGTACATTTGTACACTCTCTGTGTGTTTGTGTGTATTAGATAGATGTTTGTGCAAATGTATTTTCAGGATTTAAGAATAACTTTCTAATTTTTTTCCAAAATCTCTGTAGCTTTGATTATTTTCTTTTTGAATGTAGCAAAGGTTTTTTTTAGGGACTAGAATCAGCATCACTGATCACAGGACTAGAACCAGCCTGGGGAATTCTTTTTTAATGTGCTTCCTTGCTCACATTTCACAGCTCTGTGTTGGTTTTTTTGGGTGTTTTTGTTTTTTGAGGTTTGGGTTTGGTTTTTTGCTGGGTTTTGCTGGTTTTGGTTTTTGTGTTGTTTCTTTTTCCCCCACAGAAGATTTAAAGTGCATACAACTGATACTAGACTTTTGAGTGGTAATAAATTAGTTCACTACAGTTGTTTTCTGTCATTAATTTTAGCCAGTAGTATTTTTACCAAGACCTCTGTTCACTGCTCTCTAAATTGCAATTACTCTCCCGAACGGGAATAAAGGCTGCTTGCTGAATTCTTCTGTATGGTTTTATGTAGACTGAATTTAACATATTGATCTCATCTTACTCCAGGCTAGAAGCAGAGCATCTCACATGTTCTCACATTTTAAAATTAGTTCTGCCAGATTCGCTGTGATTAATTTTTCAAGAGAATTTAACTTTCAGAAATAGGGGAACTATCAGAGGGTTTGTTTTAATGAAGCTGTTTCTATTCTGCTCCTCCATGACTGATAGGTTTTATCATAAGTAGTTAAACAAAAATGCCAAAAAGGAACTTTAGAGAGAAATAATCTCTGAAGATGTTCAGTGTACCATAATTAGCTCTCTTCTCTAGAAGGCTGAATATGTGAATGCATACATGTAATACTTTTTCAGAGGTTTTTTATTTTTTTCCAGTGCTTTGCATTCAACTTCAAGTGCCTTTTAATCAGCTTGATATATTTTCTTAGGAAGATTAATAGATTTACAAGGTTCCTAAGGGGATTTCGATACACTACTAATCACAAAGCTAGGAGTCTGGCAGTAGTTAGTTTTAAAAAATCCCATTTAACAATTTAATGAGATTGCAAACATAGTTCTGTGGAGTTTACTCTTTTTTGTACATGTGTATACGAGGAGAGAAAGAGAACATCTTCTGCCAAAATCTCTGTGAAATGCTGCTTGCTGTGTACATGGTACATGGGCTGCATCTAGGATGTCAACTCCAATGTCTGGCCCTATGGTCTTTCTAATGGGATGAGTTCTGTGAATCCAGGATCAGCAATGGGCAATTCACAGAGAGAGCCCGCAGCAAGTTAAAGAATGTTTTCCAATCTGTTTGGTCAACTATTTGGAAAAAACCCCCCAAACAACTAAACAACAACAACAAAAAAAAAAACCCAAAACACCACTTTGTGAACTAGAGTAGCTGTACAATTTAATGTCAAAGAACATCACTGTCTTCTGCTGGTTCCTTTGGACACATCCAGCCAGGTTGGAGTACAGCATTAATGGGCTTCTCTGCCAGCTCCCACCTCAAAGGCAGGCAGGGTTACAGGGAAGGAGGGAGAAGAAAGGGAGTTTTTAGGATTACAGCTGGAGGCATTTCTAGAGCTCATGGCTTAAAAGGAGGTGGACTTTTCTACAGAAAGTGAAATATTCATCAAACTTCAAAAAGCTTTTGCATTTACCTACTCTGATCTTCCAACTGACATTATCCCTGGACTTCCC
The DNA here is from genome assembly GCF_004027225.2 of Strigops habroptila. Lineage (NCBI taxonomy): Eukaryota > Metazoa > Chordata > Aves > Psittaciformes > Psittacidae > Strigops > Strigops habroptila. Next base: position 16,400,301 of record NC_044282.2, read on the forward strand.
TTAATTCCCGTTTGGAATCAAGCACATTTTTAGAGGGAAATAATTATAGCTTGATATTTTAAAAAAGCTTTGAGTGATAAAGAAGCTACCAGAAAACCTGAGGGCCTACTCCAGCATCTGGCAGCATGTACTGTTAAAACCTTACACCTTTTTGTTTTGTCTACATTTGGGTTCCTGCCTGTTACACTGAATGACTCTGTATCTCTGGTCTTGTTGTGTGTTTATAGGAAAATACACATCGTATACATATGTAGCTAGCTGGGACTTGATCAAGGTACAGAACTCCGGGTATCTGTGTTTAAAGTATATTTTCCAGTCCTTTGGTTGTTCTTACAGCTTTCCTCTAAGTCTCATCTTGTCTATTAACCTCTATCAGAATCTTTCCACAATTGTGGGCGTTAGGGTTAGTCAAAATTCTCTAATAACACTCACATCCTGATAAAAATATAGAGGCAGAATAGCAACGTTGATGCTGCCCTGTTCCTCTGTTGCTCAGCATGGGATCATGCTGTCTCTGTCAGCTGGTTGCACTGGAGATCCGGCTCAGCCAATGGTGCTCAGCAATACACAATTTCTGATTAAAGCTGCTCTTCCCTGGAAAAGAGGCTCTTGACTGTGAGCCTGGTATGTAGACTTTGTTTCTAGACGTTTGAGTTCATGTTTTCTATATCTTTATGTTCACTAACCCAAATATCTCCAATGTTGTTCCCTGTCCTCCCAATTGCCCCCCTTCTCTGATCTTCAGATTACCTGCATACTTGGGTCACTATCAGTTTTTATACCTCCATTTCTCTGGTAAAAATATTGCAGAATGAATACCCACGTGAACCTCTTAGAAACCCACCTCTTCAATTATGATTTCTCACTTACAGGACCTGTGCTTGTAATTTTAAATCTGGTGTTCAGTGTTCATTCTTGTTTCCTCTATTTTTTTAACTGTATTAAAATACCTTACATGTTCCCGAATTTATTATATCAGAGCTACTACCCTAACAACCAAACTTGTAATATCACAAAAAGCTAATCATCAAATTTATTGGGCAAAATTGATTTTCTGTAAATCTGTGTAACTGGTATTAGTTGTCTCATCTACTTTTAAATCCTATTGTCTCTCCTTTCAGGTATTCTGTTATATTGACTAGGATTGTTGCCCTACTGATGACTCAGTATTTATTTATTTTAACTTGCTTCAGAAGGTATTGGCACAGTATTAAGTATCTTTCTAACCTTTGGAATTTTTCTAATATTCAATAAGTTATTGAAAGTTGACGTATTTTCTGATTTGTGTAACTCCTTGAACAAAACTTTCTGATGTTTGGATACAATTTTTCAGGATTAGATTTTTTTAAAGTATTTTTATTTTGTTTAGATTTAGTTATTTATCATCCTTCTCAGTTCCAGATGATAGAAGAAAAAGCTTCTTGTCAGCATCTGATTTAACTATAGTTTTCATCTTTTTTTTCAAACTGAAACTCAGCAAGGAAATTTTTAACTAAAACTTCCTAAATAAAATATGCAAAAATGTTCTAAAACAAAGTCAGAAATGGAGCTGTAAGTTAAGTAAAGTTACCTAATCAGAAGATATAAACAGAATATTTGGATAATCCCACAGAGGGATAGTGACTGTCCAGTTTTACTGATTAAAAGCTAATCTACCATCATCTGCAAGATTTCAGAAAAAAAATGCTGTTCTGCAGTGTTACAAATCTGTTACAGTCTCTTTTTTAGGACCCATTTGCATCCCTAAAAATATGAAAAGAAAAAGGAGTTCAGATCACATGAATCGCAGTCCCAAACACCCTCATGAAGACAAGCTGATTCAGTTTCTTTTCCAGGAAAAATGTCTATCTAGGTTTATTTTTTCAATTACATTGAAACTCTGATTTGTAATACATCTCAATGGAGCAGTTACAGAAGCCCTGCAAGCAAACACAAGCTGCCCTTTGTCCAAGCACATTGTTAAAATGACAGCAGGATCACCTGGACACCTTCCTAGAGGCAGTGAATTGGTGTGAATTACTGATATCACATGCACACCTTCTCTCTCCAGCCGTGGAGATGAGAGGAGAAAAGAGGGGTCTGCGGGGCTCTCTACAAGGGCTGTGTCTCTCTCAGGGCTGAACCCAAGCCTGCTGTGATCCTGCATCTGCCACAGAGACTGCCGTGTGGGATAGCATAGTCTTCAATCACATCACATTCATCACATCTCAAGCACTACTGAAGTTCATAGGCAAATGGCTAAGTCAGTTAAGCAAGACCCCTATTAAATGTATTTTTTTACTTGCTGCATAACTTATTTAAGGGAAAGTGACATTTCTTTTTATTTTGATGTAACAGTTTCGCTTAAACCCTGGGGCACATTGCTCCCAATTTACTAAAACTTCTATGTATGTAGAATGCCTAATATATTCTTCCAAGGGTAACTTTTTCAAAGTGTAGAAGTTAGCTTAGTTACCATCAAAGCAGTAAAATCCGGTATTTCAATTTTCCTGTTAAGGCTTTATTAAGTCATTAATTGTGCTAGTGCCAGCAGGGTATCTTGCAAATTTTAAGAACAAAGGCAGTTATTTTGTAATATGCGCATTCCAGGACATTTAAATTATTGACCAGGTACGTAAATAATTGATGGCTCACAAAAGTATCAGTGTAAGAGCCCTGGAAAGCATTGCATGCATTTGCCAGGGAGATGGTGGGGTCAGGACTTCTGCAGCAAATAATGATTCATTCTTTCCTCCCGACTCAAATGCCATTATCCTGCTCAGCTGCGTGCACAATGCGTTTAAGCTTCAACCAAGGAATAAACCCTTGACTCAGGCACTAAGTATGAGAAACATTGTGTAGAGGTGCCTTTTAGTGATAAACACATGAGATTTGTTTTCATTTCTTTCCTGGCCCCAAGATAAAGTGTCCTTGGAAATGAAGAAACCCTGTGAATTTCTCGAAGTATGAACTGGCAAAAAGAAAACAACTGTGTCTGTTAAGGAAAACTGACCACTACCAAAACTGACCATCTCACTGACACTGCTCTGTGCCATGCTTCCCATGGACCTGGCAGCTGTGCCCTGGTGCAGCCATCATAGGCAGGACCCCACTATGGGTAATGCCACGGCTGCTCAGAACGGCGCAGAGATGTCTGTTCTTGCAGGAGGGTGTGGGAACATGCCCCATATCCAGCTTGTGTGGAGTACAGGAACAGAGGTGTTTTGGGCCGTGTGGTCCCCAAACAACAGTGTGGTCCCTGTTGGCCAGCTGTAGTGCCAGAGTCTCCCTATCGAGGGACACCAAACCATCAGTGGCATAGGAGGAGTCCGTAGGCAGTGCCCTGTACAGGCAGGCTGAGTTCCCATCCCCACACTGTGTCTTTGGCATGGGTCTTGCCAGGGCTGCATATGTGACTGCCATTTGGGTGTCCTTTGGAGCCAGCCAAGGCAGGAACGTGGCTGTGACCCAGCCAGCGCCTGGGGTGGTCTCCCCTAAGACGCAGAGGGACGTGATGTGGGAAGCTGGGTCAATGAGCTATGGATCCACAGCACTGTGCACCAGCAAAATGTGTGCTGCACATGCATGCACATGCACATACATGCTTCATACGTGCAAATATGTATGAAATTGACCAGCAAGATGTAATATCCAAAGCATATAGGTCACTTGAGAGGCAAACGCCCTCTGTCCAGCCTCTGGAGTGGGAAATTCATCCCTTTTCCTCATAGCTCAGAACTGCAGTTGAAGCCATGGCCTCATAAATATTGAAACATTTTTTTTTAATTCAGTTTAAGTCATCATTCTTTGTGGCTAATGTTTTTCCTCCCCTGGCTTTTCCACAGGCTTTCTGACCCTTTTTGCATGTACCATGTTTAGCTTGATGCCTAAGATGTAAAAAGGAAAGCACTGAAACTAGAGGTGATAGGTGACCTCAAAGTAGAGGTGCAAGAGCGTGACAAAAGGTGACCTGAGATCACTCTTGGCAGTGGGGTGCTCCAGCAAAGGGTGAGAAGAATAAAGAAAGGCCAGTGGGAAGCCCAGAGGAGACAACATTAAGTGAGGTGTGAAACCCTTTATTAGGAAGAAGATACAGTGTGTCCTTCATCACCAAATGAGAAAAAGGAACAATTTAAAACTCAGGAATGGTGTGGGAAGGTGAAGTGTAAAGAGCGAGCCCAAAAGTGGTAGAAGCAGAGAGTACCTGAGGGGACCAGCAGCTGCAGCAGTCAGGGTCAGTGCTCACCCAAGGCAAAGAAGCCTCGCCATGCACCTTCCTCAGGGTCAGATTTTCTCTGCACTAGTTATTTCCCTCTTAAATCTCTCCAGGTCATCCTCTCCTTTGTCTTTTAAGTGCAACACTCCAAAAGAGACTCAACAGAGTACCTTAGGACTGAAAAGAGTGAAGTTTTGCCTCCCATCTTTCACAAATGGTATCCTTCCCAGTGTCCCCAGGCTTACATATCTTCGTGCATAAGAAAGTTTGGACCTATTTTACCCCCTAGGTGTCTTACCAGTCATGTGCTCCTCATTTTGTACTTGATTTTTCTCTCCTTGTGCAATGTAGCATTAGCAATCCTTCTTGATGAATTTCTTCATAGTGATTTCATACCCTCCCTCCAAGTTATTATAAATCACTTTTAGCTCTAACCCTGTGTTCCAAAACATTTACAACTTACAGTTAGGTGTCATCCACTTTCCGTACTATCATTTAGTTGTTAATGAAAATATTGAGCAAAAGAGAGCAGATACTGCTAGGTCTCTGCCCAATAGTCTCTCTCCCCATCTGACAGTAATTCATCAGTAACTCCTGTGCTAAAAGCAGGTTTTCAACCGCTTGTGCCCATACCTAAGGCTGGTTACAGCTAGACTGTGTTGCTAAAACTTGTTTGTGGGGATGTCATGTGAGGTGGTTGTAAGTCATGTATATAGCTTTCCCCTTAGTCCACAAGGCCTGTTACCATATATATAGTGGTTAGGACACTATATTCTTCTGGCATAAGTTCTTGACAACAAAAACAAACGATTTGGGCTGCTTGCTTAATCCCTTTGTCATCTTCTGGGTACATGTGGACTGATTGTTCCCTTGTTTTCCTGGGACACTGGTCAGTCTGTTCTGTAAATCCCAGGTCCTCCTTTGTATCACATCTGCCCTCTGTAGATCTCTCCACTCTTCCACACAGTATTGAAAATAATTGGTAGTGATTTGAAGCCTCAGCCAGAGTCTTGTTAGAGTTTTGACAATTGCCACTTCTTCCCCAACTCTGGGAAGGTCAGTGATTACTCACAGCAAATAATCCAGTTGTAGATAAGAAACAATCTCAAGCAGATGGATATGAGAAAGAGTGAGGGGAGAATAGGCTTCTTAATGACAGAAGAGTGTTTTGATAAGGTGATCATAGCATGACACATAGGAAAACTGTTTAAAAAACCTGCTGTGAGAAGGTGGGTCTTTCTGGTCATCTTTCTTTTTGCTAACTGCTGTTTTCAGGTACAAAATGAGAAATATGATTTAAACCTTCCTCTCCAGAGATTTTTTTAAATTTTGAAGAATCCTGAATCTCTATGTTTTTCAGGGGGTTATTTTCTCAGTCCTGGTTATAGATGTTGTCCAGAAGTTCCTCAAAGTCAGGGAAATTGATGGTGTTTGCATTCACTCTGGGCCTCAAATTCCTCCTAGACCTAGGGATTCAGCTGAGGGCAGACATCACTGCAAGAGTATCAGGAGGGAAAATAATAGTGTACTTAAAATATATAAAGACACTGAGGTAATGAGCAAATTTGAAGCTAGCTATCTCTGATTCTGAAGAGCTTTTCTTAATCTGAAGTGCTTATACATGTATCCTACATATTTTCAGAAAAATGGAAAATAGGTGTCACCTAATGTGTGTTATCTGAACATGACCTTGCTAAGTCTAAGCTAGTTGCCCTAAGCTTTGTTTACATCAGTGGAGAGAAACAGGCTCCTTTAGAAGGTAATTCATTAGACTCACTTTATTTACATCCCTTTATAGGTCATTCTCTTGAGGTACCTTATCTCTGTATTGAGTATAAGTGGAGCCCAGGATGGCGTGAGTTACTTCAAGATGTCCAGGTTAGATAAGACAACTGTTCATTAAGCATGCCTGAACTTGCTTTAAGAAGTTCTAAGAGATTTTGGGTTATTTCAGTCTTTGATTTTAAAAATACAGCACCAGCACTAATAGAAGAGCCAATGAAAGCAAGTTAATACACTTTAGTTGGAGGCTGTGGGGCCCAGCAGGATTCAGAAATATTCAAATTTCATTCTTCTGAAAGGCAAACTAATTACCATTGTCAATTTCAATGTTACAAAGCTTCAAGCAAATGCAAAAGCATTTAAAGATCAGCTATTTATGCTTTGCATTCAGTACAGAAGTATCTGAACATTGGTTTTCCTAATCTTTTATGCCTACTTTATTGTCGTATGTTGTTTGACATTCAGGAAATAACACAATGTTTTAATCAACAGTGTAAGATTGCATTAAAACTTGATGGCCCATGGCTTAATGTCAAAACTGAGTAATTAAAACTGTGGCATAAGTCATAGTTGGAGGCAAGTTCTGGTAAGATTTCTTCAGCAAAACAAGGGAACCTCCAGGACTTATCCACTGACATCCAGGGACATAGAGGTGGAGGACACACTTGTATTGCTTTCCTCTCTCTGTCTTGAGCTGTGTAGTGAGCCCAGCAATAACTAAACCTCCAAACAGTCATACATAATGTAGTACAGCACTCATTCCAGGGTGCAGCCCATGCTGATGATAGTAGTGAGACCATTGCCTAGCTTGCCAGACACATTATCTGTTGGGCTGGTAGTCCTGTAACTGGAATAAACAACAAGAATAGTGTTACTGCTAAATATCAAAGCCGCTTCTGGTGCAAGAGAGAAGGAAAACTCTGCTGTGACCACCCCCACATAGATATCATATGTCTTTGACAAGTTGATGGGAGGATTTTGATTACAACCAAGAAGAAAATCCATACTCAAACAGCCTGGTATGAGATAGGTTTCCTATTGTGTCCTGGAGCCCTCTTCCTCCTTTCTCACTGTCACAGGACACCTCATATGTTAAATGTGAAAGTTGCCTTAATCTTCAACTTTGCTGTCATGTCCAATATAAAGCATATTTTAAAACTCATATCTAGGGTGTCTCATTTGTAACATCTTCCAGATGTATATAATAAAGCAAAAAAACAGTTCTGTTAGCTTCAAAGAACATTGCCTTCCTGGAAATATTTGTCATCCACATGCTTGTACCATGGAGGTCTCCTAAGTTTTCCTACGGTATGTAGCGGTTAGAATAGAGAGTGTTGTGGGAAGAAAAAGATCACACCATTTTCTCTTTGCCAGCTCTGCTTTTCATAATGTTATCATCTCAGAGGTATGGAAGTGTTTGAAAATGAAATCTTTGAAACAAATACCCATGTGGCAATGTCCTTCAAAGGAGTCAGGGAGTGAGATGACATAAACATGACTCTGAGGACAGTGTGTCACAGAGTCCTGAAATTTGGCCGGATCTTAGGAAGAACTGAGAGATGCGAGGCTACTCTGGTGATGTGTTTAATGATGGGGCTGCATTCTCACACACCTCTGGGGCTGCATTCTCACCAGCAAATTGAACAGAGTACTTAGAGCTCTTCCTTTGCGAAAGGTAATCATATTACCTAAAAGAAAAGCTCTCTCTGTAATGTTCCTAATCCTCCTGTAGGATTCAATGTACATGCATTTTGCTTCTGAAAAATGGCTTTTTTTAAAACTGAAAGACAAGACATGCTTATGGTTTGTAGCACAGCAGCTTAGCATCCTGAAGATTCTGTCTCTCTTCCATAGAACATTTCCTCAGGTCACTGTCTTAAGGAGTTCACTCAGTTTTCAAAATCATTTGGACTTGGATATGGATATTGGTGATCATCCAGGAAACTAATAAAATCCTGAGAAAAGTGTACTTTTGTTCATACAGTGTTTGCTTCCAGTTGTACCTTCCTCATACAGACTGAATAAAGATTTTGTTTCTTCAAAAGGAAAACTATGGCAGGGAAAATGAAACCTACAGTCCATATCCCTTTCGTTGTTCAGTGTAGAATGATTAGGAGTGGAGGAGCAGATATCTACCACTGCACCCAAACCTAACTGAAATTAATGCGGTCCCTCTTCTTACCACTTCTTTTTTCTTCATGGGATGTAGCTCTGCCCTCTGCCTATCTGGCTGTTTCTGCTGTTTAACAAATAGGGAAGGAAGAATCATACCTCTGATCTCTGAGACCTTTCTCAAAGAGGTTCAGCCCTGAACACGAGATTCTAGTAACCTTCAGAAAAGGAGATTAATTATTCACTTCACATATGCATTAGAGATACTCCACAGTCAGTCTTCAATTTCTGTATTCCGTATGAGATGGGCAGAAGAGATGAAGTAATTATGCACTGAAATTTAAAGCACAGTTCACCTCATCAGTCTGTAGCATCAGAGATAAGAAGTCCACCCTGAATAAAAGATTGTCCTGCTGTAATAGCATTCATTTGTTGATTCATGCCGCTCCTTGTACAGAAAGATCATCCAGGAAAGAAAAATCTGATTTAGAAAACACAACCAAATGTATTTACCTAGCAACCAACTGGATTTATTCCAGTATTTGCTGAGCCCCCTGTGGAGTAATTCTTACTGATTGGTAATGGAACCTATCAAAAGACCTTTTCCAACTGTAGATGTGCTGTCTGTGAGACTGCAGCTTGTGAGCTTGTGAACCTTATCATGCTCCATTCCTGGAAACCTTTCTGCTCCTGAGATCAAAAGAAAAATTAAAAGTGTTTCATGATTTTCTTGTCCTTTTCATATGCTGGTATCTCTTAGCTCAAATAATTTAGATGCTTCTGAAGTGAAGTTGGCAAAGGCTTCAGAGTGGGAGAAATTATTTACTTGTGTGTACAGTTTGCTACCAGGTGGTATTCCAAAAAAATAACCATGCTAATTATGGGCTGAGATAAGGTCTATGTAGTCTGTCTTAAGTTAATCATAATTTGGGTTCTACTGGGTTGATTTCTGACTTTCGCAACACCATTAAAAAACAAAAACAACAATAAAAAACCCAACCTCTTTTGTAATTCAGAACGAAGGTTCAACAGGAAAGACTTAAAGGTCCTTGTACTGAGAATGGCTGTACCACCTGACTACTCTGCATGTAGAGCTGCAGTCAGGTTTTGCCTGACAATCTCCGAAAGTTGTCTTGTAATGGCCTCATAGCACCAATTTTTACCCTGAGACCATTTAGATATCCATGCTGACAAGTAAGCAGATTCCAGGAAATGCAACCCCTCCCCCCCCGCCATGGTAGTATTTGGAGTTACTCACCCAAGAATGGGAAGAACACACTGAGGGTATTGCTAGAAGATTACTGAATGATCTAATTGAGAGAGAGAGAGTGAGCAGAAAGCTGATGTAACAGGAATGATGGGAATAGACATGTCTGAAAATACTTGAAATTTATGATATTCTCACTGAGTTTATTTATACTCTAGAGCATCACAATTTATATTCATACAGCCTGGTAGGTTTAAATTTTAAATGAAGATGGCTTAGAATTATGAATAAGGCCATTTAGTATTGCCTTAATAATCTTTTATTGCATGGAACAACTTCTGTAATTGCAGAGGGGAAAAGAACTCCGAGCATTTGCATTTGAGTAATTGATGGGCAACTTACAATGTTTGTTTTCTATTTTCTGGGGAGAAATGAAAGGGCCCTAATTCTGTTGCTGGCATTTGTTTTTCTCTAATGGGATTTTCAGAATCTGGTCTCATTGATCCAGAGTAGTACACAGAGCTTATAAAAGTAACCAGCTAGTTTGAACCTTGGAAGAAGGAGATCATGGAATTTTGTGGGATGAGAAGTGTGACTATAGTTTGGGCAAAGCAGTTTGTGCACACTTACTGCTGCTCTGTGGAGCTCTCAGATCCACTGATCGAAATAGAGTTGCATTTTGCACTTGGTTCTAAGGTTGCAACAACCCAGCCACAAACCCTGATTACCAGATATACCCTGGGAATTAGAAAATGAGAAACAGGACTGAGAAAGAGTTCTTTAGAAAAACATGCTGCAATTCCTGTCCTTTACATGGAGAAATACACAGTCTCACTGGTAAGTGTGACTGCTGAATCAGAGCAAGTACCACACAGAATGGGAGGGTCAGATTGACTGGCATCATCCTGACATTGCAAAGTGGCATTCAAATGCAGTAATGAAAATTAAAAATTGTAGTGAATCAGAACATCACTTGACTTGATTTATGTTAGAATTTTTACTTGATACTTACAATGCTGGCTTTAAATCTCTAGATGGATTTAGTTTTCCATCCGGGTTCCTTCAGGTCAAGGCTAAATTGTGTTTTACTGGTGCTGCACATCCAGTTTTTGTTTGTGGATAAATATTATGAGTGTTCTTAGCCTGACAGTTTTCATAAGCACTAAATAGTTCTTAAAGTTTTAATTTATTTTGGTCAACGAATGAGGAAAATGGAAAAGAAAAAGAAGCATGAGGCAGTATTGATATTCAGATTTCCCTAATGTAAATTAATATTGCAGAAAAAATACTCTGGTTGAATAAGAGCTTGAAATAGTGCAATGTGGAAGTGGCAGAAGGTAAAAAACACCTAATGAAAGGCATCTACAGTGATAGAAGTTACATTTTAATAAGGCACAAAGCAGAATTTTCAAATTCCTCTCAAATGCCCAAGTATCAGGAGCCAGGGGGCTTACTTTTATTATAACACATTGTGTTTCCTAAAAGAGCTCAGAAATTAATTAACTGTGATGCATGACCTCTTGTTTATATATTTGAAGAACTGAAGCTTTTAACTATGACATCAATTTTTGAAGGTGTTTCAGATGAGATCTGGGAAACTATGAATAAATGCATCTGCTATGTCTGTACCAGGCAAATCACTAGGACCTGCACTAAAGAAAACAGTGTATACATGCATGAACACAATATATAGGGAAGAGCAAACACTGCAAAAACAGTGGCAAAAGCCACTGATACATTTCCTCCAAAATGTATCATAGCTTTTTCTCTGAAAAGGTCAGCAGGAACATTGATATAGGAGATCCAGCTGCTTAGACTACCAAAAGCAGGCAATAAGACTTTAAACCAGGCTGTTGTCAAATATAACTAGCTAAATGAAGAGAGCAGTTAGGAGTCTTAGATAGTTTTCAAGCTGAAAGCCAAGCAGCAGAGGTTTATATAGCTTTATGTTGGTGTGGAGTAGGGTTCAAGGTCAGTGAAAGTGAAGGGTGTGAACAGGCAAAGTGACCAAACTAGCAGTAAGATATTCAGGATAGCCCTTACCTTTGTAAGGGCTAAATGTCAAGGATCTAATACTGTGCAGTAAAACGGCAGGTGAACATTGACATAGATAAATAAAAAGGGAAAGCAAAAACCACTTCTGGTTTTACAGTGTTGAAATGTGAGCTGCCCTTTTTCATGCAGAAATGAGACACTGGGGTTATCGCAGACATTACTAGGAAGCTTTGAAAGGGGAAACTAAACAGTTGTTGGGTTTTTTTGGTCATTACGTTGTTGCATACTCCTGTTGTGCTCCAGCAACCATGTTCCAGCTCCCAGAAAAGGTATTAACAGAATTGCGAAAGGCAGAGAAGAAGGAGCAAAGGGTTGAAAGCAAAAAAGAAATGACTAAATAACCATGGACTTTTCAGCCTGGAAGCCAGATGACTGAGGGAGGGTCTGGCAGATATCTGTAATATTGCTAGCAGGTATGAGAATAAAGGCTGAGGAGAAATTGCTTGTTGTATCTTGCAGCGCAATAGATAGGAGGCCCCAAATAAAGCTTGTATGTGACATGTTTCAAACAAACAAAACAAATAATTTTTAGGAAACATGCAAATAAACTGGGGAACTTTTGATGCAGGACATTGTGGAAGTTAGAGGTTTATACTTGTTCAAAATGCAACTGGACAAAATCTGGGGGAAAAAAATATGCAAAGATGCCAGCTTTCACTCCAGAGTCCCTTGAGTAGTGAACTAGGGCATGTATCAATGAAGCATCCAGGTACAAATACAACTGCACTTGGGCATCAGTGTGGGCCAGCGATGGAGGCAAAGCAATGGGGAGTATAATCCTGTGAGCTCCCCAAGCCTGACTGTTCTTCTGCTTCTGTGTCACTGTTCTTCTGATAATGAAAAATGCAAAACCAGTGAATGTGTTTTGCCTGTAATCCAGAGATTAGACCTGATGCAAAACAAACTTTAGACTCAGGAGTGCATTCAGACCATGTGACTTCTAGTTATGGTTTGCTGGGGCTGGAGTCACCCCAGCACATCATGCTGTTAAAAAGATAATTTCCCTGTGTTTGCCATTCTATTTGGTAAGTACTGTGCAGCATGTCTCTGGCACTGAAATGTTAAGATACTCATTTTAAATGTCCACCAGTTCTCACAGACTGAGCCTGAGAAAGCTCAGTGCTTTTGTTTTTCTCCCCACTGAAGCTAAGAGATTATAGCATATAAATTCAGGTGATAAGTAGCTTCTGGGAAAGTGCACAAGAAGAGAGGATGTGAAGCCTATTAGGAAAACAGAGTTTTAAATGGGTTTTGGTTTTCCTCTTACAAATCTGTGGTGAGTTGCCTTTTTATACCTTCAGGTGTGGAAGAACAAAAATTCAATAGTCCTTTAAAATGATAACCTCAGACCTGTGTTTTACGCTATACCAATTTTGAGCCACAGCAACTAATACTTGAACTAGACTCGTTATTTACCTGCCACTATATAACATGACTGAGTGCTTCCTGCTACAGCTGAAGTAATTGTTTCCAAGTTGCAGTCCTAAACATGTATTTCCTTTTCAGCAGATGCTATTAAGTGCAGCAGCGGGAAGTTCAGCCTACACTGATTGTGGTGACTCCCTGCACAAACGAGCTACACCAAGGTGAACTCTACACCCATACTACTTCTGATACATAAACCAGCTCATTTAAAGCTTCCTTGGCCATCTCTTTTTCTTGGAAGTCTGACACATAGGTATAATGTCAACTGAAAAAAAGCAACCAACAACATAACCGGAAATGAAAGCGATACCCTGCTGAAAACTGCAGGCTTTCTCTTTAGTGTCCTCATATACAGCCAAGTTTTGCTGCAGCAATAGCACTCTAGGATTAAAATCCTGGGTCATGGGTAGGGCCACAATTTACAGTGGCTGCAGCAGATGGATCAGACATATTATGTAGACCATGGCTGCAGAGGGAAAGAGGAGGATGCTCGGTATTATACAGCAGGACTGGAGATATAGAAAGTGCTCATCTTCCTGCTGCATTGAAAAAAGAGGCAATCCTGGCTAGGTGTTAAGCACAGTTCCTAGTAAGAGCTAAAATTTTTTCACCACAAATGTTGGCATAACTTCCAGCTACCCAGGAAGATTGCAGAAAACAACTGAGAATGGAGGGTTTGAAGCTAGATACAGAGCTGTCATCTGCAAATGATAGTCACAGAGTGTGCTGGAAGAGCAGTTAGTGTAACAGATCCACTTGTAACATATTTTTGCCTTTTTTTCCTGTGCTGCTTGCTGCTTTTTCAGTGTTTTATATGAGGTCTTTGTTACCCTGATGTGCCAGCTAAGTTCCTATATAGATCTCATTGTTCTTTAAAGGAGCATAAGGGAAGATGTTTTGGTTGATTGGGGTCAGGTTCCGCCCACCCCACACCACCGCTTTTTTTTTTTTTCTATTAATAAAAAGAAGCTGTGGCACAAAGGAACAGGTCCAATTTTGCTCATTCCCCCCAACCTTGTCATCTTATGTGATGACATGCATTTGTACTCATACAATAAACAGCACAGCTATTGCCAAATTTAGCTCTGTGCACCGAGGTTTACCATGGTCTGCTGCACTCTCCATACCCGTTAGCCACTTCATTCAAAGCTCTTAGCCATCTATAATTTCCTAGATGTCAGATCTTGTGTTTGCCACACAAAGGCTGACATATTCCTTTTGTTATTTACTTTCACAGTTGGATATTCATTGTTTTGACAAGTTATTCCAGTCACTTTCTGAATACCAGTTCAGGTAGAGTGAAGGAGTCTTCTTGCCATCATCAGGAACAACAAAGACACCAGGTAGGGACAGGACAGGAGATACTGTTGGACTGTGCCTTTTTCCTTAATGGTGCAGAAACACAATTTTTTTTTTTTTTTTTTTTTTTTTTTCCTTCATGTTGGAAAATTCCTGTCAAGCAATCTCTTTGGAGTAACAGTAAATGCCCACTTAGGGAGTGTGACCCATATTGCAGCTGGTCAGAAGGATGGCTTGCTATGCAGTGTGCATGATTGAAAACCTCTTCTGATGCCTCCCCTCCCCTTATTCCCCTACCCATTCAGTGATAAATTAGTCACAAACTGAGAGCAGAAACATTCTCCTATTGCTTGACTCCCCTCCGTTCACAGCAGTGCTACTCTATATGCCTCAGTCTACGCCCTCCCATGGCTGCAGGAGGATTTTTTCGATAAAATATGCTTAAGTTAAAACTAAAAGTCAACACATTATGTGTCCTGAAAAATTATTAGTAATATTAATGGAAGCAAATTGCTTTTACCACTTACCATTACCTCCTACTTTCTAAATCACATCTTAAGAACACACCACCGATGGTGCTCTTTTTTCAGTTCAGCATTGACAGATGTCGTTGGAATAAATGTCTTGACAAGCAGTTGTCATACCTTTTTTTCCTCCTCCTTTAGATAGTAACTGACGACAGAAACGCCAGTTTTCCCACACACTGTGTCATATGTTTAGAATGCATTATGTATTAAATTACTTTACTTTGAAATAAATGGTACAAACTAGCTGGCATCTCTTTGATTACTCCTGAGGAAGCTAAACATGATATGCATGCAGTTATAAACTATCCATAAGCAATTTGCTCAGTTTTCAAGAGTGAATGCTCAGCTGTGTTTCACTTCCAATGTAGTCTTGTTTAAAGCTCACATTTAAACATGAATGTAGTAGCACATGGGGAAAAAAAAAGGCTACTAATGTATATTGTTCGTGTTTCCACAAATTTGATTAGTTTCAGTTTTTGTATTTCAAGTAAGAGAATGAAACATAGAGCTAATTAAAATAACAGCAACAAATTTCTAAGGATTTTTAAAGTAGGGTCTAAACCTATATAGTTTTAAAACTGTGTTCTCTTGAAAACAAATGTAAATTCTAACTTTTAATGGCATTTTGCCACTTTGCCTTTAAGCACTGATTTTTCTCTATCAACAACCAAAAGACTTTCGTAAGAAAGGGGAAATGGAGAAACTGTCTCTGCAATCAGAGCTCGGCTTTCTAATCGTGAATTGCCCTGGTTCCATGGATAAATGTTGATAATACTTTCTTGAATTTTATAATGACACTACTTACTAAGTTGAGGTCTTTATTAAAATGACACTTAAAAAAGACCTAGACGAATAGATGTGATAAAGCTCATAGTAAAGTTGGGGAAATACTTTTACATGAAAGAAGATCCCAACATGAAAAATACAAATAAGAGACCCAAAGCCTGGCCCTGCAGAAATGGTCCCCACTGATGTGAGGAGATTGGCGGCTGTGCTTATCCAAACACCTGTGAGTAGAGATGTTGCAAAGTAAGTGGTTAGGAAACTGTCCAGTAATTACATCCCCAGTGTGACTGCCACAGTATGTCTTTAAAAAGGCTGTAAATGGCTGTTTCCTTGATTATCATCCAGGCAAGATTTTGGGAGACACATTATCAAAGCTACCTCTTAAATAAACTGCAGGTTAGTATGGTTCAAGGGTAAGATTACAGATGATAGAATTTCAGGTGAACACAAAGAAGGGACTTGGAAATTGAAAGGGAAGAAATATTTGAGCAACTGAGACTCTCTCCTGAGCTTCTATCTTGAGGGATGGAAGAAAATGATGAAAACTCAGGTACAGCTGGTCAGATAGACACATAGAGATTAGTTAAGGTTAAACGTGTTTCTTTCATTTCTGTATTTATAAAGCCTTTGAACTGCTTTATTGCCTTTGGCTTCTCAAGTAAACGTAAAAGCAAATGAAAGTACTTATCCTGGCTTGTGCTAAGAGTGATTTTGGGATATTAATTAACATCATGTTATTCCATGGTTATGATAATCTCTGAACCACACAAGGACCCAGGCACTTCAGCGCTTTTAACAAAAGCAGGGAAACTGAAATGGGGTGCATTCGCTGAAAATGTTGCCCAGTCTATTTGAAAGTTGGTTCCATGGTGTTTTAGTAGAATGTGTCTCTTCAAATGGCAATGTGGAACAAAAAGAACCTGCTGAACCCCAGGGAAATCTGTAATCAGGACTTGCCTTGAAAATTATAATCGATATGTTGTAAACAAACGTTCAGGAAACTCTGTCTTGGAGAAAGTAATAAGCTGCTCCCTGCTTGTGTTCAAGGTTTTTTAATCTTCTCACTTTCACTTCACCATTCAGCGACCTATAGAAGAAGTACCCCGGCCCTTCTTCTCACTGGTCATTCATTGCTGCCAAACAGCTCTAGGATGGCCTGGCGCCCTTCAACATCACCAAACTCTAGGTGGAAATACACACTTTCTCCTTTCTTTTTGTTCCTGTATATTTGCTTGTACAAATTGTTCACCTGTATTGTTTGTTTGGATTTTGTAAACAGATGATTTTATTTGCTTTCTGTTTAACCTTGCTTGCCTTAGAGTGATTTTAAAGTAATCATCTGAACTCTTACAATCCTTCTGGCACTCTTAAAAATAAGATACTGGCTGCTTTTCAAGTTCACAAACTCTGTACTATATTCCATAGGCTATCTAAATTCAAAGAGGCTATGTCTCTACCTGCCTAGTTGGATAGTTTGAGAGTTGGTTAAAAAGGGTTTCGGGAGAAGAAATGTTTCCCACTTAGGGTTGTCAGTGAGGAAAGCTCTCTTGCATGTAGCAAACAAGGAGAACACCACCTCATCTCTAAGGGCAATTTAAATTTCTCCTTAATAGACTGATTTCTCTTCTGAAGGGAACATCATGTGTGTTTTGAACACAGGACAACAGTTCCTCAGTAAGTATTGGCCATGACTTTACTGTAAATGCATTTACAGTTCCATTCTTTTAGGTCATCTTTTCTTAATTTAACCCATTTAAACTATGGAGGAAAAGGAAAAAAAAGAGTTGAGAAGGCTGTGATAGGAAGGCAGAAATGAGATAAATACAGCTTTAGGCTAGCTAATTGGGCAGAGCTGATAATAGAACTGTGGCAGCATGACATTGGAGTAAGAGAATTTACCCCAGTCTAAGAGGGGGTTGCAGCCTGTGTTGTGCTCAGTATGACTTCAGGTACTTTACAGGCAACACCTGAGCCAACCAGCCTAGGCACATCTATTTAAGCTGCACTGTAGCAACTCACATAGGAGTAGCACTCATTTAATGGGTTGAGTTTTGAATATTCATACGGAGTTAATTCTGCTTCCTGGAAGATAAATGGAGTGTGACTTTCGGCTCCAATGACCAGCAATCACTCACGCCAACCTTGAATAGTCAGTAAGATAGTATGTCTTGGAGTATTTTATATGGCAATTTTAATATAATATTTGGAGGGGGTGTGGATTATTAATTGGTGGGAAAATAAGCTAAAAGCTGCAGTAGGGAACTAAAGTTTAAGTAAAAATACAGTTGGTTAGCTTAATTGTCATTCACAGAGAAACTACATGCTTTTGGTAGCATGATACTGTTGAAATATTACTACATTACATATACTTATTACAGTGAATCAGCCTCCTGACTGGTCCATGGCAAATGAACAGACACCAAGTTTATACTTAGAAACCATTCACTCTCACAGCTGTGTATCCTGAAATCAGACACTGTGGAAGGAGGGGTGGTCAGTGCTTCTCTCATACATTGTATTGAATCTCATCATCTAACATCAACCACAGCTGGGAAGGGATGAGCATTAAAAAAATTACTTTCTAAGTATCAGCTGAGAAACCCTGATCATAGTGTTCAGATGGCTCTTTTCAGTGAAGTAATGAGATACAATATGTAAGAAGTAGGTATTATATACTGCAGTTGACTAAATCCTGATAAAGAGGAACCATTTTTACAATTCCCAGAAACTGGACTATTTACTTTGAAGCATTCCCCAAAAGTGGCCTTATGAAACGTAGCTGCTCCTGGTAGTGGTGATCTAGTTTCCTTCCTCTGGGTCTTGTGAAGCACAACGAAAGAGATCCCAGGCCAGATGCTCATGCGCTATAAATTGCTACCACTCTGCTGAGTCTTAGGCTTGCTAGGCCAGTCTTCACCACCTGACCAGTAGACCTAAATGATTTTGTAACTATTACAAACATTCAATTAGACTGGATTATCCTGTTTCATAGATGCATTTAATTCTGGAGTGGAGATTTAAAAAAAATCCTTAGCATAGGTACAAGAAAACCCCTGTTACGCTATACCCTTGAAAGTCCTTTTCATGAAGCTATAAATCATAATGCCGTAAAGGCAGCATGTATGGAAATTTGCTGATTATTCAAGATCCTGATCTTGCAGGTTAGTAAGCAACTTTAAAAGATTTATCTGACTAAATTAGATGTCTACAACTGAGCTACTTACCTTCAGCTGTCTTCATAGTGACAGAGATATAGTTGAAGATGAAAAAGATTCATGATAGGTAGGATTCATATAATCTGAGAGGAGATTTCTAAATTTAACTAGGAGGAAATGCTTCTTCAAAGTACCTATTTCCCTCCATCAGATATAAAGGACTTCCAGAACGTCTAGACATCTATAGTATAATTATCTACATCCGACCTTAAGTGAAATATCCCCCATCATTGGTGACGTCAAGATTTTGCCTGCAATCACAGTAACAAAAATGAATGGGAATCCATATAAGCGCAAATACCAAAACTGCCTAAGCTGTAATACTGCTGAGATGCCCTGTGATACTGTCTGTAGTTGCATTACAAACTCAAGAGAAGTAAAACCAGTTTATGAATACCCCCTTTCCCTCAAGTAGCCAAGTCAATGTCAACTACTGTAAGTGCAAAAGATCCCTCCAGTAGGCAGCTGTGTTGAGTTTTGTTTCTTGGACATGACTTCCATTTTCTTAAAATCCCCCACAAGAAACCGCAGTTATTTTCTATGAAGCTTCATTTGGAGCATGCCTTTTGTGAGTGGTCTCTGACTGCATTAATCTTAGTATTGGGTTTGAGTCTTTTAAATAAGAAGTACAGAATCCCCAGCTTTATTGCTTATCTGGCCCTGTTGCTGAAGGTAATGCTGAGACAGAGTCACAGATTTATGCTTTGTTTTGGTGCAGGCTGGAAGCTGCTGGCTTACGTCTTCTCATTCATAGCATCTTCATAATAAAAAAAGTACTGTCAGTCTATGGCTTTGGATGTCTGGGATGGAATAGTTTATTTCTATTGGTAAACTTTGCAAGGCTTACAGTGATGCACCTAGGGCTGGTTTTAGGAGGCAGCAGATATTAAACACTCTTCTGAAAACATTAGCAGATTTATTTGGTGCCAGGGTTAGATCTGAGAGTAGGATCTGCGTTTGGAAGATGAGTGCTGAAGAGGTAATTTTATCACTAGGTCTGGCCAGATGCTCATGTTTAGAACTAAGGAATGGTGCCTGAAAAGACAAATCAATAGAGTGCTCTGTGCAGTAGGTTTCACTTATGGTGTAGTTAAAACTATGCTTTGGCTTCATTTACTGGTCAGACCAGTCAGAGTTACAGATGCTAGATATTTATAGGTAACAAAAACTACTTTTGGAGAGAGACTGGTGTGGGGCTCCAATGGCAGTTTCAGGGGTTATAGTTAAGTCTGGGGTCAGTGTTTGGCTTCTCCTTAAGGTGATTGACATCTGGGTTGGGCAAACAGGCTTTTAACTGGGCCTGATGGAAAGTAGATATCAATGTGGCAGTTTAGGGTCAGGACTGGTAGCCAGAGGGGAAGAGCTCATTCTTTTTTCAAGCTGTGATAAGTATCTTGATACTCTAACTATGTCCAGACATCAGGTTACTATAATAGACAGCAGGGACAGAACAACAACGTTTAAGGGTGCAATACAGAAGGCACTGTGGACTAAGATACAGGCTTGTGCCAGGAGGCAAGAATATTTCATGCTTCTCTGCAGCCTGCATAAGTGTTTCAAAGATACAATCAATTATAAGGTTAGAAAAAGCAGAACTTGAAATACTAGTGTTTTGTATTTTGGATCCATAAGGGTGCCATTTCTAGGAATCAGGCAAGTGTAGATTTTGTAGACTCATACTACCGTCTGTAACTGTATCAAATGGAGTTTGGATTTTTGAGTACCAGGCCCTTATGAGTTTGGCTTAATTTAAGAACATGCAGACTGTCTAGGATGAAGGTCTATGCTAAAGGTGGAGAATGGTCTCCATATGACTTCAGCCTCCTCCAGAAGTCTATACACACATATATAAATGATGCCTGTGTGTGTGTAGTTTATTTATTTATTTTTTGTGTTTGGGTAAGAGGCTAATGATCTGTCTTGTGCTAGGGCAGGTGAAGTTATTAACTGCAGGACCTGGAGACATACACTTACGTATAGCTACAGTCTTCAAGGCTTGACCTTTGACAATGAGGACCATTACTAGAAGGGAAGAATAGCTTACAGTTTGGTGGGGTATTTTTTCTAGCTAGGCCTCTCTGTGTAAGACTAAAGCCTAACATTATGGGTGAAAACAAAGTTAAAATTTTAGTATGTAGAACTATATACATTTAGTATATAGGACTAGCCTAAGACCAAGTTTTGACAATGAGTCTTGTAAAACACTCAAATTTAGAATGAATAATAGAGAGGAATTGTCTCCCCACTACTGCTGTCCAGTAGCCACACACTAACCACATCCCTAATGCTGGTTTTACCAAGAGGCAAAACCCAGTAGCAGATGTATTCATAAGAACTTTGCTTCCTTTTAGTACCAGTAC
Organism: Strigops habroptila; assembly: GCF_004027225.2. Classification (NCBI taxonomy): domain Eukaryota; kingdom Metazoa; phylum Chordata; class Aves; order Psittaciformes; family Psittacidae; genus Strigops; species Strigops habroptila. The sequence continues at coordinate 16,421,264 of NC_044282.2, forward strand.
TCATCCTAATCTGTTAGACCTGACAAGATCCAAGGCCTCCAGTCTCTGCTCTCTATAACCCAACCTTAACTGTAAACATAACCACAACGGTAGCCACAGGCTTAATAATAATAAACAACTTATCCAAATAAGAAGAAGGATCATGGTTTCCTATTGGTAGTAGTCCAGTCCACAGGTATTTCAGTACCTCTAAATCAAACTAGCTCTTCAGTTGAATTTTGGCTTAATTATATAGCCCAGAGCTGCCTCTTCTCTTTAGTTCTCCCTTGAACTTAGAGTAACAAAGAAACCCACTCTTGCACATGACCCTCACATCTCACCCTCAGTCACTGAACCTTGCACCACTAAATTGAGATCTTCAGCCACTTTTCCATAGGTCTTATCCCCTCTCCAGACTTAATTTTTAGGTGTAAATAATTGTTCAAGAGACATAAAAATCAGTTTAGCTACTGAGATGGACTTGTCATAACTAGCCTTAAGCCAGTTTCTCTTTTCAGTATGAATCTCCATCCCACTCCTCTGCACATGACAGGCCCATGATAGAGCTGTTCCTGCTCTCAGAAATTGTAACCCTAAGGACTACCCTAACCTTTCCTCACAAGCATGTCAGAAGACTGAAACTAGAGGAAAACAAGCAGGACTTAACAAATGTCCTGGCAATTTGGTCCTTCTGGTCCAGAGCCTCATGCCTAAGCCCATCCTGAACTCAGATTTGCCTAGGGCTGGGGAGATCCCTGTTCCAGCAAGAACAATTTTAATTTCAGCATTGGTCCTTATTCAGACTCAGAGTGCCTTGTATTTTACTTTGACCTTCAGTTGCCTATTCTTTGCAATCCTATCTCCAACACCAGTCCTAGCTGTAAACCTAGAAAAGGCTAGAAATACTTCCCTAGACATGAAACAAAAACCGTATAAGCTATTCGGTCCTTGATCACATTTTCTTTCCATATCAGCGGGCTATACGGAAATGAGCTTTGCCTCTACTGCTGCATATGTTCATTCTTTATCTGTGTTCTGGCTTGTTTTCCTGCCCTATGAGTGACACCACAGTTGCTGCCCCACCTTTGTGTTTGGTCTTTCACCAAAGACATTATGTGGGAGAATGATGGGCTTAATTTTACAAACACAGAAGCTGTTCCAGGAAAGCACCTCAGATGAACTCCCTGCAGACCTCCTGGGCATCCTTTTTTTTCAGGAAGAAGATATGGACTAAGAGTTCCTGGGAGTCTTCGTGTTGAAGTTGTGTTAAAGATCTCTCAAGCTATTGTCCAAACTCTCTTTCTTCTTACCCTTATTTCTGGGTAATGAGAGTGGGAAATAAATATGAATGAGTATGAATTCATCCAGGCATTTTCTTTCCTTGAGTTCTTGTTCTTGGAAAATACTAATGCTTTTCATGGGATCCAGTACAACTGGTGCCTGGCTGAGGACAGGCAGAGCTGCATCAGCTTCCACGTGTGCTGCAGCCTCTCTGGCCCACCAGCTGGGCCAGCCAGACAAGGAGAGAGCTGGCAGCTCTTTGTGGAGGGAGCAAGCAAATCCCTACAGTGGAGGACTAGCTGTTGTGGTCTACCATCATACTTCAAAGGGCACAGACAGTAACACAGTCACCAGTCAGCTAGAGTGCAACTTTGTTCTCGATAGCTATGGGACATGTTAGATTAACTTTCTACCTGTTACAAATAAGCAAAACTGTAGTTAAATGAGAACTGATTAGATTTTACACATCACCATAGTGCATTCCGGATTCTTTTCTCGTGTCCTGGCAATGTTCCTTGATGTTGGATCCTGATCTTTTCTCTTTAGTTTTCTTCTTTTCTTCTCTTTCCTCATCAATCACTTTTTACAAGCTCCTATGTGCTACGCAAAACTGTTTTTCACATCCTTACAGTCAGATGTTTTATCATATCTACCACAGATATCTTTCTTTGACTTGGTATTTCTTTTAACTTGCTACAGTCTCCGAACTGCCTCTATCCAGTTTATGTTCTTACTGAGCTAGGTTAAATGCAAGCAAGAACTTTTCTGTTACAAGGTCAGCTTTTTCTCAGGTCGGTGCATAGCAGTTTATCTGGCCAGGTTGTTTTGGGACTCACAATACTATCTGAATAACAATGCCTCCCATTGCAGCTTGTGAACTGCTGTTTAGGAATCTCCAGGAACAGACTGTCCTGCAAACCTTGGCACATTAGCAAGAGAGAATTACAGACCCACATGTCTGCTCTAAGGACAGGAGTACTACTGGAGGGGGCCTTTCAGGTTTGTTTTGTCTGCAGGGAGTCTATTTACATGCACCAAAGCTTTGTGCAGTACAATCCAGTGCATAGTAAGTGGGAATGATTAGAGAGTTAACTTTAAAAGCACATTGTAGCTCTGATGTTAAAAGCTATTGTAGACTCACACAGGAATATCCTTAAACCTACTCTGGTAAGACCTAGCTGGACCAACACAAATAGAAGCCATTCTCCATCCTGACAATACCACTATGTTAGGGCAGGAGGCAATACACCTGCCTCCTCTGTCTTCCACACTGTCCATTTTGAACCTTCCATAATTCATTAGCAATAGGGTAGGAGCACCCCTCTCATTCCTCCTGTGAACAGCAACAGTTTTCTCCTGCTTCTCCTCTCAACTGTGTCCCTGCTCTCCAGCCCTTGTTACCTCACACCAACTCACAAGCAAACGAGCCTTGCTCACACCTGAGCCAAGCTTTAGTCCTCACACACAGATCTTACAGTAGCCCTTGCCATTTTCAGATCTAGCTGCAAACTTTGGACCCTATTCTCAGTAACCCTAAAACCTGCTCAACCTTAAAGCTAAAGCTAAACCTTCCATACCATACACTATTCATATCACCTTCTCCTTACCATAAATCACATTCTTCACTCTCTGCTTTCCTGAATACTAAGTCTTAACCTAGCCCTAATTCCAGTTTAAGCAGTAATCCTGTTACCACAGCATGATCTGCGCTGGCTTTATACCAAATGACTGCAAATCTTTTTGGACCTTGGTGCTTAATTTGTTTGTAAAAGTGCACTGTAGGTCACTGTATATAGTGCCATTTCTTTTCTCATTTTTTGCCAATTCTCTTATTGATGCCAATGAGCTAATAAAAAGCACGTGTAGTTTGGACTAACAGTCAGGTTGTTATGTTGGCTGTGGCAGGGACTAAGGGTTGGGGTGTTTTGTCATTCAAGCCCAACAGAACTAGAATTTGGAGGTGGAATTATGTGTCAAACTAGGGCAGCAAGGTTTGCATTTAACACTGGTTTTACATGTATCTCTGGGAAGTGCTGAGGGAAGTTTGGATGTAGAGGTAGGCTGTTATGTGCTGAAGAGATTGGTTTGCTGCCGGCTCCCACAGAGACTGCATGGGTGGTCCAGAAAGGGCTCTCCATGCAATGATAATGCCCACACCAGCATCCAGGGCTCCCCTGTGAGTAATGAAGGGACCTCATTTTTCCTTCCTTTGGTCGAGACGGGGGAGCAGTTTGGACAGAGACCTGCTGTGCCTGGCGTACCCTGGAGCACTTGGGTGCACTGCTGGGACTGGTAACAGTGAGCAGCATATAGATTGAGAACTGCTACAAGTTGCATTGTGGTGGTCTTATTGCAGATGCTTGTCTGAGAGCAGGTGAGGTGAGCACCTCCTTTGAGAGACATGGTAGCCAAGATTTTAACTCACAGAGAATTAATGTTTGTGCCATGGTAGTGTCACCAGCAAAATGCAGGCTCTAATAGTCTTATTCCCACAAGGGCTGCAGAGAGTTAAGGTACAAATGTCTCCTTCATCATCCCTGTTAGTTTAAGTGAGCACCTGAAACTTGCATACCATGCCAGCAGACCTGAGCCAGCATAACAGGTTCTACTTAGAGTTGCCGTAGGTCTTGTTTAACCTAAAAAACAGCAGAACCTGAAATTTTCTTGATGTGGCAAGAGGCTGATTTTGCCGAGCCAAAAAGCCTGCGGGTAAGCAGGGGTCCCGTGAAAAAGATAAAGCAGCATTTGCCATGATGGAGGTCCTTAAAAATGGTCTCCATCTCTGATGGGATTTGTATAAGAAAAAAAATTATACAAACATATTAACATGATTGATACCTTTAAAAACTGAATGTAAGTCTTGTTGAAACATGTCATATTGGCAAGCCCAAAAAATGAATTCACTGGTTATGTAGAGCTAGCAGCAACTTATTTACCACAGTTTACAACGCAAGCCTGTGTGAAGGCTGAATTCATTGCAGCGGGCTTAAAGGGAGACTACATACATCTCACAAGCAGTTGGATTTTTCCGAGCGATGATGAAACTGAGGATTTAAAAAGGCAACTTCCATTCACTTTTTTTTGGTTAATATTTGTATTTCCAAAACTGTCAGCTGCTGATGGCAAGAGGGTAGAAGAGCTATGCTGTGTGCCTGGGTTTCAGCCATGTGCGGGTGTGTGGCTGTGTCTCAGCCTGAGACATTACATACAGTGTCTAATCCCGTAAACCATAAAATCTCATGTGAATAGTGCCATTGATGAAGCTTGCAGGTAAGGGCTGCTGGTGTGAATGACTGCTTGAAGGACCCAGCCCTCTAATTTCAGCCTGTAGGAAACTTTCCTAACTGTGTTTTGTGTAAAAACACCTAAAAATCAGATCCCAATAATGTTCCTGGCAGACTTGCTGCTGTGGTGTAGAAGGCATTGCTGATATTTAGTTGCCTGCTACGACTGTGAAAAATGATGAATGGATTAAGGCCCTGGCCAGGGTCCCAGAAGAGGCTATGAGTTGCGCTGGAGACAGAAGCCGCTCCCAAATGTTGGCGAGGCTGAACACTGGGACTGGGCGTAGAAGACAGAGACAATCCCTGAAAACACTGGAACACAGTGAAGCTGACCTTCCAGTCTTAATCTTATGCCCAAAGGAGAAGGTGGGAGGCAGGGAAGGAGGAAAGACTAGTTAATAAACTTGTGTTAATGATGTGAGTCATTCCTTCAGTGTCTGCAAAGAAGCAGTCAATTTATCCGCCAGGAATAAATTAACACTGTAACTGCTTTGCCAGTCTAATTACCTTGCAAGCTGAAAGGAAATGAGGGCTTGTTCCTTAAAAGCTTTTTCTTCAATGAACTGCTTCAAACATTTACACTAAAAATAATGGAGATGAGGAGGTGTGCGTGGGCTGAGATTCATGTTTTGCTCTAAGAAACAGGATTTGTTCATTCTTTCAGAAACTGGAAGGAGGAAAGTTTTATGCCCTAAGCTGAATTAGGTGTATGTGGCAGACAACTGTCTTAGGGTAAGATACTTGGAGAGTCATCATCTTTGCCAAAGCTGCTCTGCTCTGTACAAGAAAGATTTTATTCTCCTAAATATTTTACACAAATATGAACTATTGATCATTCAAGCTACCAGATATATAGTTTTTTCTTTTTTCCTTTTTTTCTTTTTTTTTTTTTTCCCCCTTTTTTACCATTCAATATCCTCTTCTATGCAAGTCATAAGTGGGGAGGTAATTCACTTCACATAATAAATTGGACTTGTATTCCAATACAGTATTGAATTTTTTGTCATTAAACACTTTTTCTAGTGTACCTAAGGAAGGGAATATTAAAACCAATATATTCCTTAGAAAGTGAATTTGAAGGTTCCAGATATTTCAAATTCTGTGTCTATTCGCTCTTCCTGGGAAGTTTCAAATAATGCCACAAGTGTGGTTGTGGACTCTAGCTGTGGTATATGTGAAATATCTAATCTATAGACAGTGGCTGGTTACAGCATATGCAACTTGATTTGGGAAAAGTGGACTGGTAGTCATTTATCACACAATAACCTTATTCCTAGACATTTCTTCGGGCATAATCAAACCTTCAGTATTATTATAAAGACCTACAAATGACGAATGATTATAAAGACCTCTACAAGCAAGCATTGTGGGATTTAATATTTTAGGCTGAAAATCTCACAGGATGAAAATGTCACAGAACTAAAATGTTACAACATACACGAAGGAGAAATGAGCTTATTTGGAGGCAATAGCTGAAGAAGAACCAAGAAACCCACACTGGGAATATTTGTACCTGCAATTCCCCACTCAAACCCAGTATTTACTGTGAACAGGCTTTCAGACGCTGTATAATGTGACAGTTGGTTGGATTAAGTGCCAATTATTCATTACTTAGTCACTGAAGTGTCTGACAGCGGATCAGTTTCTTAGCAATTGTACAGCTGGTTAGGAAAAAAATAATCAATAGAACACCTACTCAGCAGAATGTATTGATTTTGGGCAAAATTAAATTGTTATGTGGAGATGGTTCTGATTCAGTGGAAGCCACAAACATATTTTCTCCCAGGACCACTGTGCTTGATGCAACAGGTTGTTGCAGATCCTCTGCCATAGGCTGCCACCCTAGGAGAGCTTCTGGCCAAGTGCTCCCTAACGCCCATCCTGCAAAATCAATTCTTGCAAATCAAAGGGGTGGATGGGGAATAATGGCTTCATTGTTTAAATTTGGTTTAAATGCATGAGGGAGTGCTCAGGTAAGAAAATCATGGGAACCAGTAACCTTTTCCACCTGTATGTCTGGAGAGGACACCCAGAAGTCTGAGTGCCTTAGACACCTGGGTCCCCATGAACCAGATTTCCTCTTGTCCTTCTTTTGACTCTAGACAACTTATTTTCCTTTATCCTCTAGCAAGTACCCACTAGTAGGGCTTGGGGGTTTCTAAGTCCCACAGATCTGAGGCAGTAGGCCAAGCAAAGGCTCTTTGGTAGTGTTTGGTGGAGAAATTAAGTGTTTTTATACTGACAAAGAGTTTTGAATTCTGTTTGGGACAAAACTGTTTTGAAAGGCTAAAATCTTTTACACGGAGGAGTTTCATCTCTTGAGATGTCTCTGACTTTCAAAATTAAAACATTTTAACTGAAAGTACATGAAAAGGCAGGCTTAAAAAGTGCTGAAGACTGAGATATAAAAGTGGTTCCTGTGCCAAATGGGCAATTCTAGTATCTGATGTGGGGTTGCAAGAAACTGAAAAGACTGTAAAAGGAGTTTGGAAACTCTCTTCAGGGAGAAATAATTTCAGCAGGCTTTTGAAATTCTTATGGACATTTACAGTAGCCTCTATCACACACCACACCTCCCCTCCCCTTCTTCCCTTGATATGTCTCTGAAGTAGAAATAATAGGGTAAAAGAAGGTTCTGTATGCAGTAATCTTCACAAAACCTGCATGAAGAATGTACTCTAGTGCAAAGAATTGAATGGAAGCAATAGAAAACTAGTTTGCCACAAAATGGCTGGAAATATGTTTATAATACTTCTCTGAACTGCTTTCTTACAGAAGAGTCTGAAACACAGAGCCTTCCTGTATTGTGGCAGTGAGGCAATGGGTATCTCACACTGTGGTCCAATACGGTGGAGATATCACTCAGAAAAGCTGCCCAATTTTTCGTATGTCTGTGAAGCCTATGGTTTCTATATGAAGACAGCACAAATAAGGTACTTTGTAGATCTTAAACTTTTGTCAAAAAAGCCAACAGAAGAGTATTTTATCCTCAAGTCTTTTGTTGGTGTCACTCAGTAAGAAGATTAGATATTCAAATTTTGAAATTCAGATTTAACTGACCAGAAAATTCATGAATTTGGGGGTAAAATTTCTTTAAGCCTGTAAAGAAAAGCAGAAAGAACTATATAACTGAGTCTTTACTTCAGACTATACTTTCAATCTATGTTTAAAACCCTTAAATGCTGTCACCTAAGAAAACACATTAGTTTCATAATTGTATATTTTCAGTAAAATAGTGGTCTTATTTAATGTGCTTTGCTTTCATTAAAATCTCTTTCCAATTCTTGATTTATGTTCCTATTAGATAGGCTTTTATATACTTTCTAAACAACGCTCATTAATTTCAAATCTGTTGGCCAGGAGAAAAAGGAGAAAAGGAATCACAGAAAAAGTAAGAGGTTTTTGATGGAGAAGAAATTTGTCAGCTGGATTTTCTATTAGAAAACCAAAATTGTCCAAGAAAGCGGGGGACTTTGCTTCATAGTTAGAATTTCAACAACAATGTTCTTGTCCATTGTGTTTGTTTTCTGCCAAATCCTTCATTACTCAGATAAAACCCAAAGTATGCCCTGTTGAGTTTGAATTTGCTAGAGATTTTTATAATAATCCCTACACTGGAGGGGAGAGAGAAGAAGATGGAGTGCTAGAGAATTAAATTATAACTGAGAATGATTGATTATATCTGTATTTTTTCTCTTTATTTCTAATGTATTTTTCTCTTAGAATAGTTTGTCTTATGTGCCAAGATGTCAGGAAAATGTTTATATAGTAGTTATAAATCTCATTTTAAGCCTAGAAAAACAGATTAATAAATAATACCAGATCTGTCTTCACTTTTTATACACCTTCTCAGTTACTGAGGACTTCCATAAAAAGTTAGATCTTTTCATACCTCCAGGATACATTGGTGTGTCACAGTTTTAACTTTGTTATCTGTCTCTAGTACAGGAGTAGGTGTTCAGTAGTTCACGTGCACAAATGTTTTGAAGATTGTTCTGCAAGTATTAGACTGTTCTACTCACCTGTGAAGCTGCTTTTTGTATGTATTCGGTACCTCGTTTCTCTGAAGTCACGAATAGTCACAGACTCCAGAGCACAACAGGAGAACTGACTGCTTAGTGTCACTGAAATTCAGTGTTTCTTGGCCAAAGGTTTTGCCTCTGAATGCAAGCTGGAATGAAGATATGCCCACAGGTGTGTGTGTGTATTTTATTGTATTTTTTTATTATTACTGGAATCTGAAGATCTCTGTATAGATATACTGGGTTTATAAAGTGGTATATTTATGGGGTAAATTGTTAAATTTTTAATGGCAGAAAATAATTCTTTCCTCACCTGCAGCTTCACATAAGTTAAAATCAATACATAGGCCTGAATGAGAGCAGAGACTGACATGTAAGGCATGACATAGAGGCAAAAAGTGCAAGGTAATTTTCTGTCACTCCTTTGTAATGACCTCCAAGGGTTATCACTATTGCATGCAGGCAGAATTCTGTCACCAAGAGACATTTGCCGCTAAACCAGGGAAAGGAAGCTCTGGAGAACCTTATCTGGGTGTTGTGCTGAGACCTGAGAGATATCTCCTCATCCTTCTTGGAAGAGGAGGTTGTCTTCCAGGTGACAGCAAGGGATCTCCATGGGGCATTCTGCAGTAGCTCCCTTCCATCAGAAAATACTGCATGGGGACACCTTTGTATCCACTGGGCCACAAGGACCAAGATGTGCATCAACTGATCAGCGCTCTAGGGAGAATGGGGCAGTAAAATAAAAATTGAATTAAACTAGAAGATGATGTTAGTAAAATTGGTCAAAATTCAGTAATTCAGTACTACTGCCTGCAATATTGGTGGCATTGCACCTGGCATGCTGATTTTAACAAGTGTGCTGGCCAGAAACTTTCATTACCTCGTGGAGAGAAGTGTTGTTATAATACAGAGTTCTTCATCCTAGAAGGTGGTCATAAGAAAGTTCAGTGCTGAAACTAGAAGAATTATACCAGAAATAAAATGCATAAGGCCATTGAAAATGCTTATATAAACATGAGTGTGTTTTCAGTTATAAAAAGCCTTTAATTTAGTAAAATATCTGTGTTTAGGAAAGGCTGGAATTCATATAAAGGTTGCTCTGGGATTTAAAATCTATTAAAAAGAATTGTGAATAATTACTTGCAGTAAATGTTACTGACAGGAATGCATAAGGCCTGATGTACATTGGTTTAATGTTCCTAATAACAAGTCTTAAAATCCAGATTCTTCTACTTTCAAATGTCCATAATAATCTGAGAAATGAAGTCTTGACGAAGACTTCATTGGATTAAGATAATCCAAAACATGCTTTAGAATCTGTGTGATTTATAATAAGAGGTCAGCTATGCTTTTCCACAAAAGCACTAAAGAAATAATTTTAAAACGTTGAAAATTAATCATGTATTTTGGAAGACAGAAATAATCTGGACTCTCACTTTCTCATAATCTCTAAAAAACAGATTCTTTTATCTTCTTTTGGCTTTTCCTTCCTTCTTGTAGCATCGTTTCCTCTTTGCTCGCAGTCAATGTTGCTGTGCAAAGATGGGCACAGGGTATTTGTGTGTCTTTGGCTCAGGACATGGACAGCAGTTGTTGCAGTGCATGCACCGAGTAGTGCAAGAGAACCTGGCTGGAAGGGCCCAGATATGCCCTGGGATGGAAGGCTGCCACCGCCAGCCAGGTTTTATGAGTATGTGGCACTTCCTCTGTAACAGGGAGAGTGAGAGAAAGACAAACCTTGCAGAAGTTTTATGGTTTTAGGATTATGGTGCTAACTGCCGATGTGATTGTCCTACATGAGGAACAGTGCATTGCAAATTCAGCACAGTGAGCATGTGAAAGGTCCCTCGCATATGGATGACAGGTAACAGATTTAATGAAGAGGCTGCATTTGCACCCCATAGGCAAATGGGTTGACAACTCTGAACAACAGACAGAGCTGCATGACGGGAGGACTGTTATGGCTGATCTGAGCTCAGTGGGAGAAGGTACTTGGATGTATTGAGTGTGTGTGACCAGCCACTGCTCATTTTGATGAGGATCCCTTGATCCACTTTGCTGTGCTGTGAGAGTGGTAGTTATGGGTTAGGGTTCTATATAGAGTTTGATTTGTCTTCTCTGAAGGCACTTGTCTTTAGGGTGAGGAGCCTCGGTCTTTGGATAAAACCAAGAAAATCTGTCTTTTAAACAAAAAGCTATTAAACCATAGCTGAGGATGGCAGACTTTACCTATGAAATTACAACAAACCCTTTACCCCAGATAAAGAAATCTTCTGTGAGGAGGAGAACTTCCGAAAAGTTAATGTTATGTAAATATAATACACTTTATTGCAAAAGTCAGTTCAGCATTTCACAAAGTGTGTTGTGCTAGAGTGTGATGGTATGCCAGTCTACTTGGACATGGTATGGAAACTTCAGCGCAGAAGTCATAACAGAACCCTCTGGAAATGTTCATGTCACAGCCTATAACTAGGTGAGGCCCCCCAGCCCATAAAGATTTTCTACATTACTGCCACTTTCTGAGCAGGGAGGGAAGTCATAAAATGATAGCTTCATGAATTGGTCATGGAACTGGGAAGAGAAAGACATTTCTTTCAGAGCTGGGCAGAACTGAGCAAGAGTTCAGAAAAGACACAAGGAGAAGAATGCCTTCAGAAGATATGGAGTTAAGGCTCTGTGCACGTTGTCCGAAGGCTTATGCTTAAAGGCTGAAGAGCCTGGCTGGGCAAAAGACAGAGAAGGGGTTTACTTCTCTGGAAAAGTTCTCTGACTTTCTGTCACAGAGAGTGCCAGAAGGCTGGGTGTCCACTACTTGTTGAGACACCAAGTTTTTTGAATTTGATCAAACACCAGTTTATATTGCAAAGGATCTAAACCATCATTAATTCCACACCAAAATATGCTTTAAATCTACTTTAATCTCTAAAATAGCTATAGCCTATATAGAAGACTAGAACCTGTTATCATGCTTAAATGCTCGAGCTTCCAGGATCTGGGGGTGACTTTAATCCCGCTTTTCATGACTTAGATATTGACTAAATAGAGTACATCCATGGCCTGAAGGCTGGTTGTGAAACAAGACCAGTTTGAAACACCAGTGATGTGTCATCTGTTTTACTGATCTCCATGGATCATGACCATGAGTACGATGGCAGTGTTTTCCTCCAACAGGTCCGCTCCTGCCTGTGGTGGAAGAAATGCCCTGCATTGCCTTCTTGAGGGGACGAATGACTTGCACAGTTTAGGTGCATGGACGTAAGGCTTATCAGCAAATGCAGAAAATATTTATTTAAGGCTGATGGAGTACTGTCAGATGTAAGAGAGCAGGAAAACAGAATAGATGAGAAAAAATAATTGTAATATAACTTCTACAATAAAAACTCTATAGGTTTTTGGAGAGAACAACAAAAAATAGCATTGTAAAAGTGGCAAACAGCAATTGTACTCTCTGCAGTCATTCACATAAATTTCTTGACTATGACAGCAAATTCAATAACATTCTCTACCCATTTCTGAAGCAGCCTAGCTTTTTAGAGTAAGAGCTTCATTTACTGTGAATAACATGATCCTCTTTCAATATAGAGAACAATGAAAGATTGTGGCTACTGATGTTTCCAATGTTTACTGTTGGGTAGGTAGAAAAGAATAGTGTGCTTTCTAAATTAATGCTTCAAGATCTCAGTGAATCAGTGTTATGAATATCTAAAAATGTAGCAAATGCACTACAAACAGATGATTTGGGCTTTACTGATGTACCTCTGCTTGCAATTGCTACAGCTAATGTTAGTCTTTAGAAAATGCTACTTTGTCTGCAAAATGGTAAACAATAAGAAATAATGCTAGCTTCCAGCTGCTCTTCTAGATCATAGGCAGATTAAATCAAGGGACAAACACACTCTTGAAGTTGATATGGAAAACCCAATTGATTGCTTTTCTGCAGATACTAAGAAAAAAATTTGGCAATCATTCTGTCAGCTCTCAAAGCATGGAAACGTTGAGGTACCCCCTACTGAGAGAGATGTTTATCTCTCTAACCTGCAGTGAGCAGGATCTTAAAATATTTTACAGCTCCTATAAATTATTTCTGCACATTAAGTAAGGCTACAATAATTAAATGTTGTTTATTAAGGATGATGAAAAGTCTTTTTCAGTAAGTGCATAATGCTGCTCTTTAACAGCATACCAAAAGTCTTCTGATGGCCTTAAAATCAAAATAGTCGCATCTTGACTGTGATATGTTGGAAGAACTGCTACAAATACATTAGACCATTAAAAAAGCAGATGATAAATATTTTGGTTACATATAACCATGCAAAACAACATCATTGCCCAGTAAGATGCAAACACATTTTATGTGATAGTCTGTACCACCTCTGAAATACCCAACTTCCTTCTGATTTCACAAAACAATTGTCTTAGTTTAATTCAACCACTTCCTCCAGAAAAATAGTGTAGAGTTCAGGCAATTCTATGGTTTACTGGTGCTTACAGACTTGACAGAAAGTTGGACACTGTGTTTGTGTCAGGGCACTGACAGACTGAGAATCATGTGTTTATATGCTGTGAGAGTATTGATTTCAGAAATGGTATAATTTTCTATCTGTCTGTAAAAGCTTGTTTTCTTGGTTACTCAATAAAGTCTGTAAATACTGCATTCATATCTACTCCTGAGGTAATAGCTGAAAGACTATTAATTCCCTTGGGTAAACTGACTGTTGAAAACTGATAAATAATAATTGTTTTGAGACTAACATTGAACTAATTTATATTGCATGCATAAGGAATGGATTTTTTAAAAAATCAAAAATGCATAAATATTAATTCAACTTATAGATAATTGTATTTGAGTGCATGATATGGGCATGTGCCAGAAAAGTACCTGAGATTTTGGAAACATTTTCCCCAAATCCCTCTTAAATTAAACTTTGTCAATGAAAAAGTCTTCTTTAAAGAGGAATTAATATTTTATTCTGTCTGGCGATGGATGTGACAAGAAACACATTTCACCTTACAGCAAGGTTAGGCTTTCCAATGGTAAAACTAGTGAAGTAGTGGAGCAGATCACCTGAGAGGTCCTTGAAAGTTTCTAGACTTTCAGCTGTGCAGAGCAGATTAGACAAATATCAGGAATTAAATGTAGGTACTGGGTTGAACTTTGGAGGAGAGCTGGTATATTATTTCCTGGGATCCTTTTAGCTTTGTTTTCTGTTTTTCCTTCCCCATCCACGCCCCACTCCCCACCCCCCCCAGTAGGGTGGTCTTTAGTTCTTTTCAAAAAAGGAGTGAGCCTTCATAGACATCCCTGAAAAATCTGTGCCATGGTTATAGCCATGAGGTTTCTGTATTGCTAGCAGTCAGTCAACTATTAAACCACACACTAAGGCACCTCAGTGCTGGTGCTTGCTGAGGTGTTTGTTCATGGACGTGCTTTCCTCTCGCTCTCAGATTTACCATGGAAATCCCCAAATGTGGGCTTTCCTCTGCAGCCCGACTGCAGAATCAAAGCAATTCTAAATCCAGAGCAACCCTCTGAAGGCAAATCGAGCAATCACTACTGGCTTATTCCAAGGGAAAGCAAATTCCTAAAATCAACTTTTAATGGTCATCTGGATTAGACATGTGCCAGACTGACCAAGATGAATTCAGCCACCTCTTAAATATCAACAGAAGTACATATGCCACAAAGTTCAGTGGAGTTTGACATGCCTTTCTGAAAGCAACTTGGCTTTGTGTGATTTTCATTTCAAGCAGAGACTGTCAGCTTGTGGCTGACAGTCAATGTCTCGTGTTGAGATGTTCACTGTCTCTGGTGAGATGTCATTCTTAGAGTCGTGGCCTTCCACCTCAGGATGAGGTTTTAATACATTTGTTTCTCTTTTTCAAAGAGCATGCAAAGAAAGAGGGGGCAAGCACATTAATTTTAAAATACATTGTAAAGCATTTTTATGTTCTTCATTAGTAAGAGGTCCTGTGTTTCACCCTCATTTCACAAAGTAGTATCTGGCTTTACTGATGGTGTTCTGTCAACTTCTAGTTGATTTGCTGGGCACTTCAGATTTTGAAATGATGTTGGGTGGTCTATAGTTTTCTCTGGTCATATATAGTAGCTTTTATTGGCAATCATGTAATTCACTTGCTTTCTATGTGTTTTCTAAATTATTGAGATTGCTTTCTACTTTTTTAGACAATGATATCTTGATGTTCCTCAGACCTTGTTTTAGTGCTTGGTGCAATCTGTGTTGCATTTAACCAGTGACAACTGCAAGATTGTGTTTGTTCATTCGCACTGCAAGTTAATTCCCAGTAACACTACTTATAATAACAGCTAGCTGGCAAAGACAGAAAAAGAACAATTTTGTTGAAAACACCAGAATAAGTGAGAATGAATGAAAGTTTACTCATTGATTTATAAATGGGGAAATTAAAGTCAACTTATAATGGCTTATTTAATCTCTAACTGAACAGATGTAGCTTTCTAATGAGAACAAACATACATATTAATACAAAAAATTAAAAAATACGGTATGGATATTTAGGGACTTGTTTGTTGACCAGTCTGGCTTTTTCAACAAGCAGCTCAAAACTAATAAGAAAATAAGCATGTTATACAAGTGTTACATATGTAGAATTTTTAATGCTGGCAGGGAGTGCTTAAAGAGATAAAGGAAGAAGTTGCTTTTGCCTTCAGACAGGCTGCAAGATGTAGTATGGGTAACACAAGGACTTCATCAACCACTGCCAGTGCAGTCTTAATGAGAAGCTGCGCTGAAGCAGAAATTCAATTCCGTTTGGATTTATATTGTATTTTCTCTCCCTCCTGAACATTCCTACTGGAATATGGCACTGTGTCTGAGAGGACAGACTCTGCCTGAAGTATTAAAGATACATATAGGACTCAATCAGATAAAATGTAGGATGCAGAAACAATTCACTGAAAATTAGTAATTTGAACCACAGCCACATCAGGCCTTTCCCTTTCTTATAGGCAACCATAAATCTAAAAAGATTAAACTATCCTTCCCTTCATGAGTTTTGCCAAGAATTTACACAAAACTTCCTGATCAGCATTTTTCTTGATGCTTTTCTCAAAGCTTGGTGTTATAACTCACTCATCTTTATTTCAGCCTGGAACAGTGCCAGAAGAGTTGTACCTCGGTTAATTAGGGGGCAATTGACCTCCTTTCTCTTGCCCAGTGCAAGAGAAAAGCTTAAAAAAAAAAAATATTTGCAATGACTGGATAGTTCCTTGCGACTGTAGCCCTTGCACTGGAGAGCATGGAGCCTGCTTCCTCCTGGTGTCTCCAGAAGGGAAGATCACCCCAAAAGTGCAGGGAGGAGGTGGAGCCAAGGTGGCACTGTCTCCCTCAGCATTAACCCAGAGTGTTGGCTGGCCTTCAAAGAAGGGAATAAGGCATTACTGAAGCAGATGGCAAAGCCCAGCTTCTCCTGCTCCGTTCCTCTACACCTCCTGCAGGTGTACCTGTATCCTTTGATATCCTTAAAATCAAAGGGAGCTGCAGAAAAGCCTGTCTAGGGCTTTCCAGAACCTTCATCAGCCATCCTTGCAGGTCAGATAGGACTGATAGCTGCATATTCCCCTGGTTGCATCTCTTTTTGACCAATGCAATTGCATCAGAGGCTGCTGGTGCCTGGAGGTAGGGAGCTGTGCACAGTACAGCTCACACTCAGCATCATAATGAGCTGTGTGACCAGAATACAACAGCAGGGTGTGTTTGCGATACACAAACTCTTAGAAACAAAGACTAACAGTGTTGAAAAGGACCTAATTGTTGAGAAGTACAAGCCAAACAGCTCTGCAGCTTTTTGGAGGTTATGTTTCCAAGCCCTTATGTTTTATGAGTGATGCTTAGGCACAGCAGAAGTGGTCAGATGTGAAAAGAACAAACAGTTCAATGTCAAAAGCAAATCATGTGGCTGCAAGTCAGCCTGCTTGCTCACTGCACTAGAAGTGCAACCAGGTTATGGCTGGAAATTCCCACTTGGGACATTAAATTGGAAAACGTTTTGCACTGAAAACAGTGGGGAGACAGCCATCCACTAAAGCAGGGAAGCTCTTGTGTTCTCAAGATGGTTTCAAGAAGGCAAAAAATTAGATTTCAGGATGAAGGTGAAGCAGTAAAGGTACCTCAAGACTTCACTGCAGCCCATGAAAACCTTGAGCTGCAGCCCATGAAACCTTGAGCTGCAGTCCATGAAAACCATGCAGCTATTGCCCATGCTGCATTGCCACAGTCTGCGCCTGCTTCCAGGCTTCCTCCAGCAGCAGCTGCTCTCCCATTCAGGCATCCTAGTCCCCCAGGCTGTGCCAACTGCCCCGCTGACTCCAGGAGCCACCAGCATGCAGGGGGTGGTCACAGCAGGCCCCAGTCAGGCAAAGTCTGTGGGGACTTGCTGCTGAAGCCAGATTCACACAGGTACAAATTGGCAGAAGAAAGCCAAAAAGGCCTCAGGAGTACTTTTTGTTTGTTTGTTCATTTGTTTGTTTTTTCTGTAGAAATATACTTGTCCTTCTTCTTGCTTATTTTTGCCACAGATAACCCTTACACTTGCTTTAGCAGAGGATTGACGATATGTAGCAATCCCTTTCTGACATTATGCTGGTCTCAGGGCAGTGGGACTCTCTTCTGCTTTCTCTCCCTGTTTAACAGTTAATGATCTGGAAAAAGAAACAAGGGCTAAGGTGACATTGCAGCGCTGCAGCTCCCAGGGGAGACGGGCTCTCTGTGGGAGCTCGTGCCCTGTCTGGATGTTGGTGACCAGTCATGCCGCACGGTGCATGTACTGGGCAGGCACATCTCTCTGTAGGGCCACCTAACCTAGGGTCTACAGTGGCCCCACAGAACCCTGGCAGCTCAGGTGGGACAGCTAAGGGGTGGTACAACCCAGCTGTCAGGGCACAGGCTGGACATCCTGGGCAGAGGGGTTGCAGCCAGAGAAGACTACAGAGGGACCTCTATGAGTGGATAGCAAATTGGGAACAGAGTTCGGGTGATGGCAGATGTGGGGAGAGATGCAAATGGTACTTGAACTATGTGTGTTGCAAATGTAAGCCTGTAAAAGCAGCCTCACTGAGAGGTCGGTGTTGCCCCAGGTGGCCCTGAACCAGGGTCAACACTTTAGTATTAGTCATGCTGAACTTTTCTTCCAGCTATATGTCCTGTTACGGTAATGAGCTGGTAAAACCACAGTGCACTGTTAGGAGTTCTCGTAAACCTCTATGACGTGCTCAGAGGAGACGGATGCTATTAAGATCATGTGGATGCTGTCTGAGCAGGGACTGAAAACACTCCAACCAGCAAGCTATCATCTTGTTGGCAGCACTGCATGTGTTTGACACAGCCTGGCCTGCGAGCCCATTTAGTAGCAGCAATCACAATAACAACTCCTCCTTTCCTGTGGGTCACAAATGCCCTTTTTGCTACAGCACCTAGTTTAAACGAAGTCAAAGTGTTTTCACCTCTGTAAGCCTGCTGGGATCTCATGGTGGGGACAGCAACAGCTAACGGTTTTTTCCTGGCAAATGCAGACGTGTGTGGCACACCAACTGTGTAAGTGTCTGTGGAGGCGTGTGGGCATCATGTTGCAAAGAAGGGGCTGGTGCCCCAGGGCACAGCACATCTGTGTGCACCAGCCTGGACTCGAGGCATGAGGCAGGCAGACAAAGATGCTGAAGTTTGAAACAGCAGAGGCTGGTGATGGAGAAAGCAGCTCTCATGCCGGACAGAGGCAGAGACAACTCTCCCAGGAAAACGGCCTCTTTCTGCCAACATTATAGGGGCAAATGTGGCAATGAGTGTGTGGAGAACCACAGGAAATCAGCAGATGGTGACTGTTGAACTTGCTGCAGCAGTTAATAATTGCCAATGAAGTGCTAAAGCAAATGAAACTAAGACATGGCTGACATAGTTTCTTGGTGAAGCTGCTATAGACTTCATGGAGAGTCAAAGCTGCTTCAGCACCTGTGCAGGAAGGGCTGTCAGAAGCATGCTGGGTCTTGCAGTGAAACCAAAATCTGGACAGGTCTTGGCCTATCAGAGGGAAGTCTTACAGCACCGTAACAGGGCTTCAAAACAGCATCTCTCTTGCCCAAAACAAATGTCAAAACTTTCAAACTCAGGAGCCTAAACCTCAAGTCCTAAATCCAAGCTTTAGCATGTGAAAGGAACCTAACTGAATTTTCAGGTAATGCTGCTAGTAGGTCCTAATGAGTTTAATTTACTTATTTCTCAATTTTTTATATCTATATTGTCACCTTAAAGTAGCTGCTGGTGTTCCCAAAAAGCAGCCAGTTCTCATTACATCTGTTATCCTTGAGACTGGAATGGGAAGGCAGTACTGGGAACTGCAGAATATCTTTGAAAACCATTCCTGGACCAGGCTTGACTTTATTGGCCATCCTGGACTTTCAGAAGATGCATTTTCAGAGAAAAAAACCCCAAACATATGTTTGATAGATATAAACAGCCAGCTGCTGGTTTAAAATTGGCAACACATCACTGCTGCTCAGGTATTGAGAATGTCAGCAGTACAGCAGGGTGATGGGAGCAAGGGACTTTAGCTCCTGCCCTGGATAAAAATACCAGAATCATAGTCATGGTATTCTGATTCTTCAGTTTATAGCCAAGAATAGAATCAGAGGTGGCATGGAAGCATATTTCAATTTTATACCCTCAATCACATTTCAAGTATATTTATATTATTCAGTTGGGTGAATTGCTGGAAGATTAAAGGCTTTATTTCTTCCCTGAATCCAAGTAAATTTGAAGCATTGATTTAAAAATAAATAAGCAGTAATAGTTTTAGTCATTGTCACTTTAATACTCACAGTGGCAGTGCTACTTGGAAAAGGTGAACAATGTACTTTGCTGGCTTTTAAGTTGCGCAGCAGAGAAGATGAAGCTCTGCCTGCTCAAATTCTTGGTGGTGCACTGCAAAATGATATGATAACGACATCACATTGAGTGCATGTTCATGAAGTCAGCAGCTCAGTTGTGCTTAGCTTGCAGTATGCCATGGGCATTTAGGGATGCTTTTCCATTGGTAGGTCAGATGGGATGTTTTACACGTCAGTGTGGCTTTGGGACCTTAATCTAGAGGTAATCAGAAGGTAGCTATCTGCATGGTATTTTCAGTTAGACCTTCTCCTTCTGCTCCTTCAGCGAAGCCATAAGTGTATGCTCTTAGTACTAATATTTCTGTTTTGGTGTCAGTCTTTTCTATTCTCAGTGTATTTCTGTGAAGAACTGCGTTTTTTTGGATGGTCAAAGAATGTGGGTCCTCAGACTTCAGAAGCATAAAAATGTTGTTGGTTCAGGTGCTTCACTTTAGAAAGGTGAAACCATAGCAATTCAGACCTCTCAATTTCCAGGCAACCCATCATGTGAGACACCTTAGGTCAGGATATTTGATCTGGAAGGGCAAAATGCTTGCACAACGTATCACGTGTGGGAGAATGCGATAAGGACTGCTCAAGCACAAGGACACAGGTGCTGGGGTGTCTGCACCTCTGCACCCCCGGGGAAGGACTCGGGGCTCAGTGATTAGCAATGCTGCAGTGGGGCAAAGAGAGGTTGTAGGAGAGTGCTGATACTGGGGGTAGCAACGGTGCTACAAGAGGAGTAAAGAACTGCAGCTGTCAGACAGGTCTGATCTCTGAATGGAGTTGAGTGGGCATGGGGGTTTCAGTATTGGATCTGGGGAGAAAAATCCATCTTCCATTTCAGGTTGTATTTGCGTCTGTCTGCTGTGGTACACAACCACGCTGACAATGCAGACTTTGCCAGTACAGCCAGGCTCAGGGAAAGCGCGGAATACCTCAGAAAGACTTTCAGAGAGAGGCATGGGCTTTGAGCCAATCTGCCTACTCCCAGGGACACCAGCTTGCCTGCAGTGCAGATGAGCTGGGAAGGTTATGGGCTCCATCAGCTTGGTCACACAACAAGTCAGAGAACACAGTTAGGAGGAAAAGGTTGGAATTAGATGATCTTTAAGGCCGCTTCCAACCCAAACCATTCTATGATTCTATGATAGACAAAATTTACGGAACTATCACTCTTTTCTGTGCAACCTTTCAGGTTTTTGTGTAGAGCATCAATGACTCCTGCTCTTCCAGTCTGACGCTCCATTGCCACTAAACTTACTCCATTTAAAAATAAGATTTCCTCAAGAATTTGGCCAATCAACATGGAATTAATCGATAGATCAAAGCTGGTGGAGGAAGATCTTCAAAAGGGAGAAGAAAACTTGTTCTACTTGCTGTAAATGGAATGGATGTGCTGTTGTCAAGAAGAGGCAACAGTAAACATAGTAACGTGCATGCTTGCCTAACAAAGGTGTCCAAAACTTCCTTCTCCTTCTCCTGCCATTCTGCACTCTGAAAGCACAGACCATTGCCCATGGCTTTCGTGAGCAAACTCACTAAACAAACGTCACAGCTCCATACGGTCCAGTATTACCAGAGTGAATGTGCTTTCGGATTACCAACGCTTTGAAGCCGTTCTAGAGCATTTTTCAATCTTGTTTAAGACAGGAGGATTTAACTCAGCTCAAACTCCGGTTCTTGCAGTCAGAAATTGCTGTCATTGCCTTAAGTATCAGTTAACACAGTGGATGGGTGGGGGACTAAATACTGCTTAATTATTCCGTTGGTCTATTCCATTTTTAAGTCTTATTTCTAGGACCTGCTGCAAGCACTAACCTTTAGCTGAAATTACCATGAAAGAACACTGGTGAGGAATAAGCCTGAAAAAATATGAGCTCTCGGAACATGGGGATGAAATCTGAAAATGAGTTTCATTATTCATGAGTAGCCTTTGGAGATATCTAAGTGACTCTAGAAGGGTGACACTGCCACATCGCCACCCATGCACCACCTTTATGACATCTTTTACATTTCTCTATTTTTCAATATGTTGATCTGTACCAATAGTAGGAGGCACTGGTTTTCTTGGCTTTACGGTTTTCTTGGCTTTGCCGAGGAAGAGCAGCTGCACAGAGAAACTGAAGTTACCAGTTTCAAACTGGTCTTTTTCAGAAGGGACTTAGCTCTGTGCTCATGGCACCCTTTCTCGAAGCTTCATGGCCTATCACACAACACGAGGTTGCCTTCCAGGAGCCTGTGAAATGTTACAAGGACAATGCCAATGCTCAGAGACCGCACTTGCATCACTTTGGGAAAGACAATTTTTCTTCCTGTTCTGCTGAAGCAGGCTGCGTTTACTTTAACATGCTATGCTGCTTTCTACACAAGTGTCAAGCACCATCCAAGACAAAAGAATCACGCTACAACTGTAAATATATGAGAGCAACATTGTTTTTATCAGCCACCTCTTATAACAACGTTACTAAGTGCTCGGTTTAGTTTGATGGAAGCACTGCTCTATCAGTCTGTTGACACTCATTCTATTGCTCTCACAGTGTTATCCTTCCAGTCCCCCCATCACGGTTTCTGTTATTTTTCCTGTGACTAAGAACTAACAGACATATGATCGGCTCTGTGCGTTGAAATGCTAACAGGTCTAACACTGGCTTCCTTCCCTCCTTCCTTGGGGTTTCCCCAGTGGCCATGCCAACGCCAACACTCACCATGGCAGCCTCTAAACCCTGAGTTTCCTGGAGGGAAGCTGCACATTTTGTAATGTTCAGCTGCAGTTTAGCATTCTCCAGCAATTACTACTGGAGGGAAAGATATCATACGGTCCTATGACTCGACTATAACATCGCTGGTTTGTATCTATAAAATGTCTTCAAGTACTTTCTCTGCTGTTAGTGGCAAATCTTTTGTTCCACCAATGGCACCAGTAGGTGACCAGGAGCACAGCTGGGCTTTGAAGGGAAGGTTGATTTTTATTCTTCAGAAGTTTTGGGGCTCAAGTGTTTAATATCTTGCTTTACCTCAAGTGTTTAAATTCTTGTCCTATGGAAAGAGCCGTATCAGCTTTTCCCATTAGAAGTTTCTGCCTTATATTTGCCACTCTCAGCTTTCCCATTCTTGGACTACTTGCATATTCAAGGAGAGGAGGATTATTGTTTTAGCAGCTCTGTTTCAGCCTGGTGGTGTTGTTTTTCTTGAAACTAATATGCCCTTATTTTTTCCCAGTTATTTTTTCCTACTTATTAGGTAGGCAACCTGTAATATGTTCTTAAATATTTTACAGTTATCCTTTACATTTTTGCCCCAACTGACTTAGTTCAGCATAGTTTTCCTCTTTGTGAAATAGTGTGAGCTAGAGGTACTGATTTAAATTGGCCTGTCTGTGATGCTTCTTGTACATTCAGTTTTTTATGCTGTGTCTCAGTTATCCAAACGTTCCATATTGCCAGTTTTTCGATATGCCATAGTAATTGCAAAGGATGAACCTGGAGGATTTTGACCACAGGATAGGGAACAACTGGCATACAGAGAGGAGTATGTTGTGTCAATTGTTTTGGTAGCACAATCAGTGATGAAACAGCTGAAAAACTCGTTATCCAAAAGTCCACAGCTTAGTGGCCAAGCAACCATTGAAATGCGTGAGGCAATTCATGCTTTCCGAGCATCATTATTTAGTCTGGCTGCCAAAACTGGGAATTAACGCTGTAGCGATTTGCACATTTCACGTTTTCATAGCCATAGATCTGGAGACAGACCCAAAACCAAAAACAAGCCCTTAAATTTTGGAGGATTTTGGGATCCTGAGCTACATATTGATGAAAGAGTATAAAATCCTGGATGTCATTCAGCCGTTCTTGTTAACGCAGCTTGTACCTTTGTTCTCGGTGGCTATTTTCTAGGCCTTCCATTTTTTTATTTCTTTTTCTTTCTTCCAACAGACTTGCAAGGAAATCTTCTAGACCTACAATAGCCTTGCAGTGGTATTGGTTTTGAATTGAATCAAGTTTCTCTAGGCATTTGAAATAATAAGGAGGTCATTAAATGTGAGTTTTGTATTGGGCTAAGCAAACTGATTAAGAAGTGGTTACAGAGAATTGAATAAACATGTAAGTAAGAAAATGCTTCAGATGTGGGAGGCAAAAAAGTTCTGTTTTTTAAACTGGCGGTGTAGGTAATAGTTCCTTTAGGACACTCAACTGAAAAGTTGCTCATTTGATCTCCCTAGAAGATGTAAGATCTCTCAGCACAAAATGCTGAGCCATCAGGATATTTGAATTAGGAAGGAATAATTTTTGTTCTGAGAGCAAGAGAATACTGCAGCTGTGATTTTTATTCTACAAAGACATATAAAGGACTAGCGGCAGAACACTGTGCTACTGTATTGGCAAGATGACAAGATTTGAAAGTGGGAATCATTAAATAAATAGTTGGAAGTGCAATTAGTTTGAATAAATCGCTTTTTCTGTCTTTTTCTTTCACTATTTTTCTCACTTTCTTTCATTACTGCAGTTAAGTACTAATTACATTACAGTTTGTATTACAATCTGTAAGAATAATTGGTCCTGTCTTACAGCACATCCTGTAAAAAGACCATTTTACAAGGCATTGACAGGAGATTGCTAAAGCTGTTCTCATTCAGTGTCCAATACAGCTCTGGCAATATGCAGCACTGATGCAAGAATAGGCTTCTGAGGTTTTGATGATTCGTGCAGGGTGCAGGATAACCAGTGTGATGAAATTTAATGTCAGACTAGAAATCAAATATATATACAAAGAAACAACTTCAGCCTTTAACTGGCCTCTGACATTTTTACCATGTTTCCTTTAAAACAATGAAAGCTAAAAGCAATGATATAGATACATACAAAGAATGATTTTTGCTTTAAAGGTTCATTCCTGTCTACCTTCCTCTGAGGAGCAGAACTAGTATGGGGCAATCCTGTTTTGTTTTGTTTTTTTAAGGGGGGAGGGAGAGGCAAAGCAACACATGGTCAAGTATTAACTGGAGTAATGGCAGAAACCACTTGGGCATGCTGAAGAAAGGCTGCAGGCATAAATCTGTTTAATATCTCCTGCTTTGGCTGCAGGGAAGAAGGGAGACTTCTCTTGGAGTGTTTCTGGTGAATGGGCATCCCCTGAGCCGGCTGGGGGGAACTCTACAGCTTCTGCCCCTAAGTGAGAAAGGGACCGACAACAGAGAGCATGAGACCTCCAGCAGCCCCAGCATTAGGAAAAAGAGAAAAGGGGAAACAAACAATCACCTGTTTAACCCTAAGCTGTGCCATGGCGAATAAAGCTAACTCAAATGCCCAGGGACATGATAAGAAGAAATTGTTTAGCTGCTTAGACCAATGCAAGTGTCCTAGATAATAAACAGAGGAGCTGGAATTGCTCATTTATGAGCAAAAATTCAATAGGGATGGCATTGCTGGAACTTGATGGGAAATTTCTGGTGACTGAAATCTTTAAATCACTGGTTATAATCTTTTAAGAAAGGTTTAGTGGACAGAAGGGAATGAGAAATGGCACACTATGACCAGAAAGAGAAAAGGGCATTATTTATTTACTAGTGACAAATGACAAAGAAATGATCTCATGGATTGATTTCCCGCTGCGAAAAGTGCAAAACAGAGTATGAGTTGCTCTCTGTGAGAGAGCAGCCATTTTTATGGAGAAACAGATGACTGGTTCCTTCGGTCGCTATGCATAATGTATAGGAGGAAAAAGAAAGTTGCATTTTTGTGGGAGACGTTACTCCAAATGACATATGCTGGTAGTCTTATACTGCCAGCACTGAAGCATCTTCAGAATAACTATATGGTTTTAATTTCCTTGCTTAAAAAGGATTGCACCAGATAACAAGAAAATTCTAGAATAGATATTTGCCTCAGCAAAGGAAAGGAACCACAGTACTGAAAATTAGTGGTACAGCAAACGGATAAAAATGTTCATAACTTGATTACATTTGTTGAAGGCAAAAGAAGTGCAATTCACCAAGTATCCAGGTGTATCTGCATTGTGAAGCATCAAGAAAGCAAACGTATGAACACATTGTTCAGAACTTACACTTACCCATTTTCAGAGTGGCTGCTTGGTCTTTCCAGCCTGCCCTGCCCTCGTATCATGGCAACTGGGATCCTTGCAGCAACCTTCAGATCCTGCTTGTCACCAAGCATGCCGGTGTATCTGCCTTGTGTGAACTGGTCTGTCAGCAAAAGAAATTATCAACTTCATGTTTCAATGAAAAAGCTTATGCTTTTTTTCTGCGGTGCAGGAGTGGAGATGGAGATCCTGGACTTGCTTGCAAAGTCACATGTTTGTTAGTAATTTGTGGCAGAATGAAGATAAAGGTTTCAAAGCCTGATTAAAGGGCAAACTGAGTTGCGAAGGGTTCAATTGATTTAGTTACTGTGATTTTTTTGTTATTATCGTTGATCTGTTTGTTTTATTGTTTTGGTTTTTTTTAAATACAATAACCCACTGCAGGGCTTGTTAACTGCTATGTGTATGCTTATGTGTATTTCCTTTTCTGCATGGGAACAGCTATGTATTAAAGAGCACTTGTAGAGTGTTGTAGTAACCATGTATCTGTGGTTGTGTAAGGAGAAGACAGGGTGGAAAAAAGTACAAGTACCTGAAACCTCTGATTTTTCATGTGTGTCACTTGCCCTCACAAGGGCTATTACTTTCCTTTGGAAACCCTGCTTGTTTGATACTGTGACCACATGAATGAGCATATAGCACTTCACCTACCATGACAGGCCATATCAGAATAAGCCACACTCTGCGGGCATGTCCTAAAGACCACGAAAGGCATAACTAGAAGAACAGGTTAAGCTGCAGTTGCTCCCTGTCTCCTCCATGGCCAGCGCACAGACAGGCCAATTTAAATCAGTACCTCTAGCTCACACTATTTCACAAAGAGGAAAACTATGCTGAACTAAGTCAGTTGGGGCAAAAATGTAAAGGATAACTGTAAAATATTTAAGAACATATTACAGGTTGCCTACCTAATAAGTAGGAAAAAATAACTGGGAAAAAATAAGGGCATATTAGTTTCAAGAAAAACAACACCACCAGGCTGAAACAGAGCTGCTAAAACAATAATCCTCCTCTCCTTGAATATGCAAGTAGTCCAAGAATGGGAAAGCTGAGAGTGGCAAATATAAGGCAGAAACTTCTAATGGGAAAAGCTGATACGGCTCTTTCCATAGGACAAGAATTTAAACACTTGAGGTAAAGCAAGATATTAAACACTTGAGCCCCAAAACTTCTGAAGAATAAAAATCAACCTTCCCTTCAAAGCCCAGCTGTGCTCCTGGTCACCTACTGGTGCCATTGGTGGAACAAAAGATTTGCCACTAACAGCAGAGAAAGTACTTGAAGACATTTTATAGATACAAACCAGCGATGTTATAGTCGAGTCATAGGACCGTATGATATCTTTCCCTCCAGTAGTAATTGCTGGAGAATGCTAAACTGCAGCTGAACATTACAAAATGTGCAGCTTCCCTCCAGGAAACTCAGGGTTTAGAGGCTGCCATGGTGAGTGTTGGCGTTGGCATGGCCACTGGGGAAACCCCAAGGAAGGAGGGAAGGAAGCCAGTGTTAGACCTGTTAGCATTTCAACGCACAGAGCCGATCATATGTCTGTTAGTTCTTAGTCACAGGAAAAATAACAGAAACCGTGATGGGGGGACTGGAAGGATAACACTGTGAGAGCAATAGAATGAGTGTCAACAGACTGATAGAGCAGTGCTTCCATCAAACTAAACCGAGCACTTAGTAACGTTGTTATAAGAGGTGGCTGATAAAAACAATGTTGCTCTCATATATTTACAGTTGTAGCGTGATTCTTTTGTCTTGGATGGTGCTTGACACTTGTGTAGAAAGCAGCATAGCATGTTAAAGTAAACGCAGCCTGCTTCAGCAGAACAGGAAGAAAAATTGTCTTTCCCAAAGTGATGCAAGTGCGGTCTCTGAGCATTGGCATTGTCCTTGTAACATTTCACAGGCTCCTGGAAGGCAACCTCGTGTTGTGTGATAGGCCATGAAGCTTCGAGAAAGGGTGCCATGAGCACAGAGCTAAGTCCCTTCTGAAAAAGACCAGTTTGAAACTGGTAACTTCAGTTTCTCTGTGCAGCTGCTCTTCCTCGGCAAAGCCAAGAAAACCGTAAAGCCAAGAAAACCAGTGCCTCCTACTATTGGTACAGATCAACATATTGAAAAATAGAGAAATGTAAAAGATGTCATAAAGGTGGTGCATGGGTGGCGATGTGGCAGTGTCACCCTTCTAGAGTCACTTAGATATCTCCAAAGGCTACTCATGAATAATGAAACTCATTTTCAGATTTCATCCCCATGTTCCGAGAGCTCATATTTTTTCAGGCTTATTCCTCACCAGTGTTCTTTCATGGTAATTTCAGCTAAAGGTTAGTGCTTGCAGCAGGTCCTAGAAATAAGACTTAAAAATGGAATAGACCAACGGAATAATTGAGCAGTATTTAGTCTTCCTGTCCCCCACCCATCCGCATTGCTTGAAGAGCAAATGCACAAGAGTGATTTCCTGACTTGCCTGCAAAAATTATTTTCTCCTTTGGTATTCCATTTTATCTGCCCTGATTTCTTCAGGTGTGCTAACACTTCCCCACCACCATTCTTTCCTTTTGTAGCATCTACTAGAAATGGGGAATTTGATTTTCAAGATAAACATGCTGGGTGGGAGAAATACAGCTGGCACCTGCAGGGTATCGGTATGTATTCTGGAGAAAAACAAAACCCCAAATAGTAATTTTGTCTATGAATAGTCTGCTTCACTGAGTTCCTGCCCTGGGAGAGATACAAGGAAGTGTAATCTCATCTCGCTTCCTCTGAAGATCTGTATGGCCTCCTTGCGTTGCCTGTCCGTGGCAGGAGTGATTTGAGGAAATCCCTTCCACCAGGATGTGCTGTGGTCCTGCTGGGTGGCTCTCAGGTGGGTCCTTATGGCAAAGGTGTGTAGTAGTCATTGTTGGCTACAACACTGGGTGTTTTTTGGCTTGGAGGGTGATTCTGTCAACTGGCTGCTTTAAATGTCAAATCAAACAGGCATGGGCGAAGCTGGGTCCTTGTTCCGCCCTGAAGAAGTTTAGGCACATTACCCAGGGCAGATCTCATGCCTTAGGACGTGTTACCACCTCGGCTGCATAGTCAGTGTTTCACGTAGCTTTTTTATGTTCCTTGTGGCTTCTATATATTCTTCACACTCACCATGTGTATGCTTATTGATTCAAGATCAAGACTGGGATGGCAAATGAAGAAACAGAAATTTATCACTGAGACCTTGGCAGCCTAATGATTATTGTCATCACTATGCTTGAAAACTCTAAGTACAGATCTATTAATAAACAGCCCCTCTTCTAAATGCCCCTCTCCTAAGCTTGATATTAGCTTTGCTATTGGCCAACATTTCTGGAGAGGCACCAGGTCTGCCCTCATGTCTCCCCAGAGACATCCATTGCCTGGGTGTATGGGGCAACCTGCTCAGGGGCAGCTTTTCCTCCTAACTGTGTTCTCTGACTTGTTGTGTGACCAAGCTGATGGAGCCCATAACCTTCCCAGCTCATCTGCACTGCAGGCAAGCTGGTGTCCCTGGGAGTAGGCAGATTGGCTCAAAGCCCATGCCTCTCTCTGAAAGTCTTTCTGAGGTATTCCGTGCTCTCCCTGAGCCTGGCTGTACTGGCAAAGTCTGCATTGTCAGCATGGTTGTGTACCACAGCAGACAGATGCAAATACAACCTGAAATGGAAGACCCAGAATGAAGTGTAGCTTACAACTCGGTTCAACAAGTTGGACATCTCCCTGCTTGTCGCGTTCTTGACTGGGGCTGCAATAGAGGATTTGTAGCTTGTCTGTTTAAATACCATGAAGTTAGAAGTTTTCTTCTAGGAATGAAATAGCATTGCTTTATATGCTGTATGAAAAAAAGCACAGCACAAACTTTGTAACACAGTTGTGCTTTTCCCCAGTTTTTGAGTTAGTAACTGCCAAAGTGCTATGTCCACAATATCTTTTTAAAGTAGTAACAGCTTCCCTGTTTAAGCGATGCTGTTTTTTCTTTGTGGTTTATCTTGTCCATTCCTCTGGTGGTAAGTTTTAATTTTAATCATTAAACAAAATTCTATGCTTTGTTCATGAACAAGAAAGTAACAGAATGGCCCCTCCTTCTAGCCCAAATTGCAGTGACCATCTGGAGACTTCTCTGTTCAACTTTGGATGAACTTCAACTGAAGTACAAGAGCCAGTTTGGCTCCACACAAGCTGTTCCAAGCCTCATTGTTGCTATTAGCAGTTTGTCTTAGTGACAAGGCTGCATTTTGCCTATTGAGGATTTGGTATTAGTGATTTCAGCGTGTTTCCATTGTTCCCACTTGAGAGTAGATCATTCGGGCTCTTAGGTTTCCAGTGTTGGGGATACAATAGCTTATTATCCTGGGGTGGTTTCTTTGTGGTTGTTTTTATGGTTGGTTTTGGATAGATGCACAACAGATCCAGCTCTTTTCAGGGCCAGCTTCTTGTCTTGATATCCTTGCACAGTATTTATCCCAACAGGCCTCTGCTTGTAGCCTTCAAAGCAAGCCAGTTATGGAATAGAGCAAGGACGTAAGTTTTCATTAAGAGTGGCTGCATCTCCTCTGCCTGTGTCTAGCCGTTGTTAATAGGCAGTGCTTTATCATGATTCATCAGGATACAGAGGCCATATAGGAGAAGCTGGATTTTATTGTCGTCTAAGTTCATTTGCAGCAGCAGCTTGGAAAATGATTGTGACAAGAGTAAAGTTAAGGTGATAAGGCAAGTTATTTGAAGGACACATTCTTTGTTTCTGATGACACGAAGCTGGGAGTTACTGTCAAAACAGTGGAGAGTCGGACTCTACAAGAAAAACTGGAAAACACTGATAATTTGAATAGCAGTAACAAGGAGTGCAGGGTCATGCACCTGGAGGCTTAATAATGAGCTCTCAGCTCATACCAGAAATACTCATCTATTGAAAGCAATGGAGACAGAGAAAGCCCCGAGTGCATTGGTTAATCATAAATTTGAGCTAAATTTGTTTGGTGTGGGGTAATGTGCCTGAGTAAAAGGCAAGTGTGATTCCAGAGTGTTCAGGGGAGGAATTTTTCAGGAGCAATAGGGAAATACTAATGCTGTTGAGCTTGTAAAACTGCACCTGGAATTGTCTTTAGAATAGTCACCCATGTTGGAGGACAGATGGATTCAGCTGGAGCAGGTGCAGTGAATGGCTACAGGGATTAGCACAGGGCACTCTAATATACAAGAGTAAACTGAAAGAGCTTGACTTATTCGTCCTAACAGAATAAAGGCTAAGGAAGAATGCAACTGTGCTCTATAAATACAAGAGTGAATTAAACACAAGGAGTGAGAAAGCATATTTAAACAAAAGAACAATATTGCCTTGAGCAAATAGGTGTGTGTGGCTTGGCTGTGATTTAAGTTTCTAACAAAAGGTAATGGAATACTAATAGGAAAAAGAAACCAAAACACTCTTTAGATAGATTTCAATAAATTTATGGACATGACTGTATGGAATAGTTACCTATGAAGAGAAATTGAGCCCACAAGGTCCCTTTTGCAATGTGTTCCTAGACTTCCTGAAGCATATTGTTAATAACGTGTTTTCCTTTGTTCTTTGTTAAGCACATATTATGTGTGTCTGTGCCAGGCATTATGTGTGCCAGAATAGCACTCACTTTGGCACTAGAAGCTTGCAAATGCAAGTCTCCAACACTCTGGTCTTAGACTAAATCAAGCAGACTCTCTAGTTCAAATAGGTACAATTCACAAAGGTACCCACCTTCAAAGATGTCAACTTAGGAACATGAAGTTGGGGCCCCTCCTTCACCAGAATACTTCTGCTTTCTCACCCCTGTGTGCTTTCTCTCTTCAATCTTTCTCTCCTAAGTCTCTGTCTTCTTGAATAGTTACTAGCTTCCATGACTGTTAATCCTTCCCCTTTTCCATGTGTTTTCTACCTCCTGATGTTTCACAGCCTGCCTAGAAAATTCTTCTGTGCTTCTCTGTGTCTCTTCCTAAGCTGAAAAGTCCCCTCTTGGCTGGCACAATGAGATGCCTAGTACTTTTACGCCATACACTGCAGTGCAGGAGCTTGTCTCCCTGCTCAGGTTGGTGTTGGCAAATGGCGGTAGCAATCCAGTAGCTGTTCCTGTTCACAGTACAGTGCAAATGGGTGCCCAGTTGCTGCCAGCCAGTACTGACCACCTCTGCTCCCTTATCGCTGCACTGTTTACACTCACCTGCAGCAGCATTTCAGCCAGTCTTTCCTCTGCCCTGTAACTCTAAGCCCATGATACACCCTCCCCTGCAGAGGGGTACCTAACCCAGGAGTTTCTCTGGGTGTCTGAGCTGGCACGCATGATGGCAACCTGTCCACCACACGTCACAATCAGAGCAGCACAGCAGGCCGCACAAATCTGCTCACCAACCAAAACTGACATGCAAGAACAGTCCCTTTAGCTAAAAAAAAAAAAAATTAATTAATTTCTTAGCCCTTTCAAGTCCATTTCATCACATATTGTGACACGCCATTTACTTGTGATTCTCACTTACACCCTTATTGTACAGGTATCAGACCACAGCTCTGGCCATAAAAGTGCATGCAGGACCAGGCAAAGCCCCCTGGCTGTGTTCCTGCTGCTTTGGCTGAATGCCCTGCGCTGCTGACACCTTCTATCACTGTTCCAAACTGAGCACAGCAGAATGCCCATGCTGGGTGGGAAAAAGCCTTTCTTCTGTTTACAAAAAAAAAAGGTTAGGTTGGAATCTCTTAATTGCATCTGGACACTAGTCAAGCAAAGGTGTGGTAAGCTAATTAAGATAATTGTGAGTGTTTTTCATTTCCTGCCTCTAACATTCCTGGAATTTGATACCTTCTTCTGTATTTGAGGGACATACTGAAAGATAACAAACTTAGATAAATCTTTTTTACTCCTCTGACTTTTTTGCTTATTTACCTGCCTTCTCTGGTGGCATTGCGGGCAGCAGTTTGACATGGAATATGACTACAGTATAACCTTAACAGTGATTTATAGACACACTGTGTGTACCTCGTCATCCTTTTTTGGTTGCCCATCTCCTGCACGTGAGTCCAGTGGAATTACTGTCAGTATTCTGAGGGACAGAGCTGAAGGAGGGGGTCCCTGGGCACCTCAGATAGGCCACGAAGTCTACTCCTCATTGCAGCTTTCCAGAAAGATTAGTTCCTAGGTGAATCATAAAAGTAATGGAGATGTTACTAGCACTATGTAAGGGAAAGCTACAATGGAGTCACAATAATTATCAAGTGCCTGATGCCTGAAAACTGAGAAATGCGGGAATAGAGAACTAGCAGCAGCCAGGTTTAATTTTGCTTTGAATTTCTCCTTACTATGAATCTCTTAAGGAGGGTGAGGGAAAAATACATACGTGAAAACCACATAACCATCTGAAGCAAAAGCCCTTAATAATCTTCTTCGTCAAAATAACTTTTCCACTATACAATGTCTCTACAGTTTCTCATTACCTGAAGAAAAAACTTTTCACCCTCAAACATTTAAGCAGATTGCTTGTTTGCCAAAGCTCTGGCTTTTGTTCCCTTCAGGAAATACTGGAACTATCTGGGCTCCCTGTGTGCTAAGGTTACACCTACCCCCTGCTGTGGCTGTGCTGCAATGCCATAAAACTTTCAACTCTTATTATTTCAGAGAATTGTTTTTCAAGGCAGCTGTGCAAAATGTTTGTATAGGCAGGTTTGGGTTTTGTTTTGTTTTTTTTTTACCCCACACCTTTCTTCTCCCTGAAATTCCTCTAGACAAGGGGTTTTGGGAGCCTAATTATCCATCATAGAAACTTTACTGTTTGTAACTCTGGAGCTATGATTTGGCACTGGTAGCAGCTACACTGGTAGCACCTGTATCTATAGGTAAACTGGGGTGTTAAGTTACTAGGGTATGAAATTACTTGTTCAAAATGGTTTTTCAAATACGAAGACAGCACAAGTCTGTTACATATCCTCTTGGACAACTTGAGGAACTCTGGCTTACATGCTGAAGGTGCAGCACTCTGGTTTCCAAGCTCTCAGCTCTGGCTTGGCAGGGGAGGAGATAGGCAGGAGATAGGGGAAGAGATGGCAGGAGATAGGGTATACAGTCCCCTCAGATGCTAAACAGCTGGGAGTGGGATTTTGAATTGTGTACCATTTTAACTGTGTGGGCAAGATATTGGAATAGTTCTCCTTGGAGCATGGAAACTTCACCAATTCACTTGCAATTTTTAGAAATAGAGTGCTATATATATATACACATATAGATAGGTGACAGTACAGTCTAGGACAGGAGCTAATTGAGGAAGATTCTGTATGTAACCATAGCAGACTAAATTTTAACAGTTTTCCCCACCTTTTTACTTTTTACATAGAATCATAGAATCGTCAGTGTTGGAAAGGACCTTAAGATCATCTAGTTCCAACCCCCCTGCCATGGGCAGGGACACCTTACCCTAAACCACGTGGTTCAAGGCTCCGTCCAACCCGGCCTTGAACACCGCCAGGGATGGAGCATCCACAACCTCCCTGGGCAGCCCATTCCAGTGCTTCACCGCCCTCACTGTAAAGAACTTCTTCCTTATATCTAATCTAAACTTCCTCTGTTTAAGTTTGAACCCATTACCCCTTGTCCTACCACTACAGTCCCTAAGGAAGAGTCCCTCCCCAGCCTCCTTGTAGACCCCCTTCAGATACTGGAAGGCTGCTATGAGGTCTCCATGCAGCCTTCTCTTCTCCAGACTGAACAGCCCCAACTCTCTCAGCCTGTCTTCATACGGGAGGTGCTCCAGCCCTCTTATCATCCTCGTGGCCCTCCTCTGGACTCGCTCCAACAGCTCCATGTCCTTTTTATGTTGAGGACACCAGAACTGTACACAATACTCCAAGTGAGGTCTCACAAGAGCAGAGTAGAGGGGCAGGATCACCTCCTTCGACCTGCTGGTCACGCTTCTTTTGATGCAGCCCAGGATACGGTTGGCTTTCTGGGCTGCAAGCGCACACTGCTGGCTCATGTTAGGCTTTTCGTCAACCAACACCCCCAAGCCCTTTTCTGCAGGGCTGCTCTGAATCTCTTCTCTGCCCAACCTATAGCAGTGCTGGGATTGCCCCAACCCAGGTGCAGGACTTTACACTTGGCTTGGTTAAACTTTATAAGGTTGGCATCGGCCCACCTCACAAGCGTGTCAAGGTCCCTCTGGATGGCATCCCTTCCCTCCAGCGTATCAACCGAACCACACAGCTTGGTGTCGTCGGCAAACTTGCTGAGGGCGCACTCAATCCCACTGTCCATGTCGCCGACAAAGATGTTGAACAGGACCGGTCCCAACACCGATCCCTGAGGGACACCACTCGTTACAGGTTTCCAACTGGACATCGAGCCATTTACCACAACTCTTTGCGTGCGTACATCTGTGCACACTGTAGACTATGAAAGGAAATCTGATGCAAAACCAAATCTATAAACTTAATCCTTCATACTTTTTTGACTTTCAAAAAATAGAAACCACAACATTCACAACAGGTTATTAGTTTTTTAGCCTTCCAGTCTACCAACATTATGGTTTGGAAATTTGTTCAATTACTACTGTGTTGAATGACTGCCCATGAAGGAGTAAGTGATGTTACTCTTACGGAGAGATACACCGACCAAGATAATTTCTTTCTTAGTAAGCATTCATTTTAAGTGCTGATTATAAAGAACAGTGATGAAGGAAGAAGAATATAACTACACAAGAACTATTAAGAAATCTGGAATTCATAATTCTTACAATTGAGTAATCCGCATGATTTATAAACGTGGAGGTTTTTTCACTTCCTGCATGAGTTTGCTAGAAGTAGGGATTTTTTATTAATTTTTTTAAAATGAACTAACTATATGTTATTCCCTTGTTTCCTTTTGTATTTACCTGTTGGTGAACACATGGAACCTTTGCTCCATTACAGCTTGTCTGGCTGTTGCCATTACAAAAGTCTATGGTCCAAAGGAAACCACGCCCTTTGGCAACCATGCAACTTTCGGACGAAAGTTCAGGCAAATTCTTTAATTGCCAGATACCTTACACACCCTCTGGGATGGAAAAAAGCAGCTCCACAGGCAAAAGATACATAATTTCAACTCGGCGGTTTTAATATCAATTAGAAATGGTTCTTAATAACACAGACATGTTTACTTAATGATTCACTTTGCCTTAATTACACAATAACAAGCTGTCGTGATTCCATCCTGCATTACTGTATACAGTCTTCTTAAAATGGATTATTATTTCTACAAAAGACAATTAACTGCAGGAATACATTCGTACACCATCCCCACAGCTTTCTTGCTTTAGCTAACCGGCAAGTCCCATGTTATGAAAAAGAAGCAGATTTCTGATGTTGAAAGACGCCATGGTCGTGCCTCTTCACTTCTTCTAGCTGGATCATTGGGAATTTTACTTGCTTTTCAAACCATTTGGCTACAGTGAGAAGCTGCTTCTCCTGGAATGAACGTCCAATGAACTGAAGCCCAACTGGCAAGCCTCTCTCTGAGAGAGCTGTAGGAACACTTATAGCTGGCAGTCCTGGAAGAAAAAAAGGTACACAGGTGAAGACTTATTATTAAACAAACCCAGTTGGAGTAATTTTTGTAACAATTCTAAGAGAACAACAACAAAAAAAAAAATGTAGAGGAAAAGGACTAATTAAAACAATCTGAGTCAATGAACTAAGGATACTGCTTGGTGATAACAAGAAATGAATTAGAGTTATTTAAGGAGTCAGCATCTTCTGAAAAGAAAATCAAGTCTCTTTCAAAAAAGATTTTGGTCTCTGAACTTGAATAGATTCATCTTACCTGCAGCCCACACTTGGCTCCAAGGTGCTCCACTTCAAAATCCAGTCTTTCATTTTAAAGCATTTAATAAATACGCTATCCTTATACAGATTATCAGGGTAACATTTACAACACAAGGGTAAAATATCTTTATTCTAAAGAAGAGGTTAAATAGCTGAAGGGAATGGACATTAAAAATGACTAGGCAGGGGAAAACATAGTTGAATTCCTGTCCCTACTCACCAGCCATGTTTGCAGCCTGTGTTAGGATGTCATCTTGCGCACTACGCGTTCTGTTGTCTTCTTTGATGAATTCTATATATGGTACTGCATCACTCAGAGTGGTAGGAGTGAGTAAAATATCAACACCGCTCCTGAAAACCTTCATAAAGTCATTGGCAATGAGACGTCTGACTTTCTGTGCCTTCACAAAGTAATTCTCATAGTTCCTAGAAAGAAATATGGACACGATGGCATGACACTAATTCCAAAAATACAGAACTTAACTTCTTAGTTCCTGTAGAAAAGATAAGCCAAATATTCCTCTTGGTTAAAAGACTAACACTGGCACTTGGGTTTTTGATGTAACAGAAGCTTAGGCATCAAACATGGTGTTTATGCTCTCATAGCAATGAAGCTGTTGGGGACAGCCGAGGTGAAGGCATACTCCAGAAGAAAGGTGAAGGGAAACAAAACCCTAGTTTACAATAATTAACTAAAAATTAAAACATTTTATGACCATTCTGAATTTAAACTGCATATTGAATTTCACTGCAGCGCAGTGCAGCCTAGCCTAGAAATAATACAGAACTAAGCAGGACTCGAAAATAAGCATTAATCATTGAGGGTTCAATCCAACAAGATACTTAAAGCATGTGAAAAAGTCACATCATCTAGAGAGGACTTAAAACTGTGTATGTGCGTGTAGTATACTTCTCTGCAGAATGCTACAAGGACTTTATCTTTTCCTAACCTTTTTTATCCTCATGTAAATATGCGGTCTATTGATTTCTAAACTATCTTTATGCAATTCTGAAGCAGAAACAAATTAGTCAGCTTTATGTCCCATTGTTCCTTTTAACTTCACATGCAGAACTGGCAAATGCGGAATCCTTAAATTCAGAGAAGTTCAGATTCAAAAGTAATTGCCATTTAAACCCACAGCTTTAAAAAAAAAAAAAAGAAAAAGGAAGAGGGTATTAACAAATACTATACGCCAGAGTGTTTGTAGATAAAACCACTAAAACTGCCTATGTCATCTGCAAACTTACTGAGGGTGCACTTGATCTCCTTGTCCAGATCACTGATAAAGGTATTAGACAGAACTTTCTGAACAATCATCTAGTAATTTTACAGATAACAAAAGTAAGATAATTTTTATCCGTAAAATGCAGCATTCACATCAGACACAGATGCTTCTTCTCTACTGTTTATTCTAAGACTGCTTTCTGAACCCTGTCCTGTTCTTCAAAAGTAATTTATTGTGGACAGAACAGGACTCTCCAGTTCAATCTTGATGGAAGCCGATTGTATATTCCTTCATAGAAGAATGAACTACATGAATTTTAAAGCAGCCTGAGGAAATCTGGACTGTTTTAGCCAGAAGGCGTACACTTGGCAAGAGTATCGGCATTCCATAAAAGCTGCTTGTTACATACTGACTGACAACATTCCTGTCTCTCAGAGCAACTAGAAGTCACATCCGATGAATACTCTTGCTGACAGAGCTCTTTCTGTGGTGCACTTGCTTTGAGACTGATTACACTACTAACATTTCTGTTAGTATCTGTACAAACCTAGACAGGGAAAATCAGCACTTTTACTAACATAAATTAGGACAGTTGGAGGAGGATTGAAAACTAAGAAAAAAAGGTCAAATTGATCCATGCACCAGCTTCTCTACATAAGCTGGATAAAAACCTGTCTTCTGTAAAGACATCAGTTCAGTACCTTTGCCAAATGCCTTCCTTTCCCTGTATACTGAGGCAAAGAGCTATAGTTCATTAATTGCCATATGTTCTGGCTTTCTCTAGAAGACCTCACTAGAATGTACCAGCAGTTTTTCTATGCAGTTTTAATGACATTAATAGCTAACAGAACTTTTAACACTACGACAGTAATGACTTTGGTATGATTTCAATGTCATACAATAGCATAGCTTTTTGCTTAATTTAACTAATGGGTGCTAATAATACTCTGGTAAGGGGGGGAAAAAAAAATCACCAGCTTGTTTTACTTATTTAATTCAGAAGGCTCATTGGTAATACTAAGGGAAACATTTTTGTTCATTATTAACAGTTCAGTAGGTATTATATAGCTAAAGCAAGAATAATAATAATACAAGTGCCTACTAGTGTAAGGATGATTTTTTTTCATGTCACGAACAACAAATAACCGTTTGCTTAAAAAATTATTAACCTGGCAAATTTGAGTTTCAAGATGCTCCACTTACTGTTTCAACAAGAAATAGTTTCCTGACAGAATTCTTCCTCTTACAACATGATTAAAGCCTTCTCGTCGTGTTGCAGCATACATACTTTCTGTGGACTTGCTCATGTCAGAACGGTGTCCTGAAAAAAGCAATTTGGAAATTAATACTTTTTGTAATCCTTAAGATTTAACAACATAAGGTAATGTTAGACATAGTAATATAATAGGTCACTGTTTGTTGCAGACTGACACACAACTATTCTGGAAAAATAACAAAGCATATTCCTGGTTTATTATACAAGTATTAAACAGATTTTAAGCCCAGACACTCATGTATCTAGAAGTGAAATATATTTAAACAACGCATTTAGTTACTTATTTTTATTTGGACAGTTTTTATTCTATTCCATCTCAGAGAAATAACACCAAACATACAACCATGAGAAGGATATCTATTAAAACAAATACTTTTAAATGGCATCCAGCAGTGTTTCTGTTGTCTGACAAAAGTTTTTTCAGAAGCCTTACCATATTCCAGTCCATCAAACCTGGCCATATTTGATGCCACTTCTGCTGTGCACAGCACATGATAGCAGACAATTGAGTAACGAGTGTGTGGTAGACTCACTTCAATTACATTAGCACCTGCATTCTTAAAGAGGTCAGCAGCCTTTGACCAGAGAGCCAGAATTTCACTAGAAAGCCCTGGTGCATGATATTCCTTAGAGAAAAACAAGAAGGGGAATGATTTTTACATATCGGTTTACTTTTAATGGCAACCAAAATGCAAATACTCCTTGCTAAAAATACATTGAAACTATTACCTCACCACTATATGATTTAAAGTACTTATTAAAGCTTCTTCCATCTACTAGATATTATACAGTCAAGCAGTATTAAATTAACAGGATTCAGTCCTCTTAAGAATATTATGTTCATCTCAGTAGGATCAACCCACATATTGCAGACCATGGAATTTTCTTCTGAAGGAGAAATCGCCCAGTTATCCACTTATTTGTTTATACTCATGGAGACTGCACTGCACTGCTCTGCAGTTCATGGGTAGAAACTTTTCAGGTTTAAGTCCTAATATTAGGGCTGCTCTGAGTAGGAAAGATAAAAAGAAATTACAGCCACAGCTTATCAGTGGCAATTGGCATGCCACAGTGAAACAAATGAAACAACCCACCAAAGAACTACAATCAAGGGGTTGGGAGGAGACGTAGATAAGCTGTGCTCCTGTTTAAGAGCTAAGATAAAGATATTCGATTGAATTTCTCTATTTTTGAAGATATTTGCTTTAGTTCTAACTGACAATGTCAGGGTCATAATACTGTCTGATTTCTGAGTAAGTATGACCCATGTTTAATATATGCATGTTTCTGTTCAGAATAATCTGTAGCAGTAGAAAACAACTGTCCAAAGGGTATGAATAATTAACCAATACCACTATGTTACATTTACAAAAATTAAACAGTACGCAGTTAATTAATTTTATAGGCATACCATTTTTGCATTTCGCAGATCCTGAATAACTGGTCAGTGGACATTTGTTTACCAAATTAAATCTTTTGGCATACCTGTTCTAGCACAGGTTCAAATATTGAGAATCAAACCAATAAATGTTATTCACATTGTTTCTTTGCAGGTAGAGCCTTTGCTAAATTAAGAATAGGCTGAAGTCTGAAACATTGTACTTAAATTGCAAGTGTCCTTAGGAGTTACAAATACGACTGAACTGCATACATCCGAGGCAAGATTACAGTTGCCTTTCAATCTTTACTAGAGCTCTGAGAATCACAGGTCCTTGTGCCACTCCATTGCCTTGAAAATTCTGCTTGGTACTAACACAGTGCCATTTAGAGAAGTATTTGAAAGCACTGCACAAACCAGTACTAAGAGCAATTTGTTTGAGGTTATACAGGCAACTGATAAAAGCAACAGAGAGAACCAAGAATTGAAGTTCTCCATTTCCTTTGGAAATTCCTAACAGTGCTTCCCACAATGACAACAAAATATTTCAGACGAAGCATTCACATATGCTTACTCTGAATCACCTGCACAGGCAACAAAGCACATAATGCTCTTTTCCAGGAGCTGCTCATACTGTCTTCACTGTTTTAAACCATGAGAGACTGGGAAGTGGTGGGCAAAAGGGAAGTGGTGGGCAAAACACAAATATTTTTTTGTCGGGTGTCCTATTTGCCGTTCCTGCTCACAATTTTTGACAGGATTTAAATGGTACCTTTGGAATTCCTATCGAGAGCTTGCTGACATCAGTCAAATTGGGTAGCTCAAATGGCTTAAAGTTGTCCTGAATTGTGGTAGAGTCTTTAGGATCATGTCCAGCAAGTGAACCTGAAATATGACATGATGTATGAAGAACAAGTACATAGCCAGAATTCAACTTGTTTTGAGGCAATGCTGTAAACAAAGATATGTTGTCTATAAAGACATATGAAGTAGTAATACCTAACACAACTGCGGCATCATCCACACATCTGGTTAGGATTCCTGGCACATCCATGGAGT
Organism: Strigops habroptila; assembly: GCF_004027225.2. Classification (NCBI taxonomy): domain Eukaryota; kingdom Metazoa; phylum Chordata; class Aves; order Psittaciformes; family Psittacidae; genus Strigops; species Strigops habroptila. The sequence goes on from NC_044282.2 coordinate 16,462,599, forward strand.
TCACTAGAGGAATGAGACCATGGCGAGAGATCAGTCCATATGTTGGCTTTAAACCTACTACACCACAGTGAGCAGCTGGGTTTCGGGTAGATCCTCCTGTGTCTGACCCTAAGGCTCTATAGTTTCAAAAGGATTATTATTAGTAAAATAATACAGAACATTTCCAAATAATTAAAATGTATGGCTTTAAGATGCATGGATTTAAAAATGTGTGAATTATTCCAGATTAGAAGTCATAATCAGTCTAAATTTCAGTCTGCTCCCTGTGTCTGCTATTTTTTAATCTGTTCTCTGATTTTTTTTTAGGGTCTTTGAATTAGCCATCAGGAGAGCCCAGTTCTCTTCGCATAGCAGAGGTAGACAGGTAGAATATAGGCTATCTGAATATGGCCCTAAATATCTATTTCTGCCTTCTCTGCTGGTCTGTTCCAATACTGTAGACTCTGAAAGATAAGCTTTGTGATTTTCAGACATTGGTATCTTACTTACTCAGTAGCTAATATCCCATGAAGCAGCATCTTCCAGTATACAAATAAAAAGCAACACAATATGCTTCTTGCCTCTAACAAGAGGTAATAATTTTCAAAGTCTAGGATGTTTTTCCTGTTTCCAAACCTACAAAGCACAGTATTAGAATGCCCACCTTACGGTAGCTTAGGTGCAATTTTAAAACACAGTATATCTTTTGGTTGGTTGCGGGTTTTTTTTGCTGGTTTTTTTTTTTTTGGGGGGGGGAGGGTTGGGTTTGGTTGGGGGTTCTTTTGTTTGTTTTTTAAGCTTTTTTTTTCTTTCACAGGTGCAACTTTGTTCTTTCTGAATTAAAATTTTTATTTCAAAAATTGTAATGGAATTGAAAATTCATACTGAAATGAAACCTGCTCTTCTTTTGTTTTTAATAATTTTAATTCAAGCACCATTTAAAAAATGAAAGAGCCTTCATCCAAATCTTTGTCAAAAAAAAAAATAAACTTCAGAAGGAGGCACAATTTTTCTTGAAGCGGTTATGTGACTTTTCCCATAGGCATCTGTTTCTAAGATGGTTGAACCAATTCAATCAACTTCACTGGAGTGTATTTTTTTCAAAGCTTCTGTATTGACACAAAACATCCTCAATTTTGTAGCATCTCTGTACGTCCAAATCTCAACTTGAAAATACAAGACTGGCAGCATTCCTGATGCTTGAAAGAGACTAATAGATAAATAATAGGTTATAGACAATAAAATAGTTGGACAAAAAAAAACCTCCCTGATTTGACAAAGTGCTTAGCAGTGCAAAATAGGAGTTCAGCATGCACAGCAATATAGGAGAAGACGTCAGACTCTGCCAGGATCAGCTCATTCTGGCTCAGGACAAGGACCAGCAGTCCTTAGAAATGGCTGCACTAAGTTCAGTTTCAATAGCATTAAAATGTTGAGTAAACTACATCGTAGCAGAAGGCAACAAGGTGAAGAGAGGTATCATTTAAAAATCATAAAATAAAATGGATTTTGTATAGAAAAACATAGTATTTTTTTTTAAAAAAGCTGTAACCAACGCTAGCAAAAAATATTTTAGCAATAGAATAGATGCTTATAATATAGTCTATAGGTAAACTAGGACACAGTAACTAAGGAGCCTTCCTAAACACTTAAACACCTTCCAGTTAAGAGCACAACTGAAATAATCTTCTATAAAATGTGCTCCACGATGTAGCTCTAAAAATTGCATAAAATGAAAGGTATAAAGTTTTAAGGATCAGACTTCTTTTAACAGTTGTATGGTGAAGATAGCAGAGACAACTGATTTGTTAAATAGCCTGTTGCTATTCCACACAGATAATAAGAACTGTTTAATTAAAAAAAACAAAAAGAAAAATCCAACTAGTGTAAGTTCCTTTAAAAAAAACAACCCCAAAACCAACCAACCAAAATAACCCCCACCCAACCAAAACAACAAGCCCCAAAACACTAAAACTGTCTTCTAACTTTCTAAACCAGACAAGTTTGTAAGTATCTGTGTAGTAAGCATCTGTGTATCCTTTTGTTGAGTAAGGGATTTGAAAGCTTTTAGATCCCAAATCTCATGTATTATTATATAACTCTGATACAAAAAACAAAAGAGAGGAGGAAATATTATTATACTGTTACATATTAAGGGATCTCCTCATTTGCTGAATTACATTTTCAGTGTGTATTTGTGTAACACACTTACTGAGGAAGAGGACGTGTCACAAATCCCATGTCAATTTTAAGAGAGTATGTGGAAATGACAATAAAACTGTTGTTTTACTGCCATTATTATTTTATTTCATGCAGTGCAAAGTGGTCATCTCATTATGCTGAGTAACATTCAAAATGAAGAAGCCTAAATTTTCCTACCTGGATTAACTCTGGCTTCATGATATGCCACAAATAAACTAGGGATGCTGAAATAATTCTTGTGTGCCAGTATAAATAACCCTCGCATTTCAAATTAAATTATGAGAAAACTATAAAATTAAAGCATTCCAACATATTTTGATACACTTAATGTAAAAATTAATTTTAAAAATCCTCTTACGCAAAACATGTGAAAGATGACACAGCAGCTGCACTGCCTCCTGAGCTTCCTCCCGTGATTACCCAGTTAGAATCTTCATCCTCAGGATGGGATTTTGGGACAGACTTTTCCTTGTACTGTCTTGAATAACTCCAGGGATTTCTGACTGGTCCAAATACCCCATCTGTACTCCCAGATCTAAGAAAGTCAGACAGCACAAATGCAGACAGAGGTGACAGATGACAAACTGCATTCCCCCATTTTTTATTTATCTTCATCCTAGCAAATTCAATTTCAACACAAAAAGACTGGTGTATGTAAATCCTTGTGCAGTCAACTTCAACAATGTTACACAGAATTGTAAAGTTTATAGATCTTCATCCCTTTCTGACACAGAAACTGAACTGGTGCCTCTAACTTCTGCTAATGCCACTGAAAAGAAGGCAATCACAAAAATATAAAACTGGTTTAAGCTATGTAACAGTAAAGCTGCACAGCTACTTCAAAACAAAGATCTTCTGGTTTCCTAATGCTGCACTTGGAAAAGGCAAAAGATGACAACAACAGTCTTGTGAAAAACCATGCTGCTAGAGAGGGGTGGGAACAAGCACTTCTCTAAGTAACACACTATTACTCACTCTGTAGGCCTCTCCTAAGGCCACTGTTCGCTGGTTCAGAGTGTGACTGGCTTCTCAAAGTGGTTTCAGCCAGCTTGTGGTCACCTAAGTGTGAGCTGTCACCAGACGCAGAAGTGGCGGTACTTTCCTCCTTCCTCACAACCTCCACCCCATGTTCCCCCCGACTCCAGGGTGCCAGTGTTACTGGCCAAATCACCAGACAGAGTGGGTAGTTGACACCGCAGTTGAAAACTAACCATCATTCTTTGGAGCTAGATCCGCTCCCTGATTGACCTCATGGTAGAGCTGTGTTGGTGCTAGCATAAAAGATCACGCAAACACACAGAGATGAGAGGCTAGCAGTGGGATAAGCCTTTTTAGGAGAACCTTGTGCTTTAATGAGCTTAGACCAAATGTAATACTGGTTCTTATTTATGGTTTATATTACATATATGGCTTATATATGGTTTATATTTATTATTTATGCATAATCAGGGGTTTTTTTAGTGTGCCTTTTCCCTGCTCTTCCTCTGAAGAGTGTCACTTTGACTCAGAAATTACTTTATCCAAAAAAATACAGCCAAAGTATTTCCACCCTATCCATGTGAATTCCCAAGCAAACCTCTGCGTCTGGTCTAGGCAAAATAAAAATAAAAACAAACCCAAAACACAACACTTACTGTTTCATATGTAACTAAAGTGCCAGACATTCCTTTTGAGACCCAGCAACTGTGGTGACAGAGACTGCCATCACTAACAGCCCAATGCTGTTCCCTGCTATAGCTTGGTCACCTTCAGTGATTTGCTGGAGAATCAATTTGTGAGAGCATTTTCCAGTGTGCTCCCAATAACAAGCCACCAACATCAGCTTAGGCAATTTAGAGTGTTGCTCTAGATAAGCCTGTTTGCAGCACACCAGGGAGTATTCATACAAATTACTCCAGTTGTTGACCAGCAGAGGCACTGACTGTGATCAGGGGCATGATAACAATCAGTTAAAGGCAAAAACCACCAAAACCAACCCAGTAAGGAAGAGAGAAAAAGGCAGCAAGCAATTGGTGTTGTAACAAATTATACTAACACACCACTGGATCTGAAGAAGTCTGCTTGTCCTTGGCCTTCTGCAAAGGCTGCACCACTTCCTCCCCCTCAAACACAGCTATAGTTGGACGCTATGTTCATAAAACTCAGCATTTATACTACTTACACAACAGTAAACATGCTCAAGGAGAAATCCATGCAATTCTATATACTCTTCATGGGTAAGTATTCATTATTTTCTAACCTCACAGAAGAGGGGTTAAGGATTACAGGTAGATCGGAACAGATGGTGTTTATTCTATTTAATGTGCAATTACACATTAAAAATAATAAGCATCACTCACCCCATTGCAAATTCATCTAGGTTTGTTTTTCCTAAAAGCACAGCTCCCTGATCCAGTAATTTCTGAACTACTGTAGCACTGTAAGGAGGAATATAACCTGAAAACAATCAGAACAATTAAGAGTGATTGGTGAGATACAGCCAATTTTTACAATTAGCTACTCTGAACACTTCAAAGTTGTCATTATTTCTGCATAAGAACTGTCAGCTCACACTGCTTCAAGATAACATGAGTAATTTCCAAAATTTAACAAAGTAAACCAAATGCTGGTTTGTTTGCAATATCTTTTTCTTTTTTCTTTTTTTTCCTCCACAATTTACAACCAAGTAATTCTGTATTATATATTTCTAGAGCATGGAGCTAAGACTTCACATAAACAAGTTACCAGAAGGGTAGCAAATTACTGCATTCAGCCAATTTGCAGGAACTGCCTAAAATTAGAAGAATGAGAAACAGCTCTTTACAGAAAAGTGCTAAGATATCTTGAATTATCTCTGGTTACCAGGAGATAAAGGAGCATATGGTTAACCACAAACTGAAATACTAATTGGCTATCCTGTGATCAAACACGTGCACCCATAACTACTTAGACCTTACATAAGCCAGGATGAGAACCACGACACTTACAGGAGACCTTAGGTAGCAACCAATTCCTTCTTTAACTATTGACAGCAGTTCCTACACCCTCACCCTCAACGGGAACAAAACGGACAACACCACTCCTAACACTCTCAGTCACAACATTACAATCAATCACAATGAGTCTGAGAATGTGCTTTAAGGAAAAACATTTCAGGTAATACTACTTTTTTAAAAATGGCAAAGTCATCTTTCGTTTCATAGAATCACAGAATGGTTTGGGTTGGAAGGGATGTTAAAGATCATCTAGTTCCACCTCCCTGCCATGGGCAGGGACACCTTCCACTAGACCAGGTTGCTCAAAGCCCCATCCAACCTGGCCTTGAACACTGCCAGGGATGAGTCAGCCACAACTTCTCTGGGCAACCTGTGCCTCACTGGTTTCTGCTGCTATTAAACAAATAAACATGATCAGATTAGGGTCCTCTTCCACAAAACTTTTCAGTTGTACTTTGTCCAGAATATAACAGACATAAGCAACGTTTTCTACTTTTGCTTTTACGATGGAAACATTCTAACACCTTACAAATGTTGCATAGCATGTTAATAGAAACAATGAGCTTAGGAAGCTTCAAAAAATTAGAGAAGTCTTATAGACATGTTCATATATCAGGAACATATAGAATTGTTGATGTCTAATCCTCCCACAGCCATATGAGAAACTACTTAAGTCAACAATTATTGACAGAACAAAACAAAGACTTTCTTTGGATTTGCTAGACAGAATAGTACTGACTGCTCTCCTGGAGACCTAAAAGTCACGTGAAGCAGAGTGTAATCTATAGAACCGTTCTATTTTAATAGATAGACTATAATAGACAATGTTTTATTAAAAGCATGTAACTATATGAATAAAGGAGATAATGTACTTGCAACAATAAAAAGATGCATCTGTAATACCAGATGAGCTTGGCAGAAGAAATCAGATAAATGTATTTTCTCAAATAAGTTCTGCTCATTTTTTGAAAATATTTAGATTTCTGGAAGACTGCAGTCCATAAACCCTCTCAAGAGAAAAGCAGGAACATTAAAATGGATCTGATTTTACTTGAAAAGCTCTACTGTACCTTTTAGCATCTCTGATGCACATGTTGTCTCAATGCCAGCTGTACTAAAGTTGTCTTTTACTGCAATAGGAATTCCATCCAAAACACCCACTGGCTGACCTACATTAGGAATTATTGCAAAGAAAAGAGATTAAAGCAAACTATGCTGTATGTATAGCTTTATTACCAATTACAGTTCATTTTACACACCCTTTTGGGTGTTATTTGGAAGCAAGAATGCTATCCACAACTTAGCATTTGACGGTTGTCTGTTACATTTTCAAAAACGGCCTGCCGTTCTAACTCTAGCATTGAGCATTCTGCTCAAACCAGACCTCGCCCCACAGAGCAGAGCTTTGCAAATGTGACTAACTCCACAAGATAGGCAGCTGCTACAGGTTAGCTATCCCAAACGAGTACTTACCTCTTCAAACGTGACCATGTAATGTAATGCTTATTTCAGCCACAGGTGCTGCCTAAATATACTCAATCCCTAGACTGGGAGCCCTAAATGCTGCCCACCTGGCACATGCAGTAGATATGATCGAAGAAGAAAAAAAACAAACCCAAAAAACCCCCAAAAACACCTGAAGCAGAAAAAATCTTCCCTAAATGATTGATTATCCAATACCCAGGAAAAAAAAAAAAATAAAAAAAATTAAAAGGCCTACGTCAGGAAGTAAAACACAATTTTCTTAAGCTTCTAGAGGACAGTAAGTGTCACCCAGGAAGGAAAAAAAAGTACCCTATTAGGTGAAATTTCCCTTTTCTGTCTCCCAGGATATGCAAAGGAACATGAGGACGGTCAGTCTCTAAATGCTGCAGATAACAGGGTTGAATGCTGTTCTGTTCACCAATTAATAACTGTGATTCACAAAGTTGCTTTATTTTCCTTTGCTTTCTTAACCAAAAAGCTGAGCCAGGTGTTTGTCTACCCCAGTCAATAGGCCTGCAGAAGACCACTGCATCTTCCTGTTTATGGTAACCATTGGCTACCAATTCAAAACAAACTGCTAAGGGAAAGAACAGGCAACCAGCAGCAGTAGTGCTGCTCAGGAAGGACTGAGCCTATTTAATCTGCAGCGCCTGGCTTACTCCAGGTTTTGCCTTCGAGTTTTGGACTGAATACACCCTCAAGCATGCACTCACAGAAGCCTCAACCACAAGCCTCATCCCCTAACAGTCAAACAAGCAGCACATACATCTGCTTTAAAAAGAAAAGGTAGTTCATCTAGTGCAAGGAGCTCCTCCACAACAGCTTTTTAACGACTAATATTACACAAACAAACATACCTGTTCTGTATCTTTTCTCTGATTCTTCAGCCTGCTTCAAAGCAGTTTCTTCCGCTACGGTAATATAAGCATTAAGGAACTTCGTACTTTTGATGAGCGCAAGGCACCGCTGGCAAAGCTCCGTTGGAGTGACATGTCCTTCCTTCAGCGCTGCTGACACCTGCAAGCGCAATCACCCGCCTTTCAAAGCAGCCGGGTAACAGAGCCCACCTCGGGGCGCTAAAGCGCGGTCAGGAAGGAACCCTCGGGAAGGGCTCCCCTGGGCCCCGCTGCGGCTAGTCCCCTACCGCCCCGCGCTCCGGGAAGGGGAGACATGGGGGGACACCGCAGCGGGCCCGCTCGCCCCGGTCACCTTGCGAGCCCGCCCCGCCGCCACCACCGCCCCGCTCCCCGGCGCAGCGCGCCCTGCCCTGCCCTCCCGTCGCTGCGGCAGGTCGCAGGGCGGGCTGGCACCACTCACCTCGCGGAGAGAGGCGCGCAGCATAGCGGCCCGCTCCCCGCCGCCTCACGCCTACCGGTCCGCCGCAACCCTTCTCCCAGCTCGGCAGCTGGGCGCCGCCATCTTGCCGTAACACCGAGCGGCACCATTGGCAGGACGGCCAAGAAGGCGGCCACCCATTGGCCGCGGGCGCCACTGGGGCGAGAGGAGGAAGGAGGGCAGGCCGCGTCGGGCCTGTAGGGCTGAACGCGGAGGGGAGCAGGGACCGCTGTGACCCAGCCCCATCCCGCAAGGCGCCGGCTGTGCGGCCTGGCCCGGCCCAGCTCCCCAGCCATGCTGTCGCGGGGAGCGGCGAGCGGGTGGGCTCTGCGCGGGGCGGCGCGGGCGGGAGTGCAGCAGCGGCCGCCACCGTTCCGCGGGCTCCACGCCTCTCCGCGGACACGGTCGGTCATGCCTTCCTGGGTCATAGACCGGTACGGCCACAACGACGTGCTGCGCTTCACCAGGAACATGGTGTTCCCCATCATACACTTCCCGAACGAGGTCATCATTAAGGTTCACGCTGCGAGCCTGAACCCGATCGACCTTAGGATGAGAAGTAAGTGCCGAGCCCGGGCGGCCGGGCCGGGCTGGCGCGATGGCAGGGGTTGCGCTTGGACCGCGGCTTCTGTATGCTCCCCCGGCGGCCAAAATCGGCCAGATGTTGTCACCGGCCTGCCCCGGTGGGCACCTGACTCGGCAGTGCCCCAAAGCAAGTGTTGCCCTGACCTCTGCGGGAAACCGCCTGTTTAACGTGAACCCCTTTGAAGTTCTTAGGGGTGAACGGTACAAAAAGCCATTGCCTTTCTGAAGACAAGAGTGTGTGTGTTGCAGGGGAAAGCTTTTAATTTGAGTGACTAATTCCTGCTTTCTGCAGGCTTGCAGCTTGCAACTCAGCTTTCTTCTGTTAGCAGCATGACTAAGGTGGGATTTATTTCCCTGCCTTCTCCCCTATCACCACCATCTGGGTGGTGGTACTCTTGACCAAGAGACTAGCCCTTCCATGGAGCAGCACTCCCCCTGAGGGGTGCTGGATTTTCCTGTGTCTTTGAGGTAAATGGAGCTGGAGGTCAAAATTCCTACAAAGTTGGCATGTGCAACCAAATCGTAGAATCATAGAATGGTTTGGGTTGGAAAGGACATAAAAGATCATTTGGTTCCAACCCCCTTGCCTGGCCTTGGAACACTTCCAGGGATCCAAACCATGTTCATTGTCATGTCCTTTCTTCCTGTGTTGGTACCTGGGTAGCTGCTTCATCTTGCCCAGGAAATCTGTATCTTTCGCTGACCAACTCTTTGTATTGGACATAACCAGATTTTTCCCTCAGTTTCAAGGTTTGAAACACGAGAAGTAGGTTGTGGTAGCAGAAGACCTTATATTTCACGTTGAAAAATGATCTTACGTATCAAATCAGATTTGGTAGCACATGCAGAGATACCTGCAGGAAGCCTGCCAACAGAGCTGCAATAAATGAATTTAAAAAAATCTGTGTATATAGCTGTGGGCTTGGTTATGAGACATGTGCTATCTGAGGATTCCTGCTGAACCACCTGTTTGAGTTGCTGGGCTACAAGTGGTATTTTGAGTCAGTGTATTTGAAAGAAACTACATTTTAATTCTGCTTTCAAGGTGCCTGCTTTTGTATCTGGTTCTTTTAAAGTATTAAAACACTTGCTAGCATAATAGGGCACGTAGGCAGACTTGTCCAAACACTTGAAAGGGCATACGTGCCCGAATGCGGACTTTTCTTAGGCTGAGCAGAGTTATTAGACGGGTAATTCTGAGAGTTTGCAGCATTTAGCTGTTGCTTACTGAATGGAAGTTCTGGTTACTCACCTTGGGGGAGATGTGCCTTAATATCTTTTACAATGATGCTCGTGTTGCTTTTTACAGTACTTTATTTGAAAAGACAAATGGGAAGTTTGGAGTTCTTTTGGATTTGTAGCTACACGATGGTGTTGGAAAGTGGAACATTTCCAGTGGACTTCTTAGAATTTCTGATAGTGTTATCACATACTAAATATTTTTATACTGGAAAGCCGTTTCGGGGACAAATAAGCCAGAATGTGTTGCTCTTTATTTTTAAATTCTGTAAAAGTATAAAATATTGCAGATTTTTTCCATGCTAAATTTATATGAGGCTCATCATGTACTGACAGTGCTTTCTAATTGGAATTGTTCAGTTAATAAATGAAAACTCAGTACAGTATGTCATGGTTAATTTCATCTGTTGCAGGTGGTTATGGTGCAACTGCATTAAATATGAAGCGGGATCCCCTGAAACTGAAAAGTGAGGACACTGAATTTCCACTAACACTTGGTCGAGATGTCTCAGGTGTTGTTATGGAATGTGGACTGGGTGTGTCTTATTTCAAACCTGGAGATGAGGTGATACTACCAATCTTTTTTTGTTTCCTACATTGTGTAGTTAAAATGTACTATGAGATGTTCACCTTTCATTTTCCTCTTGAGAAAGTTCGTTGGGTTTTTGTTCTTTTAATGTTGTTGCACTCTGAATGAGGCCCATCTAGCAGTAAGTTCCTAGAATGCTTTCTTCCCTACCTTTTTTTTCTCTGAAAAACATGGTCTTTCCGAGACTTGCTTCTGCAAGTTAATTTCCCTTCTGTTTTTTGTTTTTTGGTCTGTTTCAGTGGTAGCAAGAATTTATTTGTGCATAGTTAAGGTCCTCCATCATTTTTGACTGAAGATAGAATTCTAACAACACAGGAAGGGGTTAATTTCTGTGATTTTTTTCCAAAGTTACTTAGGATAGGAACTCTGTCATAACCCAAGCAGCTCTCTCTGAGTCCCCCCATAAGTACTGATATTGTTTGCTTTCACCATCAGCAGTTGCTTTCATATCTTACCAGTTTTAGTATAGCAATTTCTGATTACACACACACACACACACTGCCTACCCCGCCCCCTACCCTGTCCCCTCCAATATGAGCTTTCCTGGCGTGGAAATAGTTTGGGGGGTTTGAAAAATTGCATTTTATACACAGTATGGTAAAATTTATTCACATACCTCTACGGTCCTTTATTTTGTCAGTCTTGTGATGGGGTTTTTTTTTTGTGTGTAAAGAGTAAGCTAAAACTGGTTTCTGACAAGCAATAGTGAGGACTTTCTGCAAATTGGAAAAAGTAATTAATGAAGAAAACTTACGTGTAGGTACAGTCATGTGTGAACTCCACAAAAACTGATAGCTGTTTTCTGTTTGGTTTTAGGTGTGGGCAGCAATTCCTCCATGGAAACAGGGCACACTGTCAGAGTTTGTGGTTGCTAGTGGAAACGAGGTAAATGTTCAAAAATGTGTCTAACAGACAAAAAAACAACGTTGTAAAGACTGGCATTTTTTTTTCTTCAGTGTCCAAGTAACTGTTTATTTCTTAGAGCTCGGCTTGGTTTAGATTCCAGCTAGTTACAAAGATAGTTGAAAATGTGGAATACAAAATCTGCAATTCAGTAAAGCTTATTTAAATATTTCATTGTCACGTAGGATCTGCTGTGTGACTTACATATGATTGATCTTATTTCAGGTGTCTTTTAAGCCAAAGTGTCTCTCTCACACAGAAGCTGCCTCCTTACCATATGTAGGTCTCACAGCATGGTCTGCTGTTAACCAAGTTGGAGGACTGAACCAAAGTAATTGCAGAGGGAAGAGGTAAGTAGATAGTTCTGGTGCTAACACTTTGTGGTTCATTTTTATACCGATTAGCTGCTTCTAAGACATGTCCAACAATGAAGAAGACTGTTACACCATGACATTCACAATGCCCAGCTGGCTGAAGATGTTAGGTTCAATCTACACAACTGCTGAGGGAGAGGTCTTTTAGAGGGAGACTCAGATGAGGACCCTAACTGAAGTGTACCTAGTCACTTGCTGCTCACTTCCTCTATATAGTGACTATACAGAGGCAGTTCAATGCATATCTAATGTATAGAGAATTTAAGTATGGTATCTCTAGGAATTTATAGGGAGTTTGGTTTTCTGCCTGCTAGGACAGCTACCAAATGCAGTATCCTCTCTGAGTTACTTTGGCAACTCACAAAACGCCCTCTCAATCACAGAGGTGTAGTTCTCTCAGTTCCTGCATGCGCGGGCCATTTGGAACAGACTGGTTTTCCAGCTTTTCAGAAAGAAATGAGCAGGTGACTGGGTCTTGTTTGACCTGTAGGCCAGAACTTTAATGAGATCTGGAATGCAGAAGAGAAAAACGTGCAAGACAAGCAGGCAAATCAAACAGAAAAGTGGGCTTTATCAGCCTCTAATCAGACAATGGCTGATGGAAGACAGAAAAGGAAAAATGCATTGAAAGATTGGAGCAGATATAATTTTTCTCCTGATAATTGAAATTTGCTGTTTGTTTGGCCTTTGGATGTTTGTGTAAACCGATAGCAAAATGTTCAGAATGGAAAGAAGGGCAAAAGTAAAAATACCAGAATCGAAGAGAAAAAAAAAAAAAAAATCATTGAAATTACTGTGTTGCAGCAAAAATTTAGGTCATAAAGTAATTATTGGGCAGTAGGAGTCTAGATGCCTGACCTCTTATCTTGGGTGTTAACTTGTAATGCAATACATTACAAAGGACACTAGACTTACTGAAATTCTTCACCTGCATCTTTAGAAGATAATTGAGTAGTTATTCATACGTCACGGTACATTTCATCATGAAAATATCAGATGATTGCTCTGAAGATAAACAATGCTTTGAGAAAATGAAATTGCAAAATTTAAAGCAATTTCAAAGACACATCATTGAAATTAACTTCCAGCTAGTGATAAAATTCTAGTTATGTTGCCTTCCATTTTATTCTTCAGTATTTAGACTTTTTTTAATCTTAACTTTCACATGTAAATAGAATTAACCTAAAGATATGTTGGTAGTCTAGCCTTGTTTAAAGTGTCTTTTGAATCTTCAGGTAAGTGTTTAGATAGTTAAAAGTGAAATTCAAACTGCATTATATAGTGTCTTTATGTTTAACATTTACTTTCATGTTCCCAATATTTAATTTCTCTGTCAGCAAAAAACATTTTAATGTACTTAAAAAATTACGATGTTTCCCATCTAGACATCTTACATGATGGTAGCTTCTTTCCCTGAAAAATATATTGTAGGAAAATACATAAAATTCATTTAAAGGCCTGTGCAAAAGTACATTCCACGAACTTTATCTTACTCTCTCAAGGCGATAATTTCAAAAGACAAGAATTTACGTCTTAATTTCTTGAAATAATTTAAGGTGTTTGGCAAGAAGTTACCTACATATGTGATTTTACCTTGGTCTTTCTGTTTCCTGTAGGTGTATGTAAATAGCTATGTATGTATACACACAAGAGTGTATGTTACTTTGAAAGAGCAGCTGTATTCCTTGATGAAAGCTACTTCACTGATACTTTATTGCAGTGTTAAGACGTCTTAGAGCAAGATTTTTCTATTGGTGTGTATTGTTTTCTTTGCCTCTTGAAGGTTGAAGGGTGGGCTAATCAGAAATACGCACTAATAGTCCAGTGTGTTGATCTGTCAGGAGTATCTGCTGCATCTGCACACACTTCCGCAGATCTTGTTACCTGAAGTGTGCTCACAGTGTTTGTGATGTCTCCTGCTTCACTGTGACTCTAGTTGTTTCTCCAAAACTTGTATCCTGTACCACTGTAATTTATGTCAATATTCTTGCACAAGCTAAAAGTGAATGTTCTTGTAATCCAAAATGTTCTGAATGACTCCGCTGTTTTGAAGTTCTCTGGATAATACCTGGAGACCTTCTGGTACGTGCCAGTGTCCTGTTTCAGTAGAAAGGGGATATGTTTGTTCAACAATAGTGTGAAATATTTTGCTTGCTGTATTCACAGAAAGCGTGATAAAAACAAACCTGACAATTTGAGGAGTTCTTGAAAACGTTTACATGAAGTAAAGGGGTTTTTATATAAATACAGTGTTATTATTTTATGTGTTTAAGTATGCTGAGCAGAGATGCTGGATTCTGTTGCTGTAAGTTATTAAACACATAATTAAAGTTTTACACTCCTGGTTTATATTGCTTCAGTGAGAATTTGAATGATACAATACCCCGAGAAAATATTCTTTTCAAAGTCTGTATTAGTTCATCATTTTATCATTTGAGAAGTACAAAGTGAGTGTAGGTTGTAAAACTTCTCGATAGAGTAAATGCTTCTTGATACAGGAATAAATCTCTTAGGGATTTTATTGGCATTATTGGAATTTAATTTTATATACATATATAAAATTGAAATATTCAAGAAATACAGTACATTGGTGTATAGCTGAATCACTGAAAATTTCTAGTTGTTTATAATCTAGAGAAAATCTTAGTCCTTGACCAGTATACCTACTTCCCATCTCCTGTGTCTTTTGTGGGGACACACACGCTGAAACAGGTCCTGGCTCTCTGATGCTAGTTCCTGACCATACCATAGTTCCAAGTAGTGCCCAAGGAGAAAGGCTAAACCCCTATGGTATGCTCGTCTGGAGAGATCTGCAGACTCTGACCATTTGAACTACAAAAGCCTTTTACAGGGCTTGGTGAATACTGGCTTGAATTACATGCCTTTGTCAGAAGGGAGCAAAGCCTGGAGTGTGAACGTTTGTTTTATTCTTTTGAGAGAATAGGTTCTCTTGCATCTCTCTTCAGGTCAAATAATTTGTTGTTTTGTTCCTTGTGCACATGTTTATATGTTAGTTTATTCCTGAGCTCACAAACAGCTAGTTTCTCTGATATGTTTTCTTCTGGCTGCATTTTCCTGAGGCAACACAAACAAAACTGTGCCTGCTTTGGCGCTTTCCACCATCTGTGGTCCTTTATTACCATCCTAACAGGTCCTGCACCTTCAAATGCTTCCCCATTTCCTTGTGTTGTGCCGTACAATGTGTCTTGCTGTCCTCAGTGCTGCCTAAATGCTGGTTGGTTGAGCTGTGGCACATGGATATCCTGTGCAGATGTAGTTGGTCTCTGAAAAGAGCTTTCTTGAAGTCACAGTGTATGGAGAAAGCTTTAATATTTAGAAGGTTTGATAGAAAATAGCCCATGTAACATAGGAACAAACCACATCTGGAAAGTATGAAGAATCTCAAGGACTTTTACTGAATGGGAAAACAAAACCAAAAAACGAAACAAAACAAAACAAAAAAAAAAAAATCCAAGCCAAGTAGCTCCCCAAAACTGAAAATGTTCCCTGAATTCTTGAGCCAAATGTCCATTTTAAAATGACAGCTTTTGCCAAAATTTGTAGTGCACTTTAAGCAAGGAGTAAAATTGGAAAGGCAGTTTGACAAGGTTTTTTGGGGTTTTTTTAGAAAGGATTTTATTGAGATTGTCCCTTGTGAGGATAAAGATGGGCTTAACCCAGTATCTTGAGTGTAACATCCCTGAGCCTTTTCAAGTATAATAAAATCTAAATGTGAATGTTGCTTCAGGCATCTGTCGTTCGAAGCATGGTTCTGAGGATAAGTACATTTTGGCAGATTTAAAAGCTGCAGGCGTTGTGGTTTCAAATTCTTAATCTGAATTTTGCAGCTTGGATCAGTGAAATAGGAGGGAAAGGAATCTGATCAGTTACAAGAGAGGAAGTGTTTTAAAATGGATGCTGTGACCACAGCCAAGTCTCTTAGGTTACTTCAAAGAATTTTTGTAAACTGAGACTCCAGATTGTATAATACAATTTTGCGCTGTAAAAAGCAATTTCCTTCAACATCCAGCACAGTGAGGTTTAAAACAAGAACATCACCAGCTTCCAAAGGTACTGGATTTTTTCTGGCAAACAGAAGTCTTGAGAAACATGATGTTCCCTAATCCTATGCCAAGACTTCATCTTGGATCTTCCTTTGTCCTAGAATTAGCGAATGGGTCCAGAGTCCAAGCACTGTTTCTAGCTTCGGCACCAAGGCTTTCTTACACTTTCTGAAGCTTAATTATTTAATTAAAATTTCTGGATGAAATTTCTGAACAGTGATTAGGCTGCCAGTAGTAAGGTTCTCACACAACTAAGCTTGCATTCATTTTCATGAAATTTAGGGTAGCGTGTTCAGTTAATGAACTCTCACTTGCTAATAATTTGGTAATACGCTCTTAATTCTCATCATGTGCCAGTTTTCACAATCTGCCGTTTATAGGTTTATTGTTGACATGTACTGAGCTAGAAAAATGCTACTGTCTTTTTTTCTGAAGAAAAAGGCAGATAATTTAATAGAACTTAGATTTGTTTATGGCAAGGCTACTTCATTGTATTCTGGGGTTTTTAGATAAATATTATGCTATATGGAAAAACTATGTTCCATATATTCTGAAGTTCCCAATCTCCCTAAATAATGTGATACTAAACTACTTTTTCTGGTAGATAACGCCAATTTGTGTAAAATGTTGATGAATCAGGTTTTTGGTTTTTTTTTTCTTTAGGAGATACAGCAGTGCAGTCTGGGAGAATGAAAGACTCTTAACTGATTTTGTCCCAAACTAAGCAATTATATTTGGGAAAGTGAGGACAAGGACAGGGTTTTGGGGTGATAAATGTTCCTGCCTGACAGCTCTGCTGCCTGGATTTAGTGGAAGGTACATGTGAGGAAGTCTCATTGGCTGTGCTGAGATAATGCTCTTGGCACAGGAAACAGGTAGTGAATAGTGTTAAGTCACATTATTCGCCATCTGAAGAGTTAACCACTAAGTAACACTGAATAACAAATACAGTCTTCTGCTTAAAATAATTTGGTGTCAGAGATGTGTAAGAAGCATTAGAATACATTGTTACTATAGAGTTTATTTAAAAAACTATTTAATATATTTTAATTTTCTCTTACAGAGTATTAATATTAGGAGCTTCAGGAGGAGTTGGTACATTTGCTGTACAGGTAATATAAACCAGCATGCCCAGGATGCATCTTCAAAATATCCAATATTAACAAAAAAAATTAACAGAAGGGAATTGAGGAAAGGAATAGCGAAATTGCAAGCCAATAGTTGATCTGTCTGATTGATCTGATTGACTGATCTGATTGATATTTCTCGAAGTGAAATATTTTCAGATTTATTTGCTTTCCATTTATTACATTGTATTAGTTTAAAATAGGGAGCAGGGACTTTCAAAGAAAGGAGTTGTGAGTGTCCTTGTGTGTTGGAGTAGGTCGTGAAAGATCACATTTCACAGTTTGGGTGCAGGAAATCTCTTAATTGGTGTAACTTGAAATAGGTAGTCTGTTTTCATTATCTTTCAGTCAGCTCTGCTCCATAATATGAAAAGAACTTGGTGTACCAGTAGACAAATGGATAGAGAATGTATCATCTACCATGACTGTTTTAGGTGTTCAAATGATATGAGAGGCACCAGGCTTTTATGTGCAGTGTTTGTAAAGCACAGTGGCTTAGATGAACCTTCCCTCACTGTTTTTGCCCTGCTGCCCTTCTGTCTGTCTTCATTCTGGTAGCTCTAAACTTCGGAGAGTCAACATGCTCTTTTATCGATCCATGAATTGTGGAACATTCTCTTTTCATGCTGTCATTTAATTTGGGGATTTTGGTTCTAATTGGGGTTGTCTCATGCTGAAACATCTTTCTCTTGAGAATATGAAAAAAAAATTGAAATTTGGTGATGGCATCTCTGTGTTCCGTGTTACTAGACCAAAAACGTAGTGATTTTAAAGAGGCTTACAGGAGAATTTTCAATGGTATGCTATTTGCCTGATTCATGGTAAAGCAGGTGGTTAAATTAGATCAGTATGAAAGGCTCACCAGCCACTGACTAGTTGCAATTTCTACCTGATTAATTCTGAGTAAACTGTGTTCATTATGCCAGAGTAAATTTAAAAAAGATTACTGTGAGTGGAAAATGAGGTTACAAAACTAGAAAAATCTGTTATTTTCCTTTAGCATTTGGAGTCGAAGATAATCTGACATCATCCCTGTGGTAAATCAGATGGCTTCCTTCTTTTTCTCATTATTAATGTTTAAGTTATTTACAGTGAGGTAGAGGTATGAAATACTTAATGAACAGGTAGAAATAGAAAATAATTTAAAATATTTACAAATATTTAATGGTTGATCTGGTGACAGTTTTGTAGATTGATAACTTGGACAGTACTTCTTGGTATGTATTTAGCTGTCAGATTCAGATGGCAAACTGAGTATTTTATTTGAAGCTTTATTTATCCTGAGACCTGATATCTGTGAGTGGCGTTAAAAACCACACTCCTTCCTCCACACCAACTTCTTCCTCCCCAAAACCTCCTTAAATATTGGTAAATTCTTACCCCTGTTTGTCTGCGAGATGTGTGACAAATTATGCTGTGTTGGAGCACAATCTACCCACTCCCTACTAAAGGTGCTTATTTATTATATAATGAGACTTCAGCTTTTTAAGTTGTTCTCAATGTTTCACTAAATTTTCAACTGGACTTCCTTTTTTTTCCTCTTTTATATGCTTGTTTTCAGCTAGTGAAGGCCTGGGGTGCTCACGTGACAGCAGTTTGTTCTCATGATGCCAGCACACTGATGAAAAAGCTCGGAGCAGATGATGTGATTGATTACAAATCTGGAAATCTGGAAGAGCAACTTAAAACGTTACCCTTGTACGTGTTTGCGTTGCTTAATACTGAGATGAAGGAGTTGGCGGTTAGACCTTCTGCCTTTTGATTGCTTGACTCCAGTCTGTCAGAACTCCCTCTTTTTTTGTTGTTCTTCGTTAATTTTTTTGTTGGTTTTGGTTGTTGGGTTTTTTTCCCAATTTCTAAAGCATTACTTTGTAAAGCAAATTCATCCCAGCCCTTTTTGAATGTAGTTTGCCAAGTGAGTATCCGAAGCACAGATTTCATTGTAAGACTAAGCCAGTTAATTGGGCTTGTGAAGGCAAGCTCACTTTCACATGCTTCTCTTCAACGACTGTGAACAGTTTTGTCAGGATCTTGGAGCATTTGTAAAGAATAAGTGAAATGAATAAATGAAAGTAAGTCTCAGAAATCCTATGTGAGGTTAGTAAAATTGATCTTCTAGAGGGAAGAACTCTGCCATGAAGCAGTTAAGTGACTTGCCTGAGGGTCTTTAGCCACTGTGCAACTCAACTAGGAGTAATTTCTCTTCTGTAACATTGGTTACAGCTGCCTCTGATAAACAATCACACTTATCTTGTCACAGCAGTTATGTTTAAACTAGCTTGGGGGTTTTCTCTAGAACTGAAGTACTTTTTGCTTTTGTAATCTTTCCATCTGTTTAAACTTAGTCTGCTGTGACTTGTATTTAAATATGGTATTTACGCTGCTCTTTTTAGCTATATTGAGTTAACTTTCTAGGAGGGGAAATAGAAGCTGTTCAATCTATGAAAGAATCTTACTGGTAACTGTGCTAAGAAGGCATGTGCCCTTTAACTGATTGTCAGCAGGGTTGGGGTCCACTGTGGTGGCATTGGCTGTCTCTGTATGGGCAGGAGCTGTAGCTACACAGTTTGCAAGCAGTGCTAAATTTGCCTTTGTGCAGTTCAACATCTTAAATACTGAACATCTGTTCTAGCAAGTGACCCTTTTAGGAGGTATCAACAGCAGTTTTATGATATGGCTAAGCTTATCAGTCAGGTATACTGAGAGGGATGTTCCTACTTCCCTTTTCAGTTGTACTGACTCTTCAGACCCCATAGTGAGCTAGTTTTTCCTGGAGCATTAGTTCTCATTATTTTAATTTCTCTTGACAGCTGTTAGGTTGGCTAAACTTTAACATGAAATTACATCCTTGGAAGACAGGCAGGAAAACTGTCTTTCCAGAGATAAGAACTTTTCTATTTAATTTGGATAAAGTTTTTTCCCTTTTATTTGTAAGTTCCTTAGATGTATGTGTAAATACCTTTTGCAATTTGGAGATTGCTAGAAATTTACAGATGAAAATGGGAATGGGCTGTGCATCTAATAGAATAGGTGCATAGCTCCCTGTTGGCCTATTCAGCCTTTACAGGCTCACATGCTGGGACAGTGAGAAAGAAGGCTGAAACTGTGGCTTGTTGCCAAAGGCTGCATATACCCATTCCATGGGGGAAAGGTTTTAGACTCATTGCATTGTTAGGTTCTACGTCAAATAGGTAGATGGGAAGAAAAGAGCTGTCAGTAGAGGTAGAATGTCCCCAACACAAATCAGGAGGTCAAAAAAGACTTTTGGAAGTGAAGCTGAGAATTGTGTCACAGAAAAGGTGTGGGCAGATAAGGGTTAGTAATTTGTTTACATAACTTTGGCCACTGGAATTGACTTTCCCTTGGGAACAGCACATGCAGGAGCTGTTCCTAGTCAGGGCATGAGTACAGACTAGTTTTTCCATTCACATACCATATTGTTCAATGCTAGGACCAGACCTCAGGACTGCTGCAGTAGTCTCAGTGAGAGGGAGATAGAGCCCTAAGCTTTAAGCAAGTAGAGAATGTAGTTGTGCATGTAAGAGTGTGCTTTTTGGAGTTTAAGTGAGGTTTGAGTTCTCTGAATAGCTTGTGTCTGCTGTGCAGTGAATGGGCAATAACCTGTAAATATAATTCCCATTGTACAGTAAGTAAAGCTGGGATTTAGCTGAAGTCTGGGCACTTTCTTGCCACTATCTTGCAAGCAGATTATTGCATTGCAGTGACACGTAGAAATGTAAACTATAGCAAATTTATGATATGAATTAGCTTAATTATGATGAAATTATTTTTCCCATATTGTGATTTTTAAACCTGTTCTTTACATGTCTGCAGATTTGATTTCATCCTAGATAATGTTGGTGGATCCACAGAGAAGTGGGCTCTAGATCTCCTGAAGAAATGGTCAGGAGCAACATATGTTACCTTAGTAACACCTTTCCTGATCAATATGGACAGACTTGGAGTGGCTGATGGCATGTTACAAACGGGAGTCACTGTTGGTTCCAAAACTGTAAAGGTATCTTATATACTTTAATATTATGTAGTACTTTAGTGGCTTCCTTTGTGGCTTGGGTGCTAGTCATGTGGTTCTTCTAGAGGCAGCTGTTGTATTTTCCTCATATATCATTAAGTAGACTTCAGATGCATTTCTATTCTTTCCTTCTTTCTTGAACTGAAAAAAAAAAAATGGGGTGGTGGTGATTGGTGTATGTGGTAGTTTTGGGGTGCTTTGAAGTTTTGATTCCTTATTGTGCTTTTTCACTGTGGCCTTTTCCATATGGCCTCCCTAGTGAGTCCTGCTGACAGCTAGTGTTTCATAGTAAACAGAGCAAATCCCTGCCTCATTGTAGTGTGGGTAATTTTGCTACTTGCTTTAGGCTGCTCAGGCTTTCTCTCAAAACATTTTTCCATGACTGGTTCTCTTCATCCTATTCCAGCACCAGAGAGTAATAGAAGTGGTTGAGGGTGGCTAGAAAGTCTTTCATCTCTTTCATGTTCATGTGTCTGGATGGTGATACTGATTTTTTTCTATTTTCATAAGTGGATCTTAAGACATTCTGCCAGTGGCCAGATCAGGGAGGCTTTTTAGAACTTTTCTCTTTCTTCTCTCAACATGTGTACTTGCTCTCCAAATGAATGCTTTTCAAGCAGTTGCTATGGTATTCCTGTGATGTCATGGTTGAATGAGATTCTAAGTCCTGCACCAGTACTTTCAAAGGCAAGCTCAAAAACAAAATGAGAAGGCTGGAAAGAAATCATAGATAATGTAATATTTCTCAGTGTGTATGTTTCCATGATGGGGAGCATTGTATGCCATGTATTAAAAATCATCCCTCTTTGGCAGATGATGGCTGATGGCTCTTACTCCTGTAATGACTTACTCAGAGGAGGTGCTCTTGAGTTGTGCTTGTGAGATCTTCCCAAAATACTTTTTGTGTGAGCTGCCATCTGTCATTGGATGGTGATGACTTTGGCAGATGTGATGGTGGAAAATTTAATTACTGACACTGAGGTGTAAGGTTCTGAATGTCACATTGCTGGGTTTATTTCACCCCCTTTGTGAGAGTGTATAAATATATAGCATCATTTTTCTCTTACATAACAAACAATGCTTTTACTAGCTGCAGAGACATGGTGGTTGTTTTTCTCAACTAGCCAACCTATGCAATTGAACACAAAATTCACCCTGATCCTATCATGGTAATACAACATCCCTGTCTGTACATTTAATCCACATGCTTAGGTGTCATTTTTTTCAGATGCTAGCATATAATTTCCATGTCTTTTCCTTAAGTTACTTCTCTAGATCTTCTGTCATTTATTTCAATTCCCATTTCAGTTTTCTCTCATAATTTTTTAATATCTTTGTTATCTTTCTTGCAGCATCTTTTAAAAGGAGTTCATTATCGGTGGGCGTTTTTTATGGCAAGTGGCCCAAGTTTGGATGAAATTGCAGAACTAGTTGATTCTGGAAAGGTATGTCTGTGATGGTTATTTGGGTATTTGTGCTGAAGGAGGTGCTGCTTTGTCTGAAAAATGGTGTAGTTCATAATTACAGTCACAGTGAAGAAAACTAGTTAAGAATTTACTTGCTCCAGTTTCTAACTTCTGACTTTTGCATGGAATTTAGGAGTTCATAGTCCTTAAAACTGTTCTGTTTTCTCCCTCTCCACCATATCTGTTTTTAAAAACACAAAGCTTACTAAGTTGTGAGGAAAAAATGCCCAACAATTGTTAATTTTTCCCAGTCATTTAGAATGAACTCTGGTGTTGAAAATGGTGTGTTTTAAGAGGCCTCATTTGGTTCATTTAGTCAGAATGAACATGACTGTGTGTATCTGCATACACAAAATTGCTTAGCCTGGATGATTGGCAGTCTGGCTCATAATGTGCACAGAACTAGAATATTCAGGTTATTGCAGGTCTTAGACAATCTGCACTGGCAGAGTGGTGACAAGAATTTTGTGTTTCATTATTTCAGTGCTTCAGAGTATAATGCTTGTGCTAATTCAGCACACTGACTTGGAGTATAGTGAGCATTCATAAGATTTTGGGGCATCTCTTAGTGGACTTGTGGGAAAGGTATGAAGTGGCAGATAGATTACTGTTTTTCTGATCATCTTGGGTTTATTGTTACAAAGTGTGTGTGAGAGTGAGCAGTTGATTGCCTGTTTATTGGACTGTGTGGTGCTGTAGGTCCTGGCAATGCTCTTAGGTTGCCAAAATTCTGAGAGTAGAGAATATGGGCAACTGCTGTTAATCTTTTTACGTGGTACCTAAGCAGAAGAGGGAGCAGAATCTGCCGTGACTTGATAATTCTGGTACGTGAACTGTCAGGCCATCTTGTGCTCAAAATTTGTGCATATTAGTAAAATCTGGATCCCACAATGAGCGTTGATCTCCTTTTCTGCTATGCATTATGTTCCAGAGTGTGGAGACAAGTAAATAAATTGCTATTGTACTTAAGGCCTGATTGCTTCTATTTGCCACCTCAGTGCCGCTGATCAGAATAAAAACCTTGTGAATTCAGCCACTGCTATTTCTCTGTCATGAGCAGTGTGCTGCTGACACAACCAGTGGAAAGTCTGTGTTTCCTAAAAAGTTAACTACTCATAAACAGAGACTGCAGCAGCAAATAAGCTGTGGTGGAGTGTGTCCCTGGCTACAGCTTTGCACCACTCTGTGTTATGTCCAGTGCTGTAGGCATTATCCCATGATCAAGAAAGAAACCCTAGAGGATGCTACTCACAGTGTGATTTCATACAGTCACACTACTGAATTATAATTGTCTAAGAAACAGAAATGCCCTTGTCTTTGTTCTTACAGTTTGTCCTGATTTTTAACCAGTCACAGCTTGTTTTGTGTTCTGCTCCTACCTTGTATGCAAAACAAATGCAGAATATATCCATGAAAGCCTCTTGGGAAACACCTGTTTATGCAATAGAGATAGGGCTTAATTGCTGTTCTCTGCCTAATAATCTGGACAGGTGAATTGTAATGCCATTTAAAATGTGTGCCATACATATATGAATGTCCTGATGTACTTTTTGTTGTAAGGTGATCATGAGGACAAAGATGTTTGCTTGGTCTTTTATTCTCCGTGCAAAAACAGGTCATAGTGTCAGACTGTATCTGCATAATCATTATTCTAGCAGCATCTTACTTTATTTTGTAAAATGTTGCAAACACCTGTGCTATCATGAGTATTTTATAAGACCCAGATGTGTTCCATTTAGATAGATATTAATAAGACTATGACCTTTATTGTCTAGAAACAAGTGTTCTCTGAAATGGACAGATCATCCATTCAGAAGAGTTTGGAAGAAAAGCAGGAGAGAATTACTGGAGGAATTGTACCATCATTTCTCGTAACTAAGTGAAAATAAATGAGAATAAATGAGAATTAAAAAACCCCACAAAGCAGTGAAGTGTAGCAAGAAGACTTGGGGAAGCCAGTAAAGTGAGTTCATGTAGTTGAACATCTTAGTTTTGATTGAATACAGTTTTGAGTAATACAGATGTAGTTATTTTTAAATTTCAGTGAATCGTCTTTTCTGCTACAGACATCTTAATTTTGAGATTGTATGAGGTGTGAAGAGGAGAGCAATTGCAGAGCTCCTGGAAATGAGAGGCTTTTTTCAGGAAAGTATAAACCGTGAGGGGGGATTTAAATGAAGGAAATTAAAAGGAGATGATGGTTTAAGGAGGTGATGTTACAGTAAGTGAAGCTTTGAAGAGCATATCCCTGAAGCTGTAACAGATCATACTGATTTGACAGTGTTTTTTCTTTTAGTCCTTTTGCACCAATACAGATTTTTAGTTCTGATGAGTTCATCATCTTCCTTTGTGAAAGCAAAGGGATTCTCAATCCTGCAGTGGATAAATAATAAGCAAAAAGGGCATTTTGTTTAAAGATTTGGTTTTCACACAGATGATGTTTGCAGAAAGAAACAGAGATTTGCAAAATGTCAGGTACGAGGAGGAGTTCTTTTAACAGCCTTTTTTAATGGTGAGGAGAAGGAGAGGATTTGATGAGCTGGTAGTGCAAGGAAGGAGAGTAATTCTCCTTTTGTAATTTACCTGCACATCAGCTCAGTTCTGGGGATCGTAAAACCATTTTCAGTTTATGAGCTGTTTTCTCTGCCTTGCAGCTAGCTAGACATCTTGCAAAGAGACTATTGTGAGACTAAGGGGCTGGGAGGCTGCTGCAACAGTAGTGGGCATGGAGAAAATCAGGTATTTCCTTGTCAGATTTTAGAGATACTGGCTACTTTCTAAGCTGCTGGGAAGTCCCTGTGGTGGAATGAACTCTGCCAGTTAATTGTGAGCCAGTAAGGACTGGCTTAATGTGGGCCTCACCAAATGAATTGATAAAACGCATGTCAGAAGCTGGGGATCTCTTTCCATGGCAGAATGTTCCTGGTGAATTAAAAGGTTCTCATCTAAAGACAGCTGGAATCAATCAAGCCTTAGTTCAGGGCACAGATCTGCTGGCACATTATTTGCTGAAGCATCGTCACTGGTCTCTGCTGCCAGCATTGTCACTGAAAGGCTTGCTAGGAATTAGTTTGATGTATTTGTGGTCAGTGTTCTGGATTTAACATTGACAGTCTTTGGTTTTGCTGCTTGCTTAGCTTTTTCCTTCTTTCTAAGGACGTGTGGTTTAGTCCTTGGTGAAAACGTACCAAATGAGTATAACTACATAAGTCTGTGGAAAGCCTCTACAAAGTTTGAGCACTTACTTTGCCTTTTATAAAGCCTGGTGGAAGAAGGCAGGCTCAAAAGACTCCTTAGTGTCATAAGAGGAAGGACTGAGTATGTTGTATGTTCCTGCTGGACCATGATAGGATGTGGGTTAACATCCAGCCCTACAGAAATTTGAAATTTCCATTGAAATTCAGTGCCATTTAAACGCAGTGCAGGGATGTGTGTGTGCGCGCGCACGTTCAGTATTTCTGGTGGCTTAACTCTTTCTTTCAGAGCAGAGTTGCACCAGATGGGCTGATGGCTGAAAGCTGATTTTGCAGAAGGAAGGCTGAAGGACGAGTAGAGTCTCAGATCATGACATGAATAGATCATACTCTGTGTTGTTTGCTTTCTAGATAAATGTTGCAGCACAGGCATACATAAGAAAAACTTTTGCATGCCTATATTAATGTAATTTGTGTCTTGTGTTGATTATACATTTTGCTGAAGACATTAGATGCTTTGGACTTCGCACCTGCTGTTGTGGTTTGGAGGACAGGATGCTGACTGTTCTTTGGCCCTGCTGCTGTCTTCCTGTGCAATGCTGTACAAATCACATAACCTTTTGCTACCATAATATTTCTATCTACTAATGAGGGCTAGTGCCCTTTATTCATCTTTGGTAATTTGCTCTGAGATACCCTGTGGAATTGTTTTGTATTGCTAGTTTTTGCTGTTGAGGAAATAAATAACATGGATACAACCATCCACTTTGACATTACCTTGGGTAGTGCCTCCTTCACTCTCCCTGTCTAAAAAAGGACACTAGCATAGCAGTTCTGTAAGTAAATGTCTAAGTTGACTAGAGATCGGTCCTTCTCCACAGCTCTCTTCTTCAGTCACTCACATTTGTTCTTACAACTGTCTTTCTCCATGCTAAATTGCAAAGCTTGCATTTTTTTTTCTTTTTTTCTTTTTAGTTTTGTTTTTTCTCGTTGCTTCTTGTGGCTTTTGCTTGCCAGGTTGGTTGGCTAGTCCCCAGAGATGTTGATCAAGGAGAGGTTGCAAAAAGCTGTTCAATTCTTTCTCTTCCAAAAGTCTCTTCTCTGCATTTTGTCATGACCACCAAAAAAACCACTGTGATTTTCATTAAAACACATCTGCTCATATTTCTTCAGGACATGGGAGCTTGCTTATGTTCTTCATGAGGGTGCTGTGTGATTACATCATAAAATGTCTGTGAAGAAGACTAATGGAAATCTTGCATTCTGGGGAGAGCTAGGGGTTGGATATGTAGATTCACATAAACCACAATGAAGTCTGGAAAAAAATCACCATATACCAGATACTTAATCAAATGTGTTGCTTCAGCCTCATGTAATTGCATATTCTATAGAAAGTCAGTCCCAGTGAACTCTAGTCCCCTGGTGAAGGAGGGAATTATGTCCAGCACAGTGGTGAAATGTGAGGTCAAGACAGCTCTTGTCTGTTGTGAGTTTAATTTACTGAGATCTGGAGAGATGCAGATCATGCAGGACTATTCTTCTAATATATACACTGTATAACACATAGTATGTAATATATGTAATATATATAATAATATATGCTTTCATATATAAAGATATATACTTGTTTATATGTATTACACATAACTATACTAAAATTTGTTGTTGTTCTATGATAGCATTGCCCCAGATAGCTTTGATTACCAGCATAAGTATCAGGACAACTACCATGAATATGAGTGCTAAGGGATTCCAGAAGAGAGAGTTGTTCTTTCCTTTAGTTAATAGTTCTTCAGCATGGTTTGGTAGGTAACTAACCCCAGGATCTTCCTCATTTTTACTGATTTAAGCTTGGGCTAGGCTGGTGCACATTACAATTCTGGGCTTGTTCCAGTTTCTTATTGCTCTTGATTATGTTCTGTAGAAGCTGTTCTGCCAGGACCAATGAACTGGAAGTTTTTTAAAGCTTTTTCTACATTCGGAACCATACCCTGATAATCTACTTAACTGGGATTTATCTTCTAGCATTTTAATAATTGTAGATGATACTCCTGAGTCCCTGTGGGCTGCTGTTAGAGGGTTGATTTGAAAGAATGTACCTTGGCTTGAAAAACAAGCTAAGGCAATACAGTTGTTGGTAAGATGACTGTGGGAGTAGACCCCAAGACACATGCCTTCCGTTCCTGTGTCTGAACCACTGCACCACCATTCTTCTTACAGGTGTGTGAGACTGGATCATTGGCTCATTTTTATTTCTGTTGGGTATTTGGGCAGAGATATCACATAGCTGATGTCCTTTAATATGTTCTTGGATGAAAGTACATATTCTCTGAAATGCAAATTAATAAAAACCATAGTACTGTATAGTTGAAAAGCTACCCGCAACACGTGACCAGAGCTAGCTGTTCCAGAAGGTGGAATTTCTAATCTTTTGTCTTCAGTGAGGGTTGACCCTAGAACCTAATACTGGCAAGCAGTATGAAACTCAGCATCGATTTAAGGTGAAGGAAGAATGAAGAAAGGGGTGGAATTAAGACCCAAAAAACATGGAACTTGAGTACAGCCGAGGAGGAGATGCTCAGTTGAAGAGAAGAAATGTTAGAAACAGCAGTGTCCCAAACCTGCGTTTTCTTCATGAGATGACACTAAAGTACTGAACAGGTAACTAAATATTTAGTTACAGGACAGGGGCTGTTCTTTGTAATGATTTCTGTTCAAGTCTCTTGTTGGCATTGAAGGGAGACTTACTGAAGGCCAGAGGAGAGTATCAAGCTGTGCTTTTGTGTTCATATACCACATTTGGGCAAGATGGCAATTTCTGGAGGAAGACAGCCTTTATCCTCTTAACTCAGCTACTCAAAATGGCAAGCGGGTCTTTCCATTAGGGCAAGCCCTCAAGAGGATTTTGATGTCTGGTGGAGCACATCACAGCTCTTGTTCTGTAAATATGTGAATATCTTTTCCAAAGCGTGTGCACAAGTATACTACTTACCAAGGCACGAGGAGGGCGTGTGCGCTGGGAGGCAGCAGCAGTGAGGGAGGTGCTCTGCAAAGCAAGGCTGCCCTGCAGTTTTGATAGGGCCATGCTTTACAAACCTGGGGGAGAGCCAATGCACTGTCATTGCCCTTGGAGTGAGGGGGCTTTTTGGCTGCTCTCAACTAGGCTTGCTCTGAGGGCCTCTGAGGCTCCGTTCGTCTCTCTGCGGAGATTTCAAGGCTGTAGCTCTCCCTCCAGCGGCAGGAAGTAGCTTCACACTCACTGCAGCAACTTGTGCTAATATGGGGATCAGAGCCATCTTCATTCCCTTTATGTATTACAGCTTATCCCTCCTGAAAAATTCAAACCGTGTCCTTGCTACCACAGAAGTGGGGACCTGCAAGGGTGTGCTTGTATTTGCCATTAGGAGGAGTGTGTTTGTGCTGACCAGTCAACTCCTGCCTGTGCCTGTTCACTGCCTGCTGCATTCAGAGCTGGGTTGGCTGGGATGCCGCTTCTGTGCTCTGTGTAGGATAGCCTTAATCAGCATCAGCAATTACTCTTTTTATTTTTTCCAAACACATGAGTTTATTTCAAGAGACATGAGATTCATTTCTATACTGTGCCCTGCATCAGAGAGAATGAAGAGGCAGAAAGTACCTTTCAGGCCCAATCTGTTTTCAGATAAACATTTCAATGCGGGTGTGTGTAATCCTTTCTCTCCCAGACTTTAGTTTAATCCCTTTTCTCTGAACAAATAGGTGTCCTCTGGCAAGGAACTGATGTGTGGCTGTAAATAGGCAGTGTTTTTATTATCCACTTAATCTCCATTTATTATCACACATTCAGCAACAGCAGACGTTCCCCTACTTGTTTGTCTGTTCACAGGAAGAAATTTTATCTTAGTCAGTGGATTATGGTAAAGGCTGAGTGAATCACTGTGCTGCAACGCGGTCAGCCCTTTCAGGGCTATTCAGACAATGGGACTGACCAGCCAGCCAGATAAAATGTTTAATGCTCTAGATTGTCAAGATCATCAATTTAGTATTCATGTCTCTATAGCACTGCCTAAAGCCAGCATTTAAATGGAGCTAGAAGTTACATCAATGTAGCAGATGGGCTTTGAGTGGGTGCAGTACGCATGGTGTTTTGAACTGTGAGGTTGAATTTAGGGTTCCTTTGAACCCCTGTGTCACCACTTTTCAAATGTGATGGTTTGAACTTTACCTAATAGGCTGAGGACATAACATACCTTGTTCTGTCAGGGTTACAAGCTGCAACCTACAATAAATGAGTGCAGGTGGCAGAACACTGAAGTGTCTTGTTAATTTTTTCTCACTTGCTGCACGTCTGAAACTACCTCCTGCCTTCCCCTGGAATTCTTTATATTCACATCCCTTGTGCTGCTGCACTGCTTTCTTCCCCAAATACTTCTCCCCTCTTCCTGGCCTCCTGCCCTGTGAGGGTCATGTGTCCATACTCCAGGAGGCTGAGTGTCTGTATGGTTTTTTTCTTAACTGAAGCACAGCTTTGTATGTAACTGCCATTAACAGTAAGTACTTGTACAAGTGCTGCACTTGTGCTTGGCTCAACAAGGTTACTGAATTGTTTTTTTTGCCAGGCTCCTGGTATGAAAGCAAGGGTTGCTCTTTGACCAAACAGTCTGCTGATCAGCAGCACGTTCCTCCTGCTGACAGTCACAGCAGCTGCAGTTTACTTGGGTGCTCACTGAGCCAAAGCCATTGTCTCAGTGTTTTTGCTGCTCTAGGTCCACATCCCTGACCTTGCTGATACCCAAGATGACATTTCTGCTCTGTGCTGGATGCTGACCAAACATAATTTTGTTTTGATCATTCATGCCCCACATTTCTTCCCCAGTTGAGCAGCAGAAAGCGTTACTATCTTTGTGGCTTCTCTGCCGTGTTACTGTTCCCTTTGCTTGAGGTTTGTCTACAGCCATTGCCCTGGCAGAACAAGGGGAAAAAAATGCCCCAGCCTTGTACCCTGCAGCGTGGCAGATTTGAGGCACTTAGTGAATGTGTTTGCACAGTTGATCTCATAGTGATTTGGCTGCTAATTCTGATGTTAGGGTGGTTCACTCATTCCTACTTTTCTGGCATAAAAAGCATTGCATTACTGTTAAGCTTGCCTTAAGAAAATAAAAAGGAAAATCTAGTAACAAGATTAGGCTATACTGCAGTGTAATAGGTAGATTATTGTTTTGGATTACGTTATCATAAAAGCAAACTCAGTATTTTAGTGCAATGAATGGACTTCAAGGTCAGGCACTGTGTATGAATAGTTGAAAGAAGGATCTACATGAGCATGGACAACTACCAGACTGCATTTGTTGCTCTGTTGGGGAGGGTGCAGGGTGGCCAGTGCTGCTGCTTGGAAAAAGTGTATATGAAAACCTTTCCTTGATAGTACTGTACATTTGCCTTCTAAACAGCATGTCTGAATCCATACCTCTTGTCTTCTGGTAAAAGTAAGCAAGCCTTTTGAAAGATGGCCCTGTTCTGATGCTGACAAACTGTGTATTGCTATTGTATTCTTTTTTGTATTTAGCGAGATGCATGCCCTACCAGGAGAGAGCAGTTATCAGTTCAACAAGATAGTGTGTGTGCAAGTAGCTGTGAGGAGAAAGCGTGAAGATACCTTTTTCACCGACCCAACTAGCAAGGATCTTTTTCTAGTGTAGCAAATGGGCTGTTTGGATCTTTGTTGCTTCAAATCTTCATCACTGCAAGAGCTAGCTGTAGACTCATCCACTATTACTGTTTTCCTCTGGTAAGAGGATTAGGATCAGTTAATCAGTGCAAGAACATGCATAGGGCTGGTGTTAGGGGAATCCAAGGTAAAAGTCTGACTTCAGGATAGGTAGGATCTTTGGGAGGAGGTACTTTTGTACCCCGATCTTATTTCAGCCTTTGGAAGGCTGACTCAGAACTAGACTGAGAGACTAGAAAAAGCCTCTTCCCTTGGACAAGGAGTGACAAAGTATTTTTCAGAAGCATCTGGTATTTCTTCTGCCTCTGTCAGTACCCTGTGATGTCTAAAGAAAATGTTTGTAGGTTTTTGGGCTCCTTAAGTTAATAACTGGGACAGGGAGTAGGTTAGTTTCACCTTCAATATTAGAAATGAGTCCAGTCCAGAAGGCTACTCTACAAAATTAATGCCAGAATAGCAGTTGATGCAAGCTGGGCTTAATGATGTGTGCCTACTGGAATACACAATGGCTGGGTTTTCAAGTGTTTTCAATCATATCTAAATGATTCAGCAACAAATGCTTGTGGAATATTTTTTGTACTTCATTGTGGCCAAGTCCTTTAAGGGTACTGAGGGCATGTACTGATGCAAACAGGCGCTAGATTGAAACATCTGACCTTTTAAAAATTCTTGGGTTTAACAAGAAAACCAGTGGAGACATACAAGAAAAGAAAAAAGATCTTTTCCTCAGTGTATCGTGGTGGACAACAGAAAGTTGTACCACATTGTAATCTTTGAAAGGGGCTTAGAGCCTTGACTGGTGACCTTATAGTTAAGAGTCTCAGTTGAGGGCTCCAAATTGTGCAAGTAGAGATGTTTCAAAACTTGGGAAAAGAGCAGCAGAAAGCCTTGTGCATGCAGAAGGGCCCCTGAAAAAAAGGTAGAAGCTAGTGACTACATCATTTAGCAACTTCTGCCCTAAATGTTACAAAGTAACCTCCCCCCCTTTCTTCATACAGTTTTAAAATGTGAAGGTGATACATTATTCCTAATGTAATGACACTTTATTTTGTAGATTCAACCAGTTATTGATGAAGTCTTCTCTTTTTCTGAAGTTCCAAAGGCCTTTCAGAAATTGGAAGGAGGACACGCACGTGGAAAAACAGTGATCAATGTAATTAGTAAAAAATAAAGTATCTCTAATCATCATTCTGCCTGTAGTCAGTCCTTTACTGGTAAATGACACTTGAACATGTACTGGTACACAGCAACTGTTTCTTCTTTAAAAGCTCACACAGGTTGCAGCATTTAAAAAAAAAAAAAAGAAATCTTTTAGAAAAGCCTCTTTGATTCCTTCATGCTCTGCTTGTTAGTAACTGTTAATGTCCCGGAGGTATTTCTACACGTAAGCCATGTTAAGAACGTAGTTGTGACTTTTGCAGAAGACCCCTCCCTCCTGGAATAAGAGGAACAGCCAGCAGCATTTTTAGTTGGTAGATCATGGAGCTTTTATTTTCCAGATGTTTTAGCTAAGTCCCAAAACTGTGAGGCACACTTTATCTAATTGTCCAAATGAAACTTGTGCTGTCCTTTTTTTCCTGGCCTTTCCTAGTTCTGTTCACCTTTATTAATACATATTATTACTCAGTCTAGTTCATTCTCAGAACCTGTGAACTTTCCCTGTATTAAGAGGTCACACTGCTAACCTCAAGACTGGTACTTTAATCTTGATATGGCAAATTTCTCATGGCAAAACTAATCTGAGTAGAAGCATGGAACAAAGTCCATCTGTAACTAACTGATAATTATTCTAATTGCCTATCTTCTGGCACAGATTCATCTGACTACAGTGTTTATGCAGGTAGGCTAGACATGATTTTGTCAGTAATCAGGAGACCCTGTTTCTGCCATGGCCCCGTCACTGCTGGTGGGGGTGAAGTGCTTGAGGGTGTCTGCTGCTCTGGTTTTAAACTTACCATTTTGCAGAGGTGGGCTACAGAGTGACTTGCCCTGCAATTATGCAGGCAGATCAAAGGAAAGTGGTAACCTCTTAATTAGAGCTGCACATACACTGTGGTGCAGCTATGGTGGTAGAAAAACCATGTCATACAGTGCTTCCACCAGGGGAAAGCAGCAGCAACCATGAGGACTGTGGCCCCATGTACAAATGCACTGAACACACACTTTTACAGGAGAAGCATCCATTCCTCAGAGCCTGCAGCCATTCCACACCATGTATTCACTCCTCATTTGGTGTCACCGATGAATTATGGACAAAGAAGGATATAAGACAGAAGCAAAACTAACCACAAAATGTCAGCTTTCTACCTTTAAAAATAATTTCAATTAAAAGTTGCCTAACTTAAATAAATTTGTAAAATGCTATATTATATATATAGGAAGAGCACATCAATATGACAAAGTACCACTGTTTGGAACCAATAATAACACATTTTCTATGAAGATCTAAAAGCAGCACATTTCAGAGCAACAAAACTTCAGTACATCTGTACAAAAGCAGGAAAATTAGTAAGGCACTTCCTGTAGGGCAGTCACAATAAAAGCACCAGTATCCTTTGAGGCAATACAATAGTAATGAAAATGTTGATTTTAAACAGACTTACAATGCAAGACAAAGGCCTGGATGCTCCTGGGAGCAGCTTGTAATAACACTGGTCTAAGCCAGAACAAAAACACAGCAGCATAGTACAAGACTTTGTATTTTACTTTTTTGCCCACATTATTAAGGAAAACAAAGAAAACCAGATTAAGAGCAGGGCAACAGAAGAACCTTCTGCAGTCATCAGTCTTACTTGTCACAAGCTCTTTACCAAACCAGTAATGCTTACTCCGAACAGGCACAGCCCTTGTGACTGGGAACATATCCAGGCTTGGCTATGCCCCTTACTAGAGCAGTCTGACACATCTGCTCAGCAGCAACTGGGAGCCAGCAGCCCACCACGGATGTTGCTCTCCAACATGACCAGAAACACTGGGGAGAACAGCTTTCTCTACAGTAAGCCCAGCAGGCAGTGGCTGAAAAACTGGGTAACTACAGAGCTTAGGTGCTGTGGCAGTCATCTTTAATGGTACTTTCCCTAAGAATTCTTGTTTTCAGTATGATTTTGGAGTTCAGGGAGATTATACTTATTGGAACTGTTTCAAAAGGTAAAAATCTGACTTGGCAAAGAAGTAAAATACCTGTAACTCAAAAAGTTAGGCAGCTTAGAAAATGGGCAAGTTCTTCACATTCTGATGCATCCTTTTGCCAGCCCTCTCTTTTTCTAACAAACATCTACTAATTTATATCGTCTCTACATGAGAAAATCTATAGGTTTTTTGTAATTTAGGACTTACTACAGTAGCATACTAACTATATGTGAAGGCACATGTTAAAAATTCTTTAGATGTGCTGTGCCCTAGCAGTCTTCAAACTTTCAGTAAATGTTTGTTCCAGTGAAACAAATACATTAATTTCCAGTAGTGAATATTTCTCTATACTACAGCCCATAGGTCCACGTTGCTATACCCACATACACACTGCACTCCTGTCCTTTATAAAATAAGCTTTAATTATTTTTTAGCCCTTCTCTCAGTTAGAAAAACCCCTCTTGAAAAATAATTTAAAGTTATGCTTATTGACTATTCTGGATTAACTACTCACTGACATAACTGTCACTCCTCAGAGTTTCTCCCACCTTTAGTTCTTCCACTCTAGCCCAAGGCATACTACCATTCTCTCTCTCATATTGACTGAAAAAAAAAATAAAAGGGTTGAGAAATACTCAAGCTTTTCTAGCGACAATAATCTTAGATAGAGAGGTGAAACTATTCTGTTGCTTGTTCTTTTTAAAATTGGAAAGAAAAGACAAAACTCTTGTTGTTGATCCCATATCCTTCAGAGATGGCAGTGCCAATTCTAGCATCCGGAACAGCGGCCAATTCAAACGTCATCTTTGCTTGTTTGAGTTTATACAACTAGTGGTTCCCAACACTGCATTAACTTTTCTTCGTCGACTGTGTTGACAACAACATGGTCACAGTCATACTGTGTGCCCCCTGTAAAGAAAGATTTCAAAGAGGGTAGGTTATCTTTGAAATAAGAGACATGTACTCTAGGTTTCAGGGCAATTCTAGTAAGCGCCGGTGTAGATGGTTTCTCTTCTCCCCAAGGCACTGAAAAGACAAATGCCCTTTCATCACTGCCTGCTTTTAGAATTCATTTTGAAGCAAGGGAGGCTGCCTGCTCCTCTCCACCCCTTCAGTAATTCAGTACCTCAGCTTTGTCAGTCTGGATGGGAAAGGAAGGAAACACTGCAGTACTGTCAGGTGTAGCTCCTTCAAGACTGTCACTTCCCAAAAGTCATGCTTGGCTGTTCAGTTTTCCCTCAACAGCTGTCAGTTGTCACTTTGCTCTAAGGATGATGTTTACACAATGAAGTAAGTCCTGCTGCTAACAGACAATGCGAGCATGACTGCACCAGGGACAAGATCTGGTACTCATTTACTCTTCACCATTATAATCCTGTGTTTGGAGCAGCTGCCAGACACAGAATATCACCCAATGTTCAGCTGTTTCCACTGGAAAATATAACCCTTTCTTAGAGGGCCTTAATGTACTCACATGATGCAATGTTCACGCATGTGGGAACATGTTCCCATGGAAGAGCACCAGTACTAATCTGATTTAAACTCTGAAGCAAAGAAATGTATGACTACAACTGAAAGCCAGAACTGATGTTTTTCTCATTTCTAGTACATATTGCAAAAGTGTAGGACATGTGCATCTCGTATAGTACAATATGGCTACAATAGCAGGTAGTATTCCCATTGGAAGCACCTATCCGAACCAACCTTTATATGGAGCACCAGGACACTCCTGCAGACACTGTCTTTCATTCAGCACCCCTATAGCCTCACCCTCCCCAAACGAGCAAAAGACAAGCCTGGCAGCTGAAAGCTTATGATGAGTGTAGCAAGTGTGGATTCTAGCAGATCTCAGCAAGAAATACGCATGGGCAGGCACATTTAAGAGCAGCTCTTCTGCACAAAGGAAATGCCATCTCAAGCACCTTAGCTGTTCTCTGCTTCAGGAATCTGGGGGACGCTTCCTGGTGCCACTGTCCCAAATCAGAAAGGTCTCTGAGAAGGTTAACACCAACATGATTTGTCTCCTTAGGCAGTTACTATAAAAAGCAGTGGAGATAGATACACAGCAGAAATACTTGCAAAGTTCTTCAGAAAAAAAGAGGAAAAAAGGGAATACCAGATAGAATACTCCCTTGGGAAAGAAAACCTAACCAGCAGCTACAAAAAATAACATTAGCTAAACAGCTCAGTTATCACTGCGAGCACAAAAAGTACTTTTTAAGCAGTGTCTGATAGAATGTAAACATGTTATAAGGGAAGAGATGGGATTTTTTTCAGTGGAAGAAGAGACTGTTTACTTTGGTAGAGCGGTGCCCTGGACAAGGCTTTGTGCTGTGCCACGACATCCACAAGGTGGCATTGGTAACTGCACAGTTAACTGCATTCACCTGCTGAGGAATTCATTAATGCTCAATTTGTGGTCAAGAATGGATCAGCAGGATTGGCAGAAACAGGTAATGTTCCTACTAGGCTTTCTCAAATAAAAGCTGCATGTACCTACTCTTTCATATTTACCACACAGATTTACTTTTTTTTTTTAAACTAAGAGCACATCTACACTTTCAGCAGGAGACTGAGGCTTTCAGCATTGTGAGGTTCTGCAATTATAAACGCAGAATACATAATTGCTTTAAACACGATGAATTGAAGACAAGGCAGAGTAATAGTATTTCTTCTTGTTTGGTGCAATCCAGAACTGACTTTAGACAAAGATATGCAGAGTTATCCTGACTAACGACTCTCCCTTGAACTGGAGTCTTTTTGGTGAGTTTATAATTAATCATCACTAGATTTTATGGCAGTAAAGAGAATTTGTGACGATTTGTGCCAGTGTATTATGGTCAGACATTAGATAACCCTTTTCTCACAGTTCTCATAGTCCTATCCTTTTTAGTTCTAAAGTGCTGACTGCTGACTCTGGTATTTTTCTTTTCCTTCTTCCACATCCCCCCCCTCCCCCCCCCTTTTATTTTTCCCTTTGTAATGGCTGTAATTAACGTCACAGCATCAATGCAAAATTAATTCTAAAACAGCTAAAAAAATAAACAGCTATAGAAAATTATTATTCCCCCCACCTGAAAAAGCAGAGTTATGTAAGAACATCTAGAACATGGGGCCTACAAGAAAGCTGGTGAGGGACTTTTTGCAAGGACATGTAGTGACAGGACATGGAGGAATGGATTTAAACTGACAGAGGGGAGATTCAGATTAGATATAAGGAAGAAATTCTTCACTGTGAGGGTGGTGAGACACTGGCACAGGCTGCCCACAGAAGCTGTGGCTGCCCCATCCCTGGCAGTGTTCAAGGCCAGGTTGGACACAGGGGCTTTGAGCAACCTGGTCTACTGGAAGGTGTCCCTCCCCATGCAGGGGGTTGGAACTAGATGAATTTTACAGTCCCTTCCAACCCAAACCATTCTATGAGTCTATGATCTGATTATGCTAATTCTGCTAATCATTCAATTTGTTGTTTTTTCAGATTTTCTATGAAACTATGAAAATAAAGTTTGGAAACAGTATCTACGTGAATCAAATTGCTGTAACAAAAGTGACTATAAAAAGCACATCAAGTACACGCAGACCTTAGGCTGCTATGGCACAATCTCGTGGTCACAATAAAGGTGTTGTCATTAATAATCAAATGAAAAAACTTTTTTCATCTAATCACATCAGTGTACAAACCTGCCTTTGCTTTCCTAATATCCTTTGGCTATTGCATCTACTATATAAGAAAATTTGCTCTATACAAATTAAAGTTAATGAGAAGTTAGGTTTTTCTTGCTTCAGCATTTTCAATAATTATATTCGTATCACCCCCTACACATAAAATTAACTGAGGATATCTACAGTGAGTGGACACTGGGAATACAAGATAAGCAAGTACTGTGAGTTACTAAACTCTATGTAGGAAAAATGAAATGAAGTCCTAAGGCCTGTCTAATTCAGGAGGTCAGACGGGCTAATCGGGTCTTCTTTTGATTCTAGATTAAAGTAACTCTAACACCATCCTTAATTTATAGGCACGTTTAAGTGCCTATCCCGCTGTAAATACCATGTAATTAAGACACAATGTAATGAGATAACACATTTGCTTACCTTTGATATCTAAAACCAGTTTGGGTTTCATCTTGCTATAAATCCTGCCATCGGGACTAATATGCCAATATTGTTTGTCTTCATTCCGCTCAAATGAGAGACCAAGTTTAGAGCCAGGAGTTATAAGATTTCCAACAATTGTCAAGCAGCAATCCTCTGCCATCTGTATCATCAGAAAGGCAACAGCAATTATTCAAAACAGCCTTACTTCTAGTATTCACTGTTTTTTAATCAGATAGATGTCAACAGGCAAGAACAGAATTCAGGAACTACTTTCCCTAAAGGAATATATTTTTGCCCCAAACTCAAGACTACTTATTTTTCTTTTGTTCCTATTAGGCTGACACTCTTCACAACGTAAGAACATTAAAGTAACCATGCTGTATCAGAAGGTACAATTAGCAGCTGCCTCTAGCAGTGGCCAATAGCAGATGTTATGGAAGATTACATTCACTCTGCTCTTGTATGCAGTACATTCCTGGTAATCTCTCCCAGCCTACAGCAATTTCCAGCCCAGAGACTCTTCCATGCAGAGCTGGTACCTTTAATACTCAGACAGTTTCTGTCCCATACATGAATTTGTTAGTCACTACCCACCAAGATCAATGTAAGCCTTTTAAAGGAACACTCTTCTGTATCATAACCCTTCCATAGCAAGCAGTTCCATATTTTCACTACTACTATTAAAAAAGCCCTCCAACAACCGATAGGCAACTACAAGTTTTATTTGATGCTCTCCTCGCTCCCCTTCTCCTACACCCTTTCCCCTCCCTTACTTTAAGGGATGTCTTGTCCATGCTATGTTTGCAAGACTTCAACCATATCATCCCTCAAACTGCCCCTTTGTAGGCTAAAAGGTCCTAACTATTTTGTCTCTTCCTTGCACAGAAACCTTCCATCTCCTCTGCGCATTCTTTTTTTGTTCTTTAATAATTTCTAGTTCTGGAATAACCTTTCGAGACAAAGGATGTAACTGCACAGTATGCATATCACAAGAATAGTTTCTTCTTTGTTCAATATTCTTTTCCTAGCCATTTGTAGTACTTGATTTTAAAACTCCACAAATGTCTTTAGGGTTAAAAAAGGAACTGGCAAAAATCAAGTTTACCTGAAAGGAATAGTAAGGCTATATTAGTAGTAAATTACAGTTAATTATTCTATGTGAACAGTGATTTTTCAGTAGATCACCATAAGCTGCATTGTATCTTCTGAAGGGACTTCAGTGGCAGATTACACAAACACCCACCTGCCATTGTTGATATGGCCCCAAATTATTAAATAGGCAGTTCTGAAAAAGTAGCACTTCTTACTATCATAACCTAGAATTGAAGTAAGTTGATTTAGTTCTGCAATTCTGAAATTCTCATCTGTATCTAAAGATGTTCTCTAACGGGACTTGGAAGACTCAAAGCTTACACATTAGGTAATTACACAAGGGCCACTACTTCACCCATCTCCAAGAAACTTGTGAAGAGTGAGGAGACCTGATTTCATACCTGCTATTCATATTCTTTTCTGACAAAATGGGCAGAATAACTTTCATATCCTGCTTACTGGCTATGCCACCTACCCAAAACAGCCCTTCCTTGAAAACCTCAGGCATACCTCGAGTACCGTGTACTCAGTCAGATGACCTAAGCTTACAAGAAGAAAGGCACAAGTTCTTCCAGCAACCTGTATGTGTCTACATGCATGTACCTACCCACCCAAGAGCTTAATTTTAAAACATTGTGCAAAACAGTTTTTTGCATAAAATACATTTACTGCCATTCAACAGGAACAGCTGTGTAAGAGTTTAGTCATTTAAGATCAATGTTGCCAGCCTGCACTCCACACTAAGCTACCTGGTTGCTATACAGCATGAGCTGTGTATTTTCTGCGCACAGAACTGCTTTGTGTGAGACAGGGACAAAACCCAAGAGCATGGTTTATCCAAAGCCATGTAATACCACACTGTCTTGATACAAATACTTTCAGTGAAATGTTTGAGAGGCACTGTCAAGACAGAAGTCTTTTGTATGCGATATTAAAGCTTTTAGCTTACTTTGCATCATTTCACTCTCTACATAAATCCCTTTTACTACTGCTTGTGTCCTGTAAACGTGTCCGAACAATTCCTTAGCTTATTAACAGTAAGATTCTTCCCTCCAGGATAGATGACATAGTTATAAATGGCTCCTTTGAAGTTATACAACCCTATAGAAAAAGTTCACATGATTCTTTGCAGTCAAGCTGTTTAAGAGTATTAAAGTAACTTAATTTTCTTTGGCTGGCATCCCTACCTAAGACTGTTCATGTTTAGACATTATGAACTGCGCATACTTCTGCTCACCTCAATGACAATTCACACATGATTAGTTTTATGGACTGTGAGAAAAGTAGGACTTCATTTGGAAACTTGTACAGAGGAATGGAAAGCGATGCATTTGACAAATACAGGGATAATGAGACACAAACCCCCCCAAAACCCAAAAGAACATGATTGCATCTTTAAGCAGATGAGGATATAACCTACATTACACTAACCAACCTATCACAAGGTATGCATAGTTCAAAATATTATCAATAAGGGTCTGCATCTTAAAAGGTCTCCCCTGCTTAGACACTTTTGTGATATTTTCACTGTGAGAAAGAGGGCATAAGTGTGAAAGGAGCTCATGAAAAACAAGATGATGATCTTCTGGTACTGATGAGGCTGGTACTTATGAGGCTACTATTCTTCAGGGGAAAACTAAAATATATCAAAACTTCAATTACATCAAAAAAGGTATCCTACAACTAGTTTGTATCACCTGAAAAAGCCAGAGTTCAATTTAAAAAAAGCACAACTAAACCAAACAAAACCAACCCTCTACAAAGAGATTATGTTACAGCTGAAACAGAAATACAATAAATTAAGATGATACAATAGGAATTGAATTCAGAAACCCTTACTGGAAAAGAGGCAAAGAGAAAATTCACTCTGAACTTGAACCTTACCCGGCACCTTATGAATCCGTCCTGATAAACCCAGATTTGATCATCTGAGTCTGTATCTTCTGCAACCTGTATTCTGAGAAGATTCAGATTGTCTAAATTTCCATCAGTTGACATGAATTTTCCTGTTTCTTTGTTTCGAAGCCTGAAGTACACACGTTTCTGCAGAAAACAACAGAACTCTCTAACCACAGTCTCAGCACAAAACACATCCTGCTCTGGTTAACTTCAGAACAATTATTGTTCAGCGAACCCCGCGTGTCCCTCCTCCTTTCAGAAACCTTAACTTTTCTATTCTAGAATTTATTTCCAAAGTCTACAGATGTCTAGAATAAGCCAAGCTTTGAGAACTCGTCATTCTGCATGGAGAGTTTTAGGCCTTCCTATGCACCAAGATCAGCACGCAGTGGAAAGCTAAGAGTTTTTAATTCAGAGCAGCACTAACTGCTCTCTGCTAACTTCTTGTATTGATGCTTTTAGCTTTCATTAAGGGTGCACTTGTGCAATGCTGCTTATTTCACTGGCAGCAAGTATTATACTGTGTTCATGCTGCATCTTGTTACACATTAACATTTCTGTTTAGACAAGCTCTCAGCCAGGGCAGTCAAAATGCATTATTCCTAACCCTGCTTAAGGCTATACAAAGACAACACTGACAGCAAGCAAATACATTTGGTTACAGCTACAAGTAACCTGTGAATTAGAAAAAGTTGTTTCCTCAATAAAATACAGCTCAGCAAGAACCTCAAATGTTAAAGCTTACAGGACCGCTGCAACACTGGACCAAATCACATGGTCCTCACTTAGAGAACAAAATGAAAAAGATGCCACAAGAACAAGTTTTGCATTAGATTTGCAAATTATTCTGCCAAGTAACAAGAGGGAAGGGCCTTCCCCCCTAAATCAACACAAAAATCACTATTAATTAAAGCATCCAATTTTGTTCACCAATTTTCTTGTTGTTCCAAAAATAATGCAGATAATACAGACAGGATGCCAGTAGCAAGTTTGGGTGCTAATTATAAAACAAAATAATTTATATATAGTAGTTATAGTCATTCTTTGTTAAAATAATTTAGCCAATCCTTATATGCTGTCTTCCATACTTTGGTTTAAAGTATGCTTAATGAACAGTTTAAGCAGCAAGATTGCAAAGCCATGCAGCATAATCAAACAGCTTTTATTACAAGCAAAACTGTAGAGCAATTTATTTACACAACTGCTATTGCTGAAGCTTGTAACATGCATCAAGACTGTAACACTGCTTTCAGCTGCATAATATCCCCCTTACAAAATATAAATTAATACTTGACAATCTCACATCGGAGCCTACTCACCTGCAGTAAAGGTCTCAGAGAACCTATCTGACAAAAGCCACTCACTTTATACCAATCTGGAATTTCATTTGGCGATAACAACATCTGACGCCCCCTGTAATTACTGTGCTCATAAATTATCCATCTATAAGACAAAAAAAAAAAATAAAAATACAGAATGCTTTTACAGCTAAATCCTGCTTTGAAATCAATAAATGGGTTTATAGAAATCTGTCCCACAAAGTAGTAGTGTTCAGCTTTGGAAAGCCAATGACCTTCTTTTTAATAGGTCTTCAAAAATAATAAAATCATGTCCTGATTTAAATCAACTGCATTAAGATGAGTACACTGGAGTCCACATTTTCCAGTCCCGTTATTTAAAAAATACAAGCTGAACGAAACAAAGCTTTTTCTTGCCTAAAAGGGGGAACCCAACTTTTAAATATC
This sequence comes from Strigops habroptila, assembly GCF_004027225.2. Lineage (NCBI taxonomy): Eukaryota > Metazoa > Chordata > Aves > Psittaciformes > Psittacidae > Strigops > Strigops habroptila. Next base: position 16,505,819 of record NC_044282.2, read on the forward strand.
ATCTATTTTCAGGAGGTACTGTGACTCCTCAAGAAGCATGTATGTATATGCTACACATGCTGTATATGCTAGATTGCCACATGTGCAGACCAGTAGTTCTGTGTATCTTAATTTGGACAGGCCTGACCCACATGGGAAAGAGCTATTAGGGATGCAGACTGCAACGAGCAAATACTGTAACTGCAACAGGGTGAAATTCTCTAGGGTATTCTGATGAGAGGTTTTATTTCAGAACACCTTTCTTCTTTCCAAACACTGTAGGGGAGGGGACATGACACAGACAAAGAAAAAGCATATGGAAAAATTCTGTTTAGCATTCCCTACCTAAACACAAACACATTCAACCATGGTTACAATCACATTGAGAGCAACCTGTCAGAACCTGACTTCTGCTTCTCTACTATTGGCACAGGCAGTGAATTACAACTAGACTTTGAAACAGGCTGCAATACAGTGCAATATGTTGAGTTTTCTCACACTGATTTGCTGGGAATGTCCAATAGCCATATGTCCATATCCAGAACACACACCTTAATATTGGTGCTTTTTCACAGCCTAATACACATCTATCCCCTGGTGTGAAATTAGGAGATTTATAAACAAATGTCTTTTAGCAAAGGAAGAGAAGATGAAAACCCCTCAATAAGGGAGGCACCAGGGGCAAGCACACTCTGAAACGTGTATTTTGACACATTTTAGCATCTGACATTGCTATAATGAAATCAGAGTTTTCCTATCATTCCGGTGACCAACCAGAAGCAGCAACATGTCATTGGACAGAAAACATACACAATTCATGACTCCATTACCTGGAATCATGGTAACTGTGTTCTTGGCAAAGAAGTAACAATGTTTGACCTCATGTTATTTCATGTTATTAAAAGTGAGAAACAACTATATTGTAGTTATGGTGAAAGATATGAAATCTCAGTAGACTTGAGAGTACTGAGCAGGTACCTCTTCCTATGACCCTTGTGTTTCAAACTTCAGTGTGCTAAAGAAACCCTTCAACCAGCTTATCCAGATGGGGAAAATGATTTCTCTACAGATCTGCTACCAGCTATCCACTTGAGGGCAGTCTTAAGCTGTCCACAGAGTCTCTCTAGCATACACCTTGAGATTTATCTCTTCAGAAGAGCACATTTAAATGCAAAGCAACAGTAACATGGATTTATCATTAAAAAAAACCCAAACAAACAAACAAACAAAAACCAAAAACAAAACAAAACAAAAAAACCAAAACCAAAAGTCACGTTCTTCAAGTTAGAAAAAAACTAAATAAAACAACTGGTGCAAGTATCTTGGAGCTAGAGGTTAACAGGAAAAAACATGAAAAGAGAAATTTAACAGCTCTGTTGGAACACTGGAAGCAGATAGCACAGTAGTTTTCCAAATGCTTCCAGACAGTTTTTAAACTCCATCACAGCCTATTTTTTTACATGATCTTCAAAAGTAAGTTTAGAGAACACAGCTGCTTAAAAACAGCTAACGAATTTAACTGCTAGATTGACAACAGAGTCTGACCCAGGTTCTGAATTAAAAGGGATTATTACTAATGCCAAAAGGGGCCAGATCATGATCTGATTGTACCACTGTGTCCATAACATCTAGGTAAAAGGATGAACGTGAAGACTTACTAAAATATTTTGAATTTATGACACAGATCAAAGGGAATGATTTACTTTTTTTTGTTATGATTGAGACCTAAACCAGGAGCACAGAAGTTGGCTTTAAGGATGCTGTGTGAGCTGGCTTTTATAATACGGCATGAGAGAAGACACCAGCTTCCTTGTGAGCTTTATTTAAATTCATTTCAACTTCTAGCATAGAGCACCAGGCGGTGATAACATGTTCTTGAAATGAGATGCGAGAAGGTTCTGTAAGAAGACACTTCATTAAAGCACTCCACACATTATGACATTCAAACTTCATACTCCTTGGTTTGTAACACCTGTAACTTTTCAGTTGAGTAAATACATTATTCCAAAGAATCAGAAAGTGATTTTAAACTTACATGCCACCAAGGACTTGAACTGAAGCTACTCGAGGACTGTATCCCAGGAACTGGAGATTTAAGATTTCCGTACTGAATTTGATTTTCTTTCCTTGGAAACCCACCTTTTCAAAAAGAGCTATGCATGGCTCAGACAACTCCTGCAAAAGGAACATGAGCAGTTTTATAGAATGTTAGAACTCCACATGGTGACTGTGAATATCACTACTCCACACAGCCCTTTTACTTCAGAGGCTTCTTCTTGATTGTTTAAGGTCAAAGACCCTGGACAACATTTTTGCTCAGCACAGGTTACTTACAAGAAATAAAAAGAAGTAATAAAAAGCCCTTATAGAGAACACACAAGGGATCTCCTTACATGGAACATAAAACTTCCTTATCTTAAGGCATACACAAATTTCCCTGGTTTTGATTCTGCATAATATCTTCAGTACGTTTTAAAATATATTTTCATTAATGCCCTATCCCTCTTCCACTACACTAAAGCCCAGTCATTGAAGCAATTTTCATCTTCAGTCCTGAACATACAGTCAAATAATATTGATTTCTACAGCTTCAAATGATGACAGCCTTGTCAGCACTGCTTATCACTTACTGCTCTCATTTTTAACTCTTATAGTTGGTTATGGCAACATCAATCTCTGATTAGACAAAAGCTTCAAGATTCACACTTCTGAGGTGAAATTCATGACAAGCAAAAACTGTAACATCTGAATCCTCCAAATTGCTATGGATTTTTCTCCCTGACTGTCAAAATGCTTCTGGTATTAAAGGGATTCTGCCCACATGAAGCTCCCTGCATTGCTGAATCCATCTTAAATGTCCTCTGGATAACAAACCATGGACTCTTTTTTGTGTAGCAAGGTTATCTGTAGTGGACTGGAAATAACATCTCACAATTAAGGCCTTCCTCTGGAAGCTGAGAGGCAAGAGTCTGAAATCCCTTGGGATAAAGTCAATTAAGCCTGAGTGTCCTGGCATTACATTTATGCTCACAGACAGAATGACCCTGCCACTCCCTTTCTTGCAAGTCTTCCAGCAACAACTGCATAAAACCACCACCATAGCCAGAAGAGCTCCTTCCTGCTGGCATGTGTTCGGAATGCTTGAAACACATCAACTGGATCAGGAACACCCGACATGATGCAAAGTCTCAACAGACTCCTATCTGGCCCCAGGCATGGAAATAGGCCCTCCAAGGCAGAGGTGGCTCTGTACATGCACGGAAGCAGATATCCATGTTTCCATGTGACTTTGCTAGGCAAGACCTCATGTCAACCTATTTCTAGACAGTGCTTAAATTTCTCTTTAATCTTCCTTTAGATGCTTAAAGGCCCAAATGACAATGTTGCATGAGCATCACCATTATCTCTGCAACAGTCCGGGTTATTGCACAGCAGCTGAGCTATGCTTCCTGATCACACACATGCTGTTAGGCTGTAGCAGATGCCAGGAGAGGCTTTTCAGCTTACTCCAAAAAATCAGAGTACACTCATCCCCATCATGAAAGGTAAACACCAGTTAGACCATCATGCGTCATCACGGGTCAAAAGCCCAACAGGAACAGTTGCACCATGATAATGGTCTGGTATCTCCCCTCAGCCCTTTTACAGACCTGCACCTGCGCTCCGAGACATGGAACTAACTGGTCAGGCAGCAGCCCGTGAGCCATGTGCAATGCTTGAGAAATAATCTACTTACAAAGAAAACACACAGACAGCAAAGGAAATCCTCCAATTTTCTGCCACACCTTCCACTCTGGGCATTGTTTAGATTCAGCAGCAACACTGTTACATAAAACATTCCCCACTGAAAGAAATGCAACATCTGCTCACAAGTTTTCTTTCAGTACTTCCCAGGCACTGCACTGTGAGGATCTGGTGCTCCTGTATATCTACACTTAGCTATTTCACAGCGCTGCTCACTAAAAAGAAGTATTTTCAGCCTGACTGTTCAAGCATAAACCACATTCACAGTTGTTTTTATAGTCTGTTCAGGAAAATGAATGTGTAGCAAATTCAAGAAGGAAAAATAGTATTCTCTATCTGCAGCACAACCATGTGAAGTATGCAAAGCAAGCACAAACATGCAAAGATACGGTGGTATAAAAACACAAAACCCATGAGTTTATGAATAAAAGTCCTTTTAACTTTCGCTTCCAAGTTTATCGAATATCCCCTTCATTTTCTTTTTTCATGGTCCTTTAGAAATCAATCCCTGGAAGGGGGAGTTAAACTAGATTAGTATAGTAATGCTAAAATACTAATATTTAGTATTCTAGACATACTAAAATAGCAAAGGTGCTTCTTGTATAGAAATGTCGCAGAAAAATCACGAGGAAAATTATGGGAGCAGCAGATGGTGGGAAGGAATTAAAATCTGCACTGTCAAAACCAGTCCCAAAATAAATCTGACAGGTGACGCCAGTATCTAACAAGTTGCAAGCTTTTGTAAAACTATTAATCATTTCCATCTAACTTCTTATTCTCTGTATTCTGGTTTGCCAATAAACCGCTGAGCAAAGCAACCCATCTTCCTCTTCTCTGCAGGTAGGAAGCCTCTGAAGAAGGAAGCAGCAACATGTGACTGGCAAACAGATGCAGCTCTGTGCTACTGTCTGAAGTGCGATAAATTGTAAGGCTAGAACAAATTTCAGAAATTGTAAGAACTTTAAGAGGCACAAAACTGGTATTTGGCTGTTTTAACACAACAGTCTATGTCACAAATAATACATCTTCCAAAAGTAAGCTGATCATTCCAGCTTGAAATAAGCATTTTAGACCCAAGAACTAGACACTAACATGTACAGAAGAGCCTATTTTAGTTCATGGTGATCATCCACCAAGCTTGGCTAGAAACACTTCTATTGCTTTTAATAGGATCTGTCTACTGGATTGCCAGAGAGTTCAGAAGTCAGACATACTTGCTGCAGATGTTTGTTTACACTGTACATCAAAATGCTTCAGAGACATGAAAGAGGATGACACATTTTAGTTCTCCTTCGTCAACTGCTACATCTCTGACGAGTTACCAAAATTACAGTGGAGTGCAATGAAGTTGCCAAATTCAAAGAAGAGAGTCAATAGTGTACTCCTCCTTTTTTAAAATGAGTACCATCTCTTCTTATTGCCGTAAGTTTCTGGATTCTTGACCCCATTTTGCCAGGAATTACTTTCATCTTAAAAGATACTTGCAGATTCCATCAGAACCAATCATAATGATTGTGTATAGGCTTGAGCAAACTCGTTCCCTGCCATTGATGAGTTACAAAATATGTAAATGTTGTTTAGTTTGTATCCACCACACATAACAACACTGTCTGATTTTGCCGAATGGCACTGGGTGTTGCTTTGCTTTATCTAGAAGAGTACATTATTTCATGATTAACTCAAATTGCATTTCCCTGATTATAGCAATAATATTTTATAATTACATGTATTTCATGTAAAGTTGCTTAGTTAAGTCTGCTTTTTTAATATGCATAAAACCCAAGGTCTGCAGTACAAAGATTTCTTCACACTGCCCTACTGACATTTCTCAACCCACTCTAAGTGGTCTCTCCTACTGGGAAATTAAGCGCCTATCTGATACATCCTTGACTCTTTTTACAGAGAACCCCAGGCAGCTGCTTCTGGGATGTCCCCTCCTTTGGAAAAACAGCACAGAGGTCAAAAAAAACTTGACTGCAGCTAGGACATTTAAATGCCACTACATATAAAAAATAAATAAATAAAAATACTCCTGTCGTCAGTGTGTCCCCCGCATTTTTACTGTTGAAAAAAAATTGGGTCAGTCATCAGTGTACCAATCTTTACTTTACAATATTTCTAATAGCTTTACTTACAATATTTATAATCTGTAAAGATTTTAGAACTGCTTGGGGTGAGCAACCCATTGCCATCAGATCAGGATAGATTCCTTCTTCTAACACATACTGGTTACCAGAGAACTCTTCCTGGTCATACACTATGCAGCTGCAGAAAGAAGGAGAAGACATGGCTTCTTAAGAATTCTGTGCAAGTTAAAATGATGCTAGTGTTTCTCAGTCTTTAGCAAGAGCTACTGACAGAAAGATTATTTACAATGTTTTGTCTTGACAAGCTGAAGACTGATGTGTAAACTGCAAAACATTTTTCCCTGTAAGTCCCCATACGTGAAACCACGTTAGGTGTTAGAAAGCTGGCTGCTTTTTTAAAACTTCTACCATTTTATGGATTTTACAATATTCATTCAACATAACTTACCTGCCATCTAATATTTTTGAAGACTTCACAACAAATGAATCAATACATCCTGTATTTTTTTCAAATATTTGGCAGTTACCCTTGAATTCAGGCTCTGAAAATAACTGGACCTTTAAAAAGTTATAAACATATTTAAAAACAATTAATTATTCAATCTTCAGTAACACATCTCTACCATTACTTTTACAATTAGATCAAAACCTACTTAAATCACCCAGACTTCCTCAGCTACATGTATTTTTTTGTTACCTCTTCAGTGTTGCAATCCTTGTTCAAGACAGCAAGGCAACAATACCAAAAATTATTTCTGGCTGTATATCACTCAGTAACATACAAAGTAATTAAAATAACATTAATAAAGATAGATCCCAGGGACTATCTGATGGGGAAGATTTTTAAATTCCCACAGAATGGCCAGAACAGGCACATCTTTATTAAAGGGCCATAAACGGTTTTGGTTTAGATTATTAATCCATTTAATCTCCAAAATACATACTCTTCCCACTAAATGAAAACTGCCTGTCTCTCAACATAAATGGGGCATAATCTTGGCAAAGTACTCGGACAGCACGCCAACACGCATGGTAAATATTCCCAGGCTAGATGGGCTTTATGTGCCTGTTGTGGCTATACAGTCACATCAGTTGTTCTTTCTCTGCTCAGAGGATAAGAGAGGATACGTCACCCAGAGTCTTTTGTCCTTGTTAAAAAAGAAAAAAAAAATTTCTAAGTGGCAAACCTGCTAATTTAGTTAGAGGATAATTAACCCTGATCACATAGAAGTCATTCACATTATCACATGCCCACCAGCTTTATTCACTCTTAACAGAGATACGAGTGTGGGCATGCACAGCGTTCTCCAAAGAAGAACATGCTGACGAGTGACGCAGTCTGTTGGCTGGAAGCCATTACTTCTTTGTTTCCTTAGGATAAAGTCTTAATAGACACATAATACGTAGATGCAAATAATATTTCATGCACATAGCTGAAAATAAGCAGCCTTGAGATTTTTTTTCCCTGTACTTTATACATTATCCCTATGCAGGAGATTTCAGTGAGGCATGCTACTAATCAAGAATGCAAAATGGAACAGATAAGACTTCTCTCTCTAGTTTTTAATTTCATGAGATACCATTTTGACAGAACTGAAAATAAAAGCATCTTTGTGCAGGGACAAACATGAAAAGGTTCAGAATTATCAAAGTATGGCCTCACTGTCAAAAATACATATTAGTACTTGCACTTAGGACACAATCCAACATAAAAACATGTTAACTCACTGAACAGACAAATTCTCACTGTCACTTCCTTCTCTTTACTTATTGACAAAGATGGCATTAACTTTTAAGTGTAACTCAGCAGTATTTAAGAGTGAACAAGATTCCCATATAGTGCAACCACCATTAGCAGAACTGTTAATCAAAGAACTAGATCGAAAAGGGTTTAAAAGTCACAACAGTTCCATGAACAACACCTAACTTGTAGAGCCCTTGCCTCAGCAACTACCTGCACCTCTGCATAGACAGCTGAGAGCTCCAGCTCCTCAGAACAATCACTGATATACCAAAACAGCTCACTTGCTGAACCAAAACATTGCCTGTGCCCTGAGAAAGTTCTGATGACAGCTGCGTATTAAATCCCGCCTTCCCTGGGCCTTAATGTGCCTTACTTCAGAGGTTTGGAAAGCTGCCTTCCTTCACCTGCAGTTCTTACTCTTTGTCTGACTTGTCAACCATCTATGCAAATAGCTGGGTGTTACACTAGACAAAAAGCCATTTCTTTCTTTATATATGTTACAGACTTACACAGGACATTTCATGACCTTGGAGAAGTATCTTACCTTGACTTTACCCCTTTCACTTCCAGCAATATCCTGCAGATGTTTGGAGGAGTTAAAACAAAAAAGAAAATAAAATTTTAAGCAGTAATAACACACATACAAAAGTTTACTCTTATTGTTTAAAGAATGTATACAAACTGAATTTGATTGAAAAAGTATAGGTCCAAACAGAGAAACTTGCAAAACAAGTATCAAATGAATTCCTTACCATAACGATGGGTTGAACTGAAGATATCTTGCAATTCTTTCCCCCCCATGCCTCAATGCTGGGATATAGCCCTTTAGCCAGTATATACTGCTCCCCTGTGAACTCAGGATTCTCATAAGCCACCCACCTAAGAGAGACAGAAGAGGGTGATGGGTAGAAGTCACAGTACTTTTCCAAAATACAGGTGTGTACATTCATTATTGTCTTAATGTAAGAACAAATAAAACAATTCTCCCCTCAAGTGCCAACTGTGATTTTATTAAAACCCTAAACAAACAAGTGTATCTGATACTCCAAAACCCATGTAAATTTCACTTCTTATACCCTATGTCAATATGAATCTGAGTGAACTAGCTAAAAGCAGACCACAAATTCAAATACATCACCTGCTAGATTTCCTAAAAGCTGACTCCTGTAAGAATATTCTGAGATGTTTCACAATTCTGTTATTTTAGCTGGCTCAAGATCTTCTCTAGAAAAACAGAATACAATTTTTCAGATAAAACTAACTTTCAGAGTCATCTGGGCAGTAAAGATAGGAATACTGATTTTTAATGTTGCCAGTTCAGCTGTGTTCAAGCAAACATCCATCCCAACAGAGAGCTGAGCTGCAACAACAGGCACATATGCTAATGAGAGCAGGCTGTTCCCTGCCAGGAGTCACAGATAACTGGCAGGAAGGACATCCCTGAAAGTTAAGCATTAAATCCATCACAAATGTGACCAGATTAGTGTATTTGAATTCAAAGCCATTGTTATAACTAGGCAGTCACATCTCATGCCTGACACAGGCCACAAACTCAGAATTCTGCATCAAGTCCATAACTTTTATCCCAGTCAGAATACACTTTTTTGAAAGACACTGAACTTTTGAGATACACACTTGAAGTATTAAAAAAACAACCAAATCACTATGTATCTCTCTCCAATGTTCAGTTACCCCTGCAGTGCTTTGTTTCTAGCCTCAAGTATCTGCTATCAGGTAGTCTTGCTATGCATACGTTCAATAAACCTTCTATTACAGCATTCTTCTAGCCCTGGCTCCAGACTGAAGTCCCAGATAAAGCATTCCCACATCAGCACTACCTTTGGTTTTGTGATAACCTGCACAACTTCTGTCTGTTGCCTTTCACCACTAGACTTTTCAAACTTTCCCATAATTATATTCTGGCTCTTTTTTAAACTCCTCCTTTTCTCTTTTTTGTTTGTTTGTTTGTTTTTCAGTGCCAATATTAGAACTGGCCACGGTAACAGCCGAGTTTCATTCACGTGTATGCAGGCATCAGGACATCTTGCTAGCTCCTGGTTCTACAATATAAACTTCTACTCATAGTCAGCCCACTTTCAGTTTTAGCCAAAGCATTGCATAATAAGTGTATGCTACGTTATGCCAAAACCCACTTTCAGTGCAGTCTTCTTACAGAGTTTCAACACTAACAAAGAAAATTGTATCATAAAGCAGTAAAATGATACGGAACCTGTAATTTGCAGTGGAGGCTGACCCTCACCATCTAAATTCACCATAAAATGATCTACATGTGTCAAGCAACTGGATTTTATTAAGCTGCAGTTTTATTCTAAGAACAAATGCCAGAGTCTCTGCAGATACAAGAAGCATCAATTCAAATTGAAATAAAGCTGCATCAACATGTATGTGCTGAGAGTATGAAGTTTGTATTAGCTGCCCATGGCAAACACTCATACAGTGATTCACATTTATCACTATTCACATCTCTTGGTTTGCCTCAGATACAATCAATTATTCTAACTTGTTATGCACTAATTACTTAAGACATATTTCAAGGCACATTTCAAAATCACCTCATAGTAATTCATCAAAGAGACATCGGTATGTAAAATAAATTGAGCAGACAGGTCAAATGTCTCAGATGTGTCTATACCTGTATGCCACATATACCAAAAGCTGTGAAAATGAGGTTTCCTTAGCCAGCTTCTTCAGCAGATGTTCATTAGAACTGTCAATGCGCAAATGCCAAGGTAAAGCTACAGTGCATGACAGTTAAACCTGATTGACATCTACGTAAACAAGCGTTTCTGATAGTAAGTGAATGACAAAACATTCCAAGTGCCTCCTAAGAATCTCTCAATTGCAGTTATTTCATTTCCCCCATCTAAAAAGAAACCTGAATACAGAAGTAATCAAGGTATCTCACTCGCACATGAGATTTAAACAAGCAAGTCAGCCCATGCAGTTTCTGGTGTCAAGGCTTATTGGTGAAAATATTTGCGCTTTTTTACTTCATTCAGAAGCCCACACAAGCCGCTGAGAGTAGTAACAACAACATCAAGGACAGGCAGCTGAATTCAGTACCAGCTAAACCTGTCAAACATCAAGTGCTCCTAGGAAGAAGCACTGCCTTAATCCAACTTCTGACTTAACAGAAAGGCCTGGAGAGCAAGACATGACCTCCATATCTGAGCAAGAGAGTCACATCCTAGCTGCCAGGCATCACAAAAACTAGAGTACAAAAACTGCAGCATGGCAACAACAACCCTGCCCTACAGGGAACAAGTTCTCCTAGCACAACAGTTTTTGTAACCCCTAGCCCTACAAACTGTCTTAGCCTGAGACACAGCCTCATCCCATGCTGCCAGCAGGGTGATGCTGGAGACCTTCACTTCTCTACAACATCCATGCCCCTGGAACGAAACATGTAGAGAAAAGCATCGTTTATGTATTGTTGGCACTACTACACGCACAGTGTCTTTCCCCAAAACCTTCCACATATGATGTCTAGGAAGCATGGTTCCAAAGAGTGTCTGGAAGAACAGCCAAGAAAAGAACACAGACAACTTGCCAAAAAAATCAGCTTTGCTCATGGTTAGGCCAGGATTCATTTTACCTAACTTCATCTTTTAAAACACTAGCCATTTTTCATCACATATATTCTTTCTAACATCAGCTGCAAGGGGTAATATCCCCCTTTTTGCACTGCTCAGACTCATTTTAAAATAGGACAGATTAACTAAGTCCCGGAAGGACCTCTCTCAGCTAAGGAAGAAATGACACCTTCATTAACACCTTCATTAAACTAAATGGCATAGCTGTAAAAAGAAAGCTTTCAGGCACAGAACACTCCTTCAGGTCTGAAATATAATCCACCATCTTTAAAGCTTAAATACTACATGGAGACAATGAGTTTAAATTGGCATATACATTCTAATCAAATAGACCGTAGAGGCCAGGAAGTGAACTGGCACTTTCAGATTTGCAGCATGTTTAACAGAGAGGATGAGGTAGTAAAACTCTGTTATAGTAAAGAGAGCAAACAGGTTCTTTATCATACCCCTTTGTGCTTGTGATTCCTAGTACCCCAGGGACCTGCAGATTTTAATTTCAAGACTCCTTGAAAAGTTTTTTGAACGTCAATTCAGAGATGGAGGAAGCAGAAGCTTTGTTTGAGATGTTCTCCCATGGGGTACTTGCCCATGGGTTCTTGCCTTTCTCAGCTCCAGTGGAGGTTTGTTCTTGTAACTCATGTCTTGTTAGTTTCACCCATGTTACCCTCCAAGCGCATCTAGATTAAATTTACTACATTCTGGCTCCTGTATATGAACTACTCGTCACCTAGTAATTTCCTTAACATCACTATCCATACGTACACTAGAAGGAGCCAAACCTGCACTGTGGACTAACTACTTGAAAACTAGGGGAAAACCAGCATGATTACAGGACCACAGTAAAACAAATGCCTACATAAAAAATCCACCACCAAAAAAAAAAAGCAAACCCAAATCTGGAAAAGTTCTTCCACCAAGTTCAGAAAGGATCAACTAAAAGACGGGCTTTTTCAGTATTTTTGGCAAATGTTTGGTGCATTTACGGGTACAGAAAAGGCACATTTCAAACACTCCTGTGATTCTGATCACTATTAAATGTAACCTTGAAGAGTTTTTAGGCAGACAGGAAATTGAAATTGTACAACAGTTGATTTTAGTACTTGCTTAAACTTGTAAAGGGTGTTACCTGTTGCTAGTAAGCATTTCCATTTCCTCCCACTTAAAATTCTGCCAATTTGGACGTAAAGATCAAACCCTACTTACAAGAAGAAAGGCCTCTCCTATTTTCAGGCAGTCTGGATTGCTTTCTCCTGCCCCAACGGCAGAAGAATAAAACATCCTGGATTTTAAACTTGGCCAGTCTCTGAAGAATGCTCAAGAGTAAAAAATTCTCATTTTTAAAGAAGTAAATCCTCATCATTTTAGGATATTTTTTGGAGGGAGTCTCTTTACAATGGATTTAGCAAAGACATGAAAATATTGCTTGGAAACATTCTTCAGAAACATGATAGCTGAAAATTTTGATGGAGCTACCACTCAATTACCCCAAAATGGAATATTCACTCCCCAAATGCAGAGCTGGGCTGTCTTCAGCATACAGTTTAGAGATGCAGATTAGCTTAGAACTTGTTCAGCAGTATCTGTGCACTGCAGTATCAGGCTTTCTTTTCTTTGACATACCCTTTAAATTACAGAGCAATTAAATTAATTTTTGGGGAAATGCAGATCATCTGTTATCTGTCTGCTATGGCTGCACACCCCAGATACCTGTAGTTAAAAAGTTGCTACGAAAGGTTCAGGGCTTCTTACATTATTTGACTGATTTTTTTTTTTTTTTTTTTTTTAATATAATGAGGTATTATCAATATGATACCAGAAAGGTTCCCTTGAAATATTATGACAAGATTTTACTCAATCTGTCACAGTTCACTATGACATCATCTACATTATAGTCTAAACAACTCAGGAAATTGCTCAATGGATTATTCATTGCTTGGTGACTGATTTCTTGGAAGGAAAGACTTAAAAATTTTGTACCTGAACAGTTGCTTAAGACTTAAAATAAAGCACCATATTACCAAGCATGACTTAATGCGAATTATTCAACCTTTCTGATACAATAGCATTTAGGAAGAACACCACCACAAAACCCCCAAACACTCACAACCTCTTTGGAAACAAAAGGGTCACACAAGACTGTTCAGAGCTGAGTGCTAGTCACCTGTTACAAAAAATGCACCTACATTTTTAAAAAGCTCACTGCTACAAATGACTTCTGACTGACTGCAAGGTGAGATTACAGGCGCAGTCTGTCTGTTGGGACAATTTTTGTTTGTAATGACTTCTAGTTACCTTTACCATGAGAGCATTAGAGTCACTGTTAATTACTAGAATACTCAGACCTAAGTATGATCCCTATCTTAGATGCGACAGCCACATTTACTAGAACAACTACACAAAGGGCATGATACGTAACCCACAAGTTGCTTCCCCAGCCTTCAGAGGTGACTCTCTCTCATGAATATCCCTTGCATATTGCAGAAGACAAAAGGCCACCGTGGCTTCAAAGGTCACCATGCAGAAAAAACCCCCGTCCTATGGCACCATATTCACATACAACTTAAAAGCATTCATCTGGAGTGCACTGAGCTTGATTCTGAAATCTTTAGCTAGACAAAACTTGCAGAGCTTTCACACAGATAAACACACAGAAAGATTGAGGGTGTGGCCGAGTATGCTTTCAGCAAGTCACCTGCATACCAGGCAGGGAGAGAGACTGTACATCTCATATTCTTTAGGTTCTACTACTTCAAGTAATTTTGTGTATTTGGGCACATGATTGCTAACACTTGTTTCTATTTCCAAAATACTTTGATGCAGTCTGCAAGGCTGTGAAACTGAATCTACAATTGATGTACTGAACAAATCAAACAGCAAAGTCTATCAACTTATCTACTGCATCTGATAACACATGTGGCGGAGGGTAAAAGTTGTTAATGACCACGCCAACGCCGAGTTTTGGGAATCACTATGTTAAAAAAAACCAAAAACCAAAACAATGGCATGGTACTAAAAGACTATTAACCTATAGGATTCACTGCAAAAACAATGTTACGTTTCAGAACAGTTAAAGTCTCCTTAATATTAGAATGTGTTAGTGAGCATGGCAAGAGTTATCTCCATTCTACACACAACTGAAAAAAAGAGCAAGGAATTTGCCTCTGATCAAACACAAGACTGGAAATTAAGTTTCAAAACTGGAAATTAGTTCCATAACAATTTTGCTGTTGAAATGCTTTAAAAAAATACAGCCAAGAGAACAAGCTATTTCTACCTCTCTGACGAAATGTCATCTCATACTTTTAGTACTTTGTGTATCAGTAAGTCAACATTTCCTGGGACCACCTGATCTTACAATGAAAAAGAAAGCTGATTTACTGTACATATTCACAAAAACTTTACTTTTCACATTCTGAAGTCAAGGGCAGAAAATCTTATCTGAAGACTCCACACAGACACTAGAAGTCAAAGTGCTGAGAAACATCTGAAAATACCATCAAAATCTAAAAAGACTAGCACATTTAAAATTAAACAGTGATTAAAAATATCACTTACACGCCACTTAGCACATTTATAGACTGTGTCCTCAGCCCATATCCAGTGTCTTTCAAATTGGAAATAATTCCTAACACACTAATATTGGCACCCTTTGATCCAAAGTCTTTTTCACTGTACATTATCATATGGGAGCTTGTGAAGTCCTGTTAAAACAAAGAGAAGCATCATAAGGAAAATGCAACATGACATCTCAGTGCACTCAGGAGATGTCTACTACATGTTCTTGGAACTTACGCCAACAATTGGTCGCAGTGACTGCAACTCTTCATTATAGCCACCCCAGTCTGTCCAATCCCGATACGCTCCTTCTTCCAGCAAGTACTGATGGCCTTCAAACCCAGGCTTCTCATACGCGACCCAACTAAACAACAACCACAACAGAGTCTGTGTGTGAAAATGGATAACTGCTGCTCCGTGTCATTATCAAACGGATACAGATTTGCAAATTTAACTCAGGCATATATCTAAACCCAAAAACTAGCAAAACAGAGAAAATAAACAGGCACGGACTTTGTCCACTGCAGTTTCCAGCCTATGAGGTTACTACTTCAGCTGAAGAAGAAATATTGCTGGTGTTTTCCCACACTTACACTCCTCCCAGTACTTTCAGAGATCCCACTGATTTAAGTTGAAGTCTTGTCTTCTCTTCTGATTCCTTGTCATCAAGCATAAAGACCTCCGATTCTATTTCCACATGTCTCCCTTCAAAGAAAGGCTTCTCATAAATGATTACCTGTACCAGAAATGAAGTAAAAGAAAAGTTGCAGAGAGCATGACAAATCCTGATGACTGTTTCTTTTGTGCACAGAGAATGAGAAGGCAAGATTACGAAACTTAGTGGGATCTTTCTATTCTCTTCAAGAGGTCTTAGAGAGGCAACATGAAGGTCTGAATGTTCATTACCTACTTGCATTATCCAGAGAGCTATTAATACTGTCATATATGTATGCTGTGGATGCATAAATTCGTCAGAAATTGCAGTTTCATGGTGTGGTCACATACAGTAGGACCAGGCACTAATACACCAGTAGTTGGTACATGGTCAAGATGCATTTATCTACCCATATGTTCATGTGCTATAAAATACCTTTGGACAATCAAATAAATAGTGGCTTTTACCTTTGGCTCTCCACTGAATTCGACTTTGCGACCACCCTGTTTGAAAAATAAAAGAAAGAAGAAAATAAGTTGTCTATACTTACTTAAATAATTTATAGGCAACTATAAGTCATCAGCTCTTCACAAAATGACAGAATTTAAGTGAAACCTTCCTTGAAAAACACAAGTGAAAATAATAAGGCAGATTAAAGGCAGAAATGGATGCAATCAAATGTTAAAAGTTCAAGAATTTAAACCCAACATTTTTAGTCTATAAAAGAGTTTAATTTTGTGAGTCTTGAAAAATCTAGCTACTTTAACACACTATTTCTAACACACAAACATAGGTCATGTAACTTCCAAGTAATAACAGTATTTTACCATTTTCAAGGGCCTCATCGACCTGATGTAGGCTTCCTTCTTCTCCCAGAATGCTAAGTTAGGATATTCACCAGGCTCCAACACTAAAGGGACTCCCTGGAAACCAGGTTCTTCATAAATTAGCCATCTAAAGAGAGGGATGTGGGGGGGATGGGGAGAAAAGCAAAAGATAAAACCCCCAGAACATTTCTGAACAGTAAAAGACAAGACTACATGCTTACTTTAGGAAAGACATTATTGTACCCTTAATAAAACGTTATCTCTTTATCATCAAAATTGCCAACTACAACCTGGTATACTGGCAACCTTCTGTGCCTGTGCAGGAACCACCAATAATGCATGTGCTTCATTTGAACAGGCTAAAAAATCCCCACATCAGTATAATGAACACAGTTAAGAATTTGCCTGTTATCTCTGAAGGCAACCCAATTTTTAGACTGAAATTTCAAGGTTACTCTGTATTATTTTTATAATAGCGTTAAAATATGCAGCATCAACTTTCAAGAACTTGAAAGACCTCTATTAACCTTGTGTTATTTAGTAATATGTAGAAAAACCTGACAATTTCTTAGCAATCCACTTCCTCATGGTTTGTATCTGCTAATAAATCTGCTTAGAAAGACATAACTTTCAAAGTTCCTGATGGGAACAGCAACAGTACTTGTAAAGCTTTTTCAATAAAAGCTTAGCCAGTAATCACTTACTGGAAACATACTGCTGATCTCTGGACGACATACATTGCCATCCTTATGCAATTAAATTTACTCATCTCTTAGCAGTGCAGCATGGGATAAAATACACACTAAATAGGAATACTTTATGCTGCCAACCCTTTAATCATGTAAGGATCATAATTTATAAATGTGGTGATACCAGAAAGATGTTAAAATAATCCATCATTCTATTGTGCTTAAAAAGCAGATTCCAAGCTGATGTAAACCAGCACAAGTTGGTACCAGTTTCATTGCAAACATACTGTTCCAAGAAACGAACAAGGAGTTTTAGTTTTATTGCTGCCTATAGTAAATGTTTGATATATTTTATATCCTGTAGTCGCACTGCTCAGTAAACCCTCAACTTACGACCAGTCACAAGTGGTGCTCACCAGGGCTTAGTACTGGGGCCAGTTCTGTTTAATAACTTTATCGATGATCTGGACAAGGGGATCAAGTGCACCCTCACTAAGTTTGCAGACAATACCGGGTTGGGTGGAAGTGTTGATCTGGTTGAGGGTAGGAAGGCTCTGCAGAGGGATATGGGCAAGCTGGATTGATTGGCTGAGGCCAGCTGCTTGAGGTTCAACAAGGCAAAGTGCTGGGTCCTGCACTTGGGTCACAACAACCCCATGAAATGCTACAGGCTTGGGAAAGAGTGGCTGGAAAGCTGCTTGGCAGAAAAGGACCTGAGGGTGTTGGTCAACAGACAGCTGAATATGAGTCAGCTTGTGCCCAGGCGGCCAAGAATGCCAGCGCCATCCTGGCCTGTATCAGAAATAGTGCGGCAGCAGGGCCAGGGCAGTGATCATCCCCCTGTATTCGGCACCGGTGAGGCCACACCGTGAACACTGTGTTCAGTTCCGGGCCCCTCACTACAAGAAAGACATTAAATTGCTGGAGCATGTCCAAAGAGCAACGAAGCTGGTGAAGGGCCTGGAGCACAAGTCCTCAGAGGAACGGCTGAGAGAGCTGGGGTTGTTTAGTCTGGAGAAAAGGAGGCTTGGGGGGACCTTATCACTCTCTGCAACTACCTGAAAGGAGGTTGTAGTGAGGTGGATGTCAGTCTCTTCTCCCAAGTAAGAAGCGATAGAACTAGAGGAAATGGCCTCAAGTTGTGCTAAGTGAGGTTTAGACTGGATAGTAGGAAAAATTTCTTCACTGAAAAGGTTGTCAAGCACTGGAACAGGCTGCCCAGGGCAGTGGTGGAGTCACCATCCCTGGAGGTATTTAAAAGTCATGTAGATGTGGTGCTTAGGGACATGGTTTAGTGGTGGACTTGGCAGTGCTGGCTTAACAGCTGGACTGGATGACCTTAAAGGTCTTTTCCAATCTACATGATTCTGATTCTAACTTCACTGCAAGAATTTAAACACATGAAGACCAAGGAGAGAGTACAGTCAGAAGATAAAGGTGCACTGACTCATTTTTGTTGGCAGCTTTTAGTAAACAACAATTAAGAATGAACACCGGGAAACTTTAAGAAGATACAACCACACCCACATGGCAAGGTGACTCAGAATCTGAGCCTCCTTCAACTGCCAGTATAGAGAACTATGCCATGCCTGTAAACTAATGGAAAGAAAAAACCCAGCAACACGCAAAGAAGCAGCAACAATTTACTGAATTTCTCTGGCAAACAACTGGCAGAAGTGACTTCCTTCTACAGTGGACCAGTGAACTGACATCCAAGAAGATGTCAGTTAGAGATTATTTTCAGCTGCCCGTTTTGCTCCAGCTGCAAATATTAGTCTGCCTTCCCTCAAAGGATCCAAATGCAACAGAGAGAAATTAAGACTGTAAGAGTTTACACAGATCTAGTGTATGAAACACCGTCACACTGGTGAAAAATAAGGACTGAAGGAATGTGGACAGGCTCTGCTTCCTTTCCAAAAATTTTGTGATTTCAGTATTCACAGAATGATTTTAAGTGTGGGACATAAATAAAGCAGAAAGGTAGATGAAGTCAATTTATGATCAACGTCCAAATAACATATCTTGGCAGACATATAATTTGAATTAAGCTTGCAGTTCAACAGAAATAACTTCCTGTCAGAGAACCAACTACTTGGAAATCTTAATTTTTTCCTATATATCAGAGTGCTTCATTTTTCACCAAATCAAGGTATAAAGATTTAATCAGATAAAATACCTTTTACCTATCAACTAAACACCCCATCTATCATGTAGTGTATTTGAATACATCTTTGCAGTGGTATTTAACACCTGTCTTTAGTTGGGCAGGTTTTATAGAATCATAGAACGGTTAGGATTGGAAAAGACCTTAAGATCGTCTAGTTTAAGATCTATCTATCATCATTATTGATAGATAAATAGACCATCTGCAGCAAGGGACCAAACACAACATGGCCAACAGGTAATAACCAAGGTCTGTACACCCTGTAAAGTGTTCTGCAGGACCATACACCGTTGGTTCCACTTTCACTTTTTCTGAAAGCAGTCTCCCTGTACCACTTTAAGGCATATTTTCGGTACTGATTTACATGTTTGTTTATTAAGTTACTAAAACTACCATTGGTACAGTGTCTGGATCTCATAACAGCTTGCTTAGTTCATGACATTCATTACACTCCTAATTCAGATGGCTAGATATTTGCAGGTGACATAACATACATGTCCATCATCAAAAAACACTGATTAAAATGCACTGTGAAATACAAGAATGCCTTCCAGAGTTTAAACATGACACTAAGTCTTATTTCGTAACACAAGGGCTTGAAAGTTTTCTTCTTTTAGTACACTGATTTTAAGTTTAGAGAAAAGCAAGTAGGAAACATAGTCTTATCATTAACAGTTCATTCATTCCCCCACTCTCACTTATGATAAGTTTTGCCTGAATGAAAAAGAGCAGGAGAGGCAAACTCGTTCCTTTGCTACAAATATACAAGGGTACATGTATATCTTCTACATGTGAGCAGAAGACAAACTGTATCTAACAAAACATTTTAAGAGGTCAGCCACTCCAAGGGTGAAGCAATACAATGATGTACTAATGCTACTGTCAACAAATACTACCAAAATACCGGACTAGAATAAATACAGCCTGCTTGCATGTCTGATGGATACGTATAATCAATGGTTTAAAACAAATTGCTTTCATAGCAGCACACGTTCATAGAAAACTACACACTTACGTGCCCCAGTGTACTTTGATAGAACAAGTCTTCTGAGTGGTGCCAAACACTCCTGTTTCTTCAGTGTCATCAAAAAAGGAAGTCACGATTCCTAACCCTTCAGGTTCTGTATACAAATCAATTCGGCAAACGCTGTAATCCTGAAAAAATGAAGATTGCCATAATCACTTACTCTGTGCTGCGAGTTCTGTAATTAATGTGGATAACTAAATCAGTTTTGAAACACCTGTTTATTTCAAATTGTTTCCCCCTTGTCAATTACTACTGCTATTAGATGCCTGTAATAAAGTATAACTAGGCCAGTTTGCCTGTCTCTGGACCAAGACAGTCAGTCAATCTCTAACCAGCATTTACATTGTTTACTTTCTGCCATCTAAGCAGGAATGCATTTTCTTTCATCAGTTAACATCTCCTCTAGCGAATTAAATCCTAAGATAACACCAAGCAAGCCATTCTTGAAGAGAACTACAATTTAAACAAGAATTGTAGTTACAAGCAATATATATTCCTTTTTCCCTTCCTAGTCAAATAACTTTATAGCTCTTGCTTGTTTTGGCAACCTGCAAAGGTAACAACTTAATGGTAGGTTAAAAGTGCATGTAGGAAGGCTGTTCCACCACGTATGAAACTCCCTGTTAAGTTTGTGCACACAGGGCTATATTTTTTTAAGTATCAAACTAGGTCTGGTATTTGACAGTAAAGTTCGTGTTGAGTATAACTTTGATTTATATTTAAAAAAAAAACCAAACAAAAACATAACCAAAAAAAAAAAAAAAAAAGCCACACATCTTTTGAAAATGTAAGTCTGTGGAATTACTGATGGTTTTCTGGGATATTTTTCCTGAGAGATTGACAGATTGACCAGGCAAAAAAAACATATGCTATACATACCATTTTGGAGGCTATTCTAACAAAAAAATTAAGTTATCTTCCTGCCCTCCTTCCAGGGGATGTTACTATAATGCCTACTGTGCAAAAGCCCCCACATTTATTTTGTGTATAAACAAGAAATTCCACATGAAAGATTGCTTTGTACATTTACAATCCATGCTACACTTGTGTCCTAATACGCCAATCACACTTTGTATAAAACATTACTGTACACTAAGATCTATATAAAATTTTCTTTACTTGTATTACTTGCCTTAACAACATGTTTTATTGAACCGATCACTGCAGGCTTTAGAGATTTGCCTTCATTTGGCTCTTCAGAAGCACCTATACCCCAAACATCTGGGAGTTCCAGCTCTCCTTCTTCCAGTGGAATAGAGGGGCCTTCAAAATTCGGCTTTTCATAGAGTATCCAGCTTAAAATAAAGTAAAAAAAATCTCACTTATAATGCTGCTTTATCAAGCGTGATTTTCAAAAGTCATGCTCCCATTTAATAAATCATTTCATAAGAACTATCACTTCCAGACCCTTCCTGCCACCCCAGTACAGTTCATTCGCTCAACACTGCTGATGTAAGCCATTTCCGATATCTGTGATACTTTTAAAAGCAATTATAAAAACAAAGATGCTTACTGCTGGCTTTGTAATTTCATTGAAAACGCCTCCACCTTTTTAAATTGATGATTTGGGGTGGCAAGACTATTGTCTACGAGTACCAGACTTTTGCATGAGATACTAATCAGAACCAATTTGTAGGTCAGAAAATGTTGAGTCTGCAGAGTGCTGCATCATATATAAACAGACAAGCTACCTGGACTCTGTGAACAGCAGCCTGGAGTTCGACAGGGGCTGGTACAGATGGGCCAAAGGATGATAGGACTGCTCAGAAGACAACCATAACTTTATTTTTAATGGCAAGTTTGAATATATAACTAGATAAAAACTATATCTGTCTGCAAATACAAAACCCTCCCATGCAGCTCTCAGTAGAAGTGGGGAAAGAAAAACTCAGCCCCCCCTAGTCCCTGGTGGAAAAGAAGACCTGGTTCACACAGATCAAAAGATTGTCATTACAGTTTTCTGAAGCTAAACAGCTATCAGTGTGCTTCCCAGTACCTCCTACTGCAGCTAGCCCTTGTTTCTGCAGCTTACTATCAGATCATTACTTTAGAGAACCTGTTATTTGACTGTATTATGACCTGGCCACAACTTAACTTGCCATACTAACCACACTAATAATAGCTCTTCTGTAAATGCTACTAAGAAAGTAGGAGATGAACTTGTTCTGAGTTACTCTTAGGCAAGATATACTCTTAAGCACCACCTTATATCTTTGGACATGGAATTAATCTTCTGCACCCAAACCCTTGTCACATGTGGCTTTAAAACCCTTTTCTAGCCTTTTAGCCCAATTCAAATACTACAGAAGAACCCATAACAAGGACAGGAGTCAAAAGGCAGCATAGCTGGACAGAATCTGTCATTTTACCCCATGCCTATGCCTGGTGAAATGCTGCGTCCCTCCAGATGGTAACACTCCCTCTATTTGTCAGCAAAAATAAGTTTACCAGACCAGAACTTCCTCTTGCAGAGGTACAGTGCCACATTTCTTGCTCACAGATGTCTATGTTACATTGCCATTTGCAAGGCAGACTTACTGTGAATTACATACTGGTTCTGTTTCGGAAGATTTTTGGATAGACCAATGAGAAAGAGTAAAAATTAATCACTTACCATCCTCTGATGACTTTAACTAAAATTGTTGGTGACAGAACCCAAGAACTGCAATCCAGAACATCATGGAAAACTTCAATGCCATTTTTCTGATAGTCTGATTCACAATCTGATTCACAGTATATCACCAGCTGTGTTAAACACAAAACAGAACAACCAAACACCAACAACACAGAATTCTAGCTTGCTATGCTTTAAATATAGAGAGGAACAGTAAAGATAGTAAAATTAATCTTACCTTACCAGGTCTGGGATTGATTTTACTTCGTCCATTTCTTGAAAGTGCCTAACAGACAGTGGGAAGAGAAAGTCACCAAAAAAAACCCAAACCCAGACAAAAAAAACACCACCAACAAAAAAACCGCAAACACAAAAGAAACAAAACCCCCAAATAAACAAAAAAAGCAAACATAAAATTTATTCAATAAAGATGTTCAGCTATTAAAGAAAAAAAAAGCTAGTAAAACAAAGTAAAAATTAGTCTGAATAGTAAAAAGCTGGTAACACTTCAACTACACTTACTGCTTCAATTCCCTCTTCCTCTTCTGAAGAACAATATCTTGTCATAACTGAATGAATTTACACACTTTTTTTTTTTTTTTTAAACTCTGAATTGTCTTCTGACTGAAGCCAACTAACCTCAGACTTGAATACTTCTAAATCCTTCTGATCGGCTTCCTATATATTCCGGGAGTTTCATACCAAAAGACTACTTAAAAAACTGGCATTGGTAAAGTGCAAACTCTACAATGATGAAGATATTAATAGGATTTTAAATATCTGTTAACCATAAATCATAAAATAATTTTGAAGGAATATATGAAAGGACTGAGGAGGCATGATGGCATATATGTGCATGAACTATTTAGCATGATCGATTTTGTGCTGAACACCTTCTAACAAGATAGGTTTCTTCAAAAAGCGTGAAACTCCGTGCAGTAAGAGATAGACTAAAAATGCCAAGAAGAAACAGAACACATTGAGGTATACAAAATCTAAAACAATGTTGAAGTCAGTGGTAAATTATATGATATAGAATATGTGGGAAAGTTGTGGTTGCATCACGTCATCTTAAAACAAATAAAGCAAGCATTGCAATTATGTGTTTGGTTTCCTAGCAAGGACAGGAGTGCTCATTCCAGGACAGGGTCCCACTCTTCCAGGACTACTCTTCCAAACAACAAAACCTAAACAGAACCTGCCCCCTAAATAGATTGCAGCCTAAGATAACCAGCAACACATGCAAGGAACTAAGGAAAATGTATTAGTCAGCACACAGGGCAGGCAGTGGTCTCAGAACAGAGTTCCTAACCACCATAAGATTTTTGTAGGCATCATCAAGACACGTTGAAGCATGACTGGTTTTTCAGCCTGTGCTTCAATTCCAGTTAGAACTTGCTCTGTGTTTTAGAGAATGCCAAAGTCATTGTTTTGGGCTGCTCTTCACATTACCATTAACCTCTGCATCATTTTCTTAGTCAGTATAAGATGCACACTAAGTACACATCATACAAACATTTTTCGTTCGTGTCTAACTTGAGCAAGACAATTCAGAGTCAGCAACAGTGCTGTAGAAATCTTGGAACCCTTCGGGTTCTCTTAAGAGCAGTACATACCCCCTTGCCATATTAGGCCTCTACACGCTACAGGACATTTGAAACCCACTCAAGAACAACAGTTTTAAGTAGCAACAACAACAACAAAATCAGTATTAGTCATTTAGCTTTAAACTCAGGTTTTGAAATCCAAGCAGAACCAGCCAGAGTAAGAAAGCCTTTTTAGCTGGCAGCATAAGTCCACTGCAAATAACCCCCCTAATTTTCATCCCACACTAATTAAATAACTTCCCATGAGAGAAAAATCTACATCCTCAAAATTGCAAGCTACCATGGAGGATGTCCTTCTGCAAGGTGAAGAAGCAAGGAGCTATTTCTACTACTCCCCACTCCTTTCAGTAGAACTGTAACAGAAGATAACCATTAACTTTGGAAAAGCATTTCCCAAATTGCTTATATTCTGCTTCAATTCCGCAGGTCTCACTAATGTGGCTATTAAAGCTTGGAGAACACATTTCTTCCCACGGTTCTTAATCTTCTGATTATAGTTTTCCTCTCAGGTAACAGTAAGGGATTACATCAACAGAAATAGCAGATATAAAGAATAGCTGGTTCATCATTTTGTTGACAGAAATCACAAAGTTCTCCCACATTAAGGTAAAGTTGCCTCAAAGGGAAGACATAGGTCTGTCTTCATTCACGATGGATAGATGCTCGTAATCAGACAAAAGGACAGCGCTTCACTGTAACAGCACTTTGAATAATTACTGTTATCCAGTTCTTAAAGTATTCTTGAAGAATTCATATTTTCTATCAAGAGCATGGGAATACTGGGAACAAAAAAGAGGGATTATAAAAAAAAGTTTGCCCTGTTACTCATCTAACAGTGCAATGGTTGAATGTCTTGGTGGAAGAGGAGAGAGATTACTGTCAACAGAAGAAGCAGCCACAAGTTTTCTCAAGTTCACAGAAAGCATTCTACTAATTTACAATCAAAAAAAAAAAAGTTAGCATTACGTTTGTTTCAAAATAATACAAAATCAAGTATGAGGACTTGAATGACTTTAAATTCATATTTGTGAAGAGTCTCAAAATAAGGGCACCATGAAGAAACAAGTTAATAGATGCCATCTCCTTTTCATCTGTAGCTAACATCAGATGAAACTGATTCACTTCTATGTATTCATAACCTACATAACTCCCTAAGAGGGGAAACAAAACTAAACAATGTATGCACATCATCTATAGAAAATACAAAAACTGGCTAACTTTCCAGGCAGATTTTAAATAACATAGTACTTACATCCACATCTAATAAGCCAGAGGGGACATTTGATTCATATCTGCTTGTCCCTAACCAGCTGGAAAAACTTTTCTCAGGGTTCCCATAGTTGGGTATTTGTAAACTTAGTTCTTTTTTCGCACTATCTGCTTGCATGTACTTCTCCAGAAAGCTTGGAAACTTCAAATCTGAAAGAGACTGAATTGCAAAAATCAAAATTAACAGTCATTCAGCAGGTAGACAAAATTTTACATGGTTGCATTTCATTACCTTTATTACCTCAGATTTTTGAGGCATGCCGAATGGCCCAGAAGCATCCTGTTGTAAAGGAGGCAGCCCTGAGGAGTCAGTTGTAGAAGCTGCTGCGATGTTGTTTACTGAGGAGACAGAAGTATTAAGAAACTTTTCTTTAGATGTAGAAGACAACAAGCTTGAGAAGAGGGAGCTTTTTTCAAGCCGGGATCTCTTA
Source organism: Strigops habroptila (assembly GCF_004027225.2). Classification (NCBI taxonomy): domain Eukaryota; kingdom Metazoa; phylum Chordata; class Aves; order Psittaciformes; family Psittacidae; genus Strigops; species Strigops habroptila. The sequence continues at coordinate 16,531,825 of NC_044282.2, forward strand.
ACTTCACCATCTGTACCGTCAATGCTCTCTTTTCCATTTATTTCAGGAGTAAAGGCAGGTTCCTCTCTATTACATGACTGCAGGGCTTTGAATACAATACTTTGCTCTGTTGATGCACGCTTGGGCCTGACTCTGGCTATTGTTTCCAGGCTGTGCATTTTAATTTGTTGGGCTGGTAACAGATCCTGTCCTTTTTCCCTCCTCAGTCCCAAACCAAAAGTAAATACACTAGGATCAAATACTTTCTCTAAGTTGTCTTCATGAATGGGAGGCATTGCAAAGTGGGGTGCTGGGGACTTAGGAAGCTTTGATCTCTTCTTTTTCTGGGGTAAACAAACCGAGCTGTCCAAGTTTTTTATTGTTTCAGCAAACTTCTGCATGTCAGATGGGGAATCAAAAGTGGCATCATCTTCAGCAGATCCATTACAGGTTTTGTCTGGGCTCTTTTGTGTATTGATGTTGTTCTCTGATATCACTATACCATCTTGACTACTGTCATCATACTGCAGTTCTGCAAAGCTCAAATCTCCTGGCTTTGCCTTTTTATCTTCATTTTCCATCTTCTTAAATTCTGATCTAGAAACCTGATGAGATGGTGATAAAGGTGATAAAATCTCTGTGTTTGGCAGCATCTTTTCTTCATTTCTGTGGAATTCTGAGCTTGTGCTGTTTCTTTGGTAGGAAGTATCTTGAGCATTTTCACTTTTACTGGGCAAGTGCAAAGGCAGTTTAAAACATGAACTTTCTTTTTTAGCTGTGGTCAATTCTGGGTCAGGTTGCTTTAGAGAGACACTACTAGCATCTGTTTTACTGCTCTGGTTAAAAAGAGATATTGCAGCTTTTACTTTGAGTTCTGTTGTCTTTCCAATATCCTCGTAAGAGGCAGAGCCTTCTTCATTTTTGCCTTTTAATTCTGCAGCGTTCTCTTTCTCTGTTGTGCCATTCTCAAACAACTTCTGGCGACTGCTTTGCTTACTTAACGTTTTATCAGGCTGTTCGCTTTCCTTAGGTTGTTTTCCAAATTTCAGCTTTGCTCTGCCAACAAATGTGCTTGGTACAGTACTATTTTTTGAAGGAGGAATGTCAACAGGCCTCTGGCTCTGGTTAGCACATTTATTTTCAAATAAGGAAATTTTGTTGGCAATGTTGCTGTTAGTTTTATTAACTGGTTTTTCGAGAGCATCCTGCTCACTTTCTAAACTGTCTTGATTCATAGGTGCTTTAAAATTCAGCTCTATATTCTTCGGTTTGGCTGGACTACAGGAGGCAAAGTGATACAGAGTTACAACTTTAATTTATCTTGAAAAGATTTGTAACGATTTTCAGAACAATAAAATGTAGCATTAGAATGACTTTTTCCATAGCCATATTCAGTCTAAATGTTGGTATCTCGAAAGGAGATAACAAAAAAAGGAGCAACTATACAAACAACAAAAAAATTAGACAATAAGAATACATTCAAACATGTGCGTAGTTCTTTAATGCTCAGTAAAACAAAAAACACAGCAGCCTACAGCATCTGCAATTGAGGCTGAGAACTTAAATGCTTATGACTGACAGACATTAAAATTTAATAGTGAATAGGCAGAATAAATTATACGTATGCAATTCCCTACAGAGTTTAGGAAACAAATCCCAATTCATTAAGGTGATAATGAGTTGGTTAACATTTTAATATACCTCTTCAACAAGTTTTGAAGACATCTGCCCAGATTCTTTGCAGCCCTTCCACTACAAAAGCAACCGTAAACTGCGTGAAAGACCTCTTCTGGCCTCATTAGTGCTCATGGAAAAGGGAACTGACCCCAATCACTGCATCACCACTCGGCTAAGCAAACACCACACGTGAAGACTCTCCCATTTCCTTCAGGTAAAGTCAGCTAATAATTTAAATTGTGTAAACTAACCCTGCTAATTTTACAAGAACTGAATTAGGAAATGCTTGCAGAAATTTCTCCATCAGAGTGGACAGAGAAGTATGCAAGTACATAGCACATAGTACTCATGTACTATAGCAGAAGGCTGATGACATGCAGCTGTGGGTTTTAAGCCTCCTTCCTCTGAATACCTACATCCAGGAACAAATCATTTGTCCATGTCACTTGCTACTGCAGGAACAGCATCAACAGCTGTGACAATGTAAGGCATGTGTCTTCAAAATGTATCAGTCAGATATAAGCAGTGTCAAGGAGCTCACCATCACCTCCAAGGCAGACCTGTCCCCCAAAGAGGAAGCTGGGGCACTCAGTGGTGGAGGAACAGGTAGAAACTGCACTACAGGAAAACTGACAATGATGAGAGAGAGAAGAAACCAGCTTGCAACAACAATCTCCGGGGTCCCAAATGCTCTATCAATCAATGGACAATTCTGGTATTTAAGTGCTTTCTTCTTTTTTACCTATACGAACTGTGTTCACTGAGCTCACTCTCAGGCAGCTCTTTAGCCCAAGAAAGACACATGAGGTACAAGTGAGTTAATATCAACAACCCAAAACCTGAGATCACTCCTGTCTCCTCTTCTTCAAGAGATACATTCCAAGTAAGAAAATAAACTCTATTAAAGCAAGACTCTCTATTATACAAGCTTCTTGGGAAAAGCATGAGGAACAAACTTACTGAAGTAACAGAAGGAACCCCAAATCAGCTGCCTAAGAATCTATACAGAAAGCAACTGTTAAAAAAATCTCTTTTCAGAGAATTCCCGACAGCGCTGACGGTAACTACCAGCCTGCTCATGTCAGTTCAGAACTGGAAGGAACTGAACTGTTCTTTTGAAGAACATGTGATCAATAAGAAAGAAATATTACACTTAAAAATGACTGGCCATATTTCACATAGGTGCTAATAAAACACACTTGGAAAAATTAAGTCTGGAAAGGGAAAAAAAATATTACTGAAAGGGGGAAAGCAGATGGGGAACTATCACAGCATAAAATTGCATAAAATTAAATATATTCAGACACTACTTTCCATTTGTAGTACAACTGTTTTTCATAAGCTTTTCAAAGCTAAATTACTCTATGATTCTTCTTTTTGGAAAAATGAATATAAGTTGCGAGTGACCTCTAAAGGTCAGCTAGTCCAACTTCCTGCTCAAAATAGCGACAGCTTCAAAGTTAGATCAAGTTGATGAAGGCTTTGTTTGACCAAGTTTTGAGTATTTCGAAGGGTTGAGATTTCACAGCCTTCACTAGGGAAGCACTGCAGCAGGTCAGCCACTGTCACTGTGAATTATTTTTGCCTTATATCCTACTGAAATTTCACTGTTGCAACTTGCATCCATGGCCTTTGTCCCTTCACTGCACACCTCAGTGATTAATCTGGCTCTGCCTTCTCTATAATATCTCTATAAGTAGCAAGAGATGATTGAGGTCTACACATGTCCTTCTCCCAGTTAAACAAATCAAGATGCTTCAGCTTCTCCTCATACATAGTACGGTCCCGTGCCATCACCTTCTTAATGGCTCACCACTGGACTCATTCCAACTTGTGAACATTTCTTCTGGACCAGGAGAAGAGGAAGAACGGGTACAACCCAATATAATGCCACACATGCAGCCTCATGAGCACCAAATATCTTCTCCTTTGACCTGCCAGCTATGCTCCTGCCAATGTAGCCCAGTACAGGCTTAGCGTTCATCTGCTACAAAGCTGCACTACTAACACATGCTGAATTTGCAGTTCACCAGGACCCTCTACCTGTATTTTCAAGAGGTATCACTAATGGCTTAATTATCTTAACAGACTCATCTCCATACTATCGCTTTGTCAGTCCATCACTTGCACTACTACATGCATTTCAACTTAACACCACTGTATCATCCTAACAAAGTCTGCCTCTCCCTGTATGCCTTGACACAAGCAAGTTTAATGGTTAACACTGATGGTTATCAGCCACACCTAAAACCTGTTTTAAATTAACAGCTAACACCTCAAAGATATAGTTTCAAGCTTTGCAAATTTAGGCAAAATCAGCCACTTCAGCATTTTGCACTTTAAATTCTGCAGAATTTCTGCACAGCAGCAGCAGCAAAACAGCTAGACCAAAGCGAAATAGAAAGCTCAGCCCTGGAGCTCCATTCGCTACAGCTGGCCTCCTCTAACTGATCTTTCCATTACACCTTTTTCCACATTATGAAATACTGATTTTAAACACAGCCAAAAGACATTCCTTATTGCAAGAACTGAGTTTCTAAACTTGCTTAAAAGGAGGAGATATTATTTGAGTATCCTTTTAAGCCTCCAGTCTAGTATGAGGGAAAAGCATTGGAAGATGGATTCACTTAACAGTGCAAACAGCTTCTTACAAACAGCCCTGTGTGGCCGATTCCTACTACCTGGTGCTGATCTGCAATGCCAGGAACAAGCAGGCACAAGAGAAAAACTAATGTCCTTTTCTTCAGCTACACCTTGCAGCTAACCTGTGGAAGCAAGCACTTAAACCTCTCCCACAGAGTCATAAATGGAAGGTGAGTCACATACTTGAAGCATACTGTCCAAACGATCATGTCAAGCATGTAACTGATGCCAAGAAACACTGATGCCAAAACATCAGATTGAGATGAGCAAAGAAAAACAGCACGTTAACAGAACAGAATAATTCAGCAAGTGGGCATAAACTACAAAACCATGTCTGCACATCAAATATGACAACTGAAGCCAAGTTTTCCGCTAAGCACATCAAAGTAGCTACTGCCTGAGGTTTTATTTGCTGATTAAGATGTACCATCAACCTCAGTTTAATCTCAAACCTGATAGATTTCCCTTTCAAAAGCTAGAAGCAAAGTATCCTGTGACTTCCAAGTTGCCCAGTATACAGACATAAAAGGAGAAAATGCTATCATTACTTACAGGGAACCAGCAGAGCAGACTTATTTTAAAATTGTTTCTAAAGAAACTTGATTCCCAGAATCAGTACAATGTCATTAGTAAGAGACATTATGCATTTTCATGTGAAAAATACTTTGATTACATGAAATCCATTTTACAGGAGGCAAACATGCCTGTGAGTAAACTGGTATTTTTCAACCTGAAAGGGATTCATGTGAAGTATCTAACAGTAACTTTTTAACCTTTTAAAATGGAAAAGTTATCTGTTCTCTAGTTCAAAGCAACAATGAGAACAAAAACACACCTTCTAGGAATGGCACCATCTTTTCCTTTCCCGTTTTACAGCAGCTTAATCTACATTCAGGTTTATAGTTCATGTGTTCTCATGACTGACTATAAAGTATACCAGGTAGTCTGACCGTACCGATTTGTCTGGCTAAAGAAACTAGTACTGTGCAACAACAGCTATGAGATGCATCAGGAACCTTGCATGTAACACAGCAATCCCTACCCAGGGCTAAAGTTCCAAAAGCAGCAGTCAAGGCCAAGACACAAAGTGCAGCACACCCCACAGAATCAGGTGAAATAGAACAAGCTCTTTATTTATTAAAATAAAAGACAAGTATCCTTTCTGACAGTTTTACTGTATGAGTACAGCAGAAGATAAGTCACTGTACAGTAGGCCAAGGAGATACCCAGAAAAAAGAAATCCAGCTAGGCAAGCATTTATAACTTCATCATCACTAACGACAGTGACACAAAGAGAAAAATATGAAAGCTACCTTTCCTTTGAAGTTGTGAAGATACAAAACCTCAGAGTTTAAGGTTTGTGATCTATACTGCCAGATGGCAAAGCATCACCACGTACAAAAATACCACAATTTAACTTTCAGTACTAAGTGTTTTTAATTCAGTTATGAATGAACAAATCAGATGAACAATATTACAAGTCACGCAAATTAAATTGTTCTCTATGCTTCTCAGATGTGGGAAGCATAATTGGAAACATATGTGTTTCTTAAGCCATAATGTTAAACCTTCATATCTCTCTAACACAACACTTGTACCTGAGGGGGATTTACAAGATTCAGTGTACTCTGACACCTATAAATGAACATACCAGAATGAGGAAAGCAATAGAAAATTGCAGGTAGCCATGAAAATCAAACAACAGTAATGACGAATGTAAAATGATTCACTGTAGAAGAGAACGTCATAGAACCCAGGAAATCAATCACTGGATTCATACTTGTGATTACAGTGAAAGCTACAAATACATCCAACAAAGCATTGATTGCCTCTGTTTGACAGATGACAACTTCCTTGAGAGTAAAACCAAATCCCAAAAACTAATATATGTGTAATTCTGCACATGTCTGGTGTCATTAACATGCATAAAAATTCACGATTCATCCTGCACATACTTATGAAAGCAACTATAACTATTCAAATTTCTGGAGTGTGATTTATCACATCATTTGAAGGATGAAGTTCTACATTGCATCCTACATTTCTTCATAAAATAATACCTGAACTTACGTTTCAAAGCACAACTTAAACACATTTCTTATTCAAAGATTTTCATATACCAAATCTTCAGCCACATCCTCAGTTGTTTACAGATAACAAGACTACGTTCAGGTCAATGACAGCCAAATTAATACGAGCAACAACGGGGGCACTGATGATGATGACAAAGCAGCTTTTATGTATATTATATTATTCCATATAATGGAATTGGCAAAGAAATTCCCTATCCATAAAAAAAAAAACCACAGGAAAAATATTTTTCTAACACCCGTGAACTACAGTGCTTGTTAACTATGATACATTTAAGAAAAAAGGCAGTTCATTATTGAAAATAATCTAGATAGGTAACAGACACAGTAGCTAGTGTTCCTATAGAATCCTAAACACAGATACAGGCAAAATTACAGCTATTAATTGCAACTAGTTTATGTTACTTACAGGCTAATCTTTGTCGTGACTGTTCTGGAAGCATCCAAACTCTTCAGCTTCGAGCTGTCTAAATCAGAATTTGTCTGTCTCTCAGCTGACATACACAGGTCTCCATTTTTAATCCCATCAGTATGCAAGAAAGCTCTTCCATCCGAACCACTACCATGTTTTACTGCCTTGGTCTCATTTCTGCCTTCAGCAAACACCAAGGCAGTGTCTTCTGTCTTAGCAGCCAAGGAAACTCTGGGAGACTCCAAGCCATCTTCCCCAAAAGCCACAGATATAGTTCCCTTTTCCAAAGTTCTTTTTGTCACTGGGTTACTCTCTGGTGATGCTAACGGTTGTCTTTTTGAGGAATAATCTTTTACCTGACCCTTCAAACCAGTAGGTGAAATGGGGACAGCATCTGGCTGATTCTTTTTGTATGATCTTCTCCTTGCAGGGGTTGTGTTTGAGATCTGCTGCTTGCCTTTGTCAGCTTCAGTTTTAGATGTCCCTTTGTGAGCAGATCCAACCTTTAGATCCTGATTATTACTTGGAGAAGAGGAATTCCTTTCAGGAGTCTGTTGAGGAGACTTCACTTTTCTTTCCGAGTTTATTATCTTATCTGAGAACACCTCAGAAGGGACATCATCATCAAAACCAGATTCTTCTCTTGCAGTAATCTCAGCCTGGTTTCTCTCTCCATTTGGAATGTCACTGGATGTCTGAGATTTTCTCCTTTTTCCAGATCTTTTATGAACAGATTTTTTATCCATTGCGTCCAAGTCACTAAAATTTTCTTCTGATGTAACAGTCACAGGTTCATTAAAGAGTTCTTCTGTTTTTCTAAGGTAGATATCAACTGTTAGCACTCTAGCAGAGTATGTGTGTTCACTCGCTGCAGATTCCAACACGTATGGCAAATCCCTTGGTTTCGCATGCCCAGACTCCTCAGCCACCTGCGTGTTCACAAGCTGCTTGTGGCTTAAGACACTCTTCTCTAAGTCTTCATTAGACAAATTTCTCAAGCTTTTTATGAAATCTGGAGTCGTAGAATTATTTATATTGCTGGTGGATTCTTTCTCCAGCCCCAGGGTTTCCACATTGAGGCTACTCTCAAAGAAAGAGTTTTTTATGGTTTCACTGCTGCTGCTCCAATCTGCTGACCACTCACTGTCCGAAGAGACTCCCCTACTACTCCATTCTGAAATGGTATCACGGTACAGCGTTCCTGCTTCCCCACCAAAATGATATTCCTGTGTCTCAGAAACAGCACTTACGTCTCCCAGTTGCTTCTGTACTTGAGGAGCTTCGTGTCCTTCCTTTGTGTGCCTACAGTATATCGGCTGTAGTCTGTGAGGAGAAGCTGACCTCTCCCCTTTTCGATGCGAAGTGTATTCTAGTGAACTTTTGACATGTTTCCTTCTCCCTGTACCAAACAAATTTCCAAGTCTTTCCAAAACTGGCTTCTTTTTATTCTCTTCTCTGGAAGAATCTGGAAGCTGTGAGGTGGACTATAACACAAACAAACAAACACTTGGTTAATGTCAAAATTGTTTCTATAATATGTTTGTTCATATTAGCACCACCTAGGATTCAAAAGGACACAGTGAAAGGGAACAAAACAGCTTACTGAACAATAGTAGCTCTCAAAAAGAACAAGAAAAAACCCTCAAAAACAATTAAAATCCCCAAATCCTTCTGTATGTTTTTGCCTGTGTTCATTTACAAGTATGCTCATCTTGCCTTACAACATCAGCATTATATGTCTCAAATCCAAAACTTTTGCACAATGAGTTAACGTCACACAGAATAATAGAGGAAAGCAATCTGGTGTCTGCAAGATTTGGGACAAACTGGTCAAAATTTTCCTTCCTAAAACAAGACTGGGGAGTTTAGCTTTCCTCTCCATACTGGCTGAGTTAGTTTTGACACTCATACTGGCAAAGAATAGTTTCAAAAGCATACATTATATAACTATTCATATACTTCTCATTACCAAAGTCCAGTAAATACTTGGCTTGCGTTTTGGGTTAGAAAACCCAGAAATATAAAAGCCACTGCATCATTCAATGAGCATTACTGGGTCAAATACTGCCCTGAATTACTCTTGGGGAAGTTTTCCCTCACAACTTCTAATTAACATGGTAAACAGGAAACACGCAACAGCACTGCCGAGTACATATGCATATTTGCATTTTAATATATTAGCACTTTTTACATGCCGGTACGATGAATACTTGTTTTGAGACGTCTATTTCAAAACACCACGAAGTATTTCCTACTTCGGCGGACCGGACCTCCCGAGGGGAGCAGGGCTGTCCCGGCAGCACAGAGTTTTAAGCTTGGGGGTTTTTGCTGGAGACGCCGCGACCGCCTGCCAGCGTCCAAGCGCCTCCACTGCCTGGAGCGCCCGCACCCTCCGCGCAGCCCCGCGGCCGCCCTCGCCCCTCCGCAGGGCCGGCACAGTGACCCCCGTCGCTGCCTCCTTCCCCCGGGGACGGCTACGGAGCACCAGCCCGGCACAACCTCACCTCCCCGCCCCGTGAGGGTAAAGTCCCCCAAGGCCGCCGCCGTTTCTCCCCCGTCCCAGAACGGGATGAGCGTGAGGAAGGAGCCGCGGCAGACTTTATCCGCCCGGCTCCGCAGGTGCAGGTGCCGGCACTTCCCCGCCCCGCCAGCGGCCCCAACACTCACCGCCCGGTGCGTCTCACCGACCCGTGCGCGGAGCTACCCCTCACGCCGCTACTCGCACGGCTGCCCAGGCGCCAGCTGTCTGGGCGCTCCGCCTCGGCCCGCCCCCCCGCAGCGCGCCTCGGCCCGGCCCGCCCTGAGCCATCGCCCCGGCCGCAGGCAGCGGCTCTACCTGGCTGGGCCGCCTCGCTCGGCCACGGAGGGTGGGGCGGCGGCGTCGCACCGGTCCCCTGCGAGGGTGAAGGCCGAGGGGCAGCGGGAAGCGCGGGAAAGCGGGCGCTCTCGGCCACGGGCGAGGCCTCCGAAGGGGTGGCGGAGCGCGAGTGGGCGCCGCGCCCCGTACGTGCCCCGGCAGCCAGCGCTGCGGCGGCTTCCTCGTTATTGAGGGCAAAACGCCGCCCCGGGCAAAACCGACAAACTTCTGATGTTGAGGGAACAGCGCCAAGAGTGGAAGGCAGGCAGTCCGCGCCGCCCGGCTGCCGTGAGGGCTGCCCGGCCTCAACCAGCTCCCGCATCAGGGAGCTAGCGCTCCCCTCCGACGGGGCGAGGGGACGGGGCGGTGCGGCCCCGGGATACACGCTTGCCTCCGGCTACTGGGGTACACAGGGGCGCCGGGGTTGAGTGTGGGCCAGCGGCGGCCCGGCTTCCCCCCGGTCCCGGTCGCGCGGAGCTGCCGAGCCCCAGCAAAAGCCCGGGAGGAGGAGGCGTGGGGCTCCGCAGCAAGTCCCGCGGCGGGACGTGCCCGGGTAGGCATGTTGGGGCCGGCACCGCCCGGCGGCTGGGCCCGTGTGGGAGATCTCGGTTCAGAGCCCTGCGGGCAGATGAACCCGCATTTTCCACTTCGCCACCGCGGGCCAGCGAGCGCGGCTGCCTGTCGTCTGCGCCAGCCGCCTCGGCCTGCCCCCGGGGTCCCGGCTGCAAGGGGCCGGGGCGGCTCCCCCTCTGCCAGTCCTCCGTCCTCGGCCGGGGCGGCGTGAGAATGACTCCGTGGCCTAATGGTGCCGGCGCTCTCCCTGGGCGCTCAATTAGTATTTAATGTTTAATGAATGCTAAACTACTCCTCTTCTAATTAACGCTTAATTAGTTATATGAAGTGGAACAGCTTCAACAGGAAGGACCACGCAAGTCTCACTCCGGCGCTTCTGAGGCCCCTGCGCGGAGGCGGGAGAGACACCAGGTCAACCCGCCGGCGGCTGGTCAGGCGGCCCGCCCTGCGGCGTGGCTGGCCCTCTGGCTATTGGAGAAAATGAGGGCCTTTTTTACGCGGTCGCTTCCTCCTCCGGGTGAAAAAGCGTCAAGTTAGTTATTTTTGCTTCATCAATAGACTAACATTTGGCCTCTGCTCTAAAACCATCCCAAACATGAGTTGCAAAGCACAGTCTCAGCTCCAAGAGAGCCCCACAGACCCTACTACTGCCAGAAACAGTGTGGCAGCAAGGGTTGCCCAAACACATGAAAAATACAGAAAACCTAAACTGGGGAATATGTAGCGTTACCTTATCATACTACAAACAAACAGAAATCCATGGGAACCCTTGTATTTGCTAACCTTTCTTACATGTGTTACGCAACTGATAAGCAACTGTACCACCAATGAAGTCTAATGTCTGCACACCTAGTGATCTTCTACCAGCGGGTTTTCAAATACTCAAGTCTACGATCATGACCCTGAGATTAAGCTTTTCGGTTGTTGGGTTGGTCTTGGCTTTATTTAGAGATAGTGAAATAATCCGCAAATGGTAAAGTTTGATGTCTGTTCTTCCCTCCCTTTGATGATTTCTTTCAACCAATAGAACCAAAATGCTCAATTAAAGAGCAACTGAGGGCTGCATTTAGTTCATACAGCTCAGACAGTTAGTGTTAGTGATAACAAAACCAACTTTGAATTTCCCTATCAGATCCAACAACCATGAATAACGCAGCCCAATTACTATCTAATTTCTTGATTCTACGTATGTATTGCCAGTAATAACTAAAATTGTAGGGAAGGGATAAGGAGACAGTAATGAACATTGCTAGCTAAAAAAAAGTAAAAATATGACATTTTCAGGAACACTTAAAGCAAACCAATAAGGAACGAGTGACACTAATTTCTCTGAAAATTCATAGTAACTACAAGTGTGAGGAGGATGCATATATTGTTCGTATTAAAAACTGGTGAAACACCAAAATTTTACGTCATTATGGTGTCAATCTGCATATTAATATTTGGATGTAAAATAGCTGTTAGTCCTCTAAATTAGTTGGGATTACATTATCAACCTGACGGTCATTATTACACTTGCAGTCAAGCTTTGGGTTTGCAAGATTGCCCTTGGAAAGAAATAGTTATTTGAACTGTGCATCTCGATTTCTCTCTTCCCAGCAGCTTATTTTCATAAAGTCCATGGGAACTTAATTATGTTTGAGACGTCTCCCCCTTTCAAATGTAGTTTAAACTGTCCAAGTTCAAAAGGTGTTGGATGGAAGGGAGGAGGGACAGTCACATAAGCCTTGTTTCCTCAGGGAACAAGGCTAAAGATTTTTTCTTGATCTTGAAATAGCTGCCCTATGTAAACTGTTTTGAAGTAATTTCTTCATACAAAGTACCTTAATTATATACAGCTCTTTCAAAACACATAAAAGACCAGGTACCTGCCCTGAAGAGCTTGTATTTTAACTCAGATAAATGTAGGTGAGCCAGTATTGCCAGTGCAAGAAGGCACAGAGACTGAGCTTCTCAAGAGGCTCCGAAGTGTGGCCCAGCCTGACAAAGCACAGCACAGGAATGCTTGACTTCCAGAGCACAGCACTGAAATATTTGATTTCCAGAAGGCAAGAAATATCCTTGCTCTGCAGATCAGGCTTCTTCAACATGTTTCTACACAAGCACTCCTACCCTTGAGACATTAGCTTTTTCAGAAATCCCTGATGAGAGGCATTGGCAACTAAAAAAAAATCCCAAAGGACTTGCCTATCCATTCCTTGGACAGTGTGGAGGAAGCCATTTCAAGCACACTGCATGAATCTTTAAGGCGATGTTCTAATCTGAAAGCAAAATGCCGCCTTCTTAACCAAGAAATGTAAATCTTGTTTTATTTATATTCATACCTGTTTATGTTAGCATTAAAATATTTCCTATGTTTCTGGCTGGGTTTTTTTCTCATTAGCTAATATAAGTTGCCACAGCCAAACCCCTAATTTAGCAACGTAATTAAACGTGTGCTTTCCTGGTCTCCAGTGGAGAGAATGCATAAGCTACTGTGATGTGTTGAATCAGGACTTAAAGCTGTGTCTCGAGGGATCAATTGGATGTTATTTTCTTAGATTAGCTCATCTGAGTCAGTTGAACATGACTGGAAATACTTCTTAGAGCACACATTATAGAAAAAAGTAGTATTTTTACTAGTCACTAGCAACTTTGTGGTAACTAATAGGTGGTAATACCTAGTGTGGACAGTTCTGTAATTTAAACATTTGCTAGCTTATGTTTGCCTTCAGAGGGGAAAAAAGCAACAAGCAATTTAGCGAAGAGTAAGTTTAAGCTTTATCATTCACTAGAAGGTCATAAATAACTGAATTTCAGGTAACATGCAAACCTCTGAGGCCCTTCTGTCTTTAACCCTTCTAAGTTCATACTGGAATGACTGTAACTTTGGGTACCTTTAACTCACAGTATCATATTCTTACAACCATGAGAAGCAGAAAGTCTTGGAGTTCTAGCAGTCATGTGATATCCCAAAAAGTGCATTAGCCAAAAACATTTAAATAAATAAACTACTACTCTTTAGGCTGTAGCATTCTGCAGCGACTGAGTCTCAAATATTCAACACGAGCAGTGCTAGGCTTTGTTAGGCTGAAAATTAGTCTGGAGTATTGCTGGCACAATGTGCTGGTAAAAAATATTAGTAGGAAGACTAGACAGAAGGATGTACAAATCAAAACTAAGAAAGAAAAGTCTGAGAAGTCGAGACCCACTTGAGTCCCTGTTTCAAGCCCTACTGAGAGAAGATTTCATACCGCTCTCCTGCAGGTGAGTGTCCTAACTAGTGGTAGAGAAAGAGGGGAGCTGTAGATGGAAGTAAAGGCTTGCTGCTTTTACTTGTTTTCTTATTTAAAAAGCATGGGAAAAAAATTATACCTAACAAAACATTTGACCTGAAACAATTTTTTGTTTTTGGTGACTCACTGAGGGAAAAAAAAAGCAGTTATATTTCAAGTTAACCTAAACTTAACCAGTTACCTTGCCATCAGTCAACTAGATTTGAATTACTTCAATTAACTGTAATTTTTCTTTGTTTATGCTGACCCTTCAGAAAGCCACAAAAGAGGGGTTACTATTATGAAAAGTATGACTTACATTATTTTAACCCACACACTGCCACCTTCTGAATACCAAGAGTTTGGCATATACACATTACATTTTTTTAGCATTTCTTTTAGATACATCAGATTCCAGGCTGACAGTGTCCTCTTCAGAGGCAAAGAAAGCAATACACTTCAACAAGTCCACTCGAGCATGGAATTGACTCCCTGCCTCTTCCAGCTCTTTGCCTGCTACACTTGCAGAGGATATAAACAGCAACAGCTGGATTTTAAACAATTTCAGCTTTACCCAAGCTCTGTATACAGGGAGTATAGTTATCTAGCTCAGGGAACTTACCTGAATTACCAAGGAACTATAAATGTGAGACTGTTAAGCAGAGAGAAGTGAAACAAATGTAAGTTTTCTTAATAGTCATATTTTTTCCACAAACTATTTGCATTTTCTGTATTCTAATAAGTCAGGGTATTTTAGCTAAACAGTTCATGTCTCCAAGAGACAGGACCTGTCTACTTACAATTTATTTTTTCACTGTAAAACTAAATTTTTAGTTCAAACGTGCACTGAAAATTGACCATTTTGCAACAGTAGATAGACTAATGAGAATACTGAGCCTGCATGTTTAACTGATTTTTTTGAATGGAAATAATCAGTTCAAGAAGCTTAGATGTAAGTATAAATTCCATATTATTTCTTAGGTGCCAAATACAGAGATTTAGATATTGAATGTAAGAGAAAACCCCAAAATCCAGTAAAACTGAAAGAAACAAATCATGCAATATCAAGTAAATAGAAATCTTTTGAAAAAGCTCAGGAAAGACAAGCATAAGTAAAAATTGAACAGATCTTTACATGAGTGTTTAGGAAACGAGGTTGATAAAAAAGAACAGGCATGTCAGAAAAGGCATGCCTGCTCCCATCTCCTCTTCCCCAGAGCTAGTTATTTCCATATACTAAAACTTTTACCCCCTCCCCTTCTGTCAACGGTAGCATCTGTCAGTTAAAGATACACTTTATAAAACTAATGGAGATGAGTTGATTTTATGATCTTAAAAAAATGTGTATTAACCCAGAGACCTGTGGTGGGGTTTAAAGAGGGGGAAAAAAAAAAGCGTGCTGTTTGCCTTACCATGATGATGATAATTCTTTTTGCTGTTTACAGAAGGATAAACAAACTATGGTGTGTGAGATGCAGTCCTGTGTGTCATTAACCAAACCCTTTTTCTTAGCAATCCTCCCACGCTTTAACCCCTTCTTTCTTCTGGCAGCACTCGGTTAAACACAAGCAAAAAAGGAAGTAGTATCTGACTTGAGCCTTTTCAACTGATAAGTCATTTGGCAGACAAATTATAACTATGAAATGGACTCAATTAGAGGATAGGAGAAAGCTGCAGATGGGTGGCAGCAAGTCCTTCAGTAAACACCTCTATAGAAGCAGAGAATCTGTTGCAAAGAACTGTGAAGTTAGTGTTGGGCAAATGCCTTACCTGCATTAATTAACATGCAATACTAGAATGTAGATATGCAACAGCAGGAAAAAATATACCACACACGTTGGTTCTCACAAACTTCATTCCTGTTTTCTGTTCCCCGTTTAAGATGGCTAAAGGAAAAAAATTGTGCCTTTAATCAGTAAGAGATTGATTTATACAGGCATCCTTGATTTTTCACCTTCCTGATTTAGTATATTAAATCCGTATTTTTCCAGTGACTTATGGTAAAATGATAGTAAAATGAGACTTGAAAAAAGCAGAAAAGAAGCAGTATCAAAAGTAGGAGCAGGGATTATTCAACACTGAAGAAATGAGAGAATATTTAAACTCTCCTGAACTTGGATGACTTCCAGAAATAAAATTATATGCAAAAAGTAGCATTAACATAAATTATTGTACTTGTAACTCTTTGTGTTTCAGTGTAAGAGAAAGTGAGAAGTTTGACATGACTTAGCTTCACATCTTTGCTCTCAGGATTTCGAGTCTTACTGCTGGGTCAGAGCCGTATCATTAGATAATCTACTCAGTGTAAAGATTCAGCAAGACATCATCTCTTCTAAAGTAAAGAGTAAAAATAAACATTTATTATCTGTGTTTTGTTCTGAGATACAGGAACTTGAAAGTACTTTTTCTGTTGAGCAATAAAGGATAAATGGCAAAAGCATTTTGGAGGCAGAGAGAGGGGCTTGAAACTCTTTTAATAAGACTCCCTAACCAAAAGTAACAACTAATATATGTAACCCCTTTCCTTTTTTTAATTCTGAATGCAATTCAAAATGATAAAGAATATGGTACACACGTGGTTTTCATTTACTAGGTCTCTTCTGTTTTGTGACAGCATACAGTGTCCTGTTGCTAACTAAACGGTGTATATTGGTAAGTACAGATTTAACATAAGTTGTCTAATTTAGATCTATAACTCGGTGTAACACCTCCCAGTTCTTTTTAGATTACGTATTTATGTATAATTACTGGGGATATGAAATAGGCTTCTTCTGCTGCAAATCTAAGAGTGTCTGTGCAACAGACTAAGCCACAAATCTCTGGAAATCAACTTTCTTAGGCGCCATCAACCTTGATCTCTTCCCCTTGCTTTCCTTCAAAATCGTTGCTGTCATAGGAGCTCCACAGTCTTGACAGTTTATGACATTTGAAAAAGTCTCGCAGCATTTCAAAGCACATGCAAGAATTTCGTAAAAGCATCAGTAAATTGCAGAGCAACCCAAAATCAGATACTGTGACAAAGACTGGTATTTTCACTAACACTACTGAGCCTACAGTCAAACAAAACCTGCTGGTTAGGTCAGCTAAAAATGCACAAGTGACAACTCACTATGTTTTCCATTCTGCATTGTTCTCATCTAAGAAAATGTATTTTAAATAGCAATCTGAATTTATTTCTTTGCTAAGCACTTAGATACAGTAAAACTGATATATATTCTCAGAAGAGAAATTACGCACACTGAAAACACCTTTGAAATCAGACTGTGGAAACTGTATTTAAAATGTCAGACTCATTGTAATCCTTGGATCTCATTCCAGATACTCTACTCTGTCTCCTCAAGACTGTTTATACATTTTTACATTAAATGATTATGGGACAAAGAGGAAATAATCCTAAGGAGCCACATATCATACTAGCCTTGGCCAAACACGGCACTGATGTGGCTGCTGTGTGCTGGCTAACTGAGCTGGCTCCTCCTGGGCTAGCTTGGGCATCTCTACATGATTCTGCATGTAGCTCAACAGCAAGGCAGGATTTCTAATATGCTCCTGTGCCCAGTCTTTCTTGTTAGCTAGTTCTAAGTACTCAGCAGACGGAGGATATAGATTGTCTCACTCTCTGCTTGCACTAGGTAGGAAACCTAGGTTCTTACCTGCAGTTCTAATTCAGTCTAGGGAAAATATGCTTAAGAATTAGTTTAACTAACTAAAGCACCTACGCGTTTTAGTCCTTCAGTGCCTCTAGCTCTAGATGCCTAAAAGTAACCTGTTATGCCATTGAAATTAAAAAAACTGGGGTTCTTTTCATTGGGTAAAGCAGATAGCCTGGAACTATAAATGGAAAACTAAAAGCCTTTTGCTAGCAACGTAAGGACTTTCCCCAGGTCAGGCACAGTAGAAGATAGGCTGTCACAGGTGTACAGCGCAACAGGCAGAAAGCCATCCTTCTGAGCCCTGTGGTATTACTGTGAGACTGTAAAACTGCAAAAGAATAAAGATAGTAAACAAGCTGCAAATTGGACTGCTAACCTGATCAAAGCCAAATTTCATAAAGAACAAAGTGAACTGTATGTTTGACATGCTTGTTTTGGGAAGTTAATGTGATGGTCCTGAAACAGGAAAAAATTACTGTATGTTTATGACTGTGAAAACCATGTAGTAGGATGAAAAATGACAATATTTAATCAAAGTGTATTTAAATATGAAATTAATAGCATTTCTCTTCTCCACAGAAGTTCTGACTAAGTAAAACGCAACTTCTACTACACATTATGCCAGGGTACCATTTGGTACCTTTAAACAAACAGAAGCTTTCAACTGAAATGTGTCCCAAGTCAACCCCCCAATATGAAAGCACCCAACATAGCAGTTGCTTTGGAAAACTTGGACTTGACAGTCTGTGTGCTTCAAACAGCCCTTTTGTAAAATGTATAAAAAGTTTGATAACTTCTCTGATGTACAGATTTGTCATCACGTACAGAGGAAGAATATTAAGTACAAGGAACTATTATTACAAAAATACTATATCCTGACTTTATAAAAATGTCTGGACATCTCATTTTACATTTGAATTACAATGTTATAATTTAGCATTTATTCTAAATAACAGTGTTCACCTCAGGCTCCCAGAATTCCCTCAAACTAATAATTCTAATAATTATTACAGAGAATTGTCATATTGTTAATTAGAATTAACTTTATAAAACCAGTACAGAGAAGATAGGAATGACTCAAGACCCACTGGTTCCCTGCAGTGCAGTGGGCAAAAATTAAATCAAGTGGAGTACTCCTGCAAACTCTTTGCTCTTAATCCCACGATTACATCAGTATTGTCTAATATTCACCATTAAGCGAGAGAAACTTCTAAGAGAAAATGCTTTAATGAAACGCATTTATATTCTTAGGTGTGTTTATTTTAGGCTCTGAACAGAACTAATTAGTATATAAAACATTAAAATAAACAATATGTGTCTGTCCAGAAAACAGATACATTATTACTTCTGAAGAAAAAGGGAGATGTATGTTTTCCTGCTATTACAGATACATTATTACAGACATGTTGCATTATCCTACACTGCACCCGAACCACTTAATGTTAGCTGCAAAAGAACTCTAACTACAACAGCAGTTAAATCTCACTACTATTACTACTGGATAACTGGATAAAAGTTCAAATTCCTACCTGGTATTCTTAAAAAAATATTCAGGTCAACTCTAAAAATATATTTTGTTGATTAACAATAACGCAGCAGGGAATTGGATCAAACGGGATGAAGCTATACTGTTCAGAAATACCAGCATTTCCAGGAAATTTCAAGAAATACACAGGTTTATTGATTCTGCACTTAAATTTCTGAGTAAGAAGTTAGTACTACATCAGTTCTAGTGTTGGGCTCAGACTACATGCTTTCTAAATAAAATATGGTAAAAATACTCCATTAGGAACTCTTGGGGACCACTTTGCATAAGATTACCCCATTATTTGTCAGTGCTTGTGAATGTAAGAGGGAGCTGGTTGTTTGCCATTAAAACCTGGTAGACAGCAAGTGCTCTCTGTACATAGAAGGCAGGCATGTGCCTCCCCTCCCGTTCCTATTCTCCTGCTTCCCTCCCACAGCTTCTTGGCACCTGGTAGGAAGTAGGGGTGGCAAGACAAATCTCTTCTGCTCTGTATGGTTCTCCTCTAGCTACTTACCCTTTTAGTCTGCAAGTGATTCCAGCTTTTGTCTCTGCTGCAACTTGGGTTTTCCCAGCCAGCCACATGATGAATCTGACAAGTCTATTCAGTTTCCCAGCTGTGCACACGGCTCTGAACAGGAGCCAGCAACAAGCAGGATGAGCTGCTTTATTGCTGGGCAGCTGCTTAGAAAAAAACCCTCACAAACTGCCTATACCTTTTTCATGTTTGGAAAGTGGTTTTCTTTTTCAGATCCAGGAGTCAGGAATTTATCTGATAGGAATGAAGTCTTACATGCCAAAGAAAAAACATACCCTCAGCATTCCCAGAAGCAAAACAATCAAAACTCTCCTTGAGAAGGGGAAAAGGGAATATCCAGAATTACCACTGATAAGCCGTCTAAAATCATAAGTTTCTTTTTATCTCAGTTCTGGTTGCTAAGCCAGTGTAGTTTGTTCAGATTTTTCAGAATTTTTAAAAGCTACACTTTTCAATCTCTGTTTTCCTCCTAGACAATTATTCTATTTTTCAGCAAATATACCCTAGAAATCAAACTGGTTAAAAAAAAAAAAAAAAGTGGGGGGAAGGGAAGTGTAAAGAGGGGAGAGGAAAAGAGGATACCTTTTTAATTGCATACCATAGGTATAATTTAGAGGAAATTACAATGTTAAGTTCCATTATGAAAAAGAAATTATTGTAGAACAAAACTTTATATTCTGTTTAAATCTTTAGATACTGTTTGCAACCATAACAAATTCAAAACTTATCTGCTGAAATGTTACCCACTGTGATTTTGAAAACTATATGAGCAATGCTAGCTTGTAGGTATGGTAGATTTTTTTTTTAGAATCTCTAAATCTTACTCAAACCATAGTTTAGGCAATTCTTTATTAAAGTGGATCACGCTTTGCTTTTGCAGTTCTTCAGCCATGGCAGATTGAGTGCTTGTTTTAAAGGGATAAGAGAAGAGACATTCCAGCTTATTGACTATAATTCAATTCTCAAGAGAATAAAATCAGAAAGATTAAGTTTTTCATGACTACCCTTTGCAAATGCATTATTACACTGCATCTGGAACTAGAGAGCGATAAATTACACATTCCTAACTGCATTTCATAGTGAATAAAGTGGCAAAAGCCTGGTCAGGAGGAATGAGCTATTAGTAATAGCTTTGTGTTGCAACCTCCTCAGGTCTGAGGGTGCACAGGTGTACTGTGCATATGCTGAGCCACCTGGTCACATAGCATGGCAGAATGGAAACAGGGTCACACCCAAGGAGAGAGCACAGGTAGCTGCTAAGGTCCTGAAAACTATTCCAACACATTGCACAAGTGTGGAAGTGGTACAAGAAAAGCAAAACAGTCTACAGCTCTCCACACAAATCACTGCACAGTAGCCTAGTGTGGAGGCAGAGACAAGCCCCTGATGATTCAAAGAGCAACTTCACAGGACTTTACTCACCAAGGGAAAGAGAAGGGAGGAGTATGCCCTTTGGAAAGAAGGCAGTAAAGTGCCCAGTGTCATGCTAAGAAAGGGTTATATACTAGCATGAGCAACACCAGTGAAATGTTGAAATGCTATGTAGCTAAGTGTTCGGCATGATGATGCACAAAGGTGGGGCAGATAAAGGATGGACACTGATTAACATTGGACTGCCTGGTGCACACTCCTATGTCACCATTACCAGACTCGTTACGTGCTGTCCGTGCTTGATCTTCGACGACAGACCTCCTGAATACTTTGCAATGCACAAATGGTTCATTGCTTTCCCTCAGCGATGCCACACTGAGCATGTGGCTATGCACATTATCTCACTCCTGCAAAGTGCAGTACTGTGCCAGTTTGATAGACCTTTTATTTTGTCATTGCTTGGGGGACTGTAGGTTATTCAGCAATCCAGCCCTGAAGATCTCAGCACTATCATGTTCCTGGACTGTTGCTCACATGACTGTTTTTTAAGCCATCACTAACCCTCTCAAACAGAAATGCATTTTCACCCATTGCACCCTCTAAATTTGTTCACAGTATTACATGGAGCATGCAATAACTAAGATGAAGCTCAATTCCAAACATAGCTCAACACAAAGACTATGCAGGATGCCAGTCCAATGCAAAGTTGGACATAGCCTTTTTATAATTCTCCTGCATCAAGGTGGATGCGCTGAACTGCTTGAAAGGAGAGTTCTCCAAGTGATGTATGTCTTAAGTTGCCAGACAAGAGTAAGTAGATGTGAGCTATATGATACATGTTAACATTTTAGGGTTTTTTTTAAACTGAATGTAAAAAATCCCAACAATATCCTCAATAAACTTTGTGAATGCTTGGAAGATGTCTTTCAGAGTAAGAATTTACTAAGAATTTACTAGTATTCCTACTCTGCCTTCAAATTTATTTATATTCTAAAGGGGTGGAGGAAACCTTCTTGACTCAGTGCATCCACTGAGATCTTGAACGCCTAAGTGTTAGACTACAAGACAGATTCCTCTTGCACCAATATTCCAGGAGCTATGTTCCTTCTATGAAAATGCTAAGTAACGCCACACCATCTTCCCTCTTGTCTTCTGCACTTCTCTAAGGCCCATGCTAGTTGTCAGGTTTAGTCCTGTACACCTGCAGTCAACCACAGCTTAAATGCTCTTATGCTAAACTCCTTACCAAAAAGCAGCAGAAACGCAAGAGAAAGATGCTTTCTGGGTCTCTCTGAAACTGCTGTAAGAACTGAACATAACCTAGATGTTATTTTTAGGAAATAAGAGAGTTGGTGTCTTCAGCAAGGTTGAAAATAGCAAAATGAAAACCTTTCTAAGTTAATATTGAAATGAATTTATGGTTCAAATGAGGATAAGAGGACTAATGAGCTGGGAATATGGAAAAAAAGTGGCCTGACAAGGAAATTGCAATGATGCCATCAATCTACTCAGCAGAATGGTATTTTATTAAGTAGAGAGGTAATTTTGTTGTGCAATACTCAGAGAGGTTCTGTCGTGGATAGCTGAGAACCCCTCTTGTGTTGTAATTAGCCATAAATTTCCAGACTTTTTGGACGATAAAAGGACGAGCAGGTCTTTAGCAAGCTGTGTTACAAAGCCAAATCATAATAATCAGATAGTTTTATACTGGACCCGATGTCTACGTTTTTTAATACTGGGACTTCTCAGAATTTTGGTCTCTGCCTGCACAGTAAGTAGGACAGTGCATGTATAAATAGCTGCTGGATTCTTCTGTCTTCATTAGTAACAAATGCAGTTGAATTAAGGGCACCTGGCATTTTCTCCTATGAAAGAACCATAGTTTTGTATCCAGAACATCTCTGCTGCAATGCTATGAATGCTTGCTGTGTCCTGGCAAATCCGGGCAAAATGATGCTTAACCAAAGGTACATAACATTATGGATGCTAACTCAGGAATTCTTAATTCTGTTGTGTGCCTCCGACAGTTCAATCATTTTAGAAAGAAAATTCCATTATGAATGGCTTACTCTTCTGCCATTCAGAATTGAAATTACCAAACAATTGTAGTTCTTCAACCAGAGACATAAAATAAACCAGACTTGGAGCAGAATCCTAAAAATGCCATACCATTACCAGATACCATAAATGTGGTATCAGGTAATAGAAAGCACTTAAATGGCAGGAACAGCTTATTTTGTCTTCTGAACACTCCTACATAGATTTTTGGGTTTGCTTTCTTTCCTAACTGCTGTGAATTCAATCTATATCAAGCAGTTGTTCTTGCTTTGGTGTTTTGGCTTGCTTTGGTGGGGGTTTTTGGCTTGTTTTGGTGCCATCTTTTTGGTCTCTTCTCTCTGGTATCCCTCTTGTCCCCTCTCTCTCCTCCTCTCAAGGCCTTGACAAGGAACAGATACAGATAAAGCAATGAAGGTGCAATTACCACAGCCCAAAAGCAGAAATGCCTGATGTAACAAATTCATATCACGTTTTTCTTTGTTTTATTTAAAGCAGACATGATATCTAAGGCTGTCAGCCTGAGAAGCATCGCCAATGGTGACTTACAACTATAGATGACTATCCCAGTGTCTTGATTCAGCACTCCTACAGGTGCAATAGTACCCATGCACTATTAAAAGTATATTGCTTGTATAGGGGCTGTGCTACATCTATAGTTTTTAGTGCCAATATTGAGAAATATTTATATTAAAAGACAGCACCATAAGTTATTACAACTGAAAGAATTAACAACATAGTTCAGTCCTTTGCTGTTGTTTAGTACTGTTCTTTAGAAAGACCTGGCCTACATGTGGGTTCTTGCTAGCAAGCGGTGTTACACAAAGACTATCTGCAAATGCTGGGACCAGCTGTTCTTTGTTTCCTGATGCTGAGCATCCCTTTCTGTCAAATATACTTAGAGTAGTCAACACTGCCATTATGCCTCTGTAGGCCAAGCTCCTAAATATTCTCTCAATGGAGAGTGCTTCAGTAGAAGCTATCTTCAAGTTATTCCCCCTGTACTTTGTGGGTTTTAACATTTTACCATATCATTTCAGGTTACTGGTTTATGGTACTACTCACCAAATACTGTGGACAAGTAATTTAAGATACAGTGGCTTCTCACAGTGCTAGTGTTTGTGGGAGTGATCACTGTGACTTAAATGGTCAGCATTTAAATTCTCTCCCAGTTCTGTATTTTCTGGCTTCCATGATGTAAATGGAAGTACTATTTAAATTCTGTTTGCTTCTTGTTGGTTGTGTTGTTGTTGTGTATTTAATTATGAAATGCATATTTATCAATTAAATAATTCTGAAAGAATATTTCAATATTAATCATCTCAAACTCTTGCAAAACATAGTATGACTCAGAGCTAAACATCCTGTAAAATACCTAAAAGTTTAAAGAACAGAGCAAATGAAGTATTTGCTAAGTGTCTAAGTCCTTTGTTGACCATATAAGAAATGCTGGCATAGCCAGAACAAAATGAGGCATTCTTTTTCCCTTCCCACATCTCTCCACCCTACTCAACTGGTTTGGTTTGAAAATTTGATTACTTCAGTGTTCATCTCTCATTAAAATCACTTTTTTTGCCCTGATCACGGCATGGTTGCAGCCCAAGAATAGGAACAATTTGCATAGATAGGATAAAAGGAAAAAAACCCACAACTTAGATAAACTATTACAATGTTCTTATGTTTTCCTAGACATTTAAACCACAATAAGAAATTACTGTGCTGGCCAGCACTATAACATCCTACTGAAATCTATATTAGAAGCCATACAGAAAATGAGTAGTACAGCTATTCTGAGTGTTGTCAAAGAAATCTTGCGATCCATCCTCCATCACGTTTGATCTTTTTCCATTCTCTCTATACACCTTTCTCTTCAACTCATACAAATACATCAGGATAGCTTATGGATAACATCACCCAAACTTCCTTCAATTCATACATACATTTAATATACATCCATACATACAAATCTGTATACATCTGTATATATAAATGTAAATAAAATTCCTGTATATATTCTAGCTTATAAAAATATCTATTGCTATATTTTTGATTGATCTAAACTGGAGAAATGTATTTATCCAGATTTCGCATGAATTAGTGCACTAGAGGCATATAACATGCAGGTGGCTCTCATAGGCTGACCCGGCTATTTAAAGAGGTTAAAATTTATGCTTTAAAATTTAAAACATGGGAAGCTACTCTGCAGGAATGACAATGGGGAACAACATGGTTAAAAAGTAGCCCTACCAGAGTGAGCACAAGCATGACTAATAGAAAAGGGAGTAAGTGAATGCCAGCTTTTTGTGGGGATTATCAGGGGATTTTGAATCTATCTGTCTATCCGTAAGAGGGGGAATGACTGGTAGGAAAAAAAAGGGGAAAAAAAAAAAAAGAAAAAAGGAAAGGAAAATGATTCAGCCTGTCAAGCCTGGGAGGGAGGTAGAAAGTTATTATTTTAGGGAAAGAAGTTAAACTTGGGGGAGGAGGGTGACTGACATCGTGCAGTGGCAAGGAACTGTCTGCACTGAACATGGTGCTATCAGTGAGACCTCCAACACAACTTGAGTGACCCTTGCTGTATTTCCCACAGGAGGAATGACAGTAATTTTACCAGGTAAAGAACACAATAGTTATACTGAAGAAGAGGGGGAAAAAATAACGAACAAAACCAAAAGATTAAAGTGCATTATTTTATACAAAAGTTGACCATAAGTGTAGTTAAGCAGATAGAAATTCTGGCAAGAACCTGGATATCCAGCACAGCACTGGATAGGAATTTTTCCTTGTTGTTTTAGGGGTTTTTTTCAGGTAGTAAGCTGGCAAACTATAACCTATTTCAAACAGCTGAGAACCTATCCAGATTTTAAAAGAAAACAAAATGAAACAAAGAGCAAGCCTACCACCCTGCCCCACCTAGGCCCCTCTTCGGTGATTGCTCTGCTACACCTGCCCTTCACCTCAAAGGAAAAAAATTCTATACCATCATATAACTTCCCCTTCCTTTTTCTCCTTCAGTCTTTGCACAAGGCAAGTTAGTGCTCTCCTGAAACATCTGGGGTTTTTTTTTCTCCTTTGAGAAAACTTACACCAGCAAATATTCTCAGCCCCTGCATGACTCACTTCATAGGATTTTGGCTACAAGGTACAAGGTTTTGTTTAGCTTTCTGGTTCCAAGCTGGAGAAGGATGCTTTCTCTTCTTTTGGTCTCAGGTTTTGGGAGGAGATCAGTTACCCAATGGAAGGCCTTATCTATTAAAAATTGTGGTGAACTTTAAGGCAAAGACTTGTTCTCCTCAGGGCAGGCTCCTCTCACCTATCCACAAACTGGTAATTTTGTTGTCTGTTACTTTGGAAAGTGGCTCACCTGCTTTCTCACTTACTTGGTATTGGAAGTTTATCAAATGGCAGCATAAAATGCTTTGTTTCTACTGTTTAAACATCACTGTGGGAGGTGATTTTGTAACTCTGTGGGATCCCAAATAGTCTTTAGGTTTTCTTATTTGAGAAAATAAAGCCCTGTAAGGAGAAGCAGTATGAGGACCTGGGCTGGATGTCTTGCCAACATTTCTATGAGCAAGGGAGAAATGAACTGAAAATACCTTAGACCCTGATGAGCTATCATCTTGAAAGATGAGTTGAAAGAGCAGGAGGAATTAGGGATCTGCATATCTGCTGTCTCAGGAATATGGCAAAGGCAGTGATAGAATAAATTCATTTAATCCAGTAATTTGACACAGAATCAAAATGGGCTTCCATGGCCACACCTGGGTGTTAGAAGTACTCCACCCAGTTTCCTTCATTTAATATTCATGTCATAGGACTAGAATCTTTGTGTGAAAGGCAGTGGCTGTGTTCAGGTAGCAAGTAGGTGTGAGAACTCTTATCTAGATGGAGAATCCTGAGAAACCTTTAGACAGGTACCTGGTTATAGGTCTGAAAATATGACTAATCAACACCTGAATATAAGAGGAGAGACAGCATTAGAGCGCATAGATGTGACTTAGGGAAAAAACCTGTTTAGACCTAAGTATCTCACATGGAATTTTAAAGTCTAGATTTTTTGTGATCACTATTTCTAGTGCACAGGAAATGTATATATGTACTGAAGGATTAAGACCTCTTTTCATTCACTCATTTTACGATCAGCAGAAGCCAATCTAAATTTGAAATTGTTCCCTACAGGAATAAATGCTTTTCACCTTAACTATATGGAAACCTATCAGCTTAAAGTCTATTTGTCTTTAACTTAATCAAGGTCATTTGGGTTTGCCATATCACAGGTAGGACTCCTCAATTCATGTTAGTATTTTGTCATCATTGAAGCTGTATGACTGCAAAATATACATTTATTTGTGATTTGGTCTTCAATTTGAAGACCAAATCAATATTGTTTATTCAATCAATATTGTTTATGCAAAGAGAACAGAATGAATCAAACATTCACGAACTTGTTTCTTCATTCATAGTGAGAACAATGGCCACATTGTTTTATTAATTAAACAGTCTTAAAGATAATTTTTAAAAACAGTCACAAAATTGTGGCCACAGCTATCTACTTCATATAGAATAGGTTACGTGACAGCTGAAATATTCTTCAGTGTGGATCTGCATAGACATTCTAAATATAAACAGGAATCTAATCAAGCTATTTTGCCTTCATTTGCAAACAAACTCAAAGACACCAAATAATCCTCCTATTTAGCTCCAGTAAGCAAAACATTGAGCAAAAGTATTATTTGGGAAAAGGAATAAGCTGAGTTTTAGAAATCTAGAAATAAAGTATTTTGCAGAACTGACATCTAGAAATTATTTGGTTTGGGTTTTTTTTGTTTGTATGTTGGTTTTGTTTGTTTGGTTTTGTTTGTTTGTTGTTTTTTTTTTTAGTGTGTTACCAAACTTCCATTTGCCAAAACACCAAAAGAGAAACTACTAAACCTTCATTTTTGTAAAACAAACATTTTCCACATTAGCTAGGATAGGACTAGAAGAATAAAAAAAATTAAATTTATATTATTTATTAATTTCTCATAGATCTAGCTACCTCCAGTGATTTCATAAACATATGCTATTTATATAATTTATATAATATAAATATTATATTAATCATAATATACGTGTTAAATATTATATTTTAGTATGGTATGATATAATATTTTTATATAAAGACACGTCAAACATATTATAACCATATGCTATTTATATATAAGAGCACTCTTTCATTGTTATATAGCTGACATTTTCATTTGTTCAAATCAGAAGCTTAAAGCAAAGTGATAAATTCCAGATGGCCTTGCAAAGGGAAAAAAGTAGAAATCTTTGCACAGAACTAGACGTACATCTGAATCAGCATCAGAGGTATTTGATGAGAAAGTAATATTGATATAGAAGGATGTAGCTATTTATGGAAGTCAAACAAAAAGAAAGAGAAACAAAGTTACACTGTATATCAAGAACAGTTGCTGTGAGGTACAGAAGTAGGTAAGATGAAGATTATTCAACAATCCTGGAAGAAGATGAAAGCGGAAAACCGGGGTATATTATGATAGACATTTATTACACACTAGTTAATTGGGTGGAGAGAAGACTGTTTTTTGATCAAGCAAGGGAAGGAACCAAAAGGACAGAACCTGACGGCTTTAATTACTTTTTGGATTTTTTTTTTTTTCCTTCTGTTGGAAAAGAAATACAAGACAGAGACAGTCCAACAAGTTCTTGGAATATGCTGGGGACAGCTTTTTCTTCAGAAGGTGAAGAAAACCATTAAGGGAGTGGCTATTTTAGATCTTCTGCTGACTAGCAGGCACGAACTGGCTGAGAGTAGAAGGGAATTTAGGTGAAAGTGAACTCTCTCATTTAATGATCACTTCTACAAAAAGGAAAAGGAAAGCAGCAAAATAAAATTACTTCCCCCCTTCCCCCCCCCGAAAACAAATCCAAATGTCAACAAGCTCCAGAGGCTGATAAGCAAGGTTTCTTAGGAAGACTGTTTAATTAGTAAAAGAATGCAGGAGAGCTGGTCTGTTTTAGTCATTGTTGGAGTCAGCTCCCAATTATCTGAGGTAAAGGAAATAACCTAAATTAGGCAAAAACAGAGGATAATACAAATTAGGCTGTGTATATTAGTCTGCAAGACTCTCCTTAGTACATTCACCTTTGAAAGGTTTATGAACAGATCTCCATAGAAAGAACAGCAACAGAGAGGAGCCTGGTGCAAACAGCTTATGTTCTGTCATCAAGTTTTCTACTGCTCTCCCACAAGAAATGCTGAGGGAAGGCAGGGCTTCATTATATCCCCATAAGCCACCTATCATCATCAGGTGACTATTGTCACTCATATTAGCAGATTATCCCAATAGAGAAGAAACTGCTGAATTCATGCACACATACGTATGCACACACGCCCCACACACAGTTTCCTTGATTTTTATGATTTATCTTACAATCAGACCTTTGTGTTATGCATCAAAGTATAAAGTGATGTAGCCTGCTCTGATACTCTTTTAGATGCTTCATTTAAGGGCTTTTAAATGTTCTTACTACAAATGGATTGGTTCCAGGTTAGAGGATTGACACCCCAACAGTTTAACTTAGCTGTAAGTATGAACGATTTATTCCAAAAGAGGAACAAAATGCCAACTCACAAGATCACTAAATAACAGCTGAATTCTGCCATTCTTAAATTTCCACTAAAAAAATCAAATGTCTACTTGCTTTTCTAGGAGAAGTCCTTGCAAAAAGCTAATACATGAGTCCATCCAAGACAGCAATAGGGTGAATAGCAGTTTTTTATTGTTGGAAAGCTAATTCCCCATCTAGTTCTACTGCAGTAGAAATATCCCATCACAGGAGTATGCCATTTTGCTGTGAGGAACTGAGGTCTTTTTGTAGGCATGTTTCTACAGTATAAAAAGAAAAGAACTAATATGATGAATGAGACCACAAGGGATGTTTGGGGTGTATATTATTTGTGTATTCAACTAAAGACCAATGAGTCTTTCCCAAAGGCTTCATACAGAAATTAGTAGATGAGATTTACTGGCTTGAGAAGACTAGACAATAAAATTTTTTTTTAAAGGCAGAATATTTTAAGCCCTCATCAAATATATTCAGATGAATAGTAGTTCCACAAGCAAGAAAAAATCAACTTTTTCCATTACTGGCCTGCTATGTACTTCTGTTAATGTGGAAAAAAAAAAAGTATTTCTCTTTCCATGGTAAGATTACAGTAAAGACAAGAATGGCATTGCACAACCTTGTCTGCAATCTGAAATTAAATTCTCACATTAGAACAGAAGTAATTAGCATTTTCCCTACCTTGCTTCCATGCAGTAATACTGCTGCCAAGCACATGAGTAACACTACATGAGCTAAATGAACACTAGAAAACAAACGCGTAGCCATTTCTCCTTCTCTGGAATAAAACTTAGGATAGAAGACAGTACAGTGTAAGTGAGAAACTGTAGAAGTGTAGGTGCTTTTCTTTTATTTTTTTTGCCTATATATATTTTATGAACAAAAAAGGAAAAAGCCATATGGTTTGCGAGAGCATGTGGAAGTTCTCCTCCAGCCATTTCCATTGTTGGCTCATCATGCCAGCTATAGTCATTACGTACCTTTGTTATTTCCGTATATGATATTAATTCGAAATTTTTCCAGTACTTCAAACACAGGTCTTTTAAAGGAAGATTACAATTATACCTAGTGTTAGATTTTGTTTCCAGACGAGAAATCTTCTTTATGATACATGTAAGTGTGAGTGCATATATGTGTATATATATATTTTATGTAAACACACATATTTAGTTCTCCCTTACCTTTCTAAGTGCTGCTGGTAATGAGGCAGTAGACATTGATATCGCTGGAAGAACAAAAGAGTGTGGACAGACTACTGATGGCATTTGGTCTTCTTGAACTGTATAGCGTCTGCCTGACAGATCATAGTACCTGAAAGGAGAGTAAACCTTGTTCAATTAATACATCCTAGTGAAATAAAGTCTGAACTAATATCTGCTGTATTTCTTGACAAAACACACTAAGCAGTTTTCTCCTGTTGTAGTGATTCCAGGCCTCTGGTGCTGTTAAAGTTTACAGCCTTATTTTAGCCAAATGACTTGCTCCTCTTACTAGACATTAATTCATCCCACCTGCTTTAGCGATCCGAAACTCTAACTTGTCAGCTTTTTCCTGATAACAAAACAACCAAACCCCAAATGTAATATCCAGCAGGATAACCACATCAAAGCCACAAGACAGAAAAATTAGTCGTCTTATCTTATGTCACTCCATCTCTATGGACACAGCAGATTACAACATTTGGGGTTTATAGTTCCACATTACATCACTGTTCTGTTCACCTTCCTTCCGGAAGCTGTCTCAGTAAAGATATCAGTTGAATTCTCAAAACAGAAGGGAAGCAACTTTTGGGAAGATGCTGTCCCACCTGTCCCAAAATCTGTCTCATCTTACTGTCCCAAAAGAAGATGCTTTCAAAGTGTTTTCAATCCTTGAAACAATACATTATTTCTTACCAAGTTAGTCCTAAAGCTTAAAGGACCTGATTTTGCTTATGTTAATTCTGCAGTGTCAATTTTGAAATTCTGAATCTGAAGAATGTGGAAAAGTTCACTTAGTCTCCTAAGAGAGAAATAAGACAGTAAAAACTGACTAATTTTATACAATCTCTTTCATTTCATTGTCTGAAAAATCAAAATAGCAAGAATACAGAATTCTCTGAAGATCAGGTTTCATTAAAAAGATTGACAACAATGTTATTTTAGATATTTAGTCCTTTAGATGATTCAACAATTTGATAAAATCCAGCTTTTTAAAAAATGTATGCATTTTGTTTGGATTTTTTATTTTAAAACTGGGCAGTATTTTTCAGAGGATCATAGCGCAATTCAGGTTGGAATGCACCACAGCAAGCCTCGTCCATTGTCCTCCCTGACGCGGGGTCACACCAGATTGCCCAGGGCTTTAACCAGTCAACTCTTGAAAACGTGCAAGGAGTGGAGATATCACAACCTCTCTGGGCAATGGTGAAAATATTTTCCTTTACATGCAGCCTGAATCCCTCCTTTCTCAATTTTTGCCTGTTGTCCTTCTGCCATGCACCACTGTGAAGAGACTGGGTCTATCTTCTTGGTGACTTCCTCACATGTACTGAGGAGCCTCCAGGCTTCTCATCACCTCCCAAAGCTGCTTCTTCCCCCAGATTGAACAAGCCCCAAATCTCCATCCTCTCCTCACATGGCACATGCAGCCTCACACACAATTACTGACTGTACTGGTCACCATACAATGAACTCATCCCAGTTTGAAACACTGAGAGATCTTTAGGCAGAAAATACCCTCAACCAGTATCTGGTTTCATTAAAAAAAAAAAAAAAGGTCTCAAAATATTTTGGTTTGGTTTGTTCTTGGCACATGCATATTTTCCATTTCAGTTGGATCAAAACTCTCTTTCCCATACGCTTCTTTTCCAGACTCATCACAAAGTCCCAAACCTAGCTCTGTTTGTATAGCTTTAGTTGCAAATTCAGTTTTATAACTGACTGCCATAAGAGTCTTCAAAGAGTAAAATAAGGTAGCAGAAAAGCCTCGGGCATATTTATAGAGGTGTTCAGTTTATTGCATAATTGTGGTGAAAATGTTTTGACATTTTAAAACATATCCCAATAAACATGTGCAATTATTTTGTTTATTTACCTATAAGGAAGAAACTGCATTGCCCTCAATAGCTGGTTACCTTCTCCAAAACATAGGTGACTTTGAGCTGTTAATCCTGAATTTCATTTTCTGCCTCTACCAATGGACATTGCTTTTGGGGTGGTTCCACACACATTGTATATGAGAGAATTCAAAAGTCGCATTAACCAGCTGCTCACCTAGTGCTTAAAGATCCTGTTGCACCCTACCCTGTTGAATGTATATACTGGAGGCCTCTGTAAGACTGCTTAAGGGAGCACCAGTAGTCTGAGGACTATCAACTCAGTGACTCAGAGCAGTGGAACATGTGACATAGTATGGGAAGGAGATGAGGAAGGCACTTGGTTGAAGTCCGGGTAAGGAAGAGGAAAGTAACTGCACACTATGGGAAACGGAAGTGCTGTCAAGTGTTGAGGTGACACCAACATTCTGCAAGAAGCCACCATTTGTAATGGTGCTGCTGGGCTGGTGCCACGCATCTGCCCCCCAGGTGCTATATAATGAACCTATGTCAGAAAACAACATGCCATCGATCCCACGCGCCAAAATGCCAGAAGGAGGAAGCTCTGGGAGCAAACACTTCCTACATAGGAAGTCATGATGTTTTCCCAGGATCCCCCGTGTCCTGCTGCAGAATGGGGCTGTGCTGGTCCCTAGGTGAGCCAGCAACATCCACCTGGAGGCACCTGCTGTCTCCTCTCCAGTATGCCTCACCCCCATGGGGCCACTCCTGATGGGCCGTCAGTCCCTGAGACACCGTGACACCTCAGGGTACTGGCAGGTCCATGGTGTGGCAGCCAGGAAGGCACTGCTCTCCCAGTATGGTGAAGCAGCGCTGGTTTTTTTCAGACACCTTTTTTTAAAGGACACAATTTCACACCAGAAGATGGAGCTGGCAGAAGCAGCATGGGAAGTTTCAACTCGAACACAGCGTGCTGGAAAACAGCCACCACCAGATTTCCAAAAGGGTGAGAAAAGGCACTCTTTGAATTTCCTCCCAGTTTAAGGTTTATCCTCCCAAAAATCTGCTGATGAGCTGAGCTCACCAGAGCCTCCCAAAAGCTTTACTTTATGGCACTGGGCAGTTTTCCAGGGAAACGCTGCGGTACGCTTCCCGCCTGAAGGCACGGACACGCACACAAGCTCTCAGAGGCAAACCAGGGTGTGAAGGCATTGCGCCGCACCATCTCTGCCCTAACTGCCCAGCCAAATTCTCTCATTCCAGCCCAAATGCTGAGCAGCTCGCCCCAACACTCTGCAGAGAAACTCACCGTGGGGCAAGGGCAGGCGGGTGGACAGTTACCATAGAGGAGCTGACGCACTGTCAACCCACACCCTCGCTTTCCTCACCTAGGTTTGCTTGTGTAACCAGACCCACTCACTCAGAGCCCCAAGGGCCCAGGGGAAAAGGGTGCTTGCAACACACTAGGCACATTATGAAAACCTCCCAGAAGTTTTGCAAGGCCCATCAATTGTCAGAGGCACTTGGAGAGGAGCCTTGTCTGTGGAGGTAAGAATTTACAAATCAGGAAAATGGTGGGGTGAATATTTATGATAGACCGGATAGTTTATTGTTTGTTACATGTTTGACTACTAAATATTACAACAAATTATGTAAAAAATGTTCTGAGTATGTTTATCTGGTCTACAGCAATGTGTGTCTGACATATTGTCGTGGTTTAGCCCCTACTTAGCCCTACACAGCTGCTCGCTCACTCCCCCCTGGTGGGATGGGGGAGAGAACTGGAAGAGTAAAAGTGAGAAAATCATGGGCTGAGATAAAGACAGTTTAATAGATAAAGCAAAAGCCACATGAGCAAGCAGAGCAAAACAAGGAATTCAGTCACCACTTCCCATGGGCAGGCAGGTGCTCAGCCATCTCCAGGAAAGCAGGGCTCCATCATATATAAAGGTGACTTGGGAAGACAAATGCCGTAACTCTGAATGTCCCCCTCTTCCTTCTTCTTCCCCCTCCTGTATCTGCTGAGCATGACACCATATGGTATCGAATACCCCTCTGGTCAGTTCAGGTCAGCTGTCCTGGCTGAGACCCCTTCCAGCTTGTCGTGTACCCCCAGCCTGCTCACTGGTGGGGTGAGCTGAGGAACAGAAAAGGCCTTGACTCTGTCAAGCACTGCTCAGCAGTAACTAAAATATCCCGGTGTTATCAACACTGTTCCCAGCACAAATCCAAAACATTGCCCCATTCCCGGTACTGTGAAGAAAATTACCTCCATCTCAGCTAAAACCAGCACATCTTTTGATATTGATAATGAAAATAACAAATTTTACAGTAAAGCAAAAGGATCATTTTGAAGGGAATTAAGCTGAAGACAAAAATATATGAAAACACTAAGATTGGACCAATAAGCAAACAACTCACAGAGAAAACAAAGAGGAGATTGCCATACATTTTAAAATAAGTGTTTACTGAACTGGCATCTTTATGATTTTACAACCATGGCTTCCCTCATAATCCATGATATTCAGCCCTGATATCCATCTCCAGTCTGCTATTTTTCAGAACAGTCTTCAGTCTGTACCTGGTAGATGGTTCTTGCATATTAATTCCCATTTTCAATCAACACTTACATGATGAGATAATTTTTTTTAAAGAGAGAGCATGTATGAGCAAGAGCAACTTCATCAAAAGAGAAAGAAGACATTTTGTTTGTTTATTCAGATCCTCTGCCCAGTTTCCCCCCTCCCACGTCATATCAGCACTTAAATTTTTCCCTGGGACCAGCAAGTATCAATTTGATCAGCAAAATGTCTGTGCTAAAGATTTACTGCAAAACACAGAACAACAATAAGAGCAGTAAGGGGCTTTTCCCTGTCTCACCCACTAGCGTGGTGCTTGTGACTGTGATACGTGCACCTACGCTGCCAAATAATTTACATTCCTGGTTCATTCCCTGGTCCAGTC
This sequence comes from Strigops habroptila, assembly GCF_004027225.2. Taxonomy (NCBI): domain Eukaryota; kingdom Metazoa; phylum Chordata; class Aves; order Psittaciformes; family Psittacidae; genus Strigops; species Strigops habroptila. Next base: position 16,567,086 of record NC_044282.2, read on the forward strand.
CCCTTGTCAGCCATACTGCACATGCATCGTTTTGTGCTTGGACTCTCCTCTGGAGGAAACCAACTACTTCCCTCCAAAGCAAAGCTGAGATTCAGCTCTGTCGATGGGCTGCCCTATAGATGGCAGAGCAAGGATGGGAGTATACCAGCTTTGGCTCCTCCTGCCCTACACCATCCCAGATAGCTTCCTACCTTCAGACACCCCTTGTATCCCCCACACCACACCCCACAGCATTGCAGTGTACCTTTGGCATAAAGTTATAAAAACACCAGTCTTGCAGGCAGCAGAGCAGGCCTCACATTACCTCAGACACTTTGAACTTAAGCCACAAAAGTATAATTAAGGTCTTAGAGCCGCAGGGGCATCGGACCCAGGTCAAGTGTTAGGCAGCACAAACACAGCCAGTTCACTCCAGAGGCGCGAGAGGTGTGGATTGCATATGTAAGGATCGCTCCCTGAGGCAGATCCTTTAGCTGTGTAGACTGTATTTTAAACAAGTTTTGGGGTTGTTTGTTTTTGTTTTGGGTTTTTTTTTTTTTATTGCATATTATTTGTGTTGCTGTAGTTACAGTCTTAATATATTTTGAGCGTTTCAAACAGTCAGCTCTAGGCTGAAGTTTTCCGTACAAAGCTGCTGCTTATTACTCCTTCTGTCATCTCCACGAAACCAGTATGTGGACTTCCTGAACAGTCCACGGCAAGCTACTTACTGCATTTACATCACCTCTTCCCACTGCCTCAGCAGTCCCATTACTGTATCCCTGGTTATAGAAGAAAAGAGCCAACTTCAGCTCCCACACAAAGTGGCTTGTTACACTGTGGTAACTAAACACCTTTTGTACTACCTACCTACCCACACAGGCTTTCAAGGAGTGAAAAGCCAGAGCAGACGCACACATTCTTTAAGGAACATGTGCTTGGGACATAGCTGCTGTATGACTTTCTGCTGTGGGAGTAACAGGGTGTGTGTATGATTTTTATAGGAAAACTGAGCATCTCAAACTTCTCCGCAACCCCGGAACTTATGAGTGGTTCTGAGCAACTCCTGGGGCATGACATTAAGAAGTAGCAGGGAGGTATGCACTCTCCTGTGCCAGCACCCTGCCATCTAATGGCCAGCCTTCAGATTCGCAGGTGAATCAAGTTTTACCTTTCTGCCTCCACCTTTCTAGATATTAGAGATAGAAAAGTCTGTTTAAACTACCTTAGGTCACATCTTGCTAGGGCAGATATACTCCTGCTAGCTTAGTTTGGAGTGTTCTGTCATACATCTTAATAACAGGGTTAATATCTCACCTAAAAGTACCTTTTGTTATAGTTACTCCACTCTGCCTTAATGTGTCAGCCTAAATAATTCCTTTCTTTGTTTGGCAAATTCGCGCCATTTAAATATTTGCAGGCTTCAGCTGTATCTCTCCACTCAGCCATTACTTAACATAATTTTCCCTTTTGTAAATGAATTCCAGTGTTCTCCTCTCTGATTCCTTCTGACAACACCCCTCCAGCAAAGATGTGTTCAGAGCTGGCCACAATGTTCCCATTCCAGTCACACCAAAAATCACGAAAAGCAGGTCTGCTGCCTTGTTGCTTTGTTCCACGATACACTTGTACACACAAAGACTGCAGAGAGCTTTTTCTGAGCCACTGTAACACCACAAACTTGTCATACTTGTTGTCCACTGCCATACCTTCATGTGTTTGTTTTTTCAGGCTTACTGCCTTCCCAGTACAATATATTAATTTCGGGTTATTAAATGCATTTGTTTGCATCTGGCAGTTTGTTAAGCTCTGAGCAACTGAGCAACTGCTCATGAAATGAAATGGTTTCAAGGTTCTGTCTTTCTTGTGCTTCAAACAGCATGCATTTGGAAATACTACCGTCATTAGTCCTTCAAAACGTGTTTTCCTGAGACCTAAGACAGGTACACAGTGTGTTTAGTAGCCAAATCTTGAATACAGTGAATCCAAGCAGCTTCTGGTGTCTCACTCCAAGTGGCTCTTTTCTGTTTTACATAATCAAAAAGCCCTGCTGTCATAGAAATTATTGAAGTTATTATGTTTAAAGTTAACTTCTTTAGTACCTCTATTAATTGGGAAATAAACCCAATACAGACACTTGAGACTGAGAATAGATGCATTTGAATTATGAGGTTATCTCCTAGATATTCTGGAAAATTAGTGAATAATGGTTTTAGCTGCACCAGAAACCCAGCCATTGCATAGCTAGTTAAAATCTTCATGAATGGTAGTGGAGAGCTTGATGTATGCCAGGCCTGTGCCAGATGCTCATCACCATTTCACTCTTTTGTCTCCTATTAATCTCAACTAAGGAATTTAATCACTGTAATAGATTTAACTTTGTATTTTGCTGGCATCATAAAGGCAGCAACTCCATTTCTCCCTTTTTATATCTATGAACCAGATGATTATCATTCTCTATTAATGTTGCTATGAGGAAATACATCATAAATTTCAGTTAACACCTACCACCTACAACCACTTCTCTTCAGTTGTATTTCTAGCTCTTGTTTGCATAGGAAGAAACTAGAATCTAACAAAACCAACAAAAAGAGCAGCTTGGTTTGGTACAAAAACACTTGAACATACACTGATACACTTACAACCTATTTTCAAAGGAGAAACACATTGTCATTTGACTACTTGGAAGCTATTTGAATTAACTGAAGGTCTTTTTTATTCTGCAATTTGAAGAACATTAACAAACTTTGCCTGTTACTACTTTTCAAGAAACTAAACCCCATATGCTGATTGTGAAGCCTAAAAAAAAAAAAAATAAAAAATTAAAATACGATTGCAAGACTCCCTCCTTTGACCATACTTTTTTTATTATTAATTAGTCAGAAAACCTCATTATCACCATCTGGCCACTGGGTGGCACCTCTACATATATGCCAGATGTGCCCCAACAAACCCGTGTTGCCTGTGGTAACCATTCCTCCCACAACCGAGTGTTGACATCACATCATCTCTGTGTATGCAACCATGTTTGGGAGACAGCTAAAGTTTATTAGTAAAAATTGACTTTACAAAATGTTCCTGAAATTTTCCACCATAATTTTTCTACTCCTAATTTTGGGGAAAAAATTAAGCTCTATAAAGAAACCCATCACTGGAAATCTGATTCTTTGAATATGTGTAAGTATTGGCAACTTTTGAGAGCATCTGAAAGATGCTCAATTGACAGATATGCCAGAGGAGATACATAACGAAATTGTTACTTTGTAGTAATAATATTTAATATCATGTCTGACATTGCAGTAGGATGCAGCACCAAGCAAAGTCAAATTCCAGTTTTGGTGGGCAATGAGCAAGTACACTAGTAACAGTCTTGCCCCCAGAGATCATTTGTAACTATGCACTGGACTATCTCACTGACTGTAAATCTGATCTTGATACTTATATTCCAGCCTAGCTTTAAAGCACTGTATAAACAATAATCATCACATTGCTTTACCTAACAAAGGTAATATTTTATATAGTAAGAAGGTCAAAGAACCAGATGAAGCTGTTTGAGGAGACAGAAAGCCAGCATCACTCATTTATTTAAACACATGATGCTTTTCTTCCTTTGTTCACACTGACTCACCATGACTTGATGAACAGAAATATCATGTTACTGCATAATTTTTCTACTTTCTGTAGCTATGTCAAGAGATACAGAAAGGTGTTTACAAATTCAGGGACATGAAAATACTTCTGAACATACAAACTCATACTCCCCACACACACACATACACACTCTTTTATGTAAGTATTAGCATTTGGTTCAAAGCGATAGCTGGAAAAAATTTAACAAAATTTGTGCTCTTTGCTCTTCAAAGTTTGTTGTGAGCACCTAGTAATCTATCTTAGACTAAAGCTCCTCTTTGAAAAAGTCCAATGCATCTGGGCATCTCTAAATACAGTGCCATGTCAGCAGCAAGTAGGAAAGTCTTTAATTCTTAGGAAAAAAGTTTCTGTCCACAAGAATGGATGAAACAGGTTTGCATACACCAAAACAGGCCTCCCAAGTTCCCCTTAGCCAAAGGCAGGAAAGCCCATGCAGGATGGGTACAGAGGCAGCAGGGAAGGATGCAGTAGCACCTGAACACTAGGTCTTGTGGCGGGGCCACATATTGTCACACAGAAATCAATGACCACAGCGCCAGACTCTGGCTGGAGACCACAGCTTATAGAAAGGTCCCTGTCAGTGTGAGATCCTGGAAGATTAGACAGTCTTTCAGCAGCCTAATGCTGGGACTCTCATCTGCTCCAGCCTCTCCTGCACCCATTGGGCTCACGAAGAGACCCTTGTGGAGGTGCCGTGAGCTGAGTGGCACACAGGGAGTGAACCCCCAGCAGCAGCGCCCAAGAGAGTGAGGAAAAGGCCAAATGAATGAGATGCATGCAAGCCTTGTGAGGTTTGGCTGGTGCTGCGTAAACTCATCAATTTATCTATTCATCAAAATCTTCATAAACCACACCCTGCAATTACAGCAAAGGAACTCGCCTAAAAGGACTGGATTTCATGAGCTAAATTAGCCCACTGTCTAGAACAAAGACAACCAACTAGTGTGGTACCAGCCATTTTACATTCACATCAATTATGCTGAGCCTAATTGAAACGCAGGCTTTTGGCAGCAAAGCACTGAGCCACCTTTTGCTCAGAAAATAACAGTGGCTTATATTCAATGGAGATTTGTGATTACAAATTGCATTAATGTAAGTTTATTAATTATGTCATTTCTGAATATCGTGATCTAAATACCTAGGAAACCTTTAAAGCAGATACAAACATGCTGCAAAAAAGAAAAAAAAAAAAAATTTTTAGAAGTGGCACTATAGAGGCACAAGTTAAGTATGTAGACTTGGAAATTCAGGTTTAAAAAGTGGCCATTAAAATTTTACTGAGCTTTAACTAGAAAGGAAGAACAATTTACTACAGCGACTGATTCCAGGAATGGAGGATTGAATTAAAATTATATATTCAGTAAGAAGAAATAAGAAAACATGAAGTTATACTTAGATTAAGTCAGCTTATATAATGTGAGATGTTTTGTTGCTTCCGACATAATAATGGACTATATAACTTCAGGTTTCAAATAATGATAATGTTATTGCAAAATACATTAATATGCATTTTCTTATTTGCTTAAAAGCATGCAGCTGCAGAGATTTTCATATAAGTCCTAACAATTCACTATTTTGGTTTAAGAAACCACTAATTACTCTCATTCGAATTCTCTGCATATTTCTATATGGAACATCTGAGTGAAGCTTGAATCCTGTCTTAAAGGATGACAACACTCAATCACAACTTATGAATGTGTCCAAAAGGCCAGGTCTATGACTTAGAGAAAACAGTCTTCATCTTGTATGTGTATTTACAATTGTATTTATGAAAACAATTTTATAACACTTTAACACCAACATATGTTAAGATACAACTTTTAAAAATCTGTTTTTATACTTCCTATAGCTTTTCAAGTCATGAATCCAGCAGAAAAAGTAGTCTGGGGGAGTCTTGGAAATTATTAAGTTTTTAAATAGTAGAACAATGGAAAAGGTGAAAAGGCAACTCAAACCCAATATGTATCAATTGCAGTCTCAAACGTGGCATAAAAAGTGGTCTTGTCACAAACTCTAGCACAACACCAACATAAGATATCATTTGAAAGCACATTCTGTAGCCCCATGGATTATCATCAGTGGTCTTCAATCTTACATTCTTTTATGAACAATTAATATAGATATTTAAATTGTTGAAAAGTTACACATCAAAAGAAATACATGGATGTGGATGGGCTTTCTTCATATTAGGCTTTCTGCCAGCTCAAACAGACATTGTAACATTGATTTACACTATGAAGTGCTTCTTTGAAGTCATATTGGTTTCTTAGGAAGGACTAGCTTACAAAGCAAGCAGCAGCAGGCTTCAAGATTCCTCCTGGATACAAGCTCACTGCAAGGCAGCCTACCTGCCTGCCTGCGTCTTAACTCTACAGAGCCAGAAGATCACGAACTTCACTTTCAGAGTTTGTTTTGCTTCACCTTTTGAGGAATGAGAAGTTACCTCCTGACAGTATTTTTGCCTCTTGTCAAATCCATTTATCACTCCCCTCTTTCACCTCCTCCTCTTTTCCCCTGTTACCAAAAGTGATCTTGCAAGCAGAAAGAGAAGATAAAAGAAAGGATGTAAAAACAGAAAAGAGGGGAAAATGAAAAATGAAAATGAGAGGCTCCTGGGAAAGGAGGTACAGACAAACCAGGGAGACTATCTTTTTAACTGGGACACTGACAGCCCAGGTAATTATGTGTAAGGCTTTGTTATTTAAAATTATGAGCATTTTGTTACAATTCAGTACACTTACTTAATGCTGCTTCCACTTTGCTCATTAACAGCTCTCTTCTAGCTTACTAAACTACAAGGCCTTCAACTATTGGTTATGAAGAGCTCATCTTCCAACCTCAATGCTTGTTCATCCTAGGATGCTTAAATACCTTCTGAGCAGGAAACACCTTCAAGTTAATTATATTAAATGTCTGGGATGGAGCCTGCCAAGCGGTTCTGAACACAGGAAAGCTGTCAGAGACTCCATAATGAGTACAAACAATGTGCTCCTATAATGAGATCATTATATCAAAAGAAAAATCCTTAGGAAAAAACTAGCTAAGTTCTTAATTTTGAGGAAGCCGGTGAAGACAGACTTTTTCTCTCTCTTGCACTGATCTGAGGCCACATCTCTACAAAAGAAATACATTTATGTTGTCTCTTAGATTTAACAAACAGCCTGAGCAGAGGTGGCTAATCCCAATGCACATGCACTTCTGAGTGAAAACAAGTTTGATTTGTCCACCATAAGCACTTTCAGCCACACCTACTCTCCTGATTGGGTCAAATCTATTGTTAAAGAAAGCTCCCTTTTCACGTGACAAGCAAATTTAGATATAATCCTCCTTATCTTTGATTAAGGATGTCATCTATAAAATTGTAAGATTACTATGGCTGTGTTTGAAGCCGAATTAAGAAAAAACTTAAGGGAGTGAACTTGCTCTTACTAGCCTACAGCTATAGCATCACATACTCTTACATCAACTTGACCTGGTCTGTACCTAGCAGGAGTAACCTCCATGGTGTTTGCTGAAGGAAGTAATTTTCATCTCAGTGTCATGCTTCAGTTCTTTGTCATCAAGAAATGAATTATTTTGGTACGGCATTAAGTGGCAAACCATATTGTTCCAGTATGTGTGCATCCTATCTATCTCAGTGATTACAATGCTTTACGTAGTTGCAGTGTATAAGCTCCTGAAAGCTTCTAGACAAAAAAAGATCATGTGACCATTTAAAAAAACCCAAAGAAATAAAAGGAACACATACAAAGTTTTCTGGTCTTCCTTTGGAGCCAAAGGAATTTATATCATCCGACTATCTCAGTAGCTTAGGTAGCTCAGTGTTTATGCAAGAAGTCTAATTAACAGTTGAGTACAAAGAGTAATTAAGTAAACACCTCAAATCACACAAAATAATTCTACTACAGTTTCAATCGCATTTTAATTTTAAAGTAGTTCACACATTAAACTTTATCCTAAAGCATCATTTGGTACAAATGTATTATGAGTCTTCGACTTTACACATGAAATGCAAGTCGTTCTGGAGCCAGTTCAAAGACCGACTTAAGTCATCTAGGACGTCTTATTTACAATAACTTACTACAGAGTCATCTGCCAGCAACTCTATAGTTACCTGCTAAAACCTTCCATTTTAATTTCTGCATTTGCCTACTTTCAACCCTCTAGGGGCTAGAACCAGTTTAACAAGGCATTTATCTTGTCATTTGTGACCCAGATGGGGCAACTCCTTCATAAGGGACAGAGAATTTAGAATTTCCCACAGATAAATCCTCAGGAGTTGGGGGGAAAACATTTTTAGTACTTGGTTTTAGACAGCAGAGTATTTTGCCTTGACGATTTTCCAAAGTATAACATAAGCCCCTCCTTTCTTAAAAAAAAACGCAAAGGAGCCACAGATTCCTTTTCAAAAAAGGATCTCCAAAAAGAGTAAAAGCAAACAACTAAAGGAATCAACACTCTGTTAGTAGAATCGGTTAGGCAAGGGAAAAGAAAGACAGCAATCATGTTTTTGCTGTATCACGTACACAGTGAAACAAGCGACAATTTCGAAATCTTCGGATTCGGTCTCCAAAGCCAGATGTTCAAGCATTCTAAAAGCCTCCTCTAGGCTGCTGTGTGCAGTAAATGCATATTTGTAAACACGGTTAACCTGGCAGCAGTCCTTTAGCGCTGCGAAGTTTCATTCTGCAAAGATAGAGACTCTGAAATCTCTGACTAGAGATATTCATTATATATAATGCATAACTGTACTTTTTTCTGTCTTCATGTAAGACAATGTTCACTTCAAAGAAACCAAGGATCAGGACGAGGCCACTAAGGATGACAAATAATTCCTAAATATTTGAAGTTTATTTTCAAGATAGATAATTCATTAGTTTAAATGTTGTAAATTGCTAAATTATAGATGTAGAAATAAAATGGCATGATTTTGCTGAAGCATCATAAAGAAATGACCTTACTAAAAGACTTGATCTGAACTATGTTTCCATCAGAAGGCAGCACTGTAGCCTGGCCTGTAAGTCTGTTAGTTACAAATCTTTCACATAAAAAAATAAATGAAACACATCATTTTCTATTAATGTTTCCATTAATTAATAAGAAAAAACCATGAGCTACAGAAAGAAGAGGACACTGAGGTCTTGGTTTCCCTAATTAAAGCAAGTTCAACATCATTTTAGCAACTCAGATTTCACTAATTAACACATGCAATAACAGTTCTAGGAACTTCAGAATGACAGTGGCTGGACCTATAAGCAAGACCCTATCATTCCCAGGCAATGATATCTGGGGTAAATACAGCTGTACAAAACAACTTACACCAGCAGGCCTAATACTCTGCTCCCTTCAAGATGTGTCACAAGACTAATGAAAATGGAGGCAATAAACACTAATCAAGCTTTACAAATTTCAGAGCAAAAATCTAGAATTAACAACTTTGAGTTTACACACACATCTCACTATCAAACCAGCTCGTTCATTAGAAGTTTATTTTCTTGCTGCATAAGTCTGTATAATTTAAGTATTACCCCAAATCCCTTTTTATCCTCCCAATACTAATGCTTGATCAGAAGTCACAAATATGTTAAAATGCCGTGTCAGTCTCCCAGAATAAAAGGTACAGCCAAAGTACGCAGTCAGTATAGCCAAACACCTCTCTATGTTAATTGGCATAATACAAATTAGTAAAAGCAGTTAGTGATGCAGAAGAAAAGACAAAGGCCCTCAACTAGTAGATAAATACAGGAAAGGGCAAACCAAACTGATTAAGTTACACTCTGTGTTGGTTTTAGCTTAATTCTATGTCCTTAGTCCATTCTTTTGTAACGCTCTACTAGGCAAATATTCAAGAGTTGGTTCAAAACGAAGTTTTGCTATAGAAGCCTTGGCAAGCACTTAGAAAACTATTTCTGTTAAAAGGCCCTGCTCTTCCCCAGTAAATAGGTATAAGTTTTCATTAAATAAGAGCTTTAGTTCCTCTTTAGTTTTGTAAGCTTTATGCAGCAATATTTCTGCACCTCAGCCTGTACACAAGTACATGAAAACAAACAAGCACCCTGAAAAGTCTGAGCAGACTGAACCCTAGACCGCAACAACAGAAGATGCAATATGACTGAACGGGTTTGTTTTACAGCTAACTTTTGAAACTAGAACTGGCTCTCCTCCTCAATCCTCACCCTCATTATTAAATTGTAATTTGGGCTAGATTAAAGGACAGCAGAGCAGCATAAAAGGAGGGGTGCAATGCTAACAAAATAAGCACATTTGCAAAGGGACTTAGGGACATGACAGATTATTGAGCAGATGAAAATAATGAGACTGTTCCAGGCATATGAGACATATAAAAATCAGAGTGGAAAAAAGTAAAACACTTCTGAAAGTATGAGAGATGTTAAAAGCACTTTAAGAAAGGGGAAAAGAAAGGAAGATGAGGATCTCTAACAATTACTAGAAGAAGGTCTCCTCAAGCCATTTTTTTAACCATGTATTTTACTCTTGGAGGAAATGGAAAGTAGTTTTAGGAAAAATTAGTTTGTATAAACATTAAAAAAATGGCCTGTACTTACGCAAGCTTTTGCAATTTGTTATTTTCTGTTGCATACATGCTACGTAGGTGCCATGTAAAAACTCAGATCCAAATATTAAGCAGTACAATGTAATCAATGTATTAAAGAAAATAGAAGGTATAAAAGGTACAATCTAGTAATTTTTGCCCTGCGATTATGCTGAGAATCTTCAGAGTCTCACTGTGGTAGGGTAGGCAAGCTCACTGCCCTGGACTTCAAGAGAGCAGACTTTCGCCTCTTCAGGAACCTGCTTAGAAAGGTTCCATGGGATAAAGCCCTAGAGGGCAGGGGGGCCCAAGACTGCTGGTTGATATTCAAGGGTCACTTGATACAAGCTCAGGAGTGTTGCATCCTGACTAGAAGGAAGTGCGGCAGGAGGGCCAAGAGACCTCCATGGATGGATAAGGAGCTGCTAAGGAAACTTAGAGGGAAAAAAGAAGCTTATAAAAAGTGGAAGCGAGGACAGGAAGCCTGGGAAGATACAGGGATATTGTCCGGGAAGCTAGGGACCAGGTTAGGAAAGATAAGGCCCAGTAAGAATTAAACCTGGCAAGGGATGTGAAAGATAACAGGAAGGGCTTCTATAGGTACATAACAAATAAAAGACAGACTAGGGACAACGTGGGCCCTCTCCGGAAGCTATCGGGAGAACTGGCCACCCTGGATTTGGAGAAGGCTGGAGTTCTCAATGACTTCTTTTCCTCAGTCTTCACTGGCAAATGCTCTGACCACACCACTCAAGCCTTGGAAGGCAGATGCAGGGACTGTGAGAATGAAGACCTTAGGCCCACTGTAGGGATCAGGTTCGAGACCATCTTAAGAACCCTGAACCATGGGACCTGATGAAATCTATCCATGGGTCCTGAAGGAGCTGGCAAATGAAGTTGCTAAGCCACTGTCCATCATATTTGAAAAATCCTGGCAGTCAGGTGAAGTTCCCAGTGACTGGAAGAAGGGAAATATAACCCCCATTTTCAAGAAGGGGAAAATGGAAGACCCAGGGAACTACAGACCAGTCAGCCTCACCTCTGTGCTTGGCAGGATCATGGAGCAGATTCTCCTGGAAAGCAAGCTAAGGCACATGAAAAACAATGAGGAGGTTGGTGACAGCCAACATGGCTTCACTAAGGGCAAATACTGCCTGACCAGTTTGGTGGCCTTCTATGATGGGGCTACAGAACTGAAGGACAGGGGCAGAGCAGTTGACGTCATCTACCTGGACTTGTGCAAAGCGTTTGACACTGTCCTGCACAACATCCTTGTCTCTAAATTGGAGAGACATCAATTTGATAGATGGACCGCTCAGTGGATAAAGAACTGGCTCAATGGCCACAGGCAAAGACTTGTGGTCAACGGCTCAATGTTCAGTTGGAAAACAGTAACAAGTGGTGTCTCTCAGGGATCGGTGTTGGAACCAGTCCTGTTCAACATCTTTGTCGGTGACATGGACACTGGGATTGAGTGCGCCCTCAGCAAGTTTGCCAATGACACCAAGCTGTGCGGTTCGGTTGATACGCTGGAGGGAAGGGATGCCATCCAGAGGGACCTTGACACGCTTGAGAGGTGGGCTGATGCCAACCTTATGAAGTTTAACCAAGCCAAGCGCAAGGTCCTACACCTGGGCCGGGGCAATCCCAGGCACTGCTACAGGTTGGGCAGAGAAGAGATTCAGAGCAGCCCTGCAGAAAAGGACTTGGGGGTGTTGGTTGACGAGAAGCTTAACATGAGCTGGCAGTGTGCGCTTGCAGCCCAGAAAGCCAACCGTATCCTGGGCTGCATCAAAAGAAACGTGACCAGAAAGTCGAAGGAGGTGATCCTGCCCCTCTACTCTGCTCTTGTGAGACCTCACTTGGAGTATTGTGTACAGTTCTGGTGTCCTCAACTTAAGAAAGACATGGAGCTGTTGCAGCAAGTCCAGAGGAGGGCCACAAGGATGGTAAGGGGGCTGGAGCACCTCTCGTATGAAGACAGGCTGAGAGAGTTGGGGCTGTTCAGCCTGGAGAAGAGAAGGCTGCGTGGAGACCTCAGAGCAGCCTTCCAGTATCTGAAGGGGGCCTACAAGGAGGCTGGGGAGGGACTCTTCCTCAGGGCCCGTAGTGGTAGGACAAGGGGTAATGGCTTCAAACTTAAAGAGGGGAAGTTTAGATTAGATATAAGGAAGAAGTTCTTTACAGTGAGGGTGGTGAAGCACTGGAATGGGTTGCCCAGGGAGGTCGTGGATGCTCCATCCCTGGTGGTGTTCAAGGCCAGGTTGGACAGAGCCTTGGGCCACATAGTTTAGTGGAAGGTGTCCCTGCCCATTGCAGCGGGGTCGGAACTAGATGATCTTAAGGTCCTTTCCAACCCTTACTATTCTATGATTCTCTTCTATTATCATAACAGTTTCAAAACAGCAGCTGCTTCATCAGATTTATCATCACCAAGACCCAACATCAGACAGGGAACACTTGTGGCACAAGGTATCAACACCAGATAACAGCAAGTGTAAACATCAAAGCCAACTGATAGGACACAAGCAAGCTTCCAGGAGTCATTCAAGACACACAACACGTACCTCTACGGTCTTTGGAACCAAGGTCACAGGACAAAAGTAACAGTCACACAAACTTGATGGCACTGCTAGAAACCTCCAGAATGTAACGGATCAATTATGGCTCTTCATTACTAGCTAAGTAATGATACAGGACACCAGGGAATGTGATATTATGGTAAAATATGTTCAGTTCTTTGCTTGGACATGGATTAGTGTTCAAATTCATGCTTACATGGATTAACAAATACAAACAAGTAACTTCAACAAGTCTTCAAAAAAAAAACCAAAAACCAACATCTACAGAGTCTACAAGGAAGAAAAAGATTACACAATAAAAATTTAAAGAGAGTGAAATAATGTTAGATGTGCAAACCTGCATTTCATTAAATTATTCATTTAAAAGACCATATTTAATTTATTTTGTAAATAAAATGTTTCTCTAACTATGCAACAGAGTAAATACTGGGCAAAACCAGTCTTTCCTGCCTTCCCTAGGCAATCTTATTCAGCTCTCAAGTCTAGCATTTATTTTTTCTTACTGTAAGCTTACTAACCACAAATGTTCTAATTTGTAAAATTATCCAGGACTTTTCTAAAACCAAGCTGCTGGAAGGGGTGGGCAGGGGAGTAAAGCAAGGGGGTGGTGGGTGCTTAATTGATGGCCAGGGTCAACCTACCACAAAATTACATCCTTTTTGAGGGGCTGGGATTAGGATTCCTTCACAATTACCCGTCCCCAGGAGATTACTTATGTTCAGAGGTCTATTTGTTAAACGCATACTGTTTTTTTGTTATCATGTATAAACATATACTAATTCCTTTTTACTTTACTATCTCATCATGTTGCACTATTTCTTTTAGTTAAAGCAAAAAGATTGTTAATCCTGTGTGACTCTTTGAAACAGAAAAGAAAGAAGCTACCAGAGTTAAATCAGTACTGGCCATATGTATGCTCCAATAGAAATGCACACACCCTAAATACTCAGACTTTATAAGCTTTTTCTAGCAGTACTTATGCATTTGATGTTCTTCTTACATAGCTTCATGTTCTTTGCACCAATGCCATAAAGGGCAAAGCATGACCAAAATTTCAGTTTTCTCATAAGCACGTGATCCCAGGTTGCTTTATCTGTCGACAGAGTGGTTGCGTAAGGTGCCTATGGACAGCATATTTTCAGGAAAGCTAAATAACATGTTTTCAAAAAATGCTTTCTTCTATTGGTGGCTGTCCACAGGCACACGTGAATAATTACAAAGGAGTAGTGAACTCAAAAGTGGGAAGTAAAAGGTAGACTTCAAGGGCTGTTTTGCTGAACATACCATCAAATTTGGATGTCCTCAGAAACTATGCAGTATTTGATGAACATGAAACTGTAAAACTGTCCTTTGGAACTCTTAAATAAAATAAATACAGTTTCTGGCCATGCTGGAGGCGCTACTGCCAGAGCCCTGGCAGCCTTGGTCAGTTCAGCAAATCTGTCATCCACAAGTCACTTGTTTGTAAGTGCAGACAACTGTTCCCAAGCCTGTTTGCTGAACTTCCAACAATACCTGGCTGGCTTTATGATCTGGTGATGTGTTGCCACTCCACATCTTAGACCTTAACTCTCTAAAATCTTCTCACTTCTAGAGACATCTACAGTCATTCGCTTCACCTTGAGAGGATAAGCTGGGAACAAGATCTCCAACACGTGTGAAATCAATCACTGCCTTCCAAATATTTTCTTGCCCTGGGGACTGCTCCTGGGTGGATGCAGGGCTGAAGGGTCTCTCATGGGGCCACCCAGTCTACCACAAATGCTTTGCATTCCTAGACTGTCTCAGAAGCCATCTTTTCTTTCCGGGACCAACTTATATTGGCAAAGACAGGGAATATTTATGTCCATTACATCCTCCTAAATTCCTGTAAATGGAGAGGAGTCATAGAGAAAGGCAACACCCTTCCTCCACAGCAGTTACCTTGGTGCCACAGACAGCAGGGCCATTACGGGAACTGAATGCTGTCAGCAACACAGTTTCAGGTCCTGGAGCATTAGTCAGTGTTACCTACTGCTCAGATGCCCTGACGTATCCTGGGTTCTCTGTCAAATATGACCTGGCACCCTGGGTTAAGCCAGCACTAGTACTGAATGCCACAGTGGTAACAACGATCAGATAACAAGACGTCATAGGGAGGATCAGTGCCCAAACTGTTTCTTTATTGTCATTTGCTTGTGATTCAGCCTTGGGAGAGAAGCAGACGGCAACAGCATTTATATTCCAGTTTCAGGAGGTGCTCACTAGTCCTTCAGATGCCCTCGTTTACTGCCTTGTTTGTTCATATGTCTTTCTTCAGCTCTGTGAAATCTCTGACAAAGGACCTAAACCAATGGGCCCAGGCTTATGAAAACTACTGAAAACTTAAGTTAAAAGCTCCCCAAGAACCAGAAACTTGCTCTAAGGCTGAGGAGTGATTGAAACACATGAAGACATTGTGCACTTTTTTCCCCTGATATGAAGCACAAGTGGCAGCAGAAGATCTATGCATACTTGTAGATTTTGCTAGATTAGAAAGTCCTTATGTTTGGTCACAGTAACCACACACACATCCAAGCCTGAACACGAATGAGGACTACTGCTTAAAAGCAAAACAGTCTATTTAGAATACACATGCAGAGAAATAAAAGCTTCTGCCAAACCCTCTTTCTGAGGAGCTGTTCTTGGTGATTGTTTCTCTCTTTTCAGTTTCTAAAATCTACTGTAAAACCCAACCACAAAGTTCAGAAAACGGCACACTCAAAAGACTCCAAAGTTTCAGTATTCACAGGCTAAAATAACAAGGAAGAAGAGGCAAGCAAGGGCAACCCAGGGAAGATACACAAAATGCTAAATCAAGTAAGTCTGTCCACATTTCAGTATCCACTTAGATAGTGTTTAATTTCATGACAGTCAATATCCTTTGTTTCACAACTGTTTCCCCTGACACACTTTACATTATAAAATGTATATATTATATACATTATAAAATGTATATAATATATAAAAATAAATTATAAATAAAGTTTAGTACTAAGAAGTAATTCAGTGTGGAATTTTTCTTTAGTTTAATGAGTGGCATCCAGACCATCATATATAAAGCGAGGGCTTTTTAAAAGCAAAGTGAAAGACTAACACTACTAACAATATTACAATTTACTGAGAAAGATCAATATGCCCACAGAGAGTTCAAAAGGAGACCTGGATGTTGTGCTGTCTCAGAAACACAGAAAACGTGTTTGGAGAGGTAAAGGCAATTTCATGTGTTCTTCCCACAAACTGAGTAAGATGCTAACTTGGAAGAGGGCTCAAAACTCTTTTCAAAGGTAGAAATGACTCAACCACTAGATGGAATATCACACACACAAAGCACCAAATAAAATCTACTCTTGGAGAAGCACCCCGATTGCTTTTGAAAGTAAAAAACTAGGTACATGTATCTTACACCCACCATGGCCTGCTATTGCCAACACGTGGCTGGTCACACCTGCTTCATCAGATGACATGAACACCTAATTTGTCATCATCAGCATAATTTATTTATAATCATTTTCAAGCGTAATGGACATTCTGCTTGTAAGAAAACGCAGTCAGTAAACCAAAATGCATATCTCAAAATGAATACAAGTATTACATGTTGTATATAAAATTCATTCATATATTATTCATTTATATCCAATAAATCTACTCTACACACCTATGATGCAATTATAGGCTGTAAATCAGTGAGTCCTCTGGAAGGAGATAAAAATGTATTTCAGAACTATGAGGGAAACAGATCACATTTTGGACAGCCTGGAGAATATTATGTCCCAGAAGAAGAACTGAAAGAATTTAATCTTGGTAAAAAACAACCAGTGTTACTGTTGAGAGAGAAATCCATCTGTCCTAAGTCACAGAGAGGTACAACCAGGAAATATATGTTAAGCTCTATCAACTCTTACATTCTGTAGAACAAAGTCAGAACTGACACCTCCCATTGTGGGAACAAATACATGATGATAGCTCATTGTCTTGGCAGACACAAAGAAATACCAAAGTGTGGGCTCTTTAGACCATAAAGGACTTGCTTTAAGGTGGATGCAAGAAAAGCACTTCTGCAGAAAACAGCATGGGGGGGAGGAAAACACTGTTTAACAGAATTACACCAAGGAAATATGCCAAAGCTTGGCAAATAACTCTGATCTAACTTAGAAGAGATTAGACATGTCCAAACAGGGATACAGAGGTTTATTTTTCTTTTAAAACCAAACAAAACCAAGCACAACTAAACCATACAGTATGGCAAGTTAGTCATGACTGTAGTTATATTAAGGAATCACCCTGATCATATTTAGTAAATCACAAAAACAAACAAACAAAACAAAAACCAAAACCAAAACAACCAAACCAAACAGAAAACAATTCCAAAGAAAACAACTGCTAAATAAACCTAGGAAGGGAAACTAGACAAAGCAAACAGGCAGCCAGCTGTTGAGAAGTGATTCAGATACCTTTCTAACAGTAAAGAACAACCCTCATGGAGCAATTGTATTTCATAGTTTTAAAAGAAACTATTCAGAATATTAAAACCTAAATGCCCATCACAAAAATCTGATTACATCAGGCAACACTACAGTGTCATCAAAAATACTGTTGTGCTTGATATCTGAACTTGCTAAAGCTCATTTAGATGCAGAATTTAAAGTTGCCAAGTTTTTGCCAGGTACTTCCTGTTCAAATTCCTCCTCAGCAGTCATGGCAAGCACTCCTGCAATGTGTAATCACCACTCAAATACCTCCATGTAAGCCCTGAACTATTATTATTTCCTCCAATGCTGCCCCACTGGTTTAGCAGCTAGTGGGACATTCTTCTAGCACCAGCAACCTGCCGACTCCTGACCTGCTCACACACAGCTTCTGAGCACTATACTCTAAAGCGGGAAGAAAAGAAATACAGCCCATTAAAACTGGGTTCATTTAGGATGCAGAGCATTTGTAAAATACTCAGGTCTAAATTACCACAGAGTTTCACATACTAGTAAACATTTATAATTGAGGTCCCTTTTTGCTCATGTTTTCAAATTAGAAATCTTACTATCACATTGTATTTGGCATTTACAGAAAAAAGGGACTTTTCACTTAACACAAAATACTAGAGTTTGTCATCTGACTAGATGTACTTCTGCCAATAAAAGTTACACTATAAAGTATGTGCTGATTTTCTACTTTTTTATTTACAAGACATTTTTAGCACACTGGCACACATGTAAAAGTTGTTTGGGATATTTGTTTTGACGTATTTGTTTTGAACTAAAGTTTACACAGTTAACCATTTTCTAAATTATGCTTTGATCCAAACACCATATGCTTGCACTAACATATACTTCTCAAAAGTCAAGATGAGAAAACAGGTATCTTGACAGAAAAAGCTGCGTTTAGGCTTCAGACTGTTTTTCTGTTGTTGTTTACTGCAATGAACCAGTGGAGCGTACTGTTGTACCTCTACCCATTTTTTAACTTTCATAGTGAACTGGAATGAAAACATGAAAACTCTCCCACAGAATTTAGCTTCCTCATAAATTTATCTCACGTAAAACACTAAAATTCCTGTGTTAAAACTATTAGCTCTACCTTACCTCAAAGACCATATACAGTAAATATTTCTGTTTGTCCCAAGCAAGGAAGATATCATCTAGATCTTATTAGAGAACTGATCAGTTCACTTATCAGTTGCTCCAAGCCACAAATATATAGCCTCAGATAGTGCTAACAATGAGACAGACTCACATGAGTAACAGTACAACTCTGGCTGCCTTTGGATTTCTACTCTATCAACAGAGAGGACAGGAATCTCCAGAATTTAGATTTGTTAGAACTTTAAAGTTGACCATTTTCCTGAAAACAGC
The DNA here is from genome assembly GCF_004027225.2 of Strigops habroptila. Lineage (NCBI taxonomy): Eukaryota > Metazoa > Chordata > Aves > Psittaciformes > Psittacidae > Strigops > Strigops habroptila. Next base: position 16,585,718 of record NC_044282.2, read on the forward strand.
AGTGGTTTCATCCTAAATATAGAAGAGCCTCCCTGAAGCCCTAGCTAGGCTCAATTTCTGATAAATGTGACAGGAACATGTATCAAGAACATAGGAATCAAGCAGCCAATTTCACATGAATAGACTTATCACCTGCAGGACTGTCACCTATATTGTCTTTAAAATACATCCCTGTGGAATGTTTATAGGCCTCCCAGCCTCTTTTAGCTCTTCACGTCATACACACCCTTTAAATTACACTTCGACTATAAAGCCTGATGACTTCCACTCCGAAACTGCAAATGACATGTATTCATTCAGAGCTTTTGGAAGGTGCCAACGTTGGGGTTTTTTTGGTCTTTTGTGCTGTTATTTGCATAAACAAACCATAGTCAAAATCAGACTCCATTATTCTAGACATTTGATAAACACACAACCCCAGCCTGGGAGAGATTACTCAGTAACAACACAGACAAAAGGTGTGAGAAAAAGATTTCTTATTGCCTAAACTGAAGGCAGACAAGGTTGCCTCCCATTGTATAAGTTAAGGAATCCAGCCCCAAATCAGAAGAGTCCCACAAGGTTAACTTAGCATATGTCTACATGGTGAGGTGAGGCAGACGTATGTGTTTAATGCATCCAAGTTAAATCAGTAAAAAGCACACTTTGCAAGCCATGCCACTAGGTCAGTCAGGTGCTGTGTCTGCATGTCTGTCCTTCCAGGCTGAATATGTGAGTTTATTCTCAGTGCTGTACAGTTTATTCTCAGCACCGTACCCAGTGCTGCTGGGTCAATCACCCCAGTCAATCAATCTGCCTCTCTGTGGAACGTGAGAATGCAAGCTATCTGTGCCTACATAGCCCATTTATGTTACTTCCATACAGAAGGTATCCTACACAACTTCTAATCAAGGAACACTGAACATGCATAAACCTATACCTCTTCTTGTGACCTAATCTGCACAGGTAAGAATACAGAGCTAACACCAAAAGTAACATGAGGGCTGCCATTTCAGCAGTTTCACTAAATTATCTACAGTGTTACTCTCAAACCTATTTAGAAAAAAACCTCAAGAATTTCTTCCTCTTCACCAAGTACACAAATATTCTTCAAATAGAAAGAACGTAAGTTCTCTCTATTTCCATTCCCATTTTCTCCCCTGCTGCTTCAGCTTTTGCACATAGCTAAGGGAGCACACAAAGATGCTTCAACAGGGAACAAGTTTCAGCATGTATCTACAGGTGTCCTCCTGGCACCATGGAGTATAAATTATTTGTACTTTATCTGCAAATTGGTAATCATGGGTGAATCATCAAACCACTCTCCCTGAAGACAGAGATGGCACTACAATGTTACAGACTCTTACTAGTAATCATATGGTTTGGTTTTATGCCAAACGTGCTTATACTGTTCCAAAATTCTAAATATACATTCTGTCACAAGAATTACCAGTTACTCACTAAATGATTCATAAATGAATGGCACAGGATTCCCAGCCAAGGATAGGAAAACGTGTCAGCACTGCTAATCAGAAGGTACCTCCCTGGCTGTTGTGGAATGTCCACTGTGAAATCCCGACTGGTGGTTTCAAGGAATTAGTATTATGGAAGCCAAACCAAATATATCAGTAAAAACTTCTCGAAGTCAAAGAATAAGAAACTATAGACACAAATTCACAATGACACCTGGAATTCCCCTGTACTTCTCAGTGCCAAGTCTCTGCAAGTCCTTAGGTTTCACATTATTCTACTATCAGACATTATCAGCAGTGTGCCCTTATGATAATGAAAGCTACCTGTACATCTCCAGTACAAGAAAAATGTACAAAATGGCATGAGTACAGAGAAGGGCCACCAAGATGCTTAGATCCGGGATATGAGGTACAAGCATCACCTGGAAGAGTAGAAACTGACTACCCAGCAGGAGCCAACTCTCCTTGGAGGTGCACAGGGATGAACCAAGAGGACAGGGATACAAGTTGCAGCATGAAAAATTCTGATTAGAACTGAGGACACATCTTCACAGTCTTCACAGAAGTTGTGGAGTCTCTGCCCATACAGATATTCAACACTTGACTAGACAAAGACCTAAGCAACCAGATCAAACTTCAGGGTGGAATCTGACGTCAAAGTTTGCTCTGCTTTCAGTGGGGAATTGGCAGAAATGAACTCGAGGTTTCTTCCAACTTAAATCAACCTCTTTTGCATCCATGGTACAATGAGGAAAACATTCTGCTAGTTTCCTGTCAGGAAAAAACATACAACCTCCTCACTTCCTAAAAAGCAGCCTCTACGCACAAGTCCACTGGTACTAGAAGTTCTCTCCCACTTTATTTGCATTAACTAGAAGTCATCTGTGACTCTGCATGAGCCCTGAGAGACTGCTCAGCTGTTTACAGCCTGATCAAGCTCTGTAAGCTTGGGCACTGATCCTTACTGATTTGAAGGGCATTGGACAGCTGTGGCACCAGCAACAGTTCAAAATACTCTACGGACAATATAACAGTAGCTTACAAAGATGAAATAGCAACTATTAAAAAGTTGGTTAAAGGATGCACTGGGGCCCCTCTGTCTGCCTGTAGTTCTTAAAGTACTGATGGAGTGACTCTAACAGTAGAAGGAGCAGTGTAATCAGTAATAATCCTTACCGAGGAAAACCAAAGGGTTTTTTTGTCAATATAGCAGTTGTGCTTCTGGTGCCAGGCTCTACCTGAAACACAGGATTTGGGGAATTCAAACATGTCAGTTTTACAGATTTTCATAGGTTGTGGCATTCTTTTAAAATATGGTTTGGTTGACTTTATAACTGTAAATTCTAGATGAATAAAGCAAAAAGTACTATTTTATCCAACAAATATTCTTTCATTTTCATTTCAGAATTTCTAAGTACAGTTCCAAAATGAGGCTAATGAAAAATGACAGTATTTTTACAGACTTAGGAATGAAGGATATTGATGATAATATAGAAGATGATAATTTACTTTCTTTAAATGAATACTATGCCTTTTTTTTCTTTTTTTTCTTTTTTTTTTTTTTTTTGCTGAGGGCACCAAAGGAAACGATTAGTCTATTATATTGATCAGTCATAGAATCATAGAATGGTTTGGGTTGGAAGGGACCTTGTCTTTGCCAATTCTTCCCTTCTCTTGAGGGAGCACCAAGTTATGAAATATTTGATGATAGGTTGTATTAGCTCACAGGATGCGGCCACATGAACAAACATGCATGAGAAGGTAAACTGTACAAGGGAAAGTTTACTAGGTTTAAGAAATGACTAATAGAAGAATAGTATATACAAAGATACACTATTATCAGATACCTTACATGCATGCCAACCATTGATGACTTTTTTCTGTCTGTTTTGAAAGCTGAAGAAGAGATTTTTTTCTCTTGCACAGGAACTTCTGATTATAGAACAGGTCCCCATGCTTTTATTCTATTTAAAAATGCAACGTGCTAAAGGAAGGACTGCCTAGCATTAACAGTTCCCCATCTTTCCCATTGTAAGATTCCATTTTCAGCAGCCTTTAACTTTCCTAAGCATTGCCATTTTGGCTAAAATTCTGCTAATAAAACCCTAGGTCAAGTAGTCTCCTCTCTCCTTTCTCCTGCTTACCCTGTTCTCCCTCTGTAATCACCTGTGAAAGGTTTGTCTTCCATGACTTGCCCAGCTTTCCCTAGGAAACATGGCCAAAGTAGGGATCAACCCCAGTTCCCTAAAGAAACTTCAAAACTCTTAACCACAATCAATTGAATAACACAGAAATTCTGCAAAAAATGAGTTTTTAAAACCAGATTGCCTCTGAACAAAGAATGTGCCTCAAATTTACACACAGAAAATCAGAACATAGTTTTTGAAGCTCATGGCTGTGTGACTTTGCACTGTAGCATGCATGGAAGTACCAGGCTGTGGACCCCCTGTACCAGATAACACAGACGGAGTTCAGCTACCCAAATTCAGATATTGGAGGCGTCACCTTCAGGCAGCTTTTAAAGTCAATGAGGCAAAACTGGCACTTCTAAGATGCAATTAATTTAGCTTGTTTTAGACACTCACCTTAGGCTGAGATGAACTGCACACCAGACGTGCCTATTTGCCCTCCTTGATTATAAAGCGAATAACTAGTTCAGATGTAGATACCTGAAATTAGAGGATATGGATCCCATCCTGTATATGAAGTAAGTCAAAGTAATTATATTTACTGTTTCAATAACAGATATTAATTTCTATCTACAAATGTTGTCCTGCCTATGCCCTGAGGCCATCACAGGTACAACGAAGCATCACTCTTCTGTTTTCTCCATGCAAGCAGGAACCCACTAGAAAATGAAGGCTGAACTGCTTGATGCAAATCTCTGGAGGATGAAAAGGGAGGGAAAGATGGGACAGAGAGTTGTAGGAACAAAGGAACATGACAAGGAGAAAAGCAAGAGGCAAAAGATAGCAGTGTTAAGAATGAGTAGGCAGTGAAAACTGCTGTTTTCACTTTTAGACAAATGGTACTCACTGAATTGGTAGGCATTCAATATTTAATATTGGTTTTAGCACTTCATACTTTATTAAGTGCCAACTGTATGTACCTGCATTCGATATTAATTTTGTTTGTGCATGTTCCTAGGTGGTTTCCACAATAGTGTTTTATAATACTAACTTCTCAGAACACCTTTATATTTTCATTTGTCACCATTTCAAAGTGTGGGTTTGACACACTAAAACCAAAGGTGTCGAGACCGGCACCGAGTTTGAGTAGGCTAGAGCCTGCTGCCTGCTTTTTTACAACAGCCCTTGTTTTAATAGACATTTAACTATTCAGTACAGAAATCCTACCACCTCAATGGTACTCAGCACTGCTGTGGATCAGATTCACCTGAATACAGGACGGTATACTAGCTCTCCAAACTGAACATGTAACAAAGGTAGAAGCACCCCCAAAAAAATAAGGAAAAATTCCTTGACTGTGAATGGCGTGAGTCCATTGACTCACTTTATTTTTTAAGATCATTTTTTCTAATTTAAGAGAAAAAACATGAATAAAGAAAATCAGCAATTCTTCTGCATCACAGAAGTCAGGAATGAGATCCCACTCTTCCCTGCTAGGATATACCCTTCCACTGACATCCAAGCATGCTGATCAAGGAGGCACCAGCAGTCTTACTGGTTCAGATTTTTTAGGCTGTCATTTCACTTTTCAAAGGACAAAATGAAAAGGAGAGAATTCTTCACACTGGTGTTTTCACAGCCACCAAACCTGCAAAATCAGCAACACAGAAACAGCAGCTGATGTTCAACTCCTGCAGGAGAGACAGACTACTATTTTTGTGGCACAGATGTCATTATGTAGGTTTTCACAGGAAGCATTTTTTACCTCTTAAGAATGCAAACAAAGTAAGTGAATGCTTCAGCATGCCATCCCTCTTATCTTAGTATCTTTCTAGAAACTTTTTTTTTTTTAATAAGCACTGTTTTCCTCATGAGGTCATAGTATAGATAAAATTGAACAAAACACATTCTGCATTTAATTACTTGATCATGATAGTAGTTCTAGAGAACTTCTGTCCTCTATAAAACAAAATTGAAATAAGAAATCTTTATTCCTAAGGCATTACACTTACATTTCAGAGTACTAAGAATTATACTGCAAATGTAATTACCCTTTTCCACTTATAGCTCCCACAAAGTAAGTGCAACCAGGACTACTTGTAGGCATCCACATTCCATCTTGCAAAGAATGGAGGTGAATGATTCCATTTCTTCTTTGAACCAGAAAACACACGAGTGTAGTTACACACATAAAGGACATGGAATGGAAGGTTCATATTTTACTATTTAACACAGCTGACTGTGTGAGACTTCAACATTTTGTTCTTGTTAATCAATCGAGCTACTAATGTTCTGTGTTACTGTAAGCTCTGTTTTTCACAAGGTGAAACATTTGTTCTTCATCTTTCTACGAAACGTGATGTTATATGCTGGCTGTGAAGCACAATTCCTTCACCTCTTCTAATACAGAAGTGAAAGAAGAGTAACTCAAAGAATATTAAAGTAGGGAAGAGATATAAGATCTTGGTCTCACCGCCACTTTCTCCACACACAACACGTATCTTCATATTCAACATATCTCCTGAATGTATGTGTTCCTCTCCAAGGTAAGAAAGGAATTATTCCACAGCCTAACTCTCCTTGGATGTTGCCTAATGCTGTTTCCCTTTGCTATTTTATGCTGTTACTGAACCCTAATTAATTTTTGCTTCCCTGTCAAATCGTTGTAGAATAGCAATCCCATAGGTTTCTTTGCCTTCAAGTATTTAGTATGTTGATGAAGATGAGCTGAGTTGAATTTAATCAGGGGAGAGGAAAATAGTAAAAACAACGGGTGTTGCTGATGGTAGCAGTCTTAGCTTGCGCAATACCAACGCCAACACCAAATTACCAGTGTTTCTTGAGGAAGTAATAAGCAGCAAAAATGTCTTCTTTTTTCATGGTGATTACATTGACTCATTTTGGGGAAGAATATAGCTACTGACACTTACGTGATAGCCAACTCATAACTGGACTGAAGTAACTTGTCTGTCTTGACCATCAAATACCAAAAGCTCAAAATTCATAGAGTAGCACAGATTGTGAGAAAGACTGATAAACAATCACACCCCAAAGATATACAATTTTCTTTGTCCTCCTGTAGTCAACTTCCTGCTTCAAAGTTCAAATTCAAGTCATCAACTTCATTTTTAAAGTAGCCCTTGGGTGGAGAGCATTTAATGTCCAAGACATGACAACTTTGTAGGGACTTGACTTCAAGGGATCAAGTAAAACTTGGTTTCTTATTATGCTGCAGTTTTTTTACGGCATGGCGACAGCTATCATGCTTTTTTATTCTTCTCTTTCACTGCATCTTCTGTGTAGAGGCTCCAATTTGTAGCTGTTATCTCTGGGAAAGAGATTCTACAAGCTTTTTCTGGAAAAAGAGATCAGAGAAGTTCATCTGGCTTCTCTGATTTAACCCCAGACACCCACGAACAGAGGCAGTACAACACAAACTTCATTGAGGCAGGAGAATGCACACTTGTAGCCTCAAGTCTAAAGGAGCCAGGCTCCTTGTTTATTGCTTGGTTTGGGTTTTTTTATTGGCTACTGCTCTTTAACATAAGTAACTAACAGCAAGGAAAAGTATTGGCTACCTGAAAAAATAACACAGGAAAAGCAAAACAGCTCATCAGATAATTTTTAAACTGGAGTATCATAGAATTGCAAAATGGTTTGGGTTAGACAGGACCTTAAAGATCATCTAGTTCCAACCCCCCTGCCATTGGCAGGAACACCTTCCACTAGACCAGGTTGCTCCAAACCCCGTCCAACCTGACCTTGAACACTGCCAGGGATGGGGAATCCACAGCTCCTCTGGGCAACCTGTGCCAGTGCCTCACCACCCTCACAGGGAAGAACTTCTTCCTAATACCTAATCTAAATTTACCCTCTCACAGTTTAACATAAATAGGTTCCTTCAAACTGCCAGCTGTCATGCTAGTATGTGCCAAACCATGACTCTCTCATAGCAAAAGCCATGGCCATTTATTAAGCATCTTTAATTTTCAAAACAATCACTGTTAAAAGTATACTTTTATTTGGCCTATACAGCATTCACGCAACCATGCATTATAACATATCATTCATGTAATAAAAATAAAATACTTTGAACAATGTCTTTTGAGAAATGCTACCATAATCTTCAACATACTAAAAAATACATTTAGTGGTTTTGGCTGTGTATTAAAGGCTTTGTTTATTCCTTTTTTTTAAAAAATGAGGGCTATACAACCAAGAAAAGTTTGTGCTCTCTGAAGATGACCAACTAGAGTTAATGATGATGACATACATGTGTATTTCCATGTGCTGAAGCACAAGCCCCAATTTTTATCAAAAGTAGAAGGATTGATTCCCTAATTAAAAAAATATAAACAGTATTTTGTAACAAGAGATTCAACCGTATCATTTCAGAAGCCCTGCAATTATTAGACTTCACATGCATTTTAGACACAGAACTTGACAACAAATTTGTGCAGTAAAAATATCCTCCAGTTTTTTCAGGTGTAAGAACTGAAGCCCAAATCCCATACGGCATTGCTGGTTTGGTTTTGCAGTGTAGACCTAGCAAGGTATCTGGAAGAAAAAGGAACTTACACCTAGATTAAAGACTTATCCCACTTTTCTTGTCATTCATCTGTCCACGTCTATATACTCTGTTCAGTTTTGGGCCCTCTCAACATAAAACAGATACTGATAAATCGGGGCAAGTTGAGCATAGGGCCCCAGGTGCCCAGGGGCTGGTGCTCTTGCTCTGAGAGGAGAGGCTGGGGAAGCGGGGTTTGTTCAGCTCGAGGGGAGAGGTGACCTTGGAGAGGACCCATCATCTGTCTGCCAATATTCATGCAAAGGTGTAGCAGGAAGCTCTAACTATTGGGGGTCAAACAGCTCAAATTCCACCCTACTCATTAAATTGCCAGTGACAAAAGGGGTCATGCTGGTTTCAGTGTTGAATGCCAAGACCGGGACTGGCCTGACTCAGCAACTTCGTAAAATTAAACCTAACAAAGATGAAAAACCGATGTTTCCTGACAGAGGAACCAGTGCATGGTGACATGGCCTACCTAGTGAAACATAGTTTATCTTTGGATGAGTTATTGCTACCTTTCATGTTTTGCTGAGCTACTAAATCTAGCCTGATTAACAAATGACTGACAGTCAATCACTTTATACTATACAAGCTTAGTTCTACCTTTCAAAGGCAGGAATTCTAGCACACCACTCCTAGGAGTGTGTAGAAATTCCTCTCTTGAGTGGAGACGTCCCTTAAGGTTACTCCTTGAGGCTGAGCAAAAGAGTTGCCCACAGTCATCAGCATGGGTGAGTAACATCAATCTTATTAATTATTAAGCTAGCTTTGAATTATATTAGCTAGTAGTTATAAGCACTTATACCATGTAGTAGATATTCTGATTAAAGTTCCTTAGCCTAGTCATATAATGATTATCAATCATTATTGTCATTATCACTATCAATTATAATAAAACCTTCAGTCTATATATATGTAAAGTTTGCCGTCTTTAATCCTGTGGGACAAAGTGGTATAAAGGATTGATTACACATATAATCCTTTAGACATAAACCGTTGACCAAGTCTGGGACTATGGGTGGATCCAGCTGTACCTAAACTCCCCTCTGAGAAGGACTTTAGAGAGCAAGGGTCTCCTTTCTTGAACCTCATGACTCAATTGGAGGGCCTCCATGACAACTTTGTCTGATCTCCCACTCTGCCCATGACAGAGCATCACCAAGAAGAGCCAAGAGGCTCTTCAATAGTGCATGGCAGGAGCAGCAGTGGCCATACATTGAAAGAAGAGATTTTCCAACCCTGTAGCAGGAGAAACTTCCTCACACATATGCAGTGACACAGCTTGCCTAGAGCTGGTGTGCACTCTCTGTTCTTGGAAGATTTCAAAACTCAACTGAACTGGACACAGTCCTGAGAAACCAGAGCCTGAACTCAGGGCTGATCATGCTTCGTGCTCCCTTCCAACCTGAGTTACACTACAATCCCCTTCTGTTTTATTTGGCTTTTGGAAGGCAGAAGAGCGGTCTGTGCCTGGTTGAAGTCCACCTGCAGCATCACCCTGAGCCTGGCCACTCAACAGCATTGTGAAATGCATCGTTTCCTGGTTTAATAGATCTGAAAAGCATACCTTGTCTTCTTTTTCCTATAAATATGTAAACATAAGTTCTTCTTCATTTTCTTCTATAAAAGATGTTGGTGCTTTAAGTTTTCAATAACATATTTCAATACCAAATACAAACACCATAAGACTATATTTTAGTCAAGCCCACACATCTACATAATGTCTATTTTTAGGCAAGTACTAGCATTTTCTGTGTAACTAATATAAACACACAGAACCACCTTCTGCAACTTACAGATTTCTCAGTCTGAACCAAACACCTGAGAGACCAATAACACAGCTTCTTTTTTTAAAAGCCACATAGCACTGACATCTTCTCATTGCCTGGGTCTTGCTGTTCAAATCTGAACAGCATTAACCCATCCGATTCCTGACATAACCCCAAGTTCACCATACCCCACTGTGAACCACTCCTATGTCAGAGGGCTCTACTGCTCGGCAGCCCCACAGCCACAGTGAGCTTTCCCACACCACAGCCACAGGCTGCAAACAGCCCTGAAGAATGCCTGTGTCCTCAAGAACTTCTAAGCCAGCGTGCACGAGATGGTCATTACCCACAGGAGACTTCAAACCACACTGGGGAGCAACAGCTCTGGGGAGTACTGCAGGTAAGTGGTGTCAGGCCCTTCTTCTCCGTTCTTCCTTCTTTACTACATCCAGGGAAGGTGAGCACAGAGTAAGCCCACTGCTCTTAAGGAAGAGCAAATTTATTCACACACGCCAGCCACACTTTAGGAGGCCGGTTTGGGCCAAGAAGCCTCCCGCTGCTTGGGGCACAGGGTAACTGTTACTTATTCACACAAGCGCTGCTGTTTATCAACACCGCTTAGGCGCCACGCTGCCAGAAGGCTGGGGCAAACGCTGGACACGAAAGCGACTGCGGGACACCCGCTTCCCTCCTCGAGAGGCAAAAATCCCCTGGCCTCCAGCCGTGCTCTGTCCCTCCGTTCCCCCGGCCACCTGCTATCCCGCCCCCCCGCGGGGGTTCGCGCTTACCGCGGGGCCGGAGAGCTGAGGGGTGAGGCAGGAGGGGTCCAGGCGGGAGCGGTACCGCCGCCTCCCCGGGAGTGCTGCTCCTTCCTCTTCGGGCGCCAGTGGGGGAACGCGGGGCGCCGCTTGGGCGCGGCAGCGGCGGCGGGGCGGCGGCGGGGGGGGGTGGCCGCCCCCTCGGGCTCCGAGTCTTCCGACTCGCTGCGGCCGAAGAGGCGCTGGAAGCGGCCGCGTCGCGCCATGTGGGGATCGCGGAGGGCGGCGGGGCTGTGCGCGGTGGCGGCGTCCTCCTGCCGGCACGCGGGGCAGGAGCGGCAGCGGGGGGAGCGCGGCGCTCCCGGCGGTTTCGGGCTCTCCGCGGGCATGGACGGGGCGGCGGTGACAGCCGCCCGCCTCTGTGTATGCGTTTAATAAGGTCATTCCCTCCCTCGCTCCCTGCCCACCGCCGGCCGCGTCGGTCCCTCCCCGCGGAGGGAGCCGCGGCGCGGCAGGCTCCCCGCCGGTCGCACAGGAAGGGAGAGGCCCGCGTGTGATCCATGCCCAGGGTGCACATTAGGGACCATTATCTTGTTGTTGTTTTCTACCAACCCTCAGGTATTTCCCGCGCTCTGGACACTTGTGCAAGTCGCGGGCAAAAGGCTCCGCGCCCGCCCGCCCCGCGTAGGGGCAGCGCCGGGGGCCACGTACAGCCTACACAGGGCCCGCCGGCTCGCTCCGGGCCGGTCCGACCCCTGCCGGGGAGCCGAGGGGGCTCCTGCGGAGCCGGCACACTGCAAACCTCGCAGCGCTACTTTTTTTCCCGGTGCCTGGACATTAATTAATTAGGTGCTTATCCCTCTCCCCGAGACTAAACCGGCGGTGACCGTTCCGCCGGGGAGGGCCGAGCGAGCGGTGCCGGGGGGCGGCAGAGCCGTTCCCGCGGGGGAGGGCCTGGCTCGGGCGGGCAGCGGACAGAGTCGCCTCAGGCGGTATCGTGACCGGCCCCTGTCGGGATGTGGCGGTCCCACCTGTCCCGCCGTGCTTTTAGGACTCTTCTTTTAAATGACCCCGAGGTCTTCCCCAGCTTTCCTACGGAGACTTACTGTTCTGCGCTGACGGATGCCGCCGGTCCTAAATTGTAGCTAACAAGCACGCATTTACTGTGAGGGTGGTGAGGCACTGGAACAGGTTGCCCAGAGAAGCTGTGGCTGCTCCATCCCTGGTAGTGTTTAAGGCCAGGCTGGATGGCGCTTGAAGCAACCTGTTCTAATGGAAGGTGTCCCTGCCTATGGCAGGGCGTTGGAACTAGATGATCTTTAAGGTCTCTTCCAACCCAAGCCATTCTATGGTTCTATGATTTGTCTGGTGTAAGGAGCTTTTAGAGTGGGTTGTTTGTTCTGATTTTGCTCGCTGCTGATGGGACAGGGAGGTTACAATTGTCTGCTAAAAAGGCTAACATGAGATAAGAAATGTTAGAAGTCTGTATGCTGGAAGAACTTCACTGTTACGAAATAGTCACAATCAGCTGATAACTGATAAACACAACATAAATTGATGGGCATAAATTAACGCTGGGGTTTTTTACAGCAGGAGGACAAGGATGTGAGCAAGGCAGGGGAAGACAAAATACAAAAAGGGTTTGGCTGAGCGGCTCAGACCTACTAGTACTACTCTTTTACCTGAAGCAATATGTATACCTGTTTGGGGGGCAAATTCAGTTATTTTCCTGAGTGGTGTGCAATTTACTTGGCTGGTGATTAACTAAACACATTAACCTACAACGAAAGTGATTTTTCCCAAAATTAAATATGTGTCATGGCAAAACTGGGCCGAACTGGAAAGGTAAACAGTTGTACCCTCAGGAAATGCCAAAGGCATCAAGGAAAAAAAGGACAGTTTCAGTAAAGCTACTTTTTTAGGCAATAAATAGGATCACAGAATACCTGGGGTGAAAAGGGTCCTCTGAAGGTTGTCTAGTGCAGTCCCCCTACTCAAGCAGGGTCAGCAAGAGCTGTCCAGTTGGGTTTCAGGTATCTCCAAGGACAGAGACAGGAGACCTGGTGACAGAGAGCATGCTGTCCTTGATGGATGGCTAGGAACAAAGGAGGAGGTCCTGTTTCATACATCTGAATAGGATTTTTGCATACTGGCTATACAGTATAAAGATCCAAATAGCTATACTTTTTCTCTTATCTTAGCCTAAAATTATTCCTTTCTATTTCCTTGACTAGAGATCCACAGCGAGCATTACAATGGTGTTTTATGACATTCACCATTGAAGAAGCCAGATAAATATATTACTAAGCATGTGTACTACATTTCCATTTAGGTCTCAGTTATGAGGATTCTGTTGTGCCTGAGCAAAGGTGAATAAATTGGTGTTGGTGAGCTACTTAAACTAAACAGCACTGGGGGGAAAGGAGTCTGGGCCACTGCAGTCCCGTTGTCTCCTCTCTCTGCCACCGTAGCCCCTAGGTATCCACAGTTCTTGGCAGGCCAGGCACCCAAGGCTATGTTTAGCATCCCTCTGCTACTTCATTCCACACCAAAAAAGACATGTATGGCCTGAAAACATACAGTTTAAATCATAGAACAGAAAAAAGAGAAGTGCAAGGCATGCATATTTTCAAATCCTTTCATGTTATCTTGGCAGGGTCTGGATCAGCATTAGTATCATAGAGCACCTAGAAAACATGCAGAGTTAAGTATCAATCTGGACTAACCCGTATAAGAAATAAGCATACAGCATCAGCTTTGAGGTATCCAGCATTTGTGCTTCAGTGCTAACATGTATTGTGGTATCCTGATATACAAGAGTAGGTGAAGGGGATTTGGTTGATAATGCTTCAAACTTTTGCCAAAAGTAAACTCTACGTGTTAAATATGTCAGTATCAGAACAACACGTGATCTTGATCCAAACAGATTTGTGGAGGTTCAGTACTTGGAACAATACTTGTTCTTAGGCTGAATTAGAAGATTTGGACCTCTTCTTTCAGGAAAGGCATTTTTAAGACCATTAGTTAAGACAGAAATTAATTAGAATTGGCCAGTCATTTAGAAAACTTTAAATGATGGTCATGTTTATGTCAGCAGTCCTAACACATGCAACAGAACAAGTCAGTCTAGCTTTTATCTGAACCAACACAATTTTGCAACAGTTCTTGGTAATTCATATCATAGAAAGATATTATGCAACAAATTATCCTTCTCCTGTTTGGTTTCATTCCAACATGGTGAAAAAGAAGTTGATTTGGTATCCAGATCAGACTTTATTATATTCGATATCCAGCTAGTTTGACTACACATTGTATGTGAGATTTACAAAAGGAACCCAGAAGCATGCTAATTTTGGAATTACAATGACAATCAGAAAACAAACCAGACTCAAAATCTGTGAATCTGTTACAGAAACTAAACAACACACAAGTTGAGATAACATTATTTATTCAAATCATTGATCCTCCCTTTTTATTATTTCAAAACAGAAACACGCTTCTAATATAAAACTGTCCCAATATATGGCACAGTATATGTGGGGAGAAAAAATGATCTAAAGCCCATAAGGAAATTACAGAAAAATAGGAATGAACTATCATCAACTTTGTCACCAAATATTCTATCTTCTTTTCTAGTACAGTAGAGATTTGTAGTTTCCTCCAGAAACAGTACATGCAAGCAAACATTTGAGATTCACTGTTAGAATATATGAAGAGTGGTTTTGATTCCCACATTTTGGAGCTGGTGATAAAGCAGCAGTAAAGTATGCAGGGGTCAAAATCCTGCCTCTGTCCCCCATAAAACATGTAAAATCCAAACTATGGTCCTGAAATCCCACATTCATTTGACACCTAACCCTACGGGCACCTAAATTCCAGTGGTGCCTCCCTGTTTGTCTTGAAAGTGCCCCAGGTACTTAGGGATTCACCTCTCCGCATGCCCAGAACTGCCTCAGTCTTTACAAGACTGAGTGTTAGGTGCCTGCTTCTTGCCTAAGTCTGACAAGGAGCTAAAAACTAGGTATTGCTTGGCCTAAATCTCCACTGGGACTCCCTGTGGTTGGCATGTTTGGGTCTTGTTTAACACACATAGTAATAGCAGGCTCTGTACAAAATGTTATACTAGCTTCCATTTTTTTTACAAGGGTTTAAGGCATGACGTAGAAATAGTGATGGAAGTGGTAGCCTTAATTCAGGAATATCCTACCTACAAGGGCATGTTCTACCTCAAAGTCATACAACCACTAGTGTTTTCGTTCTGGCCCAACAAGACTAGAGGTTCCCTGGCAATGCCTGAAAAGAAAAGAAGCAAGTCCCACTCCACGCATTGAAAATAAAGGTATAAATATATGTCCTTAGTAAATTATCAGATATGGCAGTATGTGAGTGATCATTCCTGGTGGTTAAAGACAGCCTGGAGTCAAAAATGGAAAATGCAACTAAATATTATAACCAGGGAAAGCCAAGGCTAGGAACTAAATTAGGTCAGGAACATGCCAGCCAAAATTGCAGCCACAGCAATAGGTAGGAAGCCAGAGAAGCCAAGAGACCCTTAAAACAAATAGCAGGGCAAACCACACAGAGGTCAACAAATCCGTCTCACAGGAAAGGACTTTGGAAAAGTAGCAGGCAGAGATCGAATGAGACTAGGACTAAGGAATTTGGAAGCAAGAAACAGGGATTTCAGGCTCAACCAAGAAGTAAATTTGGAAGCCAAGAAGGCTTTGTGGGATTGTCTTACATACCTGTTAGGTAGGGCAAAACAACAATCAGGTTCAAAGGGCAATCTTCACTTAGTCAACGTTATTGGCGTGCCAGCTGCCATGACTTACCCTGGTGTGTCTGGCGGCCTTATGGCTGCTTTGCCTGGGGAGACACACAGGTGAGCACGCAGGTGCTGAAGCAAATGGAGGCACCTCAGGCTCTGAGGGACATTTTGGAGTGGGGATACATGTATATAACCTCATGCTCTGAATTTCTTCTTGCTTGTACACACTGCATGATTACTTCAGGCAGTACTTTAGCTTTGTGTATTGGATGCTTTTTGTCTCACTTTAAGGTGTCATGTTCCGATCACGGTCCATTTTGGGATCTTTGGCATTTAACTTTGTGAGCTTGTACCTCTGTGGAAAGCATGCAGTGCTTTTAGGTGCTGGTTATTGATCAGATCAAGTCAAAAACGCATGTGACCCTTGTCCAGGTCAAGATTTCACCTTCATACTTCTGATAGCTTTGGCTTAATTTGTCATTCATGGGGCTGTATAACTTCAGTGTTTACCCATTAAAAGTGTCCCACAACATGGCCAAGGTGTAGCATGTGATCTTTAACTAAAACACGGAGTTTTACAGTGCTATCCACAACCATCCTTTTTTTTAATGTAGAAGTGCAGTACTTCTGCATTCATTACTAGCTCCACATAATACTCCCATCGTGATGCTAACAGTGAGAGTGTTTTGTTTGATTTTAGTGCCAACTAGGTGCAGCCAATGAGTCCAGGCAGATAGCCAAATAGATTTCAGTTATGAAACCTTCAGGAGTTCCCAGTACATGACATCAGTTTTATTCTTTTATTAGCAAGAATAGTATTTTTCGTTCCTTCTCCAATCAGCTCACAGAGAAAAAAACTCCTGTCCCACTGAAAACATTTCTTTCAGGCATTTCCTTCTCTGTTACCTGCTAAGAACTTTTCACATTCTGTTAATGATAATCCAATGTTACTTCTCTCTTAATAACTACCTCTCGTTGAAACAGTGTCAGTACAAAGGCAAGACAACACCCACAACCCACTTCAGTCTTGCTCTGAGTATCCAAGTGTTGTGTTCTTCTGCCCCCGTGTAAAAGATTAATGTTTCATCTGTACATTTTTCATCCCATGGTTTCTTCTAAGCTTTCAATCTTTGGACTTGCCACTCTGCGTAAGGAGTTTAAAGTCTCTGTGCCTGGTCTCAAGTTGAACACTAAGAAACACTATGTGTGCTGTATTTTTCATACCAGCTCCCTTAACGTCAATATTGGTTCACTATGGCATTTAGTTGGTATCTGAGGTTTTTCAATAAGTAGTTTTTCCCTTCCTGAAACTGTAACAGGGGAAGATAAAATAGCTATGAGAAAACACACTCTAGCTAGACTGAAACAAATGCTGTGGATGCTACCCAGAGGAAGGAGCATTCCACCTTGTGGCATTGTTTTTTTGTCTTTCCCATCTTGTTGGCTCTGCAGGCTGATGGAAATTGAGCGGGAGGTGGGAGGTGCTGCTTCTTACAAGGGCAGGATGACACTTATTGACAGCATCATGCTGCTTTCTGCATTGGGGGCTCCTGGCTCCTCTGGAGTTCGATTTCAAAAGGAAAAAAGAAAAAAGAAAGAATGTTAATTCTAGCACTCTGTCCTCCCATAGCTACAATTTAAAGGTATACTAATAAGACCATAAATGAATTCAATTAAAAAATACCAACATTAACATAATAATGAGGCATTAGGAATGTAATATTGGCAAATTGTTATTTTACTGCTTAATATCAAGATGTGCATATGTTTTTCTGAGTAGGTGTGGCTTTGAGAAATGTATATATTTTCAGTTTAGCATTCTATTTTGTTTCTCTAGCTTTTCCAGTTTTCCAGTAGTGTGCATAGCACTGCTACACTTTTATGGTTGCCCAAAAACTAAGCTATACCTCATGTTCTTATTTTGCATCCTGATACGAATTTTAATTACTCACTAGGTTGAAGTTAATTTGGAAGCCTGGCACCTTGAAGAATAATTTTTAATTTAAGTTTGACTAAATCAGCAATGCCATTCTACTGTATTTACGTCATATTCTCATATAAATCTATCAGCCAGTATGGCTTAAATTAGGATAGGATCTTTCTCTTTCAGTTTTTAAGAAGGCAGAAACTACCACAAAATTTGGAATTAATCATTTTATAGAGATTCCAAATGTATTACTTTGCCAGTATCCCTGGAATTCAAATACATTACTATCATTTATTATTATTTATACTGACTAACAGATGAGCTGGGAAACGTACAAGCATGCTGGAAGGCAGGTCTCTATCTTAAGCAATTTACAGTCTAAAACCAACATGCTAAAGACTGAAGCGTAAGCAAAGCTGGTTAAATTGCTATGGGATATGAGTGTCCTGTGACAAATCCAAGAACTATCCAGTCTTCTGTAACCTAGTTAGGTGCTAAAGAATCTGCAATTAAATATTAAGCTGACCAGAGGTAATTAAAAGCATAACTGTTCCTATATATCTGCAGATAATACAGGAGCATTACTAGGAAATTGAAACTGTCTGTTCATAGTCGTGTTTACCAGTCACTTCTTCCTCCCGTCTCCTGTATATTACAAAGCCCTTTCGTCTGTGTGAAGACCCTGTGAAATCCATCAGCCAGCACCACTCTGTGCAGCCATCCGCTCTGTCCTCTTCTCAGACGAATCTAAACCTTGCACTATCCCATGAAAAGTTATCCAAAAGAGGAGGTGTTGAAACAGCCTGATGAAGCAAACCAGTTATTGGGAGTTCCAGGGAGTAGAAGCATGAAGTGGCAGAGCTGTTCGCCAGCATTTTGCTTTTCCCATGATAATCAGTTGCGATCACAGTGAGCAAGGATGTAATATTTAAAACAAGCACAGAGAGTGACTGTGAGAATGCAGGTCAGTGAATTTCTACCGTCAATAAACAATAATTAGGGAGTTATCTACTAGCTGGTCTACAAAAAAGTAGATTAAGGAGAATGAGTAAGCTGAAATTTATCCAGTCTTTAAAACTGTGCCCTTCTCAATAGGTTATAAATAAAACTATATATTATTACAGGTTGAAAGAAAAAAGAGCTGTCATAGACCACAGAAAGAGTAAGAATAATCAATATGAGATAAAACAAGCAATGGGCTTCCTTAAGCATCTCTAATGAGATTGTTCTTATTTAAAATATTTATTTATGAGCTACGATACATAGCAAGACAGTACAATTTACATGGGATTGAAAGTTTTGGGGGATAGCTAAAATCATCAAAGTTCATGGGGAATTTCAAGGGTATCCAACAAAAATTCCAAACTGGCTGGAACCACTACCATAAGGATGAAGTGGCTGAGACTTCCTTCTCTAAGGGCTACAGCACACATCTGCAGGTCAGACCTGCTGTCAGGAAGCTGATTACTGGTCCTGGCACCAGATGTGGGACACCACAGAAGAACAGATGGGGTCTTTGGGCGATTACTACTTATTACTGTCTTTGCACTATCTATTTCTGCTTACCCATCTAGCCACAAACTGTTGCTGCCAAAAGAGACCTTGAGCAGATCAAAGATGACTGCTGTGCTCTAAGCTGTGGTACAGGTGGCACAGTGGTGTTCATTTTTGATCCTACCAGTCAAGGAAATGGAGCCAGTAGGAAAGGGTGTATCTTGCAGATGAAAGCCAATATGGCTGGTGTCACAGGCCCCTGCCTTTTGCTTCTATGCCCATGGATCATCTTCGGGGAGCAAGGACTGGTGGGGAGTGATGGCACCAGTGTCAGAAAGACAGGCAAGAGCATCTTTACCAAGTTTTGCTCATCTATTGAGAAAGGCTTTTAAGCAGGTTCATCAGAGTATGGAGATCAAAGTCTAAAAAGAAGTGTAGAAACAAGCTGAATTTAAGATGTTAAGGGAAGCAAGGAAGGTACATAGCAAAGACCTTGATTTCAGGAGAGTGGACTTCAGCTTGGTCAGGGAAAGAGTGGGCAAGAATCTCTGGGAAGCCAAGAAAGAAGAAGATCCCATTAGAGCTGATCTGCAAATAAAATCTGCTTGAAGCACAAGAATGGCCCATTGTGATTGCACAAGAAGATGGACAGATATGGCAAGAGGCCAGGTTGGACAAAGAGGGAATTTGTAGCTGAGCTCCGACACAAAAAGGAGGTACAGAGAAAGTGGAAGCAGGGACAGCTACCAGGAAATCTAGCAGCATTGCCCAGGCATGCAAGAGTCAAATTAGGAAAGCCACACATGGCTGGGGTTGAAGCCACCAAGGAATGTAGAGGGCAACAAGAAGGGCTTCTGCAGGTAAGCAGCCTTGAAAGAAAGGTAAAGGAAAATGTAAGTTTGCTGCTAAATATAGCAAGCAAGCTAGAAAAGACCTAGTGACAAACTATGTAGAAAAGGCTGAAGTGCTTAATGTTTTCTTTGCCTCGCTTTTTACTGGCAAGGCCAGGTCTCCGTGCCTAGTAGCAAAGTGGGAGGAATGAGGTACTACCCACCATACAGGAGGATCAGGTTGGAGAGGATTCAAATAATTCTGGACATGGGACCAGATGAGATGCATCCACGGAAGTTGAGATGGCTGATGTCTTACGTGAGGCTCCTCTATCATCTTTGAAAAGTTGTGGCGACTGGGGGAACTCCCCAGTTGCTGGTAAAAGGCAAATGTTATTTCAGTATTTTAAAAAGCCAGGAAGGAAGACCTGCAACCTGGTCAGCTCCTGGGAAAATTAAGGAACAAGTCTTCCCCATTTCAGGCACATGAAAGATGACTGCAACCAGCCAACAGAGATTTATCAAGGTTAAATTGTGCTTGACCAACCTGATTGCCTTCTATGATGAAATGGCTGGCTCTATGGATGAAAGGAGAGTAACAGATGTAGCTTATTTGAAGCAAGACTTTCCACACAGTCTTTTGTAGTACAATGGTAGCTAAAGTGGGGAGATGTAGTCTGGATGAGTAGACTGCAAGGTGGATGAAAAACTGGCTGGACTGCCGGGCTTAGAGAGTAGTGGTTAAGGGTTCAAGGTTGTATTGGGTTTGCATGGCAAGGTTTTGGTAGCAGGTGGGGGCTACAGGGGTGGCTTCTGTGAGGAGCTGCTAGAAGTTTCCCCCATGTCCAATAGAGCCAATACCAGCTGGCTCCAAAATGGACCCACCACTGGCCAAGACAGTGCCCATCACTGGCAGTGGTAGTGCCTCTGGGGTAAT
The DNA here is from genome assembly GCF_004027225.2 of Strigops habroptila. NCBI lineage: Eukaryota > Metazoa > Chordata > Aves > Psittaciformes > Psittacidae > Strigops > Strigops habroptila. Next base: position 16,606,351 of record NC_044282.2, read on the forward strand.
GTATTTAAGAAGGGGAAAAAAGTTGCTGTGCAACAGCAATTGCAGCCAGAGAAAGGAGACAGTATGTGAGAGAAACAGCCCTGCAGACACCAAGGTCAATGAAGAAGGAGGGAGAAGGTGCTTCAGGCACCGGAGCAGAGATTCTCCTGCAGCCCGTGGTGCAGACCACAGCACAGACATGATGAGGCAGGATGTCCCCCTGCAGCCCATGGAGGATGACACACCAGAGCAGGGAGATGCCTGAAGGAGGCTGTGACCCCAAGGGAAGCCTGTACCTCCCGGCAGGACCTGTGGCCCTCTGGAGAGAGGAGCCCACGCTGCAGCAGGTTTGCTGCAGGACTGGTGACCCTGTGGGGGACCCACACTGGAGCAGTCTGTTCCTGAAGGACTGCACCCCGTGGAAGGGACCCACGCTGGAGCAGTCTGTTCCTGAAGGACTACACCCCATGGAAGGGGCCCATGCTGAAGCAGTTTATGAAGAACTGCGCCCCATGGGAAGGACTCGTGTTGGAGAAGTTCGCAGAGAACTGTTTCTCATGGGAGGTCCCCCACGGTGGAGCAGAGGAAGAGTGATCTCTCCCTGTCCTTATCTTGACCCACAAGCCTTTAACTGTATTTTTCTTTCCCCTGTCCAGTTGAGGAGGGGAGTTACAGACCAGCTTTGGTGGGTACCTGGTGTCCAACCACGATCAACTCACCACCCTAAAGGTCTAACTGGAAGCTGGTTGCTAGTGACACTCCTCCAACATCAATATGAGGGGCAGTGCCATTAAACATTTTTTATCATGGACACGGACAATGAGCTGGCACACACACTTGTCAGGTTTTTGCATGATACAAAATGGGGTGTGGACTGGTTGATACGTTGGAGGGCTAAGCTGCCGTTCACAGGGATCCAGCGAACAAGAGGAATGAGCCAGTGGAAAAATCATTGAGTTCAACAGAGGCAAATGCAAACTCCCGCGCAGCACTGAAGGCCAAGCATATACTGGGCGATATTAGAGACAGCGTGGCCAGTAAGTCAAGGGAAGTGATTGTTCTCCCTCCAGTCAGCACTGGTGGGGCCACTGGTAATTATACTTCTTATGGAATCAGATAGACTTCAGGATTTTCATGTTTTTCCCCATGAGTGCTAACATCCATCCTCCTATCTTATATGCATTGTATGTTTACTTCTTTCCCTGAGAAATCAGAGTGATTTAACAACTAGCTCATATAACAAATGTTGTACAAATACAACAAAGAGAAAAAACAGAAGAACTCACATCCAATGTTGATTTTAAACTAACTAAAAAGTCTTTGTAAATTTAAACCTCCTTAACACACTTCATTAATGGAGAAAAAGGATATATCACAGCTTCGGAACTGGGGTTGTCAAGACTTCATTACTACAAAGTGATCAAAGTGAATTTGGAATCACTGAGAAAAATTCTTTCCTTGGATAAAATTGCTGAAGATCATCCAGTCATGTCACAAAACCTGTTTTGTTTTGTTTTGTTTTGGTATGGAATAGAGAAATCCTGTATTTTATTACAAATCAGAAGTATTTCCTTTCTGAAAGCTAAGAAAGAAACCATGGTCTAGGCCAGAGGTAAAATACACACAGGTTTACTGAGAATAGAAAACTACTTTTCTAAAGCCATGGTGATTTGTATGGGCAGGGAATCTGGCCTGCTGTTCCTATGCCGCACTTAGCACTGTGTTATCCATGAACCCCTGTGATATTTGATACTTCACTGCAATAGAATGACAGGTTTCATAAGATAGCCAATAGAGTAGGTTGTAATGAGAATCTGTGGATGACTGTGTTTAACTCAGATGCTTGAAAGTACGCAGTGTGTTTTCGAAAATGAATTAAATCCTTACTGAAAGGATTTTAATATAAAGCTGTACAGAAAGAAGTCTTCTTACCAAGGTATAAAAGATTACTTGTTGATAAACAGCAGTTAGTGCTAGTTTCAGTTCTGGTTGTTCCTGAGTGCCAGGTGACACACAGGTGCTTAGCGTCTTCTAGTACTGAGGGCTGGGCTAACCCTTCGCTCAGAAGCTGACATGCCAACTGCATTAACAGGAGGTTCCATTCAGGTTAAGGGTGAAACATCTTCTTGCCTAAAAATAACCAGCCTCAAGCCTGTTCCAATAGCCAAACAGCATGGGATTATTATACTATCCTCCTTATATTTTTGTTTCACTTCCTGGCTATGCTATGATTCAGCACTAAGTTAGTGGTAATCCTCAGGTATAAATGGCTAAATTTATGTCACAGATGGAGTCAATCCTGTCACATTATGAGGTAGTACTGACAAAGCCATTAATCTTTCTTTCAGTATTCCCAACAGGAAAAAATAGGAATCATGGGGATTATTGCCTTTTGAATACCAGGCACTCCTCTTTGATAAGTGACAGTACTTGACAGAGTAAGTATTACTTAGCTAGTATGCAGAGGGGTGAAAATCTAGCTAAGTGAAAAAAGGTATTTCCCTCTCTCCTCACTAAGACCAAAATGTCTTAATGGGGCTACAATAAAGTAGCCCCAAAGAAATTTAGTTCAAAGTAAATAATAAGCAGCAGACTTAGAACTAGGAGTTCCTAATGTCCAGCCACTTGTTTTAGCAACAAAAGATTATTTTGATAGTCTGAAATGTGACTTACGAATTTTAAATCAGAATTAAAATTGGAAATCAGCAAAGTAAACCAGAGTTAACTACCATAAGGGAAAACTAGGACGGCTGTCAGCACACTTCAGTTATTTAGACAAGAAAGAGTTTAAAAACAGTCTAAAACATTTCCAAACATATTCACCTGTTATAGAAGGCAAATATTAGTAGATGAAGAGGGCACAAAAGGAAAAGTATATCCAGATAAGAGTCATCTTTTGCTTCCACAAAGATATAAATTAAAATTGTATCTGGAAAATATTAAGTGCCATCAGATGTGGTACTTGTATCTTGTAATATTTCCAGACAGGCCTCAGATGAATGAATCAGATTTTCACGTAATTAATCAAATTAATTCTTCACTGGTAGTAGGCAACAACGAACTATTTAGCTAGATATAAATAGCAGCATTATGAGTTTAATTTGGCTCTTACTCACTGTTGCATGTTAAAAGGTGTACATTAATGATTCTCACAATCTGGTTTCATTTACATACTCAAAGGACAATAGCTAAGAAATTAAAACAAAATATGTTTTGCTTTCTATTGAAAGCTATTAGGGAAATGAAGGGAAAACATCAATAGTGATTGAAGATCAATTCCTAATAAAGCAACACTGGAATAAGTTAAGTTTCACATATCTTTGTGTGTTTTGCCATTGATTTAATGGACTCAGGGTTTTACACAAAGAGGAGTCAGGTCTGAATAAAAGAAACTGTTTTTGTCCACCTGCCAGGGTTCTTTGTTATACATATGAATGATCCTTACTTTCTGTATATGTAGGTGCCCATAAAACACCAGTTCTATGAAAGTATCAGTAAGTTCATTCCATGTGATCAGAGCAATGAATACCAGTTATCCCAGTTATAGGGGTATATACAGGGAAATACTATTTCACATATTATTTTAGTTAACTTTTCAGCACTATTTACCTTCACCAACATGATCCAACTTTGTAGCTACTCCTGCTTTGAGAAGGGGTATTGGCCTAAATGTCAGGAAAGAACTCCAAAGGTACCTTCCAACCTAAATTATACAGTGATTCTCATTATGAATCTTCACTACCATTACACAAAAACATAACTGCCCACAAATATGTAAACAATCTGTTCCATTTCTCTTATTTCTGTTAGAATTAATGCATCTTTAATTATAATCTTGTTCTTTACAAGCATCTTCACATTCCATATGTACTCACTAACAAGTGTTTTGATTTGGGTGCCATTAGGCAATGACACACTGAGTGTTGTATGATGATGATGTTTAAAATGAGGGAATTCTCTGGAGGATCTTTGGAATTGGAAATATGTTTGCTGAGCTCTCCCCTTCCAATTTAGGCTGGTCCATTTTACTGTGTGACGGTGCGACTTGAAGCATTAGATAACAATGTGGAAAACAATATGCCAAAGGAGGTAACTACTTTTTTATTGCATCGTTTTGACATTCCATCCTAGCAATTATTTTTAATGTTCGTTCAGATTCAGATCATTATTTGTAGTCATATTAATAGCAAAGTTGGCATTCACTTCAGGTCTAGTAAGTACATCAGCAGTTTGTGAGGATGTTTAAATAAGAAGATACTCTAAATAGCAAGTTATCTCACTTTATAGCTTACTGTGCTTTATTCTCTACTTAGCATCCTTTATCTAGATCCAGAAAAAGACTTGGGCACTCGAAATCGTGTTCAATTTTAAGCCTATAGAGTGGAATCCATATGCCATGGTGTCATGGGAGTCAGGTTCCTATGTACCTTATACTATACATGAGAGAATAATGCAAAAGTAAATGTTTAATCTGTTTGGTAGTTATAGATTGTCATTAGCAATCAACAGAATGCTGATTACACAGCCTGGCTGGCCAATGGTGTGCTTCAAGATCTGTTGCAGTAGAGGTTAAATAAAACCTCAGGAGGTAAGCACAGGCAGCATCAAGAATGGGTCACATCCTCAGTATATACACACTATCAGTATTATTGCTAATAGCAGTGCTGGCAGGCTTCTTCCTGCTCACGAGAAAAAAAAATAAATAATGAGTGGGATCAGTTGTGCCTGTGGATGTTTCTGGGCCACTTTGTTTTCAATACGACTGGGCATTATCTTTAGTGATGCTGCTGCAATGATCAATCAAACCCTTCAGCACTACTGACACAACCCTTTCCTATGAAAGAACTCTGAGGAACTCATAGGAAGAAAGCACAAAGAAGAAACGTGTGGTTCTCCTTGATTTCCTGTAGGGATATCTACTTGTGCAAAGTTTTCTAAAAGTTTGTAAATCTTGTAACCAAGGCAAGCTATTTTTGTTTGTTTGTTTGCGGTGGTGCTGGCACCTCACAGTATCTCCACATGCCTCCTCATCAGACCAGTTTCAACGGACCCATAGCAGCATTAAGGGGGTTCCTTGCAGAAATCCATAGAGAAGCCTGTAGCAATGACCAGCACTTGTGGTTTGGATGCCTTTGTAATTGTGGTATTGGTCCTATGCAGGTCTCAGTGGAAGCATCCTTCTTCATACAGAAGTTTCTGCCATTCCAGGTCTGCAAGACAGTCATTTCCCCATCATCCACCTAGTTAAACTGTTGTGAGTGCACAGGGAATACTTCTGGAGGAACCCCTCCCCTTCCATCATCTCAGCATTAACATGCCGTTTAGAGATGCTGCCCAATACCTGCACCAAGGCAAGTATAAGTTGCCTATATTTAGGAGCATAAGGGAACCAGTCACTTGAGAGCTTAAAGCACTTGCAGTATAGCATGTGCTATATGCCATCTTTCCCTATGCTTTGGGGTAGTCCATACCAAATATCAACTTTAGTTCAGGTTTACACCAGTTTACCTGTTGTTTGGGTTTGAGGTTGGGGTTTTTTTTGTTTGGTTTGGTTTGGTTTTTTGTTTGTTTGGTTGGTTTTGTTTGTTTGTTTGTGTATTTTTTTGTCTTTGTGTGGGTGGGTTAATATATATTTTTTTATTTTTATTTTTTTAATTAATGTGTCAGAAAAACCCTTGGAGAGAAGATAAAGTTTTACTGATTATGTCCCAAATAACAGAAGTGCCACAGCTAAACTTTTTGCTTATAGAGCATCAACAACAAGTTATTTTTTTAATAATTTATAATAGGGCATGTGTTCAGAATACTATGTTTTATCAAAAAGAGGTGATCATGACAAGCTTATTTAACTAGAAAAACAAACCAAAACAACAAACTCTTCAGACTAATCTTTCAGACGACTGAAAAAATACTAGAATTCCCCAAATCATATGGTTGAATCAGCAACATATAAATTCATAGAAATGCCAGTCGCAAAAAGTCAGTAATAGCTGCAGTTAGTTGTTGGATTCCTTAGGACACCTTCAGCAGCAGTGGCCACTGCGTGACATCTGGTGGCCACAAGCCAGCATAGCAAGAACATCGCACCTCCGAAATTGCAGTGTGCCATCCACATCAGGGAAAAACCACACTTTTTTAGGTTATTTTCAAACGTTAACTGCCAATAAACCAGTTGTAATGCATTTGCTACAGTTGTACGTCTTGGCACAGAACAACCCAGCTTTGACAACTGCTAGTGTGACGCATGTAGCAAGGAAGCCATGATACAGATGTTCCCCGGAATTGTGACGTTCCCTGCCAGCTGAAAAGTTCTGTCCTCCCTGTTCACTCCTGCGGTTGTAGGATATCGAGACGGGGATCCACAGAGTGAGGGATTTGCAGATGTTCTTTAAAATACAGCGGTGGAATTCACTGCGAACTTGCACGCATTGGGCCGATAAAAACTGACCCGGAACGATGCTTTGGTATGTGTGACATCCTCGGTGGCAGCAGGTACTCCTCACCCTCTTGCGGTCATGGCATTGTCCTGGTTTCGGCTGGGAAAAAGTTCATTTTCTCCCTATTAGCTGGCGCGGCGCTGTGTTTTGGCTTTAGCCTGAGAACAAGGTTGATAACGCATGGATGTTTTAGCTGTTTAGCTTAACGCCTACCCTGGACAAGGACTTTTCAGCCCCACGCTCTGCCAGTGCGGAGGGGCACGGGAAGCCGGGCGGGAGCACAGCCGGGCCCCAGCGCGCCGCCTACAGGCGCTCCCCCGCCCCGCTTCCGGCTTCCGTCGCCGGCGGCTGCCCAACCGGAGCCGGGCGGAAGCGGTGCGGCGGACGGCGCCTGCGCCCGGGGGCGGGGCCACGGCGGGGCCACGGCGGGGCCGGGGCCGCCGGTCAGTTCCTGCGTGGCGCGGCGCGCTCCCCGCGCGGGTCACGGCTGAGGTAACGGCTGCTCCCTCTCCCCTCCGTGCCCGCTCCCCCGCCGCGGGGCTGCCCGGGGCTGGCCCGCCCCCCGAGGGACGCTGCTCGCCCCTGGCGGGCTGGGGCGGGGCCGCTGCGGCCCGCCCCCCGGCCTTGCCGTTGCCCGGGGAGAGGACGCCGGGGGCTGCCGTCGTAGCGTTCCTCGGTCCGGGAGTCCCGCCGCGCCGTGCGCTGCTGATTCTCCTCGGGTGGCCACCGGGGAGGGAGGGAGACCGACTTACAGATCGACCCCGCGGGGCCGGGCCGGGCCGCTGCGGAGAGCGGCCGCCACCCCCAGCCTGCTGGCGGGGCGCCCCCCGGGGCTCAGCGCGGCGGTGGCGATCCTGGGGCCTCCGTGGCACACACCTCACCCACCCCGCCCCGGGCCGGCCTGTGGCCCCGCGGGCGACAGACCTGCTCGTCCCCGCTGCTGCTCGGCCTCCTGCTCCTGCGCGGACACCGGCCCTGCTGGGTGCCCGTGGGCCCGGGGCCCCCCCCGGGGTGCGGCAGCTGCGGGGTGACTGCAGGGTGGTGGCGGGGACGGTCCGTTTGCCCCCTCGTTTGGGGCGTGATGCGCACTTAGAAAATGCACATTTACTTGTCATCCACCGTGTATTCCTAGTTGGGAAAGTGTTAACTCGGAGGCCCCAACTCATCACATCCTTTGTAGAAAACTGCATTTAAGGGTTAGGTGGCAGCCTCGATCATGCTTGCAGGAGTGCATTTATGGGAGAACCTTTAACAAGTTGTATTTTATTTGCAGCTGTGCTGACTTGTTTCTTTTTGGGGGGAATGGGGTGACGGTTCTAGCTGAAGAAGGAAACTGACCTACATGTGCTTCACTATTCATTGGAAGAATGACAGATGACAAAGATGTGCTTCGAGATGTGTGGTTCGGACGAATACCAACCTGTTTCACTCTGTATCAGGATGAAATAACTGAAAGGGAAGCTGAACCTTACTATGTGAGTATAACGAAGGTAGTCACAGATAGGTCCAGTGCCATAGCTATGTTTCTTCCCTTCATTCTCATCATGTGTGCTACTGTACGTTGTGAAACCTGCCCCCCCATCTCCTCCCCCAAAAAACAAACAACAAAAAACCAAACCAACAAATCCAACAACTTTTATATTCTTATTCCTGGTGTCTTCTGGAAGTAAACTGTATGAACATGCTGCCTGATTCATTTCTCTTCACAGCTGGTTCAAGACTTTTAAGTTTCTTTCACTAGTGAGAGAAACTTATCACAGATAATTAAGATCTTAAATAAGTATGAAAATTAAGTAAGCGAGTAGTTAGGTAAAAGGAGGAGGTTCTATCTGAGTTTGTATGTTCTTGGATTATGGTCAAAAGAAGGGTTATGTTTTCAGTTTATGTTGTTACTGTACTGCAGAAATAACTTCAGTCAGAGCTTTGTGCAATCCTAAAAACTTCGGTCTGTCGCTTGTGTAACAGAAACTTGCTCCACTATTTCTGCTCATGGATGATTTCTGCTTATTTTCTTTAAGTGCTAACAGCCATGAGAGACCTAGCTCAGATGCAGGAAAAGCAGCTGTAATATCTTAACAGTACAGTGCCTGAACTGGATTGCTAGCTGATGATAAAAATGAGGGTCAGTGATTCATTTGAGTTGATGCATGTGAGTTGTAAACCAGAAGTGCCTTCTATAATCACATGGTATTTATAGTGTACTGAGCAGTTTTCATTTTCAGCACCTAATAGATATTTGATTGATAATGTTAGCTAATTCACTGAAACTTGAATTTGAAATGTAACAAGGATGTGGGAGGAAAATCTTGTACTATGATTTTTTTATGTGATTCTGAAGTCCTTAAGTCTTGTCATAGCCTATTCTACTCCTTTTGAAAATATTACTGAGTAGAAATATTTTTTCTGTGTTTGATAGCATCTTTATGTCACCAGTTTCTGATTTATATGTGTTCAGTGGGTTTTTGAAACATAATAAACCATTAATGGTTTTCGTTCAGTGATAATAGAGCTCATCATTCTATGTTTCAGTTTCACCACTGGTAAAAACAGAAGCGCTTTTACTTCATGTGGTTGACCTATTGCCAAATGCATCTGAGCTATCTAGAAGTCTCAGACTTTAAATCTTATATATATATAGAGGAGTTAATATATATGTATATGTTGTATAAGAGCTACATGAAAGGTATGTGTTTAAGTATAGAGACATGCAGTCTTGATCTGTTTAATTCTCTATTGCTACGAAATCTGGTTATTCACGGATCACAGTTCTAAAATTGTGACTTCTTCCTTTCTCAGGTGATGTTGGAGCTGATAATATAGCTTCTTGAAAGGGACCAAGGATTTATAATAGTAAAAGGTAGAATAGCAATCAAAGTTTTAAATTGTGGTTTAGTTCTTATGGTTTCAGAGTGCATCTGCATTAATGTTTTTGTTCAGATCTGGAGTGCTTTTTTGATGCAAGTCTTCATCCTTTCCACTTACTGTGCCCAGGTTTGCATCACACAGCAGTCTTATAGCCCGCAAGCTGAATCATTTTCCTGTGAAGCTGAAGCAGAAGCGCTTCAGCTGCTAATAAGCATTTAGTGTATGGGATCAAACTGGAGGTAAATTGAAGTAAAAAAAACCATCAAACCCCCTAAAACTGAAGTAAAGAAAGTAGATGTAGTGAACATTCCCAGCCCTTGACACCAACTGCTCAGCCTTACATGTCTCCTCTTACCACACTTCAGTACTTGTTAGTATAGATATAACCTCTGTATTCCAGACTGCCTTCCATAATGGAAGGCTGCATGGGAAGGAAATACTGGCATTGTCGTGTTAAGAGGAGAAAAAAGCTTCTTCTCTGAGGAGCTTGCTTTATGAGGATGGAGGAAAATGTAGACTTTGAAGGTGACGGGTTAGGGAATTAGGAAAACAACCCAGAATCTGTGTGATGGATTTCAGTTTGGTGTGTGTGGTGTGACAGGAGATCCTTGCCTGTTAGGTGTATTAGCGCAGCACAGGAGTGATCATGTTACGGCACTGGGTGGGGGTAGCAGAGCTCATTTAAAATGAGCTTGCCTATCTTTTGGAAAGAGTAGAGTCATCAAGACTAGGTAGCTCAGGTGAGATACTGTCCTATTTCTTCCTGTAGTCAAGCCGGGTAGGTTTCCACTGAGTTAACACTGGAAATGCATATGTTAAGTTTCTTTGGAGTCCTTCGTACAAATGCTTTTGTTTGGAGTGGAAGCAAAATTAGGAACAGCTAGGTTGAACTACCTTTGTTGCTGAACTATCTGATATTTCCCTAGTCCTAAAATCGTTAAGATTTTTATTTTAAAGTGGTGTGCTGTCTGCCTCTTTGTGCAAACAAGAGTTAGAAAGAAAATGTGTATGGGAAGCAGAGTACTCATTGACTGAGATTTGTCAGGTGTAACAAACGTTGTAACGTTGGCCTGCATGGACTGGTTTAGGAGTTAGTAGCAAAAGTGTTTGTGGGAGAGGTGTCATTCTGCTGAACACAGCTTTGCTTAAAAGGAAGGCTTCTTGCCATATGGCTGAAGTGTTGGAGAAGCTTGTGAGTGTCTAATAGTCTGGAAGGCAAACTGCTGTGTAAAATTCTGGTTTTCATATAGAGGCTTCTATAAAACAATGTGACTGTGCTGTTGAAAAGACTGACTGAAGTCCAGCATACAGTTAAATACATTAAGGTTGGGTTTAGCTTTTTTTTTTCCCTAAATTTTTTAGTTACCTTTTCTCTGGAAATACTCAGTAATAGCATTTAAAAATTACAGAATTTTGGGAGTAAAAATGTTTTGTGTCAACTGCTGTCTTTCACTGAGTGTAGACAACTGGTGAAGAAGTCTTAAAAGGGATAACAAAAATTAAAAGGGGTAACAAAATGAAAATATCTTTGAACTATGCTTTTAAAGGTCTCACTTAACAGATTTAGTATATTTGTAAATGTCTAGAATAATTAAAGCTAGGAAAGTGATAGAATTGGATCCTTTCATGTCTTCCATTGAAGAGGAAGACCAAAAAGATTTCAGTAGGTGCTGCAAATGCTCAGCATCTCATAAAAACAGGCAGTCTCCATTAACCTGATTAACTGTTGGGTTTTGTGCTCCAAGGAGTCCCACTGGGAGTGCTGGCCATGTTCTGTTAAATTCAGTTAAGTGCTGTTTGGTTATTGTCTGTGATCTCTAATTGTGTTAAAATGGAAACAAACTGAAGTAAAATATTTTACAGAGGAAGTTAGTTATGCAGTTTAAAGGGTTATGTCAAACACTGTTGCAATCAATAATGCTTTAATATATTTATCAAATCCTGCATGGACGTGCCCCATGGTAAAAATTGCCTTTTGAGGCAGTCCAAACAGGTCTCATATCAGAATATACCAGAATTAATTTAACTGTAAATATCAGACAGAAATAATATGGAGTTATTACCAAAAAAATTTGGATTTGATCGGAATAGGCTAGACTATCTTGTATCAAGAACACTCAGTGTAGATATGTGGAATTAGGTTAATAAAGGGTAAGATTTTACTGTCATTTGAGTCATTGAGGTACCAAACAATTCTCACTTGAGTGTGTACGTGACTTCAGTTTTGAAAAGTGAACAATCTCAAATTCAGTGAAGGCTGTGTTTAATTACCTTGCTGAAATGGTTTGGGTTGAAGGGACCTTAAAGATGATATGGTTCCAACCCCCCTGCCATGGGCAGGGACACCTTCCACTAGAGCAGGTTGCTCAAAGCCCCATCCAACCTGGCCTTGGACACACCTTCTCTAGGCAACCTGTTCCAGTGCCTCACCACCCTCATAGTGAAGAACTTTTTCCCGATAGCTAAATCTCCCCTCTTTCAGCTTAAAGCCATTCACCCCTTGTCCTATTACTACATGCCCTTGTAAAAAGTCCCTTTCCAGATTTCTTGTAGGCCCACTTTAGGTACTGGAAGCTGCTATAAGGTCTCCCCTGAGCCTTTTCTTTTCCAGACTGAACAAGCTCAGCTCTCTCAGCCTGTCAAAGAGGGTAGAAAATACATGATAGTGGAAAAATAAAGCCATATGGTACATAAATTATCAAGTCTTAACTGACTTGATGACTGTGATAGTGGTGAGTCTTCATCTTTTGTAGTTTTATATAATCCTAAAATTTAGTTGTTTCACAGATGCATGCAGATTAGTTATCTAATGCAACATTATCTGAAAGAGAAACCCATTCTCTTTCATAAGAACTTACTCTTGATTTACTCTCCATACTTCCTCTGATATTTATAAATATTCTAGTATTGTGGTGAAAATATTATCTAATTTATATATCAAAATGTGGTCTAATTGTTGGAGAGATTCTGGAAGAATGTTTCAGCAGAGATTAAGTTTTCTGGTAGGCAAAATATATCTTTACATAGTTCGGAATGTCTGTACCATGACATTTGCCTAAGGCCTAGCATTATCCATAATACTCTAAAGAAAATACTTTAAGAAACAACACTGGTTATGAGGAATGGTGGAAAACAAATGTTTCTCCTTCTTTAAATATGCAAAATATAATTTATTTCTATTTGTTCCTTAGACCCATCTATTTAATTAACAATCAGGAAATGAAAATAACTGTACAGTGTGAATAACATTAATTTAAAATGACTATTCCAAAGCTAAATGTTATTTTACAGGGAGGTTAATCTTTGCTCATTGTAATTGATGCAGTTTAGTTAATCAGTCTTACTAGGCATGAGGCTTTTTCTTTAAAAAAAAAAAAAAAGTGGAGGTGGTTGCAAATAAAAATAACACAGAATTCTGTTTGGGATAGTGCATAACATTACACTCGAAGGAAAAAAATGTATGCCAGAAAGCTATAAGAAGGTGTCTGTTTCAACAGATAAAATATTGATGGTTTTCTTTCTGATTTCAGTAGGTAGACAAAAGTTAAATAGTGGAAGAATCATAGTAGTCTTGACTAATATGTTGAATGGACAAACCCAGTGCAAAGACAACAGAAATTGCCAGCTACTGGAAATACAAAACGTTCTTGGAAACCAAACTCTTAAGTAGCTAGTTTTCTTAAAAGAAACAAAACAAAACAAAACCAAAACCAGCAACAACAACAACAACAAAAAAAAAATCCCAACCCCAAAACCAACCTTTGTAAGAATTTCCATTTTGAAATAATAGCTGATACACAGTTACTCATTATATTCAAGTTATATATTATATAGAAGAAGTTAGAACATGTTGCTATCTGTTTATATGAAAAAAGTTAAAAATTTCATTCTTTGGCTTGCTTAAATATAGAGAAGTGTGAATTAAATTCCACTCTTCTCCCTCCCACCACATTGAAAGAATAAAAAACTTATTTGTTTTTACGTCTTTTGTGTTAGTGTATGGGATGCTGCTATTCTGCATCTTCTGAGTACATAATTTCATAGCCTTTCATTGACCATTAATAAGTAAACTGTCTAAAAGACATCTTACCTTAAGCTAGGGAGGAGAATATAAACTGAAATTTTATTATGAATATGCATACTTTTTATAGATTTTTTTTTATTAATTTAGAAAATTGTATTTATACTTAAAGCTTCTGTAATATTTTTTTTATTTCAGTTGCTTTTGCCAAGGATAAGCTACTTGACATTGGTAACAGACAAAGTGAAGAAACACTTTCAGAAAGTTATGAGACAAGAGGAAGTTAGTGAAATTTGGTTTGAATATGAAGGTACACCACTGAAATGGTGAGTTTATTTAACTTTGTACCTTTGCTCAGTTTATCATGTAAAGAGTTCCCATATTCAGCACAGTGTCAGTACTTTTCCTAAACTAATCACTCCATTGGGTTTCTGAGATTGCAGGAGGAGAGCAAGAAAAGCATGTCGTTTGGAAAAAACATAAGAAGGTTTAATATTGAACATACTTGTGATTATTATGCTTGTACTTACTAAGTATATAAGGCAGATTTTGTGCTGCACCTGTTGTTTTTGTCTAGTAATTACTGTAATACAAAGTGTCTCTGGTTTTGGCGTAGAATTACCAAATCTTTGTTTAGCTTATTCTACCTTCTTAAAAGATGCCTAATAACACAGGAAGTATTTCTGGAGCGTGAAAATAAATAGGATATATATATAAAGATAATAAAAGATGTGCATAACCTTCACTTTTCATGGGTGTGGTATGTGCTTGCATTATAAAACAGATAATCTAATACTGATGCACAGGCCCTTTTTGAATCCAATTAGTTCAACTTTATTGAACTAATTGCTGTTGATTCTATTTTTGTTCTGTCCTGTGTGGTCTATTAGAAGTATACTTTTTTTCTGAGAGGTTGGGGCATCAGACTGGTATTGTTCCATTTACTTAATTTTCAGAAAATCTGTTCATCAGTTTTGTTTCTGTATTTCTGCCATAAAGAGTTTTAAAGAAAACATTTTGAGAGCTGCAGTGTTTGCTAGCTTTATATAGATAGCATCAGCTCTCCAGAAATTTTTTAGTATTTTGAATGCTGAAGAGATTTTTATATCTCTTTTTATTTCTTCTGTCATAATAGGTAAGAAGACTACCAGTGACTACTTTAGCTTCTTGAACCTGGATTGTCTTGTGATTAGCAAGCATCACATCATGGAGTCTCTAGATTTGATGGTGGAGATCTCCTTTAGTCTTATTTATTTGAGACCAACCTAGTATGAACCTTGAAAATACATAGATAGAGAAGCAGAAAAACTGACTTTTTTCACTTTATCAAAACTAGCAAAATCAGCTTTAGACATCTATTTAAATTATCTGGAATTTAACAGTAATTTGTTTCTTTGCGTGCCATAGTGACCTTGAGTCATGGATACCATGTAAACAGCAAGGTACCAAGTTTGTTCCAGTGTGTTTGTAATCTTTGGTAGATAATGGGAAGAAGCTTCCTAAGTTATCACCGAAGTTGTAACAAGAAAGGAAAGAGAGGCTTTTTACTTCATCCAAAAATAGATCTGTATTTTCTGTAAGTTTTCAAATACCATGATGTATAAACTAGAATAAAAACCAAACCAAAACAAAAAACCCCCTAGAATATAGGTGTAGAGTGAAAATATAAATTATAATCCTAAAATCAAGTGAAGAGTTAGTAAACTCATTGAACATTGAAATGAAAATGAATAGTGTGATTTTGATATGCTACTTAAGGATCTGATCTATCAGAAAATCTAAGCGCATTTTGCCAGGAACAATAGCTCCACTGATTTCAGTGGAATTGCTTTTCTAAGGAAAATGCTATTTGCAAACAATAGTTTTAGGAGAATGGTAATCCCCTAAATAGCCGAAGCTTGTTCCAGGGGAGACCCAAATACCAGAACTGAGAATTGGGCTGAGCTAGTGGTTTGTAGGGAAAGAACAGTGACCATTAATGCTTAATCTTCTTCAGTGTAACTTTTGCATTCAGAATCAAATAGAACTTGCTAATAATATTGCTTATTCTAATTATTTATTTTGCACTGTGAGGTCATATTGCTTGCAGCCTGTGCGGTTTCATACCTGTTTGGGATGTAGCGTGTCTCTCCTCAGCTGCAGCTCTTCTATTTTCCAGTGAGATTTTTGAGGAAGTCTGAAACATCGTTTCAACTTCATTGTCTGGAGCATTCAGGCCAGCCTCCTGAAGGAGGATGAAGTTCTCCAGGTCTGGAGTTACAGGGGCCTGGGGCCTCCCACTGCAGTTGCTGGGGCAGGGGAATATGTCTACAGGAGGTGTGTGTTGGGTGAGGGCCTGTATCACCATGGTAAGGAGCTAAAGAAAGAGATCATCAGACTGTGCAACATCAGAGACTACAAAAGGAAACGGATCAAATCCTCTCAGAGACCTTGCAGCTATAGGAGCCTAAACCTACAACTACATTGAAGAAGGTAAAGGTTGAGTCTGTGATTATTGGATTGGAAAGTAGTCTCCTTAGATATGGAAGGGCTGGAAGCTTATGACTTCTGGCAACAGGAGGAAGGCTCCTTCTCCACCTGTAACTACAGCATAGGTTCAGTGCTCTGGCTGCAGGTAAGGGACTGATACCTCTGATGTTGATGCGCTAAAGCTCTCCTCAGCAGGTGGGCCAACCTGAAGGCAGAAATACTTTTGTCCCAGTTAGGTGGATTCCAGCCCTCCCTAGCAATCGTTTATACCCAAAGAGTCCTGTGGCAACAAGCCAAGTCCTTGCTGTCACACCAGCTGCACAACCGGTTAGTGACCTGCAGCTATTGACCAGTATTCACACCTCTCTGAGCCTTTCTCCTTCAGTGATGAAATTGTGGAGATGTCATCTTGCCCCTGGAGCTGTATAGTCACTCATGATACTCTGAAGGGTGCCCTTGCAGCACTTAGGATTTGTGCCCATGTGGTTGAACAGCCCATGTGGTTGAACATGTGGCGAATAAACCAAGCACAGGACAAACCTTGCCAGTCTGTCTGCAACTTCTTAGCAAACAGCAAGCCTCCGCAGGTAACAAGTGAGACTGTCAGATGGGGGGAGGGCTTTATTCCATGTAGGAGGGAGTCTTCTATCACCATGATGGCTTCCTTTTGGTGTGGATGTGCTGTTCAGGCTGCTCTGATGCTTCCTCAGAACTTCTAGCTCCTTGTCTGCCTTGAGGTGCTTACTGCAGGTGGAGAGGGAGGCTGCCTTCTGTTGCCAGCGGTTGCAAGACTCCAGTCTTCCACATCTCCATTCACCACTCCAGTGACTGCATACCCTCGTTCTGCACAGCTGGGAGTTCAGGCTCTCATCTGTGCAAGGTCTCAGTGAAGATGCCGTCGATCTCTTTATCTTCCCTGACACTGCAGCCCACTGACCTCCTGCAGCTCCTTACCTTGGTGGCAGAGCTCCTGCACTAACACACGCTTCCTCTAGGCAAGGACATTTCTGCTTGCACCAGTACTTGGGAGAGGGTCTCAAGCTCTTCTGAAAGCTTGACACCTGGAGAGCTGCATCCTCTCTCAGGAGCTCTGCCTGAGTGAAGGCCTCTGATGTTCCAGGAGTGGTTTCTTTGGCAGGTGCTGGGGGATGACACTCTATAGCTTGTTACCGTCCTAGTTGTACGCTTACACATACTCTTCAGCAGAGCTTCTATCCCCTTTCTGTGGGTTGTGCTCTGGCCCTGGCAGTTGCATAGGGGTGTCTCTAGTACCAACTGAGTGGATGTTTGGCCCTTCCTAATCAAGAATCAGTGGAAGACAAATAGTCAAAGCACTGTCTGATCAGCCATAGCTGACATTGTTTGAAAATGCTAGTGTTTGCTTAAAAGATCTAAGGAAAATATAGTTTTCTGAATACTAAAGGAAAAGGTGAGACTATTTTCTGATACAGCCAAAATTTCCCTCAATGAGACATTTGTTCATAGAAATACCTAAACACCAGATTTTGGCCACTTGGTACTTAATAATACCCCAGACAGTTCTGGAGCATAGGATTTTTTTTTTTTTGTCCTGGAGTTAGCCGTTCAGGTGAAGTATTTTACTGAATTCTCACAGTAAGTTATTCTGGTTTGAAAATGACCTACCAACTCATGGTGTGACTTTCTGTCCTGGGTTCAGAAAGAAATTGTTAGAAAAATAGTAATTAATTTTCCTTACTTTCAAAAAGATTTTAGGTACTTAAACGTGGTGTTTCCCAGGACTTATCTCGCACTCTGAAGCCACCTCTATATAATAATAAAAGCAGTAATAAATTGACAGTGGCTGGCAGTCGAGGTGTTCTTGTACTTCTATAGATTGAAGACTTTGCAGAACCAGTCATTATTCTAGCATCTCCTAAAAAAAGATCTGTTGTCTCTTAGACTTGTTCCTTTTTATATTTTTCCTATTATTTCCTTTGAGAAAGTTCTGCACAGTCTGCCTGTCCTTGGCTCCCACTCTAGTTAAGAGCAATTTGATTTCAACACTGCTCTTTTTTAGAAATTATACCTTTCTGGGCTGGACGTTTCCCTCAGCAGTTGCTTGTTTTTTCTTAATTCTCCTGGTTGCTATAGGTTCTAGAGAGCATTTGTGTGTTTCTTTACTTGCTATGCCTATTTTTCAAATAGAATTTCAGAAACAGCATTGCAGCAGTACTACTGGAAGCAAGATCTCTGATGAGGCAATACCAGCTCATAGCACAAGGTAGATAGATACATGCTTAAGAATAGAGTGGGGGAATATTGGGGGTTTTTATTCCATGTAGAGATTGACAAAGTCCTCTTTTCTTCTAAACTTCTCTCTTTGTCCCTCCCTTAATTCTCTATCCTGGTTAAGAAACCAGGTTTTATTATCAGGGAAATATAAGTAGCAGCTTTAGTATTGTTATATAGAATATAACAATAAAAAATGCTTGTAACTGTATCTCAAAAAAAAAAAGTGAAACAGCATTATGTACAGGCATTACTTAAAGCTTCTATTGGCTTCAGATTAAATGCTGCTATGTGAGAACTAGAATTTGAAGCAGGACATGTTTTATATCTCAGGATTGCTTCACTCCTGTTGTGAACTTTGCTCTTAATGGAAGACTGTGCTCCTGAATGGAAAATTATTTCTCTTGTGGACTAATGTCTTCATTAATCCCATGTGTTCTGCTGTGGAACAAAATTGATTTAGGGCTGGCCTCTTTCAAAATAAAAACCATCTATCAACTGTGCAAAGCACAAGGATTTTACTAAAGAAAGTTGGAGTACACAAACTTCATTTTGTAATCTCATCTGAGTACAAAATATAGAGGTAGGTCAAGAACTGATACTTTTTTTTTCTTTGTAGCTATTTTATTGTATAAATTGAAAGTAACTGAAAGTCATTGTTCATCTAATTATCAAAGGAAATCTGATTTTTTGTTATGTAGCTCACCTGTAAAACCACTCTTTCATGGAACTCTTGCTGAATTCCTGAAGTATTCAAGGCATGATTGGCAGTTAGTAGTAAAAAGTCTAAGTGGTAAAAAACTTCAGCATTAGCAGTGAATCTGGATAAATCCGGATATGCATTATCTATACTGTGTTCCCTTTGTCAGGAAAACACAGTTCTAGGTACTTTCTTAATATTTTGCCCTATTCTTTCTTTTAAGAAGTTACAAATACAATAGGTAAGTTCAAGAATCATAGCACTATTTTGGTTTTTATTTTGCTGTTGTGGTGACTTTGTATTACCTTTGGGGTTAGCTTACCCGTAGAGGGTGCTAAAGCACTGTTGTGTGAGTGTTCAGCAGGTCAGGAAATTGACTTGGCACAGGTGCTTTTAGAGCAGCTCTCAGTTATTGCTCTCTGGACTTTCAAATCTTATGTACGTTCTTGGCTCTCTTCCTGCGATCAGTCTCATTTAATTTAGTGAAACTACTGAGTTTACAGTTAAGTCTGTGTTTATCTCTTTGTAGGATGAAAAGCTAGTAAGGCTCTTCTAGTTAAGATTTTTGAAAGATAAGAGAATGAAGTTTGGTATGCTGAAGGAGGGGAAAAAAAAAAACCAACAAATGAAAACGTACATATCAAAAATCTTGCCGGTGTCTGCTTGTGAGAAAATTGCATGAAGACCATTTTGGAGTGCTGTGGAAATTTTGTGTGTGTGATACATATTCCTTATATTGCTGGAGGCTGTCTCTTCTGATGAATTTAAAGGAGACAAAGCTATAAGACAGAAGTGAATATTTGGAGGAAGCAGCTTCTTTATATATGTCCTTTAATCCAGAATACCACTGAAATGCAAAACTCCAATTAGTCTTTATTTCTTCCCTTCCATTCCTCTTAATTCGATAGTAGAGTTACAGAGTTCATCTTGATCTGTCTTTTTTCAGGCCTTTCACAGATACATCGTTTTTTCACTTTACTACCTATTTTCCACAATGACAGGTGGGAGAGGGAAGAGATACTAAGGGTCAATGCAGTATAAACTTGTGGCAAATATCTGGAAGCATGTATTTTCTGTCAGACCAGCTATTACTACCATTATCAAGCTTTTTGACTAAAAATACTGTTTTGAAGGATTCAACAGAGCATCTGTTAGGCCATTTATGCTGTTGCAAAACTAGTAGTGGTTTGTGGGCACAGCTTGGAGACCACTGGTTTAGATACCAAGCATATAAACTCCAGACTTGATTCTGCCAGAAACTGTCGGTCACTTATACCTGTCTGTATAACTTTTCTGAATAAGTAATAATGAATGTTAGCTGTTTGACCCTCACAATTATTTTATTTTTTAATGTAAATGCAAGTATGTTAACTGTTATATGTAGAATTAAATGCACAGCTTTTATGTTCATTTAATATCTCTTCATTTTCAGGCATTACCCCATTGGTTTGCTGTTTGATCTCCATGCATCAAATACAGCCCTTCCTTGGAGCATCACAGTGCATTTCAAGGTAAAACTGAAATACACCTTTAGTTAAGAACAAGTGATGGTGGGATTACATGAAACTTGGAAGCTAGGAAAAAGTTTCATTATTTTATAAACAAGTGGATGGATGAATTGAATTTTATAAATAAGTGGATGGATGACTATAAGGGGAGAATGTTCTTTCTTCAGAAATTGTCTAAAGTTTTCTGTAAATCTATGGCTGTTTTCCATGAAGTTGTTTGTGCTTTCAAATGACTTTCCTTTGAAAATTAATTTATTACAATCTGAAAATCTGTTTTTTTTTTGTTTTTCGATAAGTTGTGAGACTGTCAGTGCAATTGAGTGGATATAAAGGAAAAACTTTCTATAATGCTTTTAATTCAGTCAGCTTAAGTTGACTGAAGACTGGGGAGATTGAGAAGTGCTCATCCTTTGGGCACATTGAGCATGGATATGAGATGCTGTAGAAATCCTTGAAGTCAAGGAAAGCTGTTGTATTTCATGTGGGTCCCCTTTAGAGAACTAAGGGAAATGAGTTTGGTCTTGTGACATCTTAGTCATAGGAGAGACATTATGTTGATTACATGTTGTAAAGCCATTAGGTATGACTTCATAGCACTACTGATCTTTGCTCAGAAGAGTACTTGCGCAAGGCTAGCTTTGGTGCAGCATTCTTTCATACTCTGAAATGCATTGAGGCCATCACTCAAAACATACTTGGGGTTAACTAGAAATAATGGTACTTAACTTTGAAACTTTAATTTCGCCATTATAAGAGAAACAATGCAATGGGAAAACTGTTCCGAAGGAAAATGCTAGGTAAATAGACTTGACTTTGGTGTGTTGATATTTGAGGTGAAACAAAAAGCATATTGGGAAGCAGTTGTGATGAATGATTTCATTCAAACAGTTCTTCTGTTGAAGGTGTTTTAGAAAAGGTCTTGCCAACAAGAGTAGTCCAATTCTTTTTGGAAGTGTGCACTGAAGTCCTACATTCTTACAATACATATTTCTACATGTTGAAACTTCTAAAATGACTGACTGAATGAAGTTGGGGATGTTTTTGAAACCACTGTAATTGCTACATTGATGTCTGATGTATGTCAGAGAGTGCTGGGATGAAAAAACTTCCAGAGTGTTTTGAAGAAACTGAAAGATATCTAGTTTCATAAATCAGGATTTCATTGTTACACATTCTGAGAGCTCTGGGAGATCAACAGTGATGTTGCCATCCCAAAGTAGACCCATCTTGAGAAATAAGTTGCAGCACAACAGTGCTTTTCAATTTCATGTAGTCATGTGAACTGACTTTAATGTCCTTATATTACTGCTTGCCAAAAGATCAGCTAATTTAAGTTTGTCTCAAAGGTGTACATTAAAGGTCAGCAGAAATAATTTACTGCTGATGTATTTTAAAAGCTGATGTAAATTAGTTTTTAAAAATATAACACCTTGGATGAAGTACTTGCTTAATCTCTCCTATTTTTTAAGTAATCTGAAAGTTTATTTAAATAAGCCCCTCTTAATTCTGAAAGTCAAAAAATAATAACTGAAATATATCAAAGTATTTAAAATATTGAAGACATTTTCATGTGTTACAGTTTCTTACAGCTGAATATTTCAGATGTGGGATTACTGTCTGGATGATTCTTTTCATTTGTGTGTAGTTATTCTTCAAAGAGCCATAATTTTATTTGGCTTAATTGAACAGTTGATAGATTTTTCTGGGGTTTAACTTCTGCTGTCATGGCTTTCTCCTTTCTTTTACCAAAGCATGCAGTCAACAGCAGATGTCTCAAACATCTGTGAAGAGTGTTTCTTAACACCCTCCGAGCCCTCCCCGCCCCCCCAAAGTTTTCTTTGTTTAAAGTTAAAAACTTGGAAAGAGTTTATTTCTGTTCAGTAGAAGTTTGAAAGTTGAGAGGTACTTGTAAGTGCCCTCCTGTGTAATGTATGCAAACCAAATAATAAACACACTTATTGTTTGTACTGAAGAAACAGTTTATTCATTTGTACTTCTGGTATGCAATAAAGTAACCTGCACTTATATCTCCAGTAAAGTTGAAATACAGTTGCCTTAAATAGTTGTAGAAGGATGAGCTTGAACAGAGCACTAAGGTCAGAGAATCATGAGAAGCTGTAGTCTGGGAAGTTGCTTTTGTAACCCAGGTGTGGCTTTACAGGAAGGAGGGAAACTCTTTGCCTTCCTGTTAAACTCATCTCGTGCTACTCTGCAGCATGCTTAGCACTGTTCTTGTTCTCAACATGGTAACCAACTCTCCAGATTTTTGAGCAGTGGACAGGAGGTGGTGAACTGCTCTGGAAATAGTAGCATTGTTGGAGGAGAGGAAATGGGGTGTGTTGAGGGAAAGGCTGATGTTCTCCCTTTGCTGAAGCCCTTATCTGCTAGTGTCTGCTTCTCCATCCATGACCTGATGTAGAGGTGGAGAGACTGCATCTGTTTTTGTGTAACGGCAGCTGTCATCTTAGTTTTCTTGGCTGAAAATTGGGTCAGGTATAAATGTAGCCTAGTGCAACTAGACTATCACAGTATGAAACAGATGTTTTGTGAACTAGAACTGATAGATAAATCAGTTATGGGTTATGAAACCAGACTGTTGAAATAACCTGTGATGGTTTTGGAACACTTTTATTTGAGAGGACATTTAGTGCTCCTATCTATACAGATGATACCTGCTTCTTTATGACCAAGTTTGTGCTGCAAGTGTCTACTGGTATGCAAAATAAAACCAGTACTATTTGAGCTTTCTAAGAAAATCAGAGTCAACCCTTAATAACTTTTCTTTCAAAGATACAGAATATGGAGGGAGCATGCCTTTGCCAATAAGAATATGTGAATTTGGTATATGTTAATACTTCCTGCAAATCTTATAGTTGTATAGCCAGGGGTGGCTACCAGCAAGTTTACAATTATTTACATTTGATCACTATTTCCCTAAGTAGAAAGAAGGCAAGTAGAATTAAAATAAAATAATACAAGCATACATGATCTATATTTAAGTATAGAAATTACTATCCTGTGCCCTAGTTTATAAATCAGTGGGGATGCCATATTTTCTGTTGTTAGTCTCATGTACTTTCATATGCTTCTTGTAGATGCAGCAGTGTTATTTTCTAAGTTACTACTTTCGTATTTAATTTTTCCAGCTTCTGCTCATAGTGCTGCATAGAAATGTGACAGTGGTTTTCCTCTAAAGAAAAGAGTAGACAGCATTGAGATTGTAGGAGTGTTTTCTAGTCATCCACAGTGTTATCTCTTAGAAGCTGGGAAAATTACATATGCCACACCTTTGTAATACTGTGGCTGAATTCTTTCCACTAGCTTAGCTAGCTTTGACCAGTTTTAAGTATCTCCTTGTTGTTCTGCAGACCACACTGGGTATAGTCCCTGGAACACATCCCCAGGGATTGACATTCCCTGTAATTCACTGGAAGAAAGTCAACAGAGAGGTGCCTACCTGTGAAAGTCAGGAATGTCCAAAAAAAGGGCCCCGCAGTTAAATATTTAGACATATGTGTAACAAAACTGTTATTTTGTTGTTATCATAAACATAGCTAAAAGTTCAGCTTTTAACTGTGAAAATAAGTTCCTAGATTCCCATCTTACTCAGCATTAGGTACATTCCACTGTTTGATCTTTTGTGAGGGATGCCTTAAATACAAGAATTAATTTTGAATTCTTGTATTTAAGGAACTTTCTTGATCTTGAAGTATGCTATTTCTGACTGTTCTTTTCTTCTGGATTAGCTACCAGACTTTACTTAGATTTTAGTCAGCTCCACATACATCAGTCCTAAGTAACAATAGCACTTCCTTCTGAGTTCAACACCAGACCTTGCATACTTAAGTGGAAAAGATACTAGCAGTCTTGTCTTTGCTTTATACTCCTGGTTTTGGAAGATATTCATCCTTTTGATCCACAGTTTCCAAAGTCTGGGTTCGCTGTCACAAGGAGGAATCACTATTATATGAAATTCCATTATTTAATTTCCAGCTCTTTTCAATAATCTAATGAGGAGGGACCTATCATTGTTGTCCTTAGAATTTCCTTCAGGTAAGGCTATACCCAGCTCCCTTTCATATTGCCAACTGTTAGTGGTTCTTAGATATTTTGAGCTCCTGTAGTTTGAAGCAGTGTTTGTTATTTTTCCTGGTTTTAAGTGGAGGAGGGAATATATGGTTTGGGGTTTTTTTTGGTTTGGTTTTTTTTTTTTCCAGCAATATACTGCTCTTACTGTGACATGTAACTATATTGCAAAAGTCTTTGAAAAACATCCCATTTCGCCTGATGAGTGACTGTGCATCTGCAATGCTGAATGTGGTGGTGCCAGCTCTGGCCAAATAAAAGGGGTATAAAATCAAGTTGCAATAGGCATATGTATTAGGTAAAGTTGGAGCTGACAAGGATTTCCAGTATCTAAGGAGAAGTCTAAATGGCATATATGCTATAGTTCATGTATATTCATATATGTGGATGTTGATAAAAGTCCTGTATAGAAATGGGTGCCAACCGGCCATTGAGAGTCAATAAGAATTTAGTGCTTGTTATGTACTCCTTCCCCTTTTCTCCTGTTCATTGCCAGAGAATTACATATCTGCTTGAAAACATGTTAAAGCTTTTCATTTCCTAAATTTTGGACATAAGGGCCTGAATACATTCAGTGATGTATTTAAATGTATTTATCAAGTTGAGGGGGGGTGATTTAGAGTAATTTCTGGTTTTTACAGAAAACTGTTCAAGTTTTTATTTTCCCTGAAACGTTTTTCACTGCAAAGCCTTTCTTGTCAGCAGAGTGAGAAAATGGTTGTTACATTCTTCCATAAGCACATTCCAATGTGCTTATTTTTTATAAATTTAAACCTGATTAAAATTATCATTTATTCTTCATCTTCTAAGGCATGTGATGCATCTATTTATCTTGATCTATCTTGTCTCTTTGTAGAATTTTCCAGAAAAGGATCTTCTACACTGCCATTCTAAGGATGTGATTGAAGCTCATTTTATGGCTTCTATAAAAGAAGCAGATGCATTAAAGCACAAAAGCCAAGTTATCAATGAGATGCAAAAAAAGGATCATAAGCAACTGTGGATGGGATTACAAAATGGTAAATACAGTGTATCGAGTATTAATTATATTTAGGTCTAGCATGCTAATAAATAATTCCTTAACATTTTAGTCATAGTACGGGTTATAAATTGTCATTGTTCTGTGGAATTTTAGTCTAATGTCATGGAAAAGTTAATTTTTTTTAACTACTTTTTTTAAGTCACGGTTTATGTGATAATCCAAATGTGGATTGAGTTATTCAGGGAACTAATTTGGGTCATGACTCTGTTTTAACAAACCAGAACTAGCAACAAAACAAAATAAATAGGTAAATATTGTCTAGTGTGTTTTTGTGCAGCTTGTGGTCTTTATTTGGGAGACACCTGGGGTGTAAACGTTGTTCAGTGTTAATGATCTTGGACTGTAAAGTAAAAAAGGTTGTTTCCTCTCATTAATGCTTGAGGATTGTCACTGATAAACAATACAGGTAAACTTAAAAAAGTTGCCCAGTAGAATAATAATTTTACTTTTCTCTGTGCCAAAAGGCCAAAGCTTTTTTCGTGGAGTAGTTCTGGCTTTTTTTGGTGGTGGGTTTGTTTTCTGTTTTTTGTTTATTAATTGATGATATTGCCATGGCTTTCACAAATATTTCTGCATAGATAAGTATTGACTTGAAAAAAGCAGCAAAAATGATTCAGCACAGGATGTTGTAAAATAATTAATGTTCTTACTTTGCACAGATGGCAGAAGCTGCACTGCAAAATGCAAGTGTGCAAAATGTAACTTCTTTTGGTTTTACTGTCTCCTCTTTATTATCATGGTTCTTAGAGGCCTGTAAGTTGAAAAGCTTTGCAAGTATTTCAGAAACTGCCATCTGGAATGGGTGGTAGTGCCACTTTCAATGCCTTTTCGTCATCTCCTGAAGCTGTCATTTATATTGTTACTGGTAAATGTATTTTACAGAAGCTGCAAGCATGAAGATTTTTATTCTATGTTGAGGTACAAAATACTAAATGCTTAGAATTAACATCTTCCCATATGTTTACAAGGAAAACTAAATGAAACAGGAGAAGCTTTGAATGCAAGAAGACCTAAGGCATGTCTTTGCTTTAGACAGTGAGGTTGCAAGTTACATTGGGTTTAATGTGTGTACTTAGTGAGTGTGTGTTTTCTATTTTTTTTGTTGTTGTTGTTAGTGATACTGCCTTCCCTATGAGAGATATTCCTGTAATAATTTTGAAGATTGAGTGCTTATTAGAAACTCTGGTCTCTATTTCTTTTATTTAAGTGGGGGAGAGTTAGAAATTGAGGAATTATCTTAATTTGCCATTTGGGTGGTAAGATCTTGAGGATGCCTTACATACCTGCAAAATTTATGAAGTAAGAAATTGTACTTTATCTGTTTCAATTTAAAGTACTTCTTGAGTGATTCTGTTTTGTATAGCTATTAGTCAGCAAACTGCCTGATAATAGATTCACAAAAGTGAATTAGCAGTAAATAAAGAGTTCTGGTCCACTGGAAGACAGGATTGGTATGAAAATAGGTATTTCCTGAAAACTTACATTGTTACAAGTCAATTTAAACTGCTATATTAATTCTGCAAAAGTAGTATTTTGCTGTTATAAAAGTATGTCTTGCAGGCAGTTTAGCTTGAGAGAAGCAAAATGCTGTGCCAGCATAATTTTGTTTTCTATTTCAGGAATTATTAGCTTTATTGCAAGAAGAAATCCTGTCACTTCATCCCAGTGCTTGAGTGTTCCCAGCAGTGCACTTCATGTGCACTTTTTATTAATACTTTTTAAAATTAAAACTAAAATACTTCTAACATGAGTTATAATACAAGTATAATAAGTTATAATAGTGGAAGAAGAGTTGGCTACACAGTGAAATGGTATAAGTTACTGGCCTTCTCTTAACCAGAAATTTATACAACCTTGATACCCTTAAGATACTAAGGTATGGGAACCAGATAAGCAGTGTGTTCTTTCTGTGCTAATCATAGGCTCTCTTTAGTTGATTATTTGTCTAAATATTTTCAGTTGTAGGGAAACCAAAATTTTACTGTTTTGCTTTATAATGTTGCCTAGCAAGACTGATTTCAAGGTTTCACTGTACTTGATGAGAAATCACACCTGTGGAATCTGACACCTAAATGAGACGCTTAAACAATCTTTTGAATACTTTCAAATGCTAATTTTAATTTCTCAGTTTTTCATAAAAGAGAAACAAGAAAAGCTTGTGAAACTAAGATGACTCTTTTTAAGCATGTTGTATCTTTCAGTATGTTTTTATAGGCTTTCGTTTGAGATGTAATAATTTTAAACCTCTTTGTGAAACAGAATGAACCACCACAAAAAAGAAAAGAAAGTAGCATTTGTGATAACTGCCTTGTAAGTAATGATACATCTGCAAGTTTGTTTTTTTTCTCTGTGAAGCTTCAAAACATTTTCTCCATTTCTTAAATATAAGATATGTTATTTGTTTAACAAGTGATAGCAGTGCTTGCATGATATGTATTAAACGTTTTTGGGGAAAAAAAATCTAGTTTTTCTTGTTCGGAAAAATGTAACTACCAATTACAAGTGTAATTCAGTAGAGATGTTTCTGCTGAGAAGGAAGTGCTTGAACAGGTAGCATGAGAAACTTTTCAGTTGCTTGTAGATGGCTTTTAGGGGAAGAGCTATAACAGTGAATTTGTGCCCAATCTTGTGCTGGTAACAGCTGGTAGGTATTCATAACAACCTTGACATCCCTCCTCCCACCACTTCTGGTTTTGTGTTAATCTGCTACCAAATCAGGAAGGTAAACATACTTTTCTGTCTGTTGCTTGTGCTGGGGTTTTGCTTGTTCTTCAGACTTCAGTTAGCCAATCTTTGTCCATAAACCAGATATTTCTTAGCTAGAACACTTCTCTGGGACAGGTGCATCTGTGTTGCCCTGATTTTGACCAGCGTCATGGATAGCTGACTGTGGTAGGGAAGTGGTAAATGCAGGCTATATAGATACTGACCTCTCTTCTTTTATAAGAACTGTTAAAATTCTTTGGTCAGAAATGATGGGAAATACTACTACTGGTTTTGCTTTAATGGTGTTATGGCCATTTTTATCATGGATAGGGGATTATCAAGTGGGTGGTTTTTTTCCTTTTGTCTTTGTGTGGAAAAATAAAGGCTTTCAGCTTTGAAACATTAAGACTTTGTGAGTCAAGTGGTGACTCAGGATCAACCAAATGCAATCTTAGCTGTTTTTAGGGGGAGAGCTGTATTTTTTTATTTTTGCATTTTTCAAAGGATTAATATCTATAACTTCAGCATATGATAGTTCTGATAAAGGGGTTTAGATCCAACACAGCTGCTTTTCAAACAGTTGTGTAGAGACATAAGCAACCATACCCTGAAATTTTCATAGGTGTCCTTTATGACAAGTGAAAACTAGACTTGGTATTTCTCATACATGAGTGTGGGAAATAAATAGTAAAAGCTCAAAGCCAATTTTAAGGCTTCTTTATGTATTATATAATAAAGTCATTATTTCACTGGAAATATTATGGAAAAAGAATGTAATGCTCATGCATGCTGTAGGGCTTACCAGAAGTTAAGTGGCCATGTGGAATTGTTCTTATTAAAAGAGAAAAATCCTGCAAGTATTCAGAATATGCAATATTTTATCTTCTAATGCGTGTGATCTCTTTTTTGTGTTGTCTTGCATTTATTTCTGAATCGTATCTAAACCAGCCTTGGGGTTTTGAGGGGCAGAAGTTATGTTTTTTTCTAGGTTACCACATTCCTGTTCAGAAGTGTTTGAAGTGCCAAAAAGAAATAGTCAGCACGTCTTTTGTGCTGTGTACCATGGCCCACACAGGTTTGATATGTATGAGATGCATCAGAGCAGGCCTTCCAGGGATTTTATTGTTATGGTAGTGGTGGTGGTCATTTTTGTTTGGATTTGATTTGAATTAAGTTTGGCAAGGGATGTAAAAGATAACAGGAAAGGATTCTATAGATACGTAGCAAATAAAAGACAGGCTAGGGACAATGTAGGCCCTCTCCAGAAGCTATCAGGAGAACTGGCTACCATGGATTTGGAGAAGGCTGAGGTTCTTAATGACTTCTTTGCCTCAGTCTTCACCAGCAAATGCTCTGACCACACAACCCAAGTCTTGGAAAGCAAATGCAGGGACTGTGAGAACGAAGACCTTAGGCCCACTGTAGGAGAGGATCAGGTTCGAGACCATCTTAAGAACCTGAACGTGCACAAGTCCATGGGACCTGATGAAATCCATCCACGGGTCCTGAAGGAGCTGGCGAATGAAGTTGCTAAGCCACTGTCCATCATATTTGAAAAATCCTGGCAGTCAGGTGAAGTTCCCAATGACTGGAAGAAGGGTAATATAACCCCCATTTTCAAGAAGGGGAAGGTGGAAGACCCGGGGAACTACAGACCAGTCAGTCTCACCTCTGTGCCTGGCAAAATCTTGGAACAGTTTCTCCTGGAAAACATGCTAAGGCACATGAAAAACAACGAGGTGGTTGGTGACAGCCAACATGGCTTCACTAAGGGGAAATCCTGCCTGACCAATTTGGTGGCCTTCTATGATGGAGCCACGGAACTGATGGACAGCGGCAGAGCAGTTGATGTTATCTACCTGGACTTGTGCAAAGCATTCGACACTGTCCCACATGACATCCTTGTCTCTAAATTGGAGAGACATCAATTTGATAGATGGACCACTCGGTGGATAAAGAACTGGCTCGATGGCTGCACGCAAAGAGTTGTGGTAAATGGCTCGATGTCCAGTTGGAAACCTGTAACGAGTGGTGTCCCTCAGGGATCGGTGTTGGGACCGGTCCTGTTCAACATCTTTGTCGGTGACATGGACAGTGGGACTGAGTGCGCCCTCAGCAAGTTTGCTAATGACACCAAGCTGTGTGGTTCGGTTGATACGCTGGAGGGAAGGGATGCCATCCAGAGGGACCTTGACACGCTTGTGAGGTGGGCCGATGGCAACCTTATGAAGTTTAACCAAGCCAAGTGCAAGGTCCTACACCTGGGTCAGGGCAACCCCAGGCACTGCTACAGGCTGGGCAGAGAAGAGATTCAGAGCAGCCCTGCAGAAAAGGACTTGGGGGTGTTGGTTGACGAAAAGCTTAACATGAGCTGGCAGTGTGCACTTGCAGCCCAGAAAGCCAACCGTATCCTGGGCTGCATCAAAAGAAGCGTGACCAGCAGGTCGAAGGAGGTGATCCTGCCCCTCTACTCTGCTCTTGTGAGACCCCACTTGGAGTACTGTGTACAGTTCTGGTGTCCTCAACATAAAAAGGACATGGAGCTGTTGGAGCGAGTCCAGAGGAGGGCCACGAGGATGATAAGAGGGCTGGAGCACCTCCCATATGAAGACAGGCTGAGAAAGTTGGGGCTGTTCAGCCTGGAGAAGAGAAGGCTGCGTGGTGACCTCATAGCAGCCTTCCAGTATCTGAAGGGGGTCTACAAGGATGCTGGGGAGGGACTCTTCCTTAGGGACTGTAGTGGTAGGACAAGGGGTAATGGGTTCAAACTTAAACAGAGGAAGTTTAGATTAGATATAAGGAAGAAGTTCTTTACAGTGAGGGTGGTGAAGCACTGGAATGGGTTGCCCAGGGAGGTTGTGGATGCTCCATCCCTGGCTGTGTTCAAGGCCAGGTTGGACAGAGCCTTGAGCCACATGGTTTAGGGCAAGGTGTCCCTGCCCATGGCAGGGGGGTTGGAACTAGATGATCTTAAGGTCCTTTCCAACCCTTACGATTCTATGATTCTATGATTCTATGGTTGTGGGTTGTTTTGGTGGGGGTTTTTTTTCTGGTAATGGATTGTGACCTAGACTTCAGTGTTAGTGCTGCAGTGTTTACTGGCTCGTTACCCTTTCTGCGCAAGTGACTATACAAATACTCAGCCCTGTATGGTGCAGTATCAGGATTCTAAACTATCACCCCCCTGAAACTGACTTTTGCCTTATTACTCTTCCCTGCTGGCCTGGTCCTACTCGCATAGCTGCCCTTGTCACAGCGCAGAGGTAGGGAATTGACGGCAGTCTGAATCTCCCCATTGGCTTTCTCTGCTCTGCTCTCAACAAGGGCGTTGTGAGGCTGGGGAGAATTAGTGGGTCTCAAAGGAGGACATGAACTGCACAAAGGCAGAAAAGGGAGAAAAGCAAAAGGTAATCCAGCATTCACAATGCTACTTTATACTAAAGTCTCCACCATGAGAGGAGGTTGTCTAGGACAGAGCTATATAGAGATGCTTTCTAATGTTTTCACCATCTTGTGTGAGACGTCCATGTGTTTAATGAAAACTGCTAACTCTGAGGGAGCAAGCTTGGCACAAGTAATCTGCCAACCATATAACCTTTTCGTATATTGTGGAGAGTTTGAAGTTTCAAGGCCTTTGTGTTTTGTCCTCATTTTGAGACTCTTCCTCCTGGAATGTCACCATTTCTTCAGAAATACAGCCACCTTCCAGACTTCCTGCTGACGCAGGTGTGCCTTTCATCTTCAACCCCAGCCACAAATCAGCTGGTTCTCTACCTTCACTGTTCTCATCTCAGGTAGCTTTTTCAGATATTTGGTAGACTTGGATTCAGATTGAGAGAATCTTGTACTGTGTTTCTGTAAGTCTATTTTACTTGGGTGTAAGTGATGCAGAGCCTTTTTTTTTTTTTTACTGCCTTCTGCTTTCCTTCCTCCCCTTAAAATGTCATTTCCTGTAAGATGTTTAAGGTCTAACTAAATTTCACAGTAAACTATCTCTAAAAACAGACTTAATTTTTAAAATTAACTTTAGTAGTTGAGGGTTTTTAGCTTAATAATTTGAAATGCTTCTACATTACTTTCTGCTAGTAAATGCCTGAGCTTGACAGATGCATTAATGTAAAGATCCCTTAAATCTGAAGAAAAGCTGTATTAGAAAAAGCATAGTACAGGGAAAGCAAAGTAGGTTGGTGAGTTACACAGAGATATGCTGCTCTATTTTCATGTATGTAAACAGAGCATAATCAGAGGCAAAGAAGGTATTAAAATATCCAGGCTATCTAGTCTCTGAGCAGAGAACGGGAGGACAGGTGACATTGTCAGGTGTCCTTTTCCCTTTGACTTACTCAGGAAAGTCTGTAATAAGCCCTGCTGCTCTATTCCTACACAACCCGTGGCTTCTGTATTTCAAAAATGGATTACACATTTTTGTTTAATAGTTATCAGAGCTTTCTTTTTAGCTTAACTGACAATACCTACGGAGATCACCTGCTTTTAGGCTACAGAGAAAGCTTAAATTTGGTAGGATACATGCATTTTCATATTTGATTAAAGGAAAGAAAGTATTCAGTCTTGATTATGTTCTTCCCCTGAACCTTTTCCAGATAATTGATGACCTAGAAACGAAGGGAGGTGGTGTTAAGAAAACAGTGTACTTAAAGTGAAACTTCTGTTTTGTCCATATGTTTAATAAGTGAGAAGAATGCTGTTCAGGTATGGCTCCCTTGTGTATGTTAAAATGGGAGGAAAAACCTTTTTGGATCTGATAAATAATCTGAAGAGTGAAATACTGCTTTGTCATACAGTTTTCAGAATGTCCTGTTAACCTGCAACACTCTCTGTCTTCAGAATGCTACTTTGCTATAAAAACTAATGGATAAATTACAGTGTAAAAGTAAATGTGTTAAATACACTGCTCTCAAACCTAATTGTACAGTACTGGGGGAGGGATCCCCCCTTTTTTTTTTTTGGACTGCATCTGTAGCTCAATTTATAGTGTGGCTTATGCATTAATATATTTTTTAAACTAGAATTTACAGCTAACTATACATAAGGAAGTTTTTCCTAATTGTTCTCTGATATTAAACACTTCTGTTGGAAATTTGTTACAGTGCATACAGGCAAGCTGAGTTGAATTGATTGAATTCATTTAAATCATAATAGTACTAAAAAGGAAGTGGCAAACCTAGGTTGCCAACTTTGAGGCCCATACCACTGTACGTGACTCTTATTAGTACTCAAGCTAGTGAGCATGATGTTCGCAATGATTCCATGTCTTATTTGGAATGGGTGGGCCAAGTAAAGCCTGTTTGGTTTTGACTTTTAAATTTTACAATCACTACTGCTTTCCTGTGGTATTACATAGTCACATGCTAACTGAATGCAAATTTGGAGGGTATGTAAGATCAATGGGCACATCATTCAGTGGAGATATTTCAGGTAATGACTGTTGTGTAATTGCATGGCAATATTACGACTACTCCAGATATGTACATTCATGTTGAATGTTGTTACTTTGCTAACTGTGGCGTGAAGAATATTTCCATGTATTTCTGTAGCTAGCTTCTGTCGCTTACATTAAGTCAAAACAGTTCTAAAGTCTTATCTCTCCATATTCGATATTTAACTTGTGCCTGAAAATAGTATGAAAAAACTAGTAAACTTATGTGCCCTCTTCAGTTGTGGATTTGTATTATATACCACAATCTGTCAAAATACCCAAGTAACCTCAGCGTTTAACCACAGTAACATTTTAACTGGGCATGGTGGCAATGTATAAAGCAGAAAAGAAAAAAAAAAGTACATTTTGATGATGCCATACCAGTATTTCAAACTCTGTTCTCAAAAAGGCTGGCACTGAACTGTAGTAGTCAGAGTCAAATACGTATCGGAGTCGTCCTGAAGATCATGATAATTGAAATTATCTCTGGTTTTATTGTACATGAATAAGAACTATGAGATTAGATGGCCTAAAGTAATTTAGAGACAAGTCTTTAAATAGCTGAGAAATAGAGTAACTACCTGTAAAAGCTGTTTCTGAGTAGCACTGTACAGTTAATTTTGAAGTGTTTATAATATTTATCTTCCATCATCAACACTGCTTTGTGTTTGAGGCATGTCGCAAAAAATATAACTTCTTACAAAATTGGTTAACATTGCTCAGCAGTCAGCAGAACTCTGCATGCATGTAGAGTCTTAGTCTTCCTGGAAACAAGGTGGAAGTAGAATTAATACTAAATTTTGAGAAGACCCCTTTCTGGCTGCAAACACCATGCTTATTAGAGCATGAGTCAGTAGAAAATATACTTCCTTTAATGTTAAGAAAATACACTTTTTATCCTTGACTTGTAGCTGTCTGTAAAGTACAGTTTATTTGATCATATGTATGTGGCAGATTAAACCCTTAGTGAGTTTATGACTAAAAGAAAAAGTTGTTGAGAGCAGTTGATAGATGGAGGGCAGAGCTGCCATTCAGAGGAACTGTGACAAGCTGGAGCAATAGGCAAGCAGGATCTGACAGAAACAAGTGCAAAGTCCTGCACCAGGGACAGGAAAAACTTCGTACATCCAGACAGGCTAGGGACTGACTGAGAAGCAGCTTTGTGGAAGTAGGTAATGGTGAACAACAAGCTGAATTAAAAGTCTGAGTGTTGCAAAATTGAAGATTAACCACGGAGCTGCTTTTGCCCTTGTGCCCCCTAGAATATAGACAGATGGTGAGTAATTCTTCCCCTCGGCTCAGCACTTGTAAAGCTGTGCTGGGAATGCTGTTGTCCTCTTTGGGACCCCAGGACAAAAGAAACGTTGGCAGTTAGAAGAGTCCAGCAGAGTGCTGCTAGGGTGATTAGGGGCTGGAACATATGCTCTATTAAAAGAGAGTGGGGAGAATTGTCTTGTTTAGCCTGAAGGTGAGGAGGCCGAGGATGGACCTAATAGCTGCTCTCCACTACCTAGAAGGAAGGCTTGTAGACTAGATGGAGTCAGATTGCTCTCAGACATGCCTCCATTGGCAGTAGAGTTGTACAATTACAAAAGAAAGTGGTTACAAGTTTCTGCGGGAGGAAGTCTGGGATATTTGGGCAGAGGAAGTGAGAGTGGTTGAGTGGAAACCTGTGGGGATGGTCAAAACATGACTGGGCGAGGCCTTGAGCAAACTCATTTGACTTTGTGTAGACAGCTCTTCAGCGCTCTCTTTTTTTTTTTTTCTTTTTTTTTTTTTTTTCTCCCTGAGGGAAGAGAGGAGGTAAGAGGTGGGGACAGGAGCTTTTATTCCAAAGCTTGACCTCCAGAGTCACTTCCAATTTAAAGTTTTTCTATGGTTCTGGTACATCAGTTGGAGAGCCTTTGGTCTCTGCTGGTTTCAGCTGGGATAGAGTTCATTTTCTTTGTAGTGGCTGGTACAGTTCTGTGTTTTGGCTTTAGTCTGAGAACAATGCTGATAATGCACTGATGTTCTGGTTGTTGCTAAGTAGTGCTTACCCTAATCAAGGACTTCTTGGTCTCTCATGCTCTGCATGAGCACTGTGTGGTCTGCATGAGACCCACCACAGTTTCTTAGTTAATGTTATGGTTGGTTCTGTGCAAGTATTTCTACCTGTGCGTTATTTCTATGGTTCATATGGTTACTAGACAGTGGTGAACCACTGAGAATACACACAAGGTTTGTGTTTTTTAAACTCAAGGATTGGACACATTTTTATGCAAGCTCTCTGCTTGCATAGAGCTAGAGATACCTTTCAAATTTATACAAATAGATGGCTTTAAGACGACACAATGAATAGTACAGATAAAGAATCATGCATGTGTGCATCTCTGTAATATTGAAGGATAATGTCCATCTGGTATCATTCAGTGACTGCATTTCTAATAAATACTTATAAGTGACTTATATTTCTAAATGACAGATTTTTCAACTGGATCTCTCCTCCCTTAGTTGATTATTAATTTTCTGCTCTTTGACATAAAATGCAGTGAGAAAAGTTTTTATATTTCCCTTTAGACAAAGTTATATAGCAACCACCCTCTCTTGTTTAAGAAATATGATTAGTAGTCATCTGAAACTTTTATACTGTCACTAATCTCACTTCTGTTTGGATCTTATTGCCATTACTTTGAATATTGTTGTTCAGATATGAGCATCTGCCTTTTGCAAGTACAGATTTTTGCTAATACAGAAACTCTTTAACACATTGGTCAAGCACTTTCTTAAAAACAGATGGGTTGTGGAAAACAAAAGTAATCAGATTTAACTATTACAGGAGTTTAGATGTCGTGTAGACTGCATAAGCTTTTCACAAGGGAGGGAGATGAGTGTGTAAAGTGCTTTTGCTAATAAATAAGGAACTGTTCTTGTTTA
This sequence comes from Strigops habroptila, assembly GCF_004027225.2. NCBI lineage: Eukaryota > Metazoa > Chordata > Aves > Psittaciformes > Psittacidae > Strigops > Strigops habroptila. The sequence goes on from NC_044282.2 coordinate 16,642,767, forward strand.
CTGGCTTGGCGAAAACTCAGTTTTGTTTTGATCATCAAACTTCCGGCACCTTCTGTCTTTAAGACCTGTCTAGCCAAAGCACTAATTAGTTCTTATAGCTCATCATAGCATTAATAGCTTCCGTAAGTCTGTTTTACATATATAGGAGGTACTGACGTACAAAAATGGGAGAATGAGGAATCCTTTCACTTATATTTTCAAGGGGATTGGTGGGGTGGTGGTGGGTCGTGTTGGGTTTTTTATTTAAGTTTTGAGTCTTCAGGTTTCTGCAAAAGTTGTTTTTAGATTTTGGAGCTTTAGGATTCTGGCATTCAGTTAATGCCCCTAATGCTAATAGAAGCTCTCGCCAGGTCGTATATATCATTATGTAAACTGAATAGCCTTTTCCTGCTGCTTGCAAAGGTGTTTGGAGGACAGCAACACAAGGTTATGAGGATGAATTGGCGTAGATGTCTTCAGACAGTGCTGTACACACAGTGGAGATGTGTCTTAAGATGTCTGACTCCATTATTTCTAGCTAATTTATTGGAAAGTTTTTCATTCCCAGGATATAAGGTAGATTGACAGAATATACTTGATCATGAAATGCAACAAGTCTCATCATTAACTGTTGCAGTTATATTGCTGTTATATTTAGAAACTGTTAGAAATTTAAACACCTTGATAAAACCAAGATTGTCTTGAGCAATGTGTCAGTGTTCAGAGAACAATAAATTTGTAAATTTACCTGCCATAAATAAGATTACCTGCATAATTTCTGGGAGGTGAGGAAGTTGGAATGAAGAAGTGAATTAACTGTACGTTACTAATATTTAACTTTTTTTGTCCTTCAAAGATTCACTTGTTTGCCGTATATGTCACAAGGAACAATATACTTAAGCTCCTACTATAAGTCTTATTTGTTCAGAATTCCGTGTTCCTCTGATCCATAAGATGTGTTGCTCATTTCTGCTGAATTTTGAGGACAGTAAGCTGTTCACCCAACTTTCCTAGTTACTGTAATAGCATTAAACAAGTAAATGAAGTTAGGTTTGTTTTATTTGTGTTCAGATAGGATGTCTCCAAATATGTAGATTCCTTATTTAAGAGTCTGCTGAAGCTCACTAGCTTAAGTAGGTTTTGTTTAGTTTGGTTTGTGTATCACATAATTAGTAATTTTATTGACTGAGTGGTAATTGAAGTATAAATCAACCAGTGCCTACTGTCCACACAGTCTGCAGTGAAAGTTGTAAGCCATTCTTAATGCTGTCTCCAAGGACTAGGGAAGCGTGCTAAGTCTTCACCTTGCCCCTGATGGGGTTTGTAGGATGACATACATTTTTTGTGTCAGACATTGTAAGAATAAACCTCTGAGTGTAGGCTGGAGTTCCCAAATGCAGGCTTGCTTGGATGCAATCAGTGTCACAGTCATCACTGTCACTGCCACCTGTTGAGCTTCCCAGCTGGTGAGCTATGGGGTGGCACCCTCCGTCCAAGCAGCAACTCATCTCAGGCAGGTGCCTGCATGGTGATGCTGATTGCCGCTCTTGTAAGTGCTTGTCAAGAGGCACTTGCCTCTCAGGAAGCAAGGGTGTGGAAGTACTTTGAGATAAGTATCAGGAAATGCTCCTACAGAATACCTGGCAGGAGTATGTTTACCACTTCTTGGGAATTCCTGCCTTGTCACAGTCAGGAAAAGCAACGCATTGTAAACCCTGCAGTATGTATTAACGATGTCTTTTAGTGCACTGACAGGCATCTGTGCTGTACATGGGAGTGAAGCAAATCTCAGACTCTTTCAATTTTCTGCAGTTGCTTTAATTCTTATTAGCAGTTTTGGAAGTGGGAAGATCCTTTGTTCTGCAAATACATTTCTGAATTTCACCTTGCTTCAGGGGGGCTGAATTCCGTAACGGTTATGCCACCAGGCTTCTTGAGACTCGTCTAAATATTGTGCTGAGGAGGGAAAACTGGGGACACTGTGCTCCTTCTGAAGAAACACTGCTATGTTGGGTGTCTTGAGGAGTTAGAGCCTGTAACGAATCTTATCTCTTGCTCTTATCTTTCTAAAGCTGTCTTCTCCAGTAAGGCAAGCAGCAGCTTTATTCATCTTAGCTCTTAATGTTCCTTTCTGTCACTTTTGGTATTTGTTATTTGCTTGATTTGAGTAATTGATTTGCATGTACGAAAGCCTTTACTGCTCTAGACCTGTGCTGTCCTTAATATACTTTAAACACAATAAGCTATTTGGTTCTTGTAATGTCTGAACAGGATGAAATGGTGTGCTGCCTTGGGCTACTTTGCTAAACCTAGTTACTTGGATAATATTAACAAAAATGTTTTTCAAACATGAACTTTTATTTTCAGGTTGTGTCATGAAACTGGCAGTATATTTTCTGATCATATTGTACATTGTTGAAGATTATTTTAAGGTTTAAGTATCCAAATGTAAACCCCTCAATAAGTTTTTCTACAATTTTGTTTTCTCTACTTTACACTTATTATTCATATATAGTTAAGAACAATTGGATATTTTTAACAGACTTTGAGAGTGTGGACCGGTAGCAGTGGGGGGTGGGTGGGGGAACAGACACTGTTGAGATAGCGAAATCCATAACTTGTGGCCCAATATTTCCCTAACAGTGGGAGATACAATATGAATTCAGGTTGCCTTCTCTTTCGGTTTGGTAAGTTGCCACATTATGGTTTTCATAGGGGACTGCAGATGAGTTACCTTTGGCTTCAGACTAAATAGGGATGAGAAATGTGGGGAAAATGAATTCATACAGGTCAAACTTATGTAAGGAAAGTCTGCATGTTTTTCCAATCCTGTCTCATTTATCTCACCTGGAAAAGAACATGTGTTGTTAATATTAACAAAATCTAATTTTACCTTCACAGATAAATTTGAGCAGTTTTGGGCAATAAATCGAAAACTCATGGAGTATCCTCCAGAAGATAGTGGATTTCGATACATCCCATTTAGAATTTATCAGGTAGGAGACAATGAAATAAAACCACTATTACCAAAGTCTTCCACTGACATGTCATATATCATAATCTGTTTTCAGAATTATACGTTCCCTTTTCTAACATTATCGTATAACTTTGTATGCTCATCACTGCTGGACCTTTGAGTTGTATAAATTAGCAAATTAGTTATATATGGACTGTATTTATGATAATGTATATAGTTGCCATTTGTTGTAACTCTGTAATGCTTAAAAATGTACTAAGGCTGATACAGATTATGTTTGGGGTTTTGTTTCTAAAAAGCTAATTCTGTCATTAAAAATAACTGCTAACTATGAAGACTGCTTTGCGTGCAAAATGGCCTCTGAAAGGTCTAAGTCAGATATTTCAGAAGCAACACTTTTCCCTCAACCACTGTATAGGCTTCTTTTCTTTTTAGCCTCATAAGGTGAAAGTAACAGCATAGGTCTTGCATCTAGTTCTTACATTTGTCTTCTAATTGTATATTATACAATCCAAAACTGGATTTGCATATTTTTTCTGTTTTAATTTGCCAGTGCACTATTTTTCTCAGCGGTTTATTTGGAGACTTATTCCTTGGAATCCTTCACAATTTTTTTATATCCCCTTAGTTTTTTATAGCATTAAGATCAAAATGAAGTTTGGAATTATGTATGGTTAAAAGTTTGTATAGAATTCATATAGCCTCTCCGCAAATGAAACAGTTCTGCTCTGTTTCGTCTTAGAAACATTTTCATCTATTTACATTTAAGTTTTGCACCTGTAACCCTCAAAAGTACTTTATTCATAGTACTGAGTAGTCTGATACTACTTTTGTAACAGGTTTTAATGACCATACAAAACTATACAATCTTACAGTGGGACTGAAGTAACTTTTAATGTTAGATTTAAGCCATTTACTGTCATAGTGAAACCTTAGGTTGAGAACGGAAGTCAGTTATTTTGTTAGAGATCATAGCAGATGGCAAGGTTTGTATAAGCATCAAAAAGTGTGTATCAGGAAAAGTAGTTCACTCACAGCATTTTGTTTGTTTGGTAACTAAGTTGTTTCTTTTGTTCGCTGATAGGTGTGGGGGTGTTTTTGTTTGTTTTTGTTTTGTTTGGGTTTTTTTTTTTAAGTCTTTTCATAGAAATCAGGTAAACGGGTTTGCAAAAATGGAGGTTTTGCTGTCTGAATAAGGTACGGACCTTTAAGCCATGAGGGAAATTTTCTGTATCACATGATTTCAAGCTAGTAAAGCTTTTTTTTTTTTTTTTTTTTTTAAAAAAAAAAAAAAAAAAAAGGAAAAAAAAAAAGCCAATTCGGTAATATATATCCCTTCAGCCAGTAGTATTTATTTTGATTCTCATTATCTTTTCAACTGGAAACCCTCACTTTCTGTAGTTTAAACCAAAAATACCTAACTAAGAATGAAAGACCAGACACAAATAAAATGATGCTGAGACAGCCTTTGAGAAGATTGGTGTGTATTATTTTCAGTAATGCTGCTCTTAATATTTCTAAATGTAATGTTCCTCTTTTTTAAAAAGTGGATGCAGGTGTTTCTAGCTTTCTTTGCTTCATTTGGTTTGTGTACTGATTACTGCTCATCATAAAAGTCTGTGTATTTAAAGGAATTTTCAGAAAGCGTTAGGGAGGGTGAGATTATAATTTAATTCCAAGCAAGGAATTGACTCCTGTAGTTTTAACATAATCCTGCAGTACTTGATGAGACTTACATATGCTGAAGTAACCAACTCAAAAGTATTCGTAAAATGTATTTAACTCCCACCCTGATTGCATTTAATTTGTATTAGTACTGGTAGAAGTCAGCTGTGCATTCTAGTTGGTTGCATGCATATCCCTACATAAATACCTGAAGGCCAGTTTAGCCTGGGTTTGTGTTACAGTGGATGTTTATTCCCTATGTGTTTTTGTAGATATTTAAGGATATACAGGTAGATGGCAGGAAATACTAGGCATTGTCTTCAGTGAGGAAGAGTTCCTCCTCTTAGTCTCCATACTTTCCATTATCCCAAAATTATTAGAAGGAAATTCTGTGAAGGGAACTGCTTAGATTATGTTTTGGCAGTATGAGGTGGATGAATTTGTTTTCCCTCAAAGAAATGTACTAGATTATGATATCAACTAAGAAAAATCAGCTTTAGCAATTACTAAATGTATCCGGAGAAGTTGCTGCAGGAAAAAATGTATGCAATTAAGTGACCGGACATGCTTTTCACTGAAGGCTTAGTATTTTCAAAACTCAAATACTCTTTCAATTGTAAAGTTTGTCTATTGAAATATATTTCTGAAGAATAATATGAATCATACTTGGTGTGGTATCCAAATCTGATGGTGTGTGTGTGGGAGAAAAAGATGGCAAAAATACAAACGTTGTACTTGGGTAAGTCAGAACTAAACTAACCACAGGTGATTTTAAAAGCCCTTGTCCGGCACCTCTTCTTTTAAGTTGTAGCAGTTACAATTGGACCAGAATCCAGGCATCTACTGTAGAAGATGAAGTGAAAGACTGAGTATTGCCAAGGATCAACTCATCTGCAATTTTAAAATTAAATTAAAATTTTTAAATCTGGCTGAGAGATCTTGGAGATTTAATTACCATCTGTCATAGTTTGAGCTGTGTCATATGGAGCTTACACCACATGAACCTTTGACAGAGGTGGAAACTTTTTCTACCAGAGATGGTTTAAAAATAGTGATTATATTTTTTTGACACTTTTGCTTACATCTATCAAAAAAAAAAAAAAAAGTGCCTTGTCACCACTTCAGAAGTATAAGCTGCTGTGTCTTCAGTTGACAGTTGCATGAAAACTTTCTTGCTTTTTTGTCTGATAGTACTGTTGAATAGAGTGCTTTATTCACTTGTTCTTTAATAGCAAGAGAGAAAATAATAATAATTGTTTTGCGTATGTTAGGCATTAAAAAGCATTGCTTTTCTTGTACAGCACTAGAGCTAGTTTGGCTTGAGGACTTTTTCCACATGTTCATAAGACCGGCTGGTTTTGCACTTTCTAATTGAACAAAATATATAGCTGGTAGATGGCAGGAAGTTTTCATCAGTCTTTGGCTCCAGGCACTGTGACAGGGCCTATTAGTCAGGCACTGGAAAGGAGTCCCTACGTGCTGATAGAGATTACCCTGATGAACCACTCTAAATCTCATTTGTTTTGCACTTAGTTTGCACTCATCCACAAGTTTTGGTATCTTGCTCTTGCCCCGTGTCATGCTTACCCACTTTCTCTTGCTTGCTCTTGTCCATCTTCCTCCTTTCCTCTGGAGTCTGCCCTTTGAGTATATTGTATTTCAAGTTGTAAGTAGCATTTCATTCTCGAGAATAAAATAATAAAAGTATGTGAAAGAAAACATATTAAAGCTGTTCATTACATGTTTTTCTGTACTTTTCTAGAATTGCATTTGGCTTAAGGCAGGCTGGCTGTTGTTTGTTTGCCAGCCCAAAAAGGGATGGTCTGGAATTATTTGTTTGCTTGTTCCTTTATTTGGGTCCTAGGACATGCCACTAGGATGTGGTACTGGAATGAGCATTTCCTTTGCCTCTATTTTCTAAGGGTTTTGATTAGGTTATTAGTTTTATTGTCTAATTATATAATAGGTCTTAGCTTTGAACAGGCTTTTCCTATCATAAGTCCCTTAAGATGTTGTAATTAAATTGTGCAGTCACAAATTGTTAGGATGTTTATCTGCTTTAGTAATGTGAGTAAAAATCTCCATACTTAATAATACCTCGGTTAAATCTAACACTTTGCTCTTTCTATCAAGGTTACAGTACCAAGATGTCTAAATAGATTTAAATGTCCATCATGACCTGTACTCTAAAAATAGCAGGGTGGGAGGGGGAAATGAAATATTCTAAGACACTATTAATATATCTGGCTCAATAAATGAATCAGAAGCCTGAGCATGCTTCCAATCTGAAGCGATGGAAGACTCGTTTAGTTGTATTGCCACATTAATTGGCAGAGCTCAGATAATTAATTGCAAAACCCATTACAAATATGCAAATCAGCATCACAATTTGACCCATGTTATGAAAACTGATCAAAAGAGATTGTTTGGAAAGATACCGCATCCACTTGTAAAGTTTTCAAGTAATAATGGATCCACCCTTTTATGCTTGTGGGTTATTAAAATCTTTTTGGTTTTGTTGTTTTTGGGATGAAGAGCCTCCATTGCATTTCAAGGCTGAATTTGTCTGACTTCAACTCCAATTTCTAGATTTTGTTTTGCCTTATATCACTTTAAAGTCTTCTGACTTTCTAACCTCCAGGTTCACTTACAGAGTAATTTCAGCAGCTTCAGTTTTCTTCAGTAAGCTGACTCAATTAAGCTCTTTAAGCCTCTTGTCATGAGGCTTGCTTACCAGTACTGAAGTTTTTTTAGTCATCTTTTCAAACACTAGCTGATATTTGATAATCCTCAAGATTATTATTAGAGAGATGTAGAGGTTAAAAGTAAAGTTTATTTCTATAGAATTTTAGATCAAAAATATTTTAAGCATAAAGGTAAAGGATAGAGGTAAAGTTAGCTGCTACTTGAAACTGCAAATCTGAATATTTTTATGAAAGAAATTGAGGTGCAATGGCTCGTCGAGTAAAAGAATTAGAAGATTTAAATGCTGTCAACCAGAAGAGGGCAACACAACACAGCAAGTTTCAGCTTCTTGTTGCCTAGTGCAGAATACTCTTGAATAGACTTGTCTTTAATACCGTATTTAACTTTTTTCTTATTTATTAAAAATGACATTTTCATAAAGGATCTGCTAAAAATAGATCAATTTATTTCTTAAAAACGTCCTTTTACAAGGAGGAAGTTTGGGTGAATAGGAAAATAATGTGAAATGGTGGTTGGTTTGTGTAACAGAGCTGTGCTCAGCTGCATTTCTGTCCTGAAATGAAAAAAATGGACTTTGATTCATCATCGAGTACACAGAATGACTTATTCTAATAACTGATGTCTCAGCACTGAAGAAACACCAGCACATGTTCACCAGCTTTAAATTAGTTCAAAATCAAAGCTTTATGAATAAGAAAGTTTAAAAGCTTTGGTAGGCAAATATTTTTTCTAGTGCCTCATTATTGGGAGAAAAAAAAGCTAAACAAACAAACCAACCATTCTATGAAGTATTGCATATGGGTAGCATGATCAATAAGTTGCTATGAATACTTGTTTTCTGAACTTAATTGCTTTGTTCTGTGCTGAAAGTAATAGCAATTTGACAAGTCGTCACCTTGAGTTGAAAGTCACTGTCACCACAGTTGAGGTTCCATAATTGCCTAAGCTTTTTTGGTCCATCTAAGTGCAAAGTGAAATGGGCTAGCTCAAACTAGTGGTGTTAAAGATGACTTTTTTTACATGTTTTATATTAAGGAATGTCCATGCAGTTCTTTTAAAAGACTTAAGGAACCCACATGCAAGATCAGCCTTGTGCCTTTAAGAATCTTAGTAGAGAATGGGAACTCAATCAGTTTAAAAGAAGAATTTTGCGATTGTGACCTTTACTTGTTGTCAGAGATGTGACTAAAGTTTACATAAATATGCCTAAGTTATCTGTAAAACTGTCAATCAGCCTAGTTCAGAGCTATCGTGAGAGTTGCACAGTGCTCAGGGGAAGAGGCGCAGGAGAGATGGGACTATAAAACAGCAATTTGGGTAGCTTCTGTGAGCTGGTTGGACTGTTACCAAGCTGGATAGTTTTAAGCTAGCTCAGGCTTGTCAAGAGAAGCTACAGAAATCTTTGAGTTGTGTGTAGATATAGCTTGTGTACAAAGAATAAGGTAGTTTTGCTTGCATGAAAAAAAGTTTGTTGAGGTTCTGAATTATAAGTAGTTTAAAGCAATTTTAATCCAGGGATATACTGGATTCTGCATGTTAGGGAAAATTGGGTAGTATTTTGTTTTAAAACCTTTTTTGTCTTATTGGATACTCTTCTAAGAATTTAGGTGTATCAAACCCAGTAGCATGTCACTAGTTAATTTATTAACTTTGTGTAAATAGTTATATAGATTATTATTTTGTTAGTTAAGTCAAAATACATTCTGAGTTACAATGAAATGGTGAACACTTAGTGGAGGGAAAATAAAAAGTCTATTTCTAATGTGAAAATGCTTTAATCTTACCAAATGCCTTATGCACTCCCTAATCACAAATTGCTAGTTACTTTTTTAGCAAATTATTCTTATATAAAACCATAATTGGTCATCTTTCTCTGAATTGTCTTATGATAATGAACTTGGACATAAATAAGTTTATGTAAATGTTCACGCTACAAATTTGAATTTAAACCATGAGGTTTAGATTCTTGTGGCTTTATTTAAGTAAACTCTTTTATTAAGGTAATACTCTTGTATATTTATATATTACCCTAAATTTGTTATGAAAATTTATATGTATGCAATTAAAAAAAAAAAATAATTTCAATTTTCACCTAATCCTTGAGTGTTAATTCTTAAGAATATGAGTATGATAGGAGGTGGGGATGAAAAGTGAATGAAGCAATAATTCATTTAAATTAGGTCTGTGTACAGTTACTGTTAGATCTTGTAATTTAAATGCAGTACTCTTTGGTATATTGCTGCCTTTCTTTTGATCATTAAAGCTGATCACTTCTCTTTTTCATTTGTTTTCGTCAACACAAACTGATTTGCCACTTTCACTACATACTTCGTTATGTGGTCAGGTTCTTATTTTACAGCAGGAGGGATTTTTGCTACCTGAAACTTGCAATCCAGTGCTGTATTCCTCTGAGACTGGCTCTCGTACTCTGATGTAATAGCAAAAAAACCCTCCAAAACAAACAAAACCAAAACAGTTGGTGAATTGCTTTACATTCAGAAAAAGGAGAAAAGCAAAACATGGAAATTTTTTCTTTAGAGGGATGAAGAATGTTTTCTTCAAGGGTTATTTCTGTGGGTGTGTGGCATATGCGGTGCCTATTGCTTAGGAATTAAACTAGAATGAAGCCTAGCCTATGATGATGATGCAAAAAGTTAACTCTGCATAGGTGAAAGTCACAACAGCAGCTGTTTTGATTTGTCAAGCTCAGTATGCCATCTTATGTTTCCTTTACTTATTTTTAACTAAAATAAATAAAGTAGGTTAAATTTGCACAGAATTGAAGATTAGAAAATATAGAAAGTGTTCCGGTTTTGGAAAGTACCAAGACTTCTATCTGCACTTTCCAGAAAACTAAAAGCAAATTGTACACAGGTAAGAGTGGAAGGAACAAACCTATGAGGAAGTGTGATATGGCACCATACTCTAGGAATACGTTATGAATTAACAAACAAATTTCTGAAATTTTGCTATCCTTGACTGTAGGAGTTTCTTCTAGTTTATCGTAGAAAACTAAGAATTATTTGGTTTAATACTTTTAAGTAGATTGAAAGTGTTGTGTGAAGTATTGTACTATTCATCGCTCTTAAGCAAACAATCTGATGTTTGGTCTTGTGGATGTAAATCTATTTCTGAAGTTGTTTGCTTTATAGGTAGTCAGTACTCAATTGCTTACTTTTATGTGAAGCTTAGGTCGGCATATGCGCATAAGACACTGCAGCTGTGAAAAGCACTGTTGATTTGTTGTCACTGATTCTTCACGTACCTTGATATATTACCAATTGCAAATACTAATCCTTTTCTGGGAAGGTAATTTAGTACTTCAAGGACATGCTTATATTGTATATGTCTCTGTCTTCTCAGTGCTTAACAAAACTGTCTCTTGGAACTGCTTCTTCTATTTAGCTTCTGTTATTTCTGGCCTCAGGACCGTTGTCTGCTGTCTGTTCTGGTTGTTATCACTCTCTTGAGTGTTGACTTTCTTCTGCTTGTAGGATCTGTACAATTCACCTGAGGTTAAATAGTGGAAATTCAGTAGTTCAGAAAATATAGGGCTATTTCCCGTGCACAAGCAAATTTAACAAATAACACGAAAGACCAGGCTACAGCCAGAATGTGGTTCAGCCATGCTTGTTGAGTATTTTGACATGAAAGTGGTTGTGAGTCATACTTCTGCAACTTTTGGTATGGAACTGGTGATGGAACTTCTGGCAATATACACACTCTTGCTGAAATTGACGCATAAGGTGGGATTGTTGTGAAGCAAAATTGCTGCCTCTAGGTAGGGTACCTGCACTGTATTTAGAATTACAGCATGTACTCCTTCAGTTCTAGAGGTTTTTACCCCTTTCTGGCAAAGGTCACTTAGTTGGATGTATCTGCTATATATGTGCAGATGAAGCGGTTTTTTTCGGGGTTTTTCAGTTACTTAACCTCAAGTGTACCCAGTGGGACTGAGGTTCTACAATAAGAATTTTTTATGAAACACAGCCACTTCAGATGGAAGAGAGTACAATCTCTGAGTATCTCAGAAGTGTCTCGGTGCCTGCACTCATAAATGTGAAAGTTCTCCTAAATAGCTTTTAAATTAAAAGAATACAGGGAGTTCAGTGGTGGGACCTATGGCAAAGAAGGATGAACAGTATCCTGGGCTGTTCTGGGAGGAGTGCTGCTAGCAGGTCAAGGGAGGTGCTCCTTCCCCTCTACTCAGCACTGCTAAGGCCACACTTGGAGTGCTGGGTCCAGTTCTGGGCTCCCCCGAGCCCAGAGAGACATAAAGCTACTGGAGAGCGTCGAGCAAAGGGTCACTAGGATAATTGAGGGGCTGGTGCATCTAATATGAGGGGGCGAAAAGGGCTGGGAGAGCTGAGACTGTTCAACATAGAGAAGAAAAGGCTTTGGGAGGATGTTATCAATGTGTATGAATATCTGAAGGGAAGGTGCATAAAGGAGCTAGGTACTTTCCAGTGGTGCCCAGTGGCAGGACCAGAGGCAGTGGGCACAAACTGAAACATAGGAGGCTCCATCTGAACATCAGAAAGTACTATTACTGTGAGGGTCACCAAGCACTGGCATAGGTTACCCACCAAGGTTGTAGAGTTCCCATCCTTGGGGATAGTCAGAAGCTTCCTGGGCATAGGTATCTCTCTGTAGGTGGCCCTGCTTGAGCATGGGATTTGGACCAGAGGTTTCTTCCAGCCTCAACCATTCTGGAGTTCTGTGATTCAGAATCAACATGCTAGCATGCTGAAAAGCCATTTGGAGAATCCAGTAGATGTTTTATCAAGCCACAGAAGCTTAAACTATTCCTTAGGAACCATTGTTCTTCTGAGTTTTGTGACAGGCTTTCAATTGATGCTACAAAGCTAAAATCTAGAATTCTTAGAAGGATCTGAGGGGAGTTTGTGGCTTTTTTGTCCTTTATGTCCTTACACGATGTGATGTGAATATGTTTGGCATGGATACAAAATCAATAAGGACAGCATGGTGCATCTTTAGAAACAGTTAATAGAAACCGAAGCAAAGTCTTTTATTCTGAGGTGTTACAATTAAGTTAACCCATTAAATTTTTCATCACTTGAATTTGATAAAGAACATGTTCTAAGTAGGCATATCTTTTTCAGATTAGTAGAACGTGCGCTTGGACTTTCAAATGTTTTACATGGTTGTAATAACTCATTTTGTTGCTATTACATAAGCTTTTTCTAAAAGACTGTAAAGAAGCAATGTTGCCAGTTTAAACAATATGAAAAAAAGCGGTATTTTAAATGGTTCTTTAATCTTTTTTAAAGATGAGCAAGTAATGTTCCTCAATGTGTGTGGGAGAATTAACTGAAATATTTGTGATATTTCTTTGTAGGTTTGTAATAAAGCTAAACTATTGTTAATTGTGTAGGAGGTTAGAACTGTATGAAGCAGTTGCTTCATACAGCGTGCTCTGTTCAGTGCAAGGCTTTAAGAAAGACAAGTTGTTACCCATGCATGATTAGGAGAATAGTCCTTAACCATTCATGACCAAAAATTGCTCAATATTATTGTCTAGACATAACTTTAATAAGCTCTACTACACAGAAATTTAACTGTATTCCAGATGTGTTTATAATTCTGGTTGTGGCTTTAATTTGACTATGGTCTTGACTAAGATACTAGTTAATTCTGACATTAAGTATTGCTTGCATCAATTCTTGACATAACATTTGCCACATAACAGACCATAACAAGTTAAAGCTTCCACGAAGGGAACACATCATATAATTGTTCTTGTTTTTAAAACGGTGATCATTAATGCTCAAAAACCAAAGGATTTCCAGCTTGTGTAATACTCTTGAGTGCTTTCAAGAATAATGAAATTTTCACTGTGCTTGGTATGTGTACAAGTTATAATTTTGACCACAAGTTTGTATTTTTTTTGATCATGTAAAGTATGCAAATGTAAGAAAATCAGTTTGAGTTAATTTGGAGACACTTCTATAGGAGAAAATTGACCCACTGAGTAAGATTGTATGTCCTCACGTAATTATGCAATATTCTTTTAACAGTATATGTTATTTTCATATCTTATCCTTTCATGTTATTTCAAATCTCAGGAGTAAGAAGTTTTAAAGATATACCCAAACACACATTTGTCATGACCATATTAAAGTGTATGTAAAGATTTATCTTAAGCTTCAATCTGGTAATATACTTCTGCATTATTAATTTATGTGGCTGCTGTTAGCGTGAATTAAATGTATAAAGTGTAGCTAGTCTGTTTTATCTTTGTTGTTGCATGCCTCTTAAAAATGTTACGGTGTATAATGTTCTTGTTCATCACCATAAAGACTTTAAACTTCATGAGGAAACCAAAGCTTCCTTCTCACCACTTCACTGCGGAAACCCTAGTACAAACTCCAGAGAAAATGAAAGAATGCATGTTTTGCTATAGGTTGTAATCAGGTATATATTGTAATTTTTACAGTCACTGAAAATGTCATTTATTAGAGCAATTTAAAAGGTATTATAGGAAAGCTAAGTCATTTGATTTATGTGTTGACTTTACAGCTAGTCCTGCAACCCACATCACATCCTATCAATGAGTCAATTTTCCTAGTAACTCTAGATAGGTGTGTTGAGCATGTTTATACTCCTTTTTGTCTTATGGCTTTTAGTTACATATTGGACATATAAAATCATTACTTAGTTCTTCTATTTAAAAAAATTAATTAGTTCTGTTTTGTAAGGTGATGTACTTTATTCTCTGAACAGCGATGTGATGTTGCAGTTAAGCAGTTCAAAATTCTGAATGCTAACAAGAGCACCGCCAGCCTTATTCAAAGCACACAAAATTGTAACTAGAGCATCTGTTAGATACAGTTTGCAGAGACTAATTAAAGAAATATTAGTTCTAGTATTTTAATTTTTTTGGAATGTTGTTCCGGTCCTAACATCTTGGAGAATAACTGAGCTAGAAACATTATCATCGGTGTACAATAAAGCGGTGGGGTGTCTCTAGCTTGGAAGATTTGGAGGAGGGGAGAGGAGCAATGATTACAGGATGAAGACAAATCATGTTGTCGTATTTTATGCCTCTCAATCTCAGAAAATACTGATGAAATTTGAAAGGTAACAGATTTCGAACGGATAGAATGAGACCATTTTCTTTTTTTGTGTGTGTATGTTACCTTATTGAGCTGAAAATCAAGAGTGAACTTGCTGCCTTATGGAACAGATGAAGTTTATAGAGGTTTTTTTAACAAATGATTGAGGAAGAGCAAGTTCTTTGAAGCTTTCTTCAGTGTATATGTGTATTTCTTACTGAGTTTAATTTTAGCTTAAATGTCCTTTGTATAGTTACTGACTGCTTGTGGTGGGATTTGATTTGGGAAGGGGGAGTGTTGCTTGAAATGCAGAGGAAGAGAGTCATAATTTTCATTTATTTGGTTTTACTGGAGCTCTGTGGATGCCTCTTAACAATCTGCTGTTTTAGTATTTCAAATGAAGGCTAGTGGAGAGAAATGGAGGAGAGCAGTTACTGATTTTTAGCTAAGTCTCTGTAAAGGTATGAAAATAAAGGTTAAATCTGAGCAATCAGAGGTGAGGTCTATTGCTGAGAGTCCAAGCTGCACTAATATGCTCTCTAAGAGAATGGTATGTTCCTTCTAGCAAAGAAATTGGCAAGGATAAATCATATGTGCTGGCAACAGTGTAACTAGTGTTTCTAAGGAAATTCTTTAAAATAAGAAGACCATGTTCTTTTTAGTAGATAAAAATAAAAAGTATTTTAGTGTGTTTTGTTTTGATCCTAGTTGAGCATTGGGTTCCTACAGGTAACATCTCATTTTGTCACCAGAAATTTCTACATAGCATGAAATGCTGTGCCCTAGAGTGTCAGAGATAACCTTGTGCTGCAGCTGTAAATTGTAAGTTTGGTTTTTGTTGGTTTGTTTTCTTTTTTGTTAGGTGGGACAAGCTTGTAGAAATATCTTTCAGTATTCTAGTAGAATAAATGTTGCCAGCGTTTGTATTTTCCCCCCTTTTATGTGTCTGTCATCATCAGAAAGCAGCTAAAGGCTAAAGATCCTTAAAGCCTTACAGACTCTTTGGAGGGAATAGAGATAAAAGTCAGTTAAAATGGTTTAATAACAGAATTACATCTTCCATCCACTCTGTGATGTTTTGTTCCCCCCACCACCCCTTCCCTTCTTAAGATTTAATAAAGCGATATGAATATTCTGAGCAGCTTATTTACTTAAATTTCTATTTTTCTAGAAATCAGGTTTGCACCTGTAAAATGAATTTTATAACTACAGCTTGAAGCAAGCCTGTGATGAATAATACGATGGTTTTAAGGACAGTGATCAAAGTTCCTTGCAGCACAGAAAAAATACTGGACTGATAAGGAAAAGTGATACAGGGATATTTTAGAGGCATTTATTAAACTAGGGTTCTTATATTAGATTTATTTTCAGTTGGTCAATATATTAATGTTGTATTTTCTCTCTTATATTGTAATTCCAATCGTCTGAGGACACTGTAAATGCATTTATTTCAGGTTTGGCTTTATCAAATTAAAACACAATGTTGAACTGTGTGTAATTTAACAAAGATATATGGTGGCTAAAATGATTTTCCTCCTTTGAAAATTTGTGATAATAATTTCAGAGCCCATGGGGAGTCTCCTTCTGCTTTAGCAACCTGTTTGTATCACGATTTTCATTTAAACGATCTTGCATTTTGCTTCTAGCAGGTAGCTTGCTTTGAGTTGCTTTAATAGGTGTATTTTGGAGTGTAAAAATTCTGTATCTTACATTGAGGGTTTTTTCAAAGCGAAAGTCAGAAAGTGTTGTCTTTAGATTATTATAAACTTAAGTATTATAGTTCTGTCTGACATAGTAACCATTCTTGAGTCTTGTTTGGTATCATACAAGATTTAAAGTGGAAAGAAAAGTCGCTTCCTTATTTTTTACAAACATCTAATGAAGATGTAAGAATCAAACTATTTTTTGCTTTAAATGTCTTGTATTAGAGAGGCGTCTGAGGTTTGATTTTTTGCTTATTCGTTTTCTGCTTCTCAAACTGCTCTTTAAGTAATGGCAGCTTGTTAAGAAATGGCTTCCTTCATTTGTGTTGAAATGAACAAGTGACGTCTTACTGAATTTGTTGGGAGGTGGACACAATTTAAATGTATTTGTGAGTAACAAACGTAGATTATTCTACATAGTTGCGGGTGGTGGGTGTTTTTTTTTAATCTGTAGGTTTGCAGCTAACTTACTGGAATGTTGTGTTTGGGCATAGGTATACTACACTACTATTCAGTAGCAAAAATGAAGTTACCTTGATGTTGTGTTTTGGCATTTAAATAATGGATTTCAAGTTATGCTGTAACTTGAATCTCTAGCCTATAGAGTGTGTAAGTGTACTGTTTCTTAGCACGCTTTGAAAATACTATTTCAAGACTATGCTGACTGAAGCACAAAGTGATACTTATAAAATAGTCGATGTAGGAGTATAATAATTTTTCAAAATATTTTTTGAAGTAAAATACCAAGACCCCAACTAACATACACATCTTTCAGAATCTATTTACTTAGAAGCATAAACTGGAAAGTATGCTGGGAAACAGCAGCAATTGTGAATAGGGAAATATTTTAAGATTAAAAACACAAATGGAAAATAAGATTGGACCATAGGAGAACAAACGAATTTACTAAGTAATGCAGTGTCCCCTGTGTTTTTTTAATTTGAGATTACAAATGAAAGTGAAAGGGAGAATTTGAAGTTTAATGTCACAAGTTTGCGCTTAGAGTAGTATTTCCTTCAATACATGCTTGCCTAGCTGATTTTTTAAGCTTTTATTAATTGAATGATGAAATAGGAATCAATTACAAGTATCAGTTAAGCAATATTGATATTTTTAGCTACATGATCACCTTTACTCTGTTGTGGAGTAAATTAGTATTTGAGTATTGCACTAAGGTTCTTTTGTCATCCTAGCATAAGTTTAAGATGTCTTGATAGGTAGGACATAAATTAATACTTCAAAATACTAAATTGGTTGTATGAACAAGAAATATGCAGGGAAAGGCAGAAAAGGACTGCTGTAGATATTGCCTAGTTATTTATACAGAAATATTTTGCAGCATTTAATTTAACTTACAGTATTGATTTAATCTATTTGAGTTAATACTGGCCATTGCAAATGCAAATTGTTGGGTTTTAGTTTCACTTCTAAGAAAGAGCATGACTGGAGATAGGAAGCTTAGAACAGCATCACTGAATGGTGGGGGAAGAATTAAAGGTCTCGATACATGCAGTTTTGCTTAAGAAGCATTTTATTATCTGTTGTGACCAGCTTATGCAGCCTGCAGACATCCCAGTAATGCAGAATAATGAACGTGAGTTGGACTAAATCTGCCCTTAGATTTCTTTACTGTACAGTCAGTATTTTCAGGGAGTAGTTAATTTTCCCATACTTTCCTTTTTATATAAAATAACCATTATGCAAACTCTTATTACTTTTAAAGCTTCATGGTTGAGTTTAAATCACTTCAAACAAAATGATAAATTTAAATTATGGGACTTTTTCTAGTGTAAAGGGTTCATTACAAAGCAGCACAAACTGTGAACTTGACAGGTTAGTGAAAATATGATGGAGTATGTAGGGAAGTCTCAAATTTTACAGTTTTAAGCTGCCAGCACATGTGGGAATTGTAAGGAATTCGTTTTTTACTTTGTGGGTTTTATATGTATGGTAACTTTTAATTGTTTGAATACTATTAGAGTAGCAGCAGACTGTTTAGACAGAAAATCCAAATCCCTTCCTCTAGATGGAAATACTGGTAACTCTGTGATTTTTCCAGATTAAAACCCAGCAGTTCATGAGTTATGTTTTTCATTTTAAGATGCATCCTGTATAAAATATCTGACTAATTAAATTGTGGATTTCATGCAGTGTTTGATGTTCTGTTGATTCTGAAAAGGACCAGGCAAGCTGACTACTTTTTTTTTTTTTTTTTTTTTTGGCAGGATAATAGGGAAGAAAAAGAGTTATAATTGCTAGCACAATATGTAACTATATAGCTTATCCCTGATCCTGTGAGGCTTTAGGCTGCCTTAAAGGGTCTCAAAGCTTTCCCTCAGCTGTAACTCTTCTTAATGCAACTCTACCTGAATAGGTTATTTTTAATGTTTTTTCTCTCACTGCAGTGTAATTTTGTTTTCACTGTCACTTTCCTATCACCGTTATTGTTTAAATTTTTTTTAGGAAGAATAAAGTCTTCATTTGTTCTGAAAAGCACAAGATTTGTGGTGATATGTAGTTGTGTAGAAGAATGAGAAATTTCAGTTGTAATAAATAGAAGATATGTTAATTTAGAGTTGAGTATTTGCTTTCCTAAAAATTTTATTTGATACTAGTGTGTGGACATGATCAGTGTAAAACGCACTGCAAATTTTGGGCCAGGGGACTGTTTTCATATGCTTGAAGGCATTTCCTTTGTAGATCCGTCACTGGCAAATATTCTCAGCTCTTGTACCCTGCAAATGCATCCAGCATCTTTTGAACAGCTTACAGCTACACTGTGATTGTAAAATAAAGTAACTTAGAAAGTGCTGTATTCTGTTGAAGCTGTGATAATCTTAGTAGGAAGAAAGAATAGATACGGTACAAATACATGCTTTATGCCTGATGTAGATTAAAGTAATTTTCAGTTAACAGTTATGCAGTGATGTCTTTGTGGGTTAGATTACAGATAATACTCTTTTGTGTGATTAAGCAAATATTGTACAAAACAACATTATGTAAGCAATTACTCATGTTGGCTGTTCCTTCATGTGGTGCTGTAGTAAATACTGGACTAGAAAGCTCTAGTCAAGTTGGGCTTATATTACTAGCTACCACACTTCAAAAGGGGTGATGGTAAGATTTTTCTAAGGTTATTTATGCTCCTGTATGACTAAGATACTTTGAAAAGTTATCCTATAAACATTGAAGATTGTAGAATGGGATTTTTCTTTTGACTCTTTTAATGTATAAAGCATCTGCTGCATGGGAGGGAAGAAGTGTAAGCATGTTGGGGTAATACTCTTCCTGCAGGTTTATATTTGTGAACCACAGTCTTTGTATAAACAATTTGCAGTTACTTTTATCATTTTAACATTGATGGAGACCAGTGATTCTTATTTACATTACCGCATCTGTATTGCTCAACACTTAAAATGTAAAATTGAATTCATTTTCTATGATGTTTCATGATAGCAGCTGAGAATATTGCTGTGCAGCAACTCTTTGGGAGATTTTAGAAAATATATCTTTGACTTTTCCCTCTTGGCATTGAATCATAGAATTGTAGAATGTTAAGGTTGGAAAGGACCTTAAGATCATCTAGTTCCAATCCCCCTGCCACAGGCAGGGACGCATTACACTAGACCATGTCACCCAAGGCTTTGTCCAGCCTGGCCTTAATGATGATAACTAGGGAAAAATTTAATGTAATGCTTTAATAAATAATGAGAAACTGCAGTATGCATTTCAGAAATTCTTTTCTTAAAAGTCTGTTGAGGATAACCACCTTTGCCTTCATCCTTCTGGTGTTTTATTTCCACTTCTGCTGCTTCAGATGGTAAGCACTTGGGAGGTGTGATTAGACGTCTGAATAATTGATTATCTTTTTTTTTTTTTAATCAACTCAGTAGAAAATTGTTTTGGCTGTAACAGTGTTTTAGGGGTTTTGTCTTGTTTGTTTGTTGGTTTTTAATTTTTTTTATGTTTGGAGGCACTTTTTTCAATTTTTCACTGTAACATGCCAAGGTTCACTTCTCAAGTGTGGATCTGTCTGAGGTGGATCCTGCTGGCTCTGTGCCTTCCATCATTTTTCAAATGTTCAGACATTTCGTTAGTGCTGTTTGTATCCACATTCTTCTACCCTGAGGACATAAAGAGTTGACTACGGCAGCTAGTCAGATCCTTCTGATCAGCCTTCATAAGAAGTAACTTTTGGAGACTGTTGACAAGAAGTTAACAAGTAGCTGTGTCAGCAGTTCTGCGCTGTATTGCCCTGGAATTACTTAGAGGTAGCATACCACTCTTAGGAAAAGATTCCTTGCCCTGCTGTTTCAGAGAGGTGAATGACAATTACGTTGTCATGGTTAATCCGTTGGTTGTAGCTTTTCATGTAGGTAGGTGACAGAGACCACATTGTAACTTCCTTTCAAAATTGTTTTCTAACTTTCAAATTTTTTACTATACTTGGGGTTTGCTGGAGTTTTATTCATTTGTTTGTTGTGTCGTTTGGTTTTTTCTTCCCCAAAAACCTTTGTGAGGAGATAAAATAGTTTTTGATGTTGAGTTGTGTTGTTTTGCTTTTATTTTTTTAATTACCTCACTAGGACACAAACCATTTTGAGAGGTAGGAAACCGAATTTGGAAGGGCTAGTATTGCTTTTTCTGATTAAGATGGTATGTGATGGAAGTTTAATTTAATGGAGCCCAGTCACCCATAATGCAGGCCACATCAGCTGGTTTCTGGAGTTGCTAGCAGAAATTTGCCAGTAACAATTTAGAGCTTGATTAAAACTTTTGGACTGATCGAATATGAAGTTTTCAACTTCTGTTTTCTGGCTCAGGTGCCCAGTTTGGAAGGAGAGGCCACGCTGTCAGGAAAAAAGCTTTTCCTGTCTTTTCAAGAATCAGCAAGATTCTTGTTGATATTGAAAGGACAGGAAAAGGGGTTGCTTATACAGATACTCAAAGAAGGGGATTACCTTAACATAACCACAGTTCTTCAATAAGTACATCTGTAGATCATGCAGGGCCAGGAGGCCTGGATGGATAATGAGGAGCTTCTGGACAAACTCAAACAAAAAAAGGAAGTGTACAGAGGGTGGAAGCGAGGACAGGTAGCCTGGGAGGAATACAGAGGAATTGTCTGAGCAGCCAGGAATCAGATTAGGAGACTAAAAGGAAGGCTAGGGAAAATGTAGGCCCTCTCTGGAAGGAAATGGGAGACCTGGTGACCTGGGACATGCAGAAGGCCAAGGTGCTCAGTGACTTTTTGCCTCAGTCTTCACTGGTGAGTGCTCCAGCCACAGTGCCCAAGTTGCAGAAGGCAAAGGCAGGGACTGGGCGAAAGAACCATCTTCTGTAGGATCAGGTTTGAGACTATCTAAGGAATTTGAAGGTGCACAAGTCCATGGGACCTGATGAGATGCATCCATGGCCCCTGAGGGAACCGGCAGATGAAGTGGCTAAGCCACTCTCCATCATATTTGAGATGTTGTGGCAGTCTGGTGAAGCTCCCAATGACTGGAAGAGAGGAAACATAACCCCTATTTTTAAAAAGGGAAAAAAGGAAGCTGTGAAGTACAGGCCAGTCAGGCTCACCTCAGTACACAGCACAATCATGGAGCAGACCCTGCTGGAAACTGCTAAGGCACATGGAAAAGGAGGAGGTGACTGGTGACAGCCAACATGGCTTCGCTAAGGGCAAATTGTGCCTGACAAATTTGGTAGGTATAAGGATCTAGGTTGCCTGTCAAAGCATAGCACTTTTCTCTCTCCTTTTTTCTTGCAGCTGAAATAGTTTGAATTTTTCAGCATAAAATCTACTGGCAGAAAAGATCACGTGGCTTTAGCTATAAGGCTACGTTTGATATTAAAAGTGCTTAATGTGTTTCTAAAAGGAGAAATAAACTATTGTAGAAGGTATTGGATATTTGTTACAGTATTGCTTTGACTTGGCAAAACATCTAGGCTTATGTTGATCTCCTAAGTTGGTGCTCACTGCTTTTTTTACTTAAGAATGTATTGAAATGTTTTGTTCAAGAAGATCCTGCTCCTGTAACAGAAGGTGGGTGGTTTTTTTTTAAATTAAAAAAAAAACAAACAAACAAACAAACAAAAAAAAACCAAACAAAAAACAAAAAAAAAAACCTTAATGCTCTTATACCTGTGACATTATTTATAAATTATTTTCACGGTTTTCTGGAGTTTCAACTTAACTTACAATTTTTAACAAACAAAAACTCCCCTGCATTTCATGATACGAAAGGAATGCAAGGGGGTGGAGGTGGAAGAGAGGAAAGGAGTGGAAATGCCAGATGTTTATTCTACTGCAACCTCTTGTTCTGTCCTACTTTCTGCCTGTCTCAAATAATACTACATATTTGCATGGTCCTTAAATTGTTGTTCTTGCTGATTTTGTTATTAAAACAGGCAACTACAGAAAGACCTTTTATACAGAAGCTATTTCGACCAATTGCTTCAGGAGGACAGATGCATACTTTGGGAGATCTGCTAAAAGATGTGTGTCCTAGTGCTATCAACCATGAAGGTACTGTAGAAATAACTTTTGTCCAGTAATATAATTTTTTCTGTTAATTTATCATTTGGTTGGTTGGGGGTTTTTTTAATATGGGGATTTTGGAAGTAGAACTATGTCTTAGTACCAGAGTTTCAGATTTCACTCCATGGCCCTATAGTGTGCCACACATCACATCACCTGCAGTGTTTGGAGATGATAAGGCTGAGGCCTTAGGCACTGTTGAAAAATTAATTTCTGTAAGTTTTATTTTAAAATTTGTGTTTGCCTTCACACTGTTCTTAATAAAAACATTGACATGTTATTTTCTGTGTTTAAAAAAATATTCTTAAAGCAATATCAGCAGAAGTTTTAAGTTACCTTTAGTTTTATATTACATAAATTTTTCATATGGAAAACACCAAAATTGATAGAAACTGAAGATGTTTTCAGAATACTTTTTTCTTGTTGAAGCCCAACCTTTAAAAATGTACCAGAAAAAGAAGAGATTGTTGTAAGCATGTAGTAGTTTATGTATAGTTACTAAGTAATATTGTGTGACAAGATACCAGTTAGTTCATGTAGCATTATATCATTTCATACAATAGCATTTGTCAGTCAGTGCTTATTCAGAAAAATAATATCTGGATGTTATTTAAGCCTCAAAGATTACAACTGTTGGAACAATGATATACTCTTTAAGTGGAATAAATGTAAAAGTTATGTACTCTGCAAATTAAGATAAATTAATGTGAAACATTTTTCTTCTTGCTGTTGTTTTGCCAGTACCTGTAAATGGGTAACTGTTTTTCAGTCAATACAATACAAAAAAATATGTTTTGAGAAATATCTGATATTCTAGAGAAGATCTTGGCACAGAATTTACTGATGTAGTATAAGTACCTCTGAACAGTAAAGCACTAAATTTGAAATCAGTGTCAAAATCTATAAGATTACGTACGCAGAACTTGTGTAATTCAAAATCAAACAATTGTCATGGATTTCTTTAAGTATAGTGATCATAGAAATCTACTGAAATCTCAACAGATTTTTTTTACCCCTGTTTAATACTTGTTAACACATGGAAACAATTTCCAAAAATAATAAAAGGTAAGAAAAATATGGAATGTTGCTAGCCATGTGTCTATTTTTCCTAAAGCTGTTATGAATTTTAGAGCATAATTTTAAGTAATGTTTTCAGCTAACTGTCCAAAAGATAAAGCAAGATACAAACAGATGCTGGAGTGATAGCACAAGCAAGTTTAACCATCTTTAAGTACTTAAGTGTGAGGATCATCCTACAGACACTAGTGAAAAGGTACAAAGTGAATTTAAAAAAAAAAGAGTAAGAAGGATGCTGTATTTTAACTTGGAAGGCAGTCAAGGGCACAAATTAAATGAAAGAAACTCAAAAAGTATTTATGCAAAAGTTATTCCAGGATATAATGAACGATCAGTTTTACATGGATTTGCTAAAGCTGCAGATGGGGAATGTGCTAGTTACTGCTAGAAACCTTATACTGTTTACTCAGTTGGGGCAAAAAATGGTGGTTACTTGGAGGAAAAGAAACTAAAATAGGTAGTATCCTTACACTTCGGAGGAGCAGTTTCAAATTTGGTGGAAGGGTTTCGTTGTATTGGAATATGTTTGTCTGTTCCTCTCTAAATCTGCTTAAATTCAGCCTAGTTTTCATCCTTAAGATTCTACTGAGCAACTTGCAAACTTAGAGTTTAATGAATTTGATCCCTCACATCAGTGTGGGCTATCTAGGGTTCAGCAGAATTTTTCCTGTAATGCACCTTTGTATTGTTTTGTTGTTCAGTTGCTTCTCTTACATTCTAAGTGTTCTCCTCCTCTTCTGGTAGGTAACAGAAGGAAACATGACTGAGCTAAACACAGAAAATAACGTGAAGTCTTGAGGGGAAACGAGGGTAGACTGATGCATAGAGCCAGTGGAGGCAGACTGACTGAACAAGTAATTTGGAAGAAAGTGACTGATCTGGGAGTCATTAAATGTGATGGGGAGAGCAACTATGAACAATGTGGCAGGATGAAAGAGATTGGGGCAAAAGCCAAAACCTGACATAATAACTGTGAACACCTGGATGGAGTAAGTGGGATAGATGATAAAAGGATGAGGGAGGAAAAGAAGCTTATTGCATGTGGATCATACGCTGGCAAAGTGATTTGGATGATCTGGAGACCTGTTTAGAGAAAAGAATTGAATTAAAAGTTGAAAAGAAGGGCAGTTTGTACTGGCAGAATGAGAAGGTGCAGGTGGGTCGGTGGTCAGGTGGATCTGGAGACAGTCAGAAAAGGGACTGGGGAAAACTTGTTCAGGTTATGCTGTAGAAGTAGACTGTACCCCAGACAGGAATACGAAGTAGAAAATTAAGCATGGTAACATGGAAAGAAAAAAAGACCTAGGAGATAGATTGGGAAGAAGCAGAACTAGGACAAAAAGGAAGGATGATAAAGGATCAGGCTTCAGGAGAATTACCTGAAAAGGTGGATGTCCATGGCAGAAGAGGTTTTTACTGCTGAGGAACATACACAGGTAAGGATAGGGCTCTGAAGAGGTGTGAAGGGCAGCCCTGTTTTGGGCTTGACTGCTTCAGTTCATCGTACTCTGTTCATTGATGATTAAACTTAGCCAATAAGTGAACTTTAGTTTCTCTTGCTGGCTTAATCCACTTATTCACTATTCAAATGCAATGTGCACCATCTTATGTGTTCACACTCTTGATACAGCTTTGAGCTATTAGAGAAAAAAAGCCCTACTAACTCAGCAGAATGCATAATACCACTTTTGAGTTTTGCCTGTAGAAATGTTAGCAGCCGTAATGAGGGCATACTTCTCCCTTTTCCAGCAAGTGGACTAGACTCCTGAGACCTCAGCACATCTGTGCTGCTGAAGTCTCCGTGAAACCCACTCTGTCAACTCATTTTCTTTCTGCTGGTTCAGTCAGAGTTTAACAAACTTCCTCTGTCAATAGATGCTCCATCAGCTCAAAAAGAGAAGACTGTAGAGCTGAGTGTTTCCATCCATTTTATGGGCACATGAGAATTTAATTTGCAAGCATTTTTTTGAAACCTGGGAAACTATGCATAAATATTTTTCTTCTGAAGTAGTTGTATCCATTTGAAGTTGAATTACTTGAAATTTAGGATGTGTCAGAGTTGTAGACCATCTGTAGAATCTTAACTTCTGTACACGTGCACACTGATCATTATACATACAGCTTATAATCACTCTCCACCTCTCATCTCCTTTTGTCTTCTGTGAGACTTCTGTCTTCCTGCACAGGCAGGGCATGTTTTGGTGTCAGGGCTGTGTAGTCAAAAAAAAAATCATTGTTCTGATTATTGAAATGATGGGTGGGGAATTAATATACTTCAGGACGTATTGCAATTTAGACAGCTGAACACTGCCTTTGGGAATTGAATTCAGTTCTTTCTCCCATAGGGAGTTCATTTGTATGCGATAGTAGGCAAATGGAGTGTTACAAAACCATCCATTTCATTGAGGAGCACCAGAAAAATCCAGTGATCAGTGTGAGCATTCTGCTGAACAGCTTGCTTGCTTGTACTTGGAATCAGCAAGAGCTCTGGGGCTTTGAGTGTGTGAACACTAGGCACTGTCCGAAGTCAAGTTCTAGGCTTCTCATTACTCCTCTCCGACCCTTCAAAAAATGGTATTTCTGATCATGATGTCTTTTTGACTTCAGTATGTGATCTGTAAAATGATAATGCGGTCTCCTTCCATGGGATAATCTTGATGAAACAGTTTCTGATGGAAGAATAGCTTTTGATCAAGACTGTTTGAATTTCATATTAAAAATTGCCTTCTTTGGACCTTCTTTTGCTATCTTCTAATTTTTGTTTTTGTAAGATTATATGTTTTGATTTACAGTTTAAATTTATTCTGGTCAAGGCATTAAAATAATCATGTAACAAAATTGTCAAAGGTGTATTAGAAAAAGATGGCAAGCTGTTTTCCACATCTGGATTTTCAGATTTTATTCATTGTTACCAAAGTTTAGATGTACCTAATTTTTCTGAACAAAGAAAAATAAAAAAAATAAAAAAGTAGTATCTCATCAAAGATATGCTTAGGGACATAGTAGATATTATTGAAGCAAGTTGTTCTCAACCTTTTTCACTCTTGTTTTCAAAAAGTAATCTAGGTATTTTTTCCAAGAGCATTTTTTAACCCCCCTCATTATGGAATTAATGCGTTGGTGACATTAGCTGCATCTTTTTGTCAGTGCAACACAATCAATGTAAGTTTCTCTTTCATTCTGTTTTTCTCCATCTGATGAATTTTTTTATTTTTTATTTCCTTTTTCCTCTATGGGTTTCTTTTTTCTAAGGACTTTTCGTTCAAATGGAAGCTTCATGGTAATTGTGGTGATTACTTGTCTATGGTGACATCCGTAACTGAGCTTTGTGCCGTGGGAACACAGAGAATATATGATTTTCAGACTCAGCATTTGTAGCCATATATTTGAGCTGTTCCTGCTGCCAGATACTTAGGGACCACCACAAGAAGAGAGAGGGAAGGGTTTCAAGAACCACCCACAGTGTCTATATGCCTTTGCTTTAAGAAACATGGATATAATTAAGACTCTCTTTTAACTGTGCTGAGAAAAAGTATTTCAATGAAAAAATGTATTTATATATGTGGATTGAATATATACTTTGATTACCAACTGTTAAAAACACGATGGAAAGAATGTTGTCAGGAGTAGAACAGGTTGAATAGTGGCATTAAAACACTGATAGTGAAAATGGTCTTTGTTAAATACTGTGTCAATATTATTTTGGACTGTTATAGACTGTGGATAGCTTTAGATACTGTGCTTTACTTAAATTAGCTTATGAAACTATTCAAGGGTTTTATTGTTTGTTGAAGTACTCCAAAAAAATAAAAACTTGAGCAGTTATTATCCCAACCTCTATGCCCCTGTCTCTCCTCAAACTAGTCCTTTGTTCAAATGTGTCTATATTATTCTCCTTAATTAATGCTGTACAGTGTTCACCTGTCTGGATTGCTAAATAGTTTCATCTCCTTAAACTGTTCATTGAAAAGTGATGGATAAAAGTTAAAGGCTTTTTGCCATGGACATTGTTAGACCAGAGAAAAGAGTGGCTTCTACTTAGTCTATCCTTTTACCTCTTCAGACTGCAGGGAGTGGTTAGCTTGATCTTTTTTTTTCCTCTTTAATTAACACAGTGGAGTTGTCAAAGAGAGATAGCAGCTTGGAACTCATTTGTCAAAATGCATATCAAACAATTAACACATTCTTGGTAATGATCAGAAAGTATGAAGAAAAGCAGTACTTCGAATTAGAAGAACAACTAATAAGCCAATGTAGTTCTTAACTAATGTAATTGCCAAGTTTTCTCTTGACTGCAAAGGATATCCTGTTTCTCTAGAACAACAAGGAGAATAGTTACCTTTATTAGTACCAAGCATCTTTAAGAATAGAGAGAACTTCAGAGAAGATACTCTTTTTTTCACGTTACAGTACTCCTACTGCAGTATTGTACAGTACTTTCCTCGGGAAGACTACGTTAGAACTGATCTAGTATAACCCACTGTAATTTTTTGTCTAAATGAGTGTTTAGACAGCAAATGTGTTAAATCAGATGTTTTCTCATTAACAGAGTATCTTTTCTTCTTCCTTGATGCCTATTTAGCTGCTTCAGAGGCAGCAGTTGTGGTTATGTGACAACAGAAACAGTAAGACCAAGTCATCACAAGAAGTGCATCACCTTGCATTTAATATTGATGCATTTGATTTTTTTGTAATTTTTTTCCTTTGCTCTGATCTTCCTGTTTTGACATGAAACTTGGGAAGGAGTGAAGTCCTACTTGACGCGTTTAATAAACATAAAAATCGATATTCTCAAACACAAGCTAATCCAGTAATCACTTCCTCTGTATTGCAGCCTACTGTTATCTCTCTTTAACGCATGTTATTATTTGGGTTTTAGTTACTGCAATAATAAATTCTAATTTATCAGTTACACAGCAGTTCATAAATGAAAGACAGACACTTCAGTCTGAAATTTTACAATGGGTAAACTTACGCTGTGTGTTAGTATATTTCTTATTTACGGTATTTCCATAATTATTGTTTACTTAAATTCATCTAAAGACTGCATACAATTAAAATAGAACTTGGGAGTTCTGTGGTTGTATAGATAATACTTAGCTTGCTAGTCATGGACTACTATTCCCGACCACCTAGAGTTACTGGGAATCCTTACTAGAACATGTGCAATTTCACTTCAGTTTTCAGTATTTCAGATTAAAACCTTGCAAGTTCTGCAATTTGAGCATATTAAATTGTGTTTAGTTCTCAGTTCTGATCGTATCCTGGGCAGGGGAGGTGGGCTTGGTTTTGTTTTTACCTTAAAACCAAGGTAAGCTGGTCATTTAGGTTTTGGGCAATGATTAAATGATTAGTTATTTCTGATTTTGATCTCAGCATTATTGAAGAGTAGTACTTATTTTTCAGTTCTTTTTCAACTTGTGTCAATCCATCTTACTTTCTTTCATGTCAGTGACTCTTACAGCTGTTTTCTTACTTTTTCCTGCATCGTGTTTCTAAAGTACCTCTATTCAGGTCATACATAACTTGCTGTCCTTTTGTTATCTGCTTTTGCATCCTTTAAAATTGGCTCTTCTACTTCTTTGACTAAGCTTACCATAATTTGTATAAATATTTTTGTAGTTTTTCAAACCTTGGCTCATTTCCTAGAAGACTAACATCCTGGTTACTCCGGGAAGTCCAAAATGAAATTGTCCAGTCGTCACCCTTCTCATTCACCATTTTACACTCCTGAAATTGTACAAAGATCCTTTCCCACCAACAGTCCAAAATCCTAGTTTTACTTCTCATAGAATGTGCATCTTGCAATTTTGAATGCAAGCTTATGACAGATGTCTTTATGTTAATATGAAACACCCATTCATGAGGACTCCAGTGTTAAAATCAGATTATTATTATTATTATTATTATTATTCATGCTACAGTAAAGTAGTCTGATCTTTTCCTGTGCTTGCGGATGCCACTTGCACAGACAAAATTTGATCCTTTGACTGGACAGTTCTTGTGT
The DNA here is from genome assembly GCF_004027225.2 of Strigops habroptila. Lineage (NCBI taxonomy): Eukaryota > Metazoa > Chordata > Aves > Psittaciformes > Psittacidae > Strigops > Strigops habroptila. The sequence continues at coordinate 16,672,498 of NC_044282.2, forward strand.
GGTGGAATTGTCAGCAGTAGTTCCAGTTCTAGAAAATTAGGCAGTCATTTAAATAACTTGAGAGTTACTACTATTTGTGAGAAGATCTAGTGTATTATGGAGGAATAGGCTAAGATGAAGCATGATGTTGCCTGTGCTCTCTTAGACTGCATAGTGACAGTTTCTCTGAAGGTAAGGAAGAGAAGATGTTAAGACCATGTTGTTGCCTGTAAATATAGCATAAGGTGACATAGCTGATATGGTAAACACATTACCTATGGGTCTTGGTCCCAAAACTGCTGAATAACGAAATTCATTATCTGTGCCTGAAGGAGATAGCACCAAGGCTATTTTTCATTGCTGCCTAATAACCTCTCTCTTACTGAGATTAGGTAGATCGGGCTACGTGCTTACAGCAACAGTGTCATTTATGACAGATAAATAAAATTGTTATCTATCTGTTGCTGCGAGAGAGGTCACGCTGCATTTTGCCATGGTTTTATGCATTTTATGACAGGTTTTCCTGTTGCCTGTTAAGGGGCCTTTGTTTCCGGAAGTAGTGATATCAGTTCTGAACTTCAGAGTTTATAACATTTGAGGAAAAAAAGTAATTCACAGCAATTAAAACAATTAATTTATTTAGTAGACATTTATGAGGTTGCTATAAAAGAACATTCTAATATTGTAAACAGTTCATTTAGAAATGGTGACTCATTAGGAAAAGGGGTGAACACAGTATGATCTTGCACAACTGCAAAAGGAGCTGTTGAGTTCTACAGAATGCTTTGAAGAGGTAAAGGGTTAAAATGATAGAAAACAGAGTTGTTCTGGGGGAGGGAAAGACGTCTTTCCTCTTCTACACCAGAAATTTAAGACATTGTGCATAATGCAAAGATAAAAAATGTATAATGCAGAGGGAAACAGTTTTCTTCCACTGCTATCATGTCTAAACAATTCTGGATACAATTTTAATTTGCCAGTGTTGTTGAAGTCTTCATAAAACTTGTTTTGATTTTTGTCTCATGCTTCCTTGAAGATTCAAATGGTAAACATTTGGACATAATGACGCAAACAGTAGGCTATCAATCAATCCCAGTTTTCACAGCATTGTTGTTCATTCAGAAAAGCTGTGTGAACTGACCTCTTTCTACAACAGTGTCATTAGTTCTTTCAGAAATAAAACAAGGATCAAAAAGACTTCCAGGATTTTTCTCTTAAGACTTGCTGTACTGAATGATTTTGTAAAATTAGTGATCAGCTGTTTTCAATTAACTCTCAGCTTTTTTCAATGTATATTGTATGAGAGACTACATATTAATTGTTTTTGTTCTCCCTCAGTTTTCTGAGCATGGACTTCCAGTAAATTAGTCAAACAGAAAATTGAATTTAGATTCGATTTGCTGTGTAAGGTCCTAATTTTGATACAAGTGACAAGTAGTGCAATAGAAGGAGGTAAATGTATGCAGTGCGAATGGTTTTGGATTGACATGAAATATAGCTGGAATTGCTCTGTCTGAGATCAGAATTAGTTAGGCCTGGGGTTTACTATGGGAGCTGCACAGCAAGGAGAGGAGCAGCACAGCACCATCCCAGTCCTTGCTGCTTCAGTGGTAAGCAAGTTTAGGAAGCTTTTGCTCCTCATGTTTGGCTAGTAAGTCTGACTGTGCTCTCTGCAGCCTGGTGTCTGCTTTTCAGTGCTGTGGAGGTACAGTGTTGAAATACTTTTCCAGGCCACCTACATTTAGAAATAAAACTAGCCATGGTCAGTTTTGGGCAGTTTTAGCCACACTTTCATCCCAGATGGATATGACAGTATTGTGAAAGGTTAGAGGTCTTGTAGCATGTAGGCATACTAGAAGATGATTAAAAGGTCATTAGTGACATGAATGCTAGTCTACTGACTTCTGTGCTGTGGCAGTTATCTTGCGGGTCACAACTGAACTTCAGACTACTGCTTAAGCTATTCCACCCTCCTTGTGTCCTTGACTCAATGGTGCTCTCCAAGTTAGAGCAGGTCATTATGTACGTCTCCTTTCTGGTGTGAGTCATTATTTATGCCTGTTATTTTTCCCTAACCAGGCCATCTGTTTGGATTATCCTTCTGCATCTGTCTTTCATCTGTCTGACTTCTGACTTTTGATTATTTTATTTTTTTTTTTTACCCCCACCTGCCCCAGTTGCCTTTTTTTTTTTTTTTAAAGTTGTAATGGGAAGACATTATTTTTTCAGAGTTAAAATTGGAAGGGGTGGAAGTCCAAAGGTTGTCTTGAGATTATAGAATTAATAGTCATGACTACAGAATTCATTAGTAATATATATAATGAAGTAATTTGTCCTGACTACACAGAAAGGTGCAGGTCATCTGAGAGTTAATAGTGTGGCAGCTGTGCTGTTTATGTGTTTGTTAGCCATCTTCATTTCCAAACAAGCTGTTTGCATAACCAGAGAGGCCGTTATGGCTTGCTTACTCCCAGAAGAAAAGAAAAGAAAAAAACCCATGGTGGGGATCTAGGCACTGGTTGTGATCTTTCTCCATAGAATTCTCAGGAAATAGCAAGCATATCTTGGTTTTAAGGATTTCTCCAATTTTACCTCAATTGACTATACAAGAATTATCTGTTTGGTAACTAGTAACCCCTCTGCCCCTTTCCTAGTGGCAAATGGGATAAAATTTAACAAGTCCAAATGCCATACCCTGTACTTAGGATGGAGTAATGCTGGGTGCAGGTATAAAATGGGAGCAGAGTGTCTGGCAAGCAGCCCTGCAGAAAGGGATTTGGGATTGCTGGTAGACAGCAGGCTCAATATGGGGCAGCAGTGTGCCCTGGCAGCCAAGAGAGCAAACCACATCCTGGTGGGCATCAAACACAGTATAAGCAGCCAGTCAAAAGAGGGGATTATCCCACTGCATTCAGTGTTGGTACGGCCTCACCTGGAATACTGTGTGCAGTTCTGGCCCCACCAATACAGAAGGAGGTGCAGGTAGTCAAAATGCATCCAGAGATGAGCAACAAAGCTGGTGACAAGTCTGGAAGGATCTGGAAGGAATGTCTTATGAGGGAGCAATTAAGGACTTTGGGCTTGTCTAATTTGGAGAAAAGGAGGCTAAGGGGCAACCTCATTGCTCTCTACAGCTTCCTGAGGAGGTGGAGAGGGAGGTGCTGAGCTCTTCTCCCTGGTACCCAGTGATAGGATGTGTGGGAATGGCTCAAAGCTGCAACAGAGAAGCATTTCTTCACCAAGTGGGTGGTCAAATGCTGGAACAGGCTTCCTAGAGAGGCAGTTGATACCCCAAGCCTGCCAGTGTTTAAGAGGCATTTGGACAATGCCCTTGATAGCATGCTTTAACTTTTGGTCAGCCCTGAATTGGTCAGGCTCGATGATCATCGTAGGTCCCTTCTGACTGAAACATACTGTTCTAGTCTAGTCTGCCTTCTTCCATCCAGCAACTTCCTTAATATCACAAGAGTGCTTTTTCTTTGTGACTTAGAAGTGGTTTCTGGTCATGCACATGCATTCACATTCGAAAGGGTAGACTGTAGGAAGAGGTACAGCAAATAGAGAAATAATTCTGTTTCCCGGACAAGTCTGGAAATTTGTTCAGCTTCAGCTAAATTCATTCTGTCGGCCACCCAATAAGTTTTATTAGCATCAGACTCCAGACTATTCTCTTTAAATTTGTCAGAAGGCCAATGATTTTATTCAGGCACAACAAAGTTGGTTTTTTTATGTCTATTCTATAACAGTAGTAGTATGAAGTGGAGAAAGTCCTCCACAGAGCAAAATTTTTTTATCCCCACCCCAATGTAGCTTATTCTGTTTGGAAGTCACAAGCCTGCATTTTTGAAATTCTCTGCAGAAGAAAAGTAGTATTTTTCATCCTAGAGCAGTTTGCTTCATGGACTGCAGTAGAGCTGCACTCCTGGGAGTATCAGCGTGCTACCCCCAAGTCCCGGATAGAACGCTATGGATCTGAAAATCTAGGCAGACATTTTCTTCATTTCTTTTTCTGACTGTAGAAAATTACTAGAAATTGGGCAAGTCTTCTGTCAATAATCTGCCATGCATAACTTGACAAAATGTTTTGCTTGTGGTGAATTTTCAGTTTTAAAAGGTATATTTTTTGTGTTTTAGGAGGAGACCTCAGGTTCTTTATGCACTGTACGGATATTGCAGTGTGTTCGCACAGAATTTATCACTTAGACAAAAGATGAGTGAAGAGACAAAAAGGGAGGAGAAATTAGAGGCACAGAGGGGTGATGTGGCTTGCACCTGGTCACACTGAGGTCAGTAACAGAGTTAAGAATTGGATTTTTTTGAATCCTGATCTAAATCAGTGTGTCTCACCCCAGGGAGATCAGAGAGGTCACACAGTATGACTGAGCCATCAAAAACACGAAGTCTATAGACTTACAGGATATTTTTTATGGTTAGTTTCATAGAAAATGTGAGAATGCTCTGAAATAAGCATATTCGGGTTTGGGTTTGGTTTTTTTTTTTATTTAGTAAGGTTCATCATCCTGTTAACGTTCATGTCTTGTATAATCGCTGGTGCCTTTAGTGGTGTAACTGGTACAAGTGTAACTGAAGATTTTAATGGCTCTACCAAAGCTTTCAGGAGATAGCAGTAAACCTCTGTGATGACTTACAACATGAAGTTCTCAACCAGGACACTGCAGTGCACAGCCAGATTTAGACATTGTGGTGTCGGTGGTTTTATTTATTCCAGTAAACAAAAGGAGAGCTAGAACATGTGTTGTTTGTACTGTATGACTATTAGCAGTTCTCTGGCATAATTTTGGTCTAGGCCAATTAACACTCTTCCCGAAAATTTGAGCTGTGTTCATGGATCTGGGGTCTACTGTCAGTAAGCAATATGGAGGGGGAGATAATTTAGCTGAATAGGCACTTGCCCTGAGGTCCAGAGAGTGGCTTCTGGTCCGTCTTATGAGGTACATCTGTACCTTTAAATTAGATATATGTACTGTGTCATAAGGGGTAGATTGAGCAAAATCATTCCCATCTTCCTTGCTTCTCTCTTGCAGTATTGTTCTATTCTGCCCTGATGCGTATAGGTGCAAACTGATTTTTCCAGGAGATAAATATCTTGTAAGGCTAAAAAGAAGAGAACCTGCAAAACTAAAGGACCTACAAATGGAATTGGGAGAAAAGTAGCAGCCATGTCAGTAATGAAAAGCGGAGTATTCTACTAATAAACACTTTTGACTGTGTCTTTCTTCTCTAAGATTCAGCAGTGCTTGCTAATAGTAGCTGTCCCCTTTTTTAATACCTCATTTTAATGAGAGATTTTGATAACTTCACATTCAGTGGACAAATTGTACTATCTTATTTGGCACCTGTAGCAATTTGAAGAACGTTTATAAGAAAGTAGAGGTAAAACTTCTCCTTATGTCAAAGCCAGAGTCTTATCCAGTGGCTTGGTATGTGCACAGAGGTGCTGTAGTCTTTGAAGATTTGAATGGCTGTTGTGTCCTTGCCCTTTTTCCTGATCGTATCATCACCAGACTTAAAATGGCAAAATTCAGTGAGTCTCTGCACTTTGGGAAGTTTCGCGAAGTCCAGTATCTTAATGCAAACTGTTAGTCACTGGCAATTTAAGCAAAGAAGCCAGATATATGGACCAGATACACAAACAGATACCATTCTGCCACTTACGATGTTGGGGATCAGTTTCCCCAGATTGAAGGAAAGGTGTTTGCAAAGCCAGCTCTCTTTAAAACTGCAAACTAATGCAGCAAAATTAGCTGTAACTCATTTTAGAGCTGTGTACCTGCAGTGCATTGTTCACACAGCTAATGATTCTTATAATGTTGCCAACTAATTAGTGATACTAACTTAGCAAATTCTGTTTGTAAATGATGTATATGTGTGTTTTATGGATCTACTTTTCTGCTGTAAAGTGGAAAAATACTTTCTGAAATCTAAAAGTCAGTTGAGCTGTCTTTAAAGATTATATGATTATCTGTCAGTTTTGAAGCTAACTGTTGATATTTTAAAAAATTAAAATGAACTTTTGATAAAAATTCACTTCCAAACTTAACACTGAACACGTAGCTGTTTGGGGGGGATTTTTTTTTTTTTTTTTTTTTTTTGAAGTTACTCTTCAGTGTAAAGAGCCCTTCAGGTATTCCATTACTCCTTTATCTACTTCTTTCCTGAAGAAAGTTTTTTCAAGACTGAATTCTTTAATTGTACTTTGGTGGACGTCTCTAAATACTTTAATCTACAAGCTGTTCAGAAGAACATACAGTACATGTACTGAAAAAGATATTTCATGTGTGCAAACTCTGTCGCCTGCTCATTAAAGAATTTATTTTTCAATGAGTAAGGGCCCGGAAGAAGCTAATGTAAGTATTTTAGCAAGGGTTTCTATTTCTCTGATAAACAGCACTCCCCTTCTGTTTGTGATCACAGGATGAAAGCTCTCTAAGCTTGTATATGTACATTTTTACTGCTACATCATGTAGTGTGCTCTTAAGATTGAGATCTCATTCCCCAGGAAGCATTTCTGTCTAAGATTAATTGCCCTTTTAAAATCAGTGTTTGATGTATTCCTTTGGCTATATCCTGACTCACTTTAACCCTCTTTGACCTGACCCCACTGACTATTACCGCCATGGCTGAAGCAGAAATCCTTCAGCTTGATGTATGCAGTACAGACTTGAGCCTGTGGTTTTTCACGTCGATGGATTCAATTAGCTGAGTTTTTACTGATCAAGTTAGCAGAGGTTAAAGAATTTGTCAGACGTGGAACAAAACTGTCCATACTTTGGGGTTAATTGAATAGCTCATCTCCATTTTCATGTCTAGTTTGCTTGTGAAGGTGTTTACTTTGTTAAATATCATCATAATATTACTGGAAGGAACGTTTAAAAAGAAAAAAAAAGGGGGGGGGGCAAAACCAGTTTATTTTTCTCCAGTTAAATGGGAGAAGGTACAAAACATGCATTAACAACCATTAAGCCTTTGATGTGTACATGTCGCTTATCACTTTTCAGGCAAATGTTTTAAAATTGTAATTATGTCCAAATGTCTACTTTTGAATTTGATTTATTAAACTGGGCAGGTTAACAATTAGCATTATGGCTTGAAGAAAATAAGTAAATGTTGCTGATCTTTTCTGTACTGACAACGATTTTGCAGCAACAGTAATCCTTCTTTGCTTTGTCTTGCTAGGAATAGTTCATCATTTGATTAGCCGAAAAGTTTATTATAATAAGATGGACGGCCATTAGAATTGAAGAATATTTGCAGGCATGATGTGAATTATAGTAATTTGAAAATGAAGTAAAATAGAGGTTGAAAGTTCAAGAATGCCATTTAAAACCTTTTAAAAGTGTATTAATGTACATATGCATGGGGAATATTTAATATGATTGTATAGAGAATTTGCTATTTGCTTGGCATAATAGTATTTTGAAAACAATGATATAAAAGTTCTCACAAACTACGAGCAATGAGGTCTTTTACAGCAAATTGATTTGCTTTATACCAGTCTTTATAAAGAAAAAAATTTCTCTATTTTTCTTTTTTTTTCCTTTTTTCTTTATTTTAAAGAACCATAATGATCAAATTTAGTTCCCTGGCTGTATACAGAGATATCCTTAATTTCTGAAGGTCAGTTGTAGACAGTTCAGAGGGAAGGGAAACCTCAAATCTGATTAAGGGCATGGTGCATGAAAGGGTTAACTTACTGTGAGTCAAGATGCCTGCTGTTTAAAAAAGCTACACAACTCCTAAAAGTGATTTAGCTTTCCCTCAACAATGGAAACAACAACAATGGAAAACATATCATGGATGAGTAGGGCTCAATTTGTCATGCATTTAAGTGCTTATCTTTTAATGCGCACCTTGTCTGTTCCTTGTGTATATAAATGTGTTGTCTGCTTGCTCCTTACATGGAACAGCAGCATGATTTGCATTGAACTTTCCCACTTTGTTCATGTGTGCATAGCCAAATGTAAACTTATTGCTGAAAACTGTGTTGTAAGTTTCACTTGGTAACCCCAGTCTTTTATAAGCTAGCACAGATTTATTGCTGGTTTAGGGCTGAGGTACTGATGCTAAGGAAGAAGGGGTATAAGAATATTTCCTGGGAATTTCATCTTACAGGTTGGTTTTGGGGTTTTTTTTCTGTCTGAAGCTAGATGTTTGACAGGAAGCATCTTAGTCTTGGTCATTGTAAGGTCTTCTAAAACCTTTGAGCTACTAAAATGTTAGATATTTAAGAAAGTATTTTAGGGTTCTGTCATAAATTTGTTTAGGATTTATTACAACAACCCCATTAAAAAGCTTCTATTCAATATTGAAAAATAATAAAAAAACCCTAACAAAGTTTAGTTAAGTAAAACTTTTCTTTCCTTTCTCTATCTGCTTTTCCATTGGGCTGCACGAGCTCTTTTACAGAACGAAAAATCCCCTTGGTCATCCTAGATAGTAATACTGTCAGTAGTTAACTGCTTTGGACCGTGTGGAGAATTGTTAAAAATAATCTGCTCAGGCATCATGGACTTACTGGTGTTTGCAGCCAGCTTTGCTTCCCTAGAAACTTTTTCAGTGGAACATAAAAAAGTTTGTTACATACTTTCTGAGTGCTATGAGATTAGAAGTTCTCATAAGATGCTCCGAAGTGTAATAAACTTTCTTGTGGTGATTAGTTTAAGCCACATATTTTGTTATGTTTCAGAAATGTGACTGTCTAAACCAAGTGCAGACTTGAGGTGGAGGATGACAGGAAATAATGAGAGAGAAAAAATTGCATGGAGGAGAAAATGATGCATAGGGGTGATGCCAAGTATTTGATTTGCTCCTAGTGTTTAATGATACTTAATGTAGATTATAATGTTGCATATTCATCTACTTTCATTTTGAGCATAGAGAAATCTAGCACTGTGCTGGAACATAATCCGGAGGATCTAATCATACTAAGAACTGTCATAAAGAAGCTTTTTCCCTCTCCTTTAATTCACAAATGTTTAAACTCAAGTAAGAGATATTTATGCCACATGATCATGTAGAGATCAGCCAACTGCCTGTGTTAAAACCATGTAAAGAAATATAATAGTAATTAAAGCTAAATCAGTGAATGTGGACTTCATTACAGTGTCGCAGTGGAGGAATATTTGAGATATCTTGCCTGGTGTTTGTGGTCAAGTACTCCGCAAGAAGAGAGTTCACTGAGGTTGGTACACGTCTAGTTCTGTCATAGCATTTTGGAACTAAGAAACACAGTCTTTATGAGGGACTCTCATAGGATGACATCAAGGTGCTATAAGGGTGAAATTGAGACACATAATAGGAATGACAAAACACTCCAGAATGGAGAGGGACTGATGTTTTGAACTGTTTATTTTTGAGAAGAATTTTTAAAAATCAAAATAACAAGTTAGAAAAGATAGGTTAAGCACTCTCGTTCTGTTATCTATAACGAGTTGTTCAGTAAACTTACTAAAATATAACATTTCTTTTAAAAGAGATCTTTTAGCAGAATACAAAGTTGTGGATTTTATTTACCATTACTTGTCTTTGAGGCTAGAAACTTGTCACAGTTATAAGTTCTCAGGGATAACTGTGTAGATATCAAGAATACCCAGAGCTGAGAACATATATTTAGGAAAATTGTGGCCTGCAGTTTGGTCAGTTGAACTTATGTTATTACCAATGGTTAAAATGAGAGATTCTCTTATTGCTGCCAGTTGACCAGATCTACCTGATTGATTATTTATATTCATACTAGGCATTTGGATTATATCCAGGAGTTGAAGTTCTTATTCTCCAAACCACATATTGTGTTTGGAACAATGTTTATTCCAGATACAGAATTGTTTAGAGGAAAAAGACTTGTTCTGAATGATGCACTGACCATGTATTTCTGTGTGCGAGTTCTTCACCTGAAATCAGCATCAGTGGTTTTCCTCAGGGCTGTCAGGATATGTAGGCAGGAAGTAAAGTCAGTCCTGTGCTTTCGTGTCACATATCAGTCTCTAAATTTTTGAGGTCAGAGGAACCTTTTGTTGTGGCTAGGCTCTTTTAGAGTCAGCTTTGCAGAACTTTTTGTGTGTTCTTGCTCTTGGTAAAAGGATACTGAATAGTGTATCTTGCAGATTGTGATCCAGTGTATCATCTGTGTTTCTGTTTAAACTGATAATTATTCCAAATTAGGGGAGAGGAAAGGAGTACAGATTTTTGTGCGATTTTTATGTGCGATGTAGCTGCGATTCAAGTGAGGCGAAAAGTATCCCAAGATTGCTATGGAAAATGAGTCACTTCTAGCAATGGAGCCTACTACTGTCATGAGCAGGATCCTTTTTGTAGTAGGGAGGAATTCACAAAAAAGTGTGGAAAACCTGGAGTATGATGACTGAAACAGGCTAGTGTGAAGCTTCTGGAAACTCATACTAAGATTTTATTCCTATTCTAAAAAATGTAACTAAAAATCCCCTGCTCAATAGAATGTGTAGTAGCCTTTGACCTTTGAGTTATCATTTCTTAAATAAAAAATATTTTGTATCGGTAAAGACAACTTAAATATTCACTATCTGAAGTATTTGTACTGGGCTCTTTCAAAGAGCAAGTGGTCATTTGACCAAGAGGTTTGACCAAGCTCAACTTGTATGTACTTCCCATAAAATTGCATAGGTATTGAGCACCTGTTAGTACTCAGTTGAGCAGGTAAGATTTCTTTAAAATGCAAGTTTGGTTTTCTATTTGAGACCTTTATACTTTGGCTCAGTGTCCAGCTGGAGACCAGTACTGAGTGGTGTCCCTCAGGGATCGGTGTTGGGACCGATTCCGTTCAACATCTTTGTTGGTGACATGGACAGTGGGATTGAGTGCGCCCTCAGCAAGTTTGCCGACGACACCAAGCTGTGTGGTGTGGTTGATAGGCTGGAGGGAAGAGATGCCATCCAGAGGGACCTTGACACGCTTGAGAGGTGGGCCGATGCCAACCTTATGAAGTTCAACAAAGCAAAGTGCAAAGTCCTATGCCTGGGTTGGGGCAATCCCAGGCACAGCTACCTGTGAAGTTTATGGATATTTCATGTATCACAAAAAATGTGATTGTTGTGGTACATGCAATGAAAATAATTGTGAAGCTTGTTTTGTGGTAAATGGTATCCAGTTGTTGTGGTAAATGGTATCCATTTACCACAATGAAAAGCTAGTTTCAGCACTAGCTTTTGAAAGATCTTTATATCCCTGTATCAGAATGAACCATTACTGACAATGTTGAGGGTTTGGGTTTTTTAGAGATGTTACCTACTTGAAAGTGCAAAAAGCGAAGTATGTTCATCAAGTATTTATTTTTTTATATTCTACTACTGGTGCAGAATCCACTGGAGGTCATCATTTTTAGACTATGAGACTTGTCTGGGGCTGCCTCTTCTCTGTATGTTCTAGAATATGCAACCTGAAGTGCCTAGAGAGGGGAAGGATAACGTCAGCCACTGTCCAGTTCTTTCTTACCACCTGTGGTTACACGTTAGAATATAGTCTTTGAATTTGCTTGCTAACATAGTGCAGTCTTTTGTAAATAATGGTCCATAGTTTTATGTGTGTTCCTCTGTGCGATACCAGAAGGCTAGCCTTCAAGAAGGAAATTTTCACCTTTGCTTGCCAGGGATTTATCCCTCCCCAGCTTTTGCCTTAGGCTTTAAAAATTGAGTCAGCAATATCTCTCAGTAACCAACTTGGTTGCGTCTACACATGAAGTACATTACTGAAAGCTATGCATCTGTAAGTAATTTTCTAAGATATCCTAAGGAGATAGATTAATATCTTCCCTGTGAAGACATTGCTATGTCTCTTGAGATTCAGAGATGTCCAAGGCACTAGCTGCTGAGTGCACACGGTCAAGGAGTGCTCTGCCTCCTACAAGGTATATGCACCTAAAGGTTCTCCTTCCTGGTTATGTGAGTTGCTGGAGAGGTGTAAAGGAAAACAGCTGCACCACAGCCTCAAAAGGAGAACTCCACTCCTTGTGATGCTGACCTGAGATGAGTTTTCCTACAGTGTGGTATAACATGTTGTCAGGAATACGTTTAGTATCATCTAATCTTGAACATATGATATATTCTGAAGATAAGCAGGCAAATGTTTATGGCCCACTTCACAACTGAAAAAGCTGGAAACTGTGTTTGTTTCTGTTGTTCATAAGGCTGCAACTGTATGACACTTTCCTTGGATACATTTATTCCTTATTATTGTCCAATACAGTCTTGTGGCCCTCTATCATGCAAGAAGTGCATTGTTTGTTCCTGGTTTGGAAATAAAGGCTTTTATTTCCCTTTTTAGGGTTTTAAAGCCAATTTTGTAAGCGGTTCTTTTGCTGTGGTTTCTCTCTTGTCCATTTTGGTGACTGCAGGCAGGTCCTAGGACTTGCTGTGCAGAGGACATGCATAGGAAGGACTCTAATTGAAGTACTCTGGGGCCATTTTTTCTAAATCCTGAATATCTTGTATTGTCTATCAGCAAAAGAATTTAAGCTAGCTAAATTGCCCTAACAGGTTATTGCTGGAGGCCATAAATCAGAAGGGAGGTATTTCATTCCACTGGAGAATTTTAAGTGGTGCATCACCGATGTAGTCTGGCTAGAGAAGCTCATCTTGTGTGGGTGAAAAGGAGTATGTAGCTGCAGCATCAGTGAGCATTGTGGTGCTAATCTAAGTGAAAAATGACTGAATATGTACCCTTGCCAGAAGTAGTGCCTTTTCACTATTCTGCTCTTAGGCACTTGAATCTTTCTCAAAACCAATCATTTCTTTTCTCTCCATCTTTAATTCTTCCTTTCTAAATTATAAGATAATTCAGTAGAAAAGTGTATTTAGATTACATCAGCCTATGTGTAATAATCTGAATTGATAACGAGTAAGATAATTAAATTATTTTGTTTCCTAATATTGAGTGGTTTACTTTGCAATCCATAACCTATATAGCTAAAGGAAACAGGAAAACTTACCATGTGATAGCATGACATTGCACATCTTACTACCTTCTCTGAAGACTACAGGTTTTCTCTTCTCTGTTCTTTCTGTGTCTCACTGATCCTTGAACATAAAGAGTTTTTAGAGGAAGTTTGACATTGGCAGCAGCAAATATTGTAGTAATTAGGGTATTCTCCTGAAAGGAGGGACTAAAAAAGAGGGACCCAAGCTGCCTCAGGTTGAGGATGGAGGGTTTGAGCCACTGCCTCAAGGACTCAGTTGAGATGCAACAGCCGCAGTCTCTTGCTTCCTTCCAGCAGATGCCTATCTGCAAAAAAAGGTCCTTTGCCAATACTTTCTTTGTGGTGGTTTCCTGGAACACTGTAGTACCTTATAGATGATAGGGAAGCAGAGCTCTTCTTAAACCTTTCACTTCAGAGTTGCCTGCTTCTCTCTCCATTTTCTGTACAGAGTTGGAAAACTCTTCTGACTTTACATAGTATGATTTATTAGCCTGTGTCAGGTTCCTGCTCTAAGTGTTGAAGCCTTTGAGTTAATGTCTAAATTAAGTCATCTGAAATGTCTCAGAAATGTCTTAGCACACAACATCTAAGCATAGTTACCTGCCTTCTGGAGATGGAATATTAATCATAGAATGGGTTGGGTTGGAAGGGACCTTAAAGACCATCGAGTTGCAACCCCCTCCTATGTGCAGGGACACCCTCCACTAGACCAGGTTCTCAAAGTCCCATCCAACCTGGCCTTGAACACTGCCAGGGATGGGGCAGCCACAGCTTTTTGGGGCAACCTGTTCTAGTGTCTCACCACCCTCACAGTAAAGATTTTCTTCCTAATAGCTAATCTTAATCTACCATCTTTCAGTTTAAAGCCATTACCCCTTGTCCTGTCACTACATGCTCTTGTAAAAAGCCCCTCTCCACCTTATTTGCAGGCCCCCATTAGGTACTGGAAGGCTGCTCTAAGGTCTCCCTGGAGCCGTCTTTTCTCCAGGCTGAACAAGCCCAACTGTCTCAGCCTGTCTTTATAGAAGAGGTGCTGCAGCCCTCTGATCATCTTTGTGGCCCTCCTCTGGACTTGCTCCAACGGGTCCACATCCCTGTTGTGTTGGGGGCCCCAGAGCTGAACACAATGCTCCAAGTGGGGTCTCATGAGGGTGGAGTAGAGGGAGAGAATCACCTCCCTTCACCTGCTGATCACACTCCTTTCGATGCAGCCCAGGACACAGTTGGCTTTCTGGGCTGCAGAGTCACATTGCCAGGTCATGTTGAGCTTCTCATCAACCAACACTCCGAAGTCCTTCTCCTCAGGGCTGCTGTCAGTCCATTCTCCATTAAGTTTTACCAAAAACCTTTATAATCTTTGCTTTTCACTTGCCACTAGAGACTTTCGAGGGCTATAGTGCCTTCTGTATTACTGGATGGATTTCCTTGTGGAAATCCATCCAGTAAGAAAAATAATGTGATCTTAGGACAACCACTCTGATAGGAGATGACTTAATTGGTTTTGAGGCATAAATGCCGAAACAGTATTTATCACTCGTGCATCATATCAGTAATATAAAAATACTCTGATTTTAAGTAGTTATGATGTACACACATTATAAAAACTTCCTACAAAACAGGTATTGCTCTGCTCTTATATTTCTGATATTTCCACTTCATCTTTTTCCTGAGATTAATTTGCAAGAAAGCAAAAGAAACCATCTTCAGGTCATATGATAACTGATATATAACTCAGTTCTATCATTATTTTAAAAGGAAAAAAAAAATAGTTACTGAGGTGACTGAAAAATTTGAACAACTTGGTTTTGAGGAAATCCTGCTGGTGGTGGTGGTGGTTTTCTTACTACAATCACTGAATATTGTAAAGTGGGTATTGACAATAATTATATAGTCAGGTCTGGACCCCACGTGCTATAGATAAACAGTTATTTGGCCTAATTTTCATATGTCCAGTGGCATAGAATGACATGAATCTTCTTTGTGATTAATTTAAATCTTACGCCTCTCATTCAAATATATGTTGTGTTTAGCCACTTGCGCACTCTTATAGAGGTATTTTATCAGTCTAAAAAGACATTTTGTTTTCATAGACTATAGGGTAGGGAGGAACAGGACAGCACTTAGTGTGTCAAGATGCATACAAAATAAGCTATAGCTCTTAAAACTATGAACTTAGTAATGGAAGGAAAAATATTGTGTAAACCTATTCTATCTATAAACCAGGTGGATGAAGCTTTCATGATAGCTAGCAAATCATACAGAACCTAGATCACAGTGGCAATCATGGATAAGAATTCAACAGCTGTTGGGAAAACAAGAATATTTTCCAGTAATTTTTTTGTGTATTTGTTGTTGACAGGTTTATGTTACATAAAGCAGAGGGATCATCTGTAGGAAAGAGACTATCTATTTGATTCAAAATGGGGAAGTTACTGAAAACATGGAACTTGAGGAAAGTCTGGGTAAATGTGACTTAAGTGAGAGTTTATGATTCCAAGTAACGAAAGGAGGGAAGAAAGCTAAGGTAAAAACAATGGATTTTGTGAAAGAAGGCTACAGTAAATGTGGAATTGGTAGATAAGATCTCTTTAGTCAAGCCTTAAGGGGAAAAGGAATTAAGGAGAAGTGATTCTTTGTCAGAGATAATTCTAAAGTAAAAATAATGCTAATGCAGAGATCTAGACTTGAATTAAACTGTAAATTCTTCATTGATCTCTGAGACTTTCTCAGTCTGCTGAAGAACAGAATAAAAGATTTGTATAAGACAGGGACAAAGCTGGGTAGGGAGCAGGGAATGGGGACACCCAGATTAACTGCGTTTCATTTTTAAGAGGCATCAAGTTAGTAGACATGTGCACACATCCAAGAATGTTCTGCACACAGTAAAAGAAAAGCCAAAGAAGGTGTTTATCGTTCATAAGCCTTTCCTCCAATGACAAGAAGATGATACCGCAGTAGTAAAGTTTTTCATCTATGTTTTTGCAAGTTTTTGCCCAGAAGGTAGCTAGCACAGTACTAATGCTGAAACAGCATTCTGCCATCTGTCTGCGTATGCAATTAGTTGTTTCTGAAAATTAAATAATATTGCGAAGTGTGAAAAGGTCACCAACTCTGTGGCCAGTTTATGGAAAACCATAGATAGTTTTTGAGTGTTAAATACATATATTTGGAAGTTACTTTAAGAATAAAAATATTTAGAAGTTCCCTAACTTCTCAATGTAAAAACTTGGTTTCAGAGACCTTTTCTTTGAGTTTATATTCTTGACAATCTGACTCGTAATGTTTCAGCCCAATAAATATTTGCTTTGGTTGGAAATGCTGGAAGTTTGTTTTTAAATGATGTGCTGCATGCTTCTGACCTGTCTGCAATAAAACCAGAAACCAGCAATTGTTTATGCTTAGTTTAGTGTAATAATGCATGTACTATGCCATTTAGAGAATCAAGCTTTATGTACTTAATCAAGTATTAATATCAATATATGTGTTTTATGTATTTATTTACAGAATATGATACCATATGTAGGTAACAAGTAATTAATATATAATGTTTTATTTTAGGCAAACATAACTGTCTGCTTCTGCAGAAAGAATTATTAGCATAAAGTCAGCCCCATACTCAAGGATGATTCTTCCTAGTCTAATTTCACCTGTGCTGGCATAGATAGCCATAACATAATACAAACTTCATCAGGCAGCTGTCAAATCATTTTGGTTATCAAACGGCTAAAATTTTATTCATCTTATAAAATAGGAATTATGCTACAGCTGGGGGTAGCTGAATGAAAGAGCCATGTCACTTCTAGATTTTGCTCTCTTCCATGCAACTCTTGGGGAGCATGGAGGTTTGTTCTGGAATATAAACAGTTGAGGGGGGCATAAAATGCCAGTTGGAGAAGGCAGTGATATTTTTGAGCGCTGAATGTGGATTTCACTGTGGTAGGTCCATGTGACAATGCCAGAGTATAGTATAAAATCAGTAAAAGGTCATTGCCTACTGTTTCCCTCCCCCCCCAAACTATTATTTGGAGCATATTTCAGATGCTTTTCTCATCTCAAGGCTCTGAAATAAATTTTCATTTTCTGGTTTTTTTTAGTTCATTTCATGACAGTTATGTCAGTTGCTTTAGCTGGTTCCCATCATTTGAGTCAAAGGATCAAAGTACTTGCATCCTCCGGGACAAGTATAAATAAAAAAAAATTGAAATATACTTAGAAAATATTCTTGTCATACTGGGAATCATTTGCTAACATAGCCTTTCCAAGAGATGAAACAAAGTGAGGAAAAGCTGGTGCCAATTCAGCCTTCTGAGTAACTCTGAAATATTGCTAGTGACTTAAGTAAATTATTCTTAGGAAAACAAAATTACTTCAGGAATATTACATGTACTGTATGTGTGACATATAGCACGTAGTCCAGACTTTCAGGAAATCACAGTCTTAAGAATACAACTTTATTAGTACATTTGAGGAAGCTACACATCTTAAGCATGATCTGTGTAAAATTCATACAGTGCTTACCTGGGCAAGATGGATATGCCTGAACTACGTTGAGACCAAGCTGTGATCACTGTAGGAAAAATATCCTTGCAACTAATAAAGAAGGATGTCACTTTCATTAAGTTTCATTTTAACCCAAATTTTGTTTTTGAATTAATTTTAACTCAAAGTTTCTGTTTTAGATGATGGAAATCTCAGCTCTCTCCATACCAGTATTTCCTGCTTTTTGTTCTGTTGAATGTTAAACTGTGTAACACCAATTAAATCTACTCTGAATTAAGTGTAAGTAAATGTTTAATCTTTCTACGAACTTTGAATGGTATACTAGTGGTTTCTCTCTTTCTTTGAATTAGATGGAGAGCAGAAGACTCAAGTGATGATTCATGGAATTGAGCCAATGCTGGAAACACCCATACAATGGCTAAGTGAACATATGAGCTATCCAGATAATTTTCTCCACATTAGTATCATTCCCCGACCTACTGATTGAAGCTCAGCTCTCCTGGTATGAGGATCATTCTCAAGCTGGAATTATAAGGGCATGTCAACTTCTTCCTTCTGTCAGTCTTGACAGAGGCAGCCTGACCAGAAAAAAAAGAAAAACAAAAAGCCCGAAACAAAACAAGAAGTCCCCACTGCTGCAAGCCAAACAGGAAGAGAGATCCTGTCATCAGATAAGGGCAATTGGGCTGATCTTATTTTGCATCACCGCTGCTTTTCTTCACCGCTGTAATTAAATCAGTTGCGATATGAAAGAATTTACAGGACCTCTGCAAGTCTGCTGTTTTCTTGTAAAATATAATGAAGCTGAAACTGTCAGCCGAAGAGCAAATGGAAATATGCCACTTGATTGTATTTCTGATTAACAAATAAACAGGGCTGTTTCCTAAAGCGGTAGTGTTTCAACTTTGAGAGTGGAAACATTGGTTTAATTTTCTAGAAAGTTAGACACTGAGAGATTCAGTTACCAATAGCTTTTTGTAAAAGATCAAATTACTGTAAACCCATCTTTCCTTAATGAGAAGTTCATGTTTACAGTATGTGTATTGGTATGCAAATGATCTTTTAACTTTGATAACAAGCAGTGAGAAATTTTAAAGTAAACCCGTGAGCATGTTTTGTCATTTAAAAACATGCACAACTTAATAATTTACAAATACTTTTGATTTGTATGCTGTCACTGAATGCTCCAGTATGTTTATTATTCAAACCAGTTTTCATGGACTAGCAATGATGTAGGATAATTTGTCTCAGGATTTGTCATGGCATTTCTTTGTGCTCATCTAAATTTTTTAATTTTTTTTTCTGTAAGAGTATTTTCTTAATTTAGTTTAAAAAGTTTAAAAAAAAAAAGTAAACGGATGCAAATGATTGTATCCTGCTGTTTATTCCCATAGACTAGAAAACAATTAAATCATAGAATGATGAGCAGATGTATTGCTTTTTAATAATCTTGAATTTTTGAAAGCTGAGGCTTTTCCAAACTAGTACTTCCTTACATCTGAGTTTAGTTTTCTATTGTGGTCCCTAAGCAATCAGGCTGAAATTTGGAGACTTCTAATCTCATTGCACAGATTTTTTTCCTTAGTTTAGCAGATGTATTTTTAGGTTATTGGATTGCTTTGGTTTCTAAATGTTTGTTACCATTGCAGCTGCTACTGCAACCTACCATTTTTTTGTGTTAAGCTGAATTCATCAGACTGTGTGCTACATCACTGTGTCTCCTGTTCATGGCTGTTGGTGGCACAGGACTCTGTTTATAGTAGACATATTATCAAATATGTCAAATATTATCAAATATAAAGAAAGCATGACGTTTTTCTTTCAAAAATAGTAACTGTTGAAGTTCCTACTCAAAGTCTTGGCCTGCAAATGTCCAGGTAATTCCCATTGTTGTTCCCATTAGTTTCCATGCTCCCTTTATGGTAAGATACTTACCTAAAATCGAAAATCAATCAAACAAAACCTCTTTAAGAAGCAAGATGGGAAGGATCTCCTTGGGTGAGGATAGAATTGAGGCTAAAAAAAGCCTTAAGGGCAGAGAAAGTTAGTAGACAAATCAGATAATGTTTTAAATGTAAATGAAGAAATAGCATTAAGGAAATGGAAGGGAAAAGGTAATGGTGAAATAAACCGATGCTGTATTCTGCAGGTCATGAACAATTTTTAAAACAAACCAAACCATGCTGATCTGTGTTTATGCAGAATTGAAATACAATATTCTTATAGTGGGATGATTTGGTTGAGTCATTCTAATTTCCAGTACTGTTTGGAATTTTTGTTACAGTGTTGGATTGGCATTTATAAACTTTCGTAGGCAGAGACATCTAAATATTCTGGAGAATTTCAAGGCCCTGCCAATGGATAAAGCAAATATTTTGTAGTCTTCATATTAAAAAAAAGTCTTTTGTAGGGATAATTTTTCCATTAATCAGAATAAGAGACAGTGCATTTAAAAACCTGTAAAGATTGTTTCCTTCATTTAAGGTAAGCTGGAGTAAGTCACTGGCTATTTTAATATATTCTACACCAGCATCTTCTCATGGCCTGTACATCCAACTTTTAAGGCCTAGCATGGAACAAAGAAATAGCTCGGCATTAAACATACTCTTTTCTCTTCTTTTAACTATTTAAACTTTATTAAAAAATAAAACAAAGTTTGAGTCTGTCTTTATTTCCAGCTAAATAAGGATCTTTGTCATGGAGTAACAAAAACCATTTAATTAATACTTAATAAGTAGGAAGAGCTGGTTAGGTGATGTATCTAAACAAAAACACATCATCACAAAAATGAAGTAGCGTCATTGCTTTACCTGATTTAAATCATGTTTTTGTAGGTTTTTTTACTTAGTGTGTGAATAACAATAGCAACAGGAGGTGTGTTGTGGCTTAATTAAATGCTTTGCTTTGAAATGCTGTAACTTCTTGAAAAAACAGATTTGTTCTGAATTAGTCAGAATCTTAACATAGTGCTTAATGTATTTCAATAATAAGGAAAAGCGCCATATACATCTGCACATGCCTCTCTATATTTAGAATTTAAGTGTATCAGGTGAGCAATTTAAATCATAGTTTAAAAAAGCAAAATATGGAGCTTGTTGCTGTCTTCACTGTATTTCATATTTTTTGGCAGTGGCTGCCTCCAGTTTTGAATGTTTAGCGAAGAAAGAGTGAATTTTCCAGTTATTTCTTTGATACCACTGGCTGTCACTCAGCCCACTGCCAGTTGGCATTCAAGGGGATAACTTTTCATAAAGTGCTAGAAATGAGTTATTTTAGTTTTAAATTAATTCCCATTAATTTGGGGGGGAGGGGAGGAACCTCCTAAATAAAATAAATTGGTACTGATAGAAAGTCAGGCGATTGTCAC
Organism: Strigops habroptila; assembly: GCF_004027225.2. Lineage (NCBI taxonomy): Eukaryota > Metazoa > Chordata > Aves > Psittaciformes > Psittacidae > Strigops > Strigops habroptila. The sequence goes on from NC_044282.2 coordinate 16,693,311, forward strand.
TATTGGGAAGAACCTGAACTTGACATCTGAAGGCCTGGTAACCCTGAAAAATGGAGAATGGGAAAAGATGCTGAAATGAATATACAGAGTGGGCACAGGGACTAACAAGAAGGATTTCTGCTGGGAAATCAGTAGAGTTGTACAACGGTGTGTTATGCTGCTACTAAAGCACCGGTAATCCTGGGTTCCCATTTGGTACAGAAAATTCAGAAGGGGCGGTGGCAGGAATTGTTTGCCTTCAGGGGTGGTGGTTCTCGCATGGAATACTGGGGTGAGGATCTGAATGTCCCTGTGCAGAAGGTAGGGATTTGGGCTGGTGTAGGGACTGTGCTGCCTTAGTGGTGGAAATGTAGATACTGCTGTGTATGTGTATTGGTGTGACTGGGAAATCTTTCAGGAATGTGAAGAAATATTAAATCTTAAGAGCAGATCAGGCACAGGAACAAGCAATATGAACAAGCCATTAATAAATCTACGGAAAGGAAAACTATTGAGCTACTTCAAACCCAGTTACTTCTCCACTGAGAGTTTTGAGAGTAGCGAGGCAAGCCAAGGTTCAGTTATGATGGGGTAAGAGCTTGCAATAGCTGTCATTGGACTCGATGACTGGGAAAGTCCTTTCGGTTCTGTTACTGTGTGTTTTGCTCTGACAGCCAGATACCTATCAGCTGATGAAGACTCTTGATCATCACTTCCAATGTTATTTATACCCTGCATAATAATAATGACCTTTTTTATTATTATTATTTCCTTATATGGTGAATGATGTTGAAGTGATAACTCCTTGTTTACAACACTGATAATAGCTGGTGTTTTTTCAGTTTCACTCTCTAGGAAAATCTGCATCTTGGCTCTACAAGTGTATTAGCGCACTCTTAGAAGACTTCTAGGGCTAAGCAATGGCTGTTCACTTTAGAGAATGTTTTAAGCAAATTTCCCAGCTTTCCAGTGATAATTTATCAAATCAAAGGACTGGACAAAAAAGGGATAACTTTATCCCTTTCATGGATACTTTCCAAATTAAACGTTTTTACGTGTAATGATTTTAAACTTTCCAAAGAACCTAGATGTTAGTTTGCTTGCAAATTTAGCAGTAGCTTACAGAATGTATTTATTCATATGCTACCACATGTAGATGTTAAAACTGATCACATACTTGTATAACTCTAATATTAATATTGATTATTATCAAGTTATGCCAGAAAGAGAACAGTGTTCATGATCATGAGGGCTCCCATGGGTGTCCTTGGGCTGGTGCTGCGAATGGATGAAATGTGGGGATGGAGTGGATCTCTGGCAAGTACTGCTACTTTTTCAAACTTTTAACCTTGCAGTAAAACCAAAATTATACTCTTTACTGCAAAAGTAGTGTTATTTTCTTGAGATGGTAAAAGTGTATTTCAGGGGAAAATATTCCCTCCCTACCCCAAATATTTTTGGTTCAAAATTTGTGGCTGTATCAGAATAATTGGGCATTTGGTAAGTGACTTTAGCCATTAATTTTAGCAGTCCCTGTTTATTTGGACAGGAAAGAGATTCCTGAAGCAATTTTTTTTCTTCCCTTAGGATGAAAAAGGGTATGCACAGAGGTTCTTAGAATATCACATCAAATATAGAATGGATTTCTGAATTAAAGCAGGTAGGTGTTTATTCTGCATTAAAACTTCTGGTTTTGAGACAGGGATGGTGACATTTCAAAATGTCACGCTAAACCTGAGTAATATCTCTTGAGATAGAGGTATAGAGATGTAAAGTTTCAAATGCTCAGAAGTAGATTTCAGATTTCTGTAGTTTCAAGTTATACAATCAAATCAGCTTGTGGAAGGAGAGTTTAAAATGAGAGAGATGTTTTCTTTCCTTCCCTTGCCTTTCATGTCTCTACAATTCAAGTAATTAAGTTCTTTTAACTGTGAAATGAAACACCAGTTTCTCTAAACAACAGATGAAAGAACACAAAAGAATAGAAAACTTCTTTCAAATACAGCAGTGCAAACAGGTACATAAGAGGAATTTTGTGTAGTTCATGTTTTTATATGTATAAAATAACTAGCAATTATATGAAGTTTAAAGGTATAGTTTTCCATGTTGTTTTAATATATGGATAAAAAACATCTAAGATAGAATGAGAGGCTGTCAAACAACCTTGTTAGGGTTGGAGGTTGGAGGAGCTCGTCTTCACTGCACTTGAAACCGCCAAGATGCGTCAGATTTTAAAATAACACTTTCCACTGAAGATGCTTAAAGCTTTAATCCTTGCATCATTTCGCTGATATAGGTCAACAGATACAATAAAATGAATACGTTGTGGGAACATATGTATTGATCTAGTTACTAATACACATAATATTCTCATTTTGGCACTCAGTAATTATGAGTATTACACAGTGGAAAGAGTAAAGCCAGTATGTGATACAGTTTGCATCTGCCAGAATTTGGAGGATCACTTGCTAGACTTTGCCAAATGGTGTTTTGGAAGTTCACATGCATGTCTTAAAAGGCACTAGAAGTTAAGTCCTCTTTCAAAGAAAACTGAGCTGGGTTGAGAGGGGGGGAGAAAAATCAATAGCGTTATTCACTAAACCTCTCCCTTCAGCGGGTGTCCTACAGTGAAAAGAATGCAGAGAGAGTGGACATGCAAAAACTGGTTGATGTCTTATTTCATTTAGAGAGATGTATATAATTTCTCCTTGTGTAACTGAGATTTTGTTGCTTAGGGTCAGTACAGTCCCAACTGGCATTAAAAAGACAATCTGTAATTCTTCCAGCTAGAAGGAGGTACTTATGAGTGTTTTCATCACTACAGAATTAAAGATCAGAATGGAAACTTGTCCCTTGCATGCTTTTCTAGCTGTAATTAAAATAATCTGCATTTCAGAGGTTTGATTTCCATCAGTCATATGTACACACGCCCTCACTGGATTTTTTTCCACAGTTGAAGAAATCAGCTGGTCTTCCTTCATTTTAAAGTTTATCTGAGTCTGTACAAGGCAAATGGGAAGCAGAGATCAGGCTACGGGAGTGGCCCTCAAGACCTGAAATGCTGGCATGACTCAGGAAGTTATGCAGCTTGTTCGCTATTTTCACTATGACAATTTTATCATGTGAGTTCTGTCTCTTACTCCAAACTCTTCTTTAATTCACAGCTCCTCATTTTTAGCTAATCCTTGACCTCAGCTGACAAGAGATGAGGCTGAATCTGTTCCTTGCTCTCCAGCGCCCGTCTCTCCCTTGCGGGCTCACTATTAGTAACTGTACAGCAAGTATGACTAAAATCCCCATCCCTGGAGCATTCCCTGGCACTTCTGGCACAGCTTCTCCTTCGACATCCGAGGTGTGAGTTTGCTTCTGTTACCACAAACTGGGTAGCCCTGTAGGAAGAGAGAAAGGCATGGAGGAGGGGAGAGCGAAACGAGAAGAGTTAAAAAACAGTGAAGGTGGGGCTTGAGAGAAAAGTACTTCATGGGGAGTGAAATGACAGAGCTGGATTCTTGATCTCACCCAGGTTTCTTGTTCACTCATCATCTTGCAGCTCCCACCATAGGCTTTCCTTTCCGTCCTTTCCATGAATGTGGTGGTGTACTGGCTTTCACCTGCAAAGTGAAACGTCTGGCACCCCTGGTGCCACCATCTGCTGTAGCTGCCTTCTCTCTGTGAGCCAGCAGAACCCATCACTTGAGCGGGTGTATTCAACTGTGTAGTTTTAGCACATTGCCTAAGAAGGCTTTTCTTTACAAAAATTGTTTCAGAACTTCTTCCTCTGTAGCAGAGGAGTCGGGAGGTTCTGCACAAAATGGTGGCACGGTTTGCACAGGCACTTCTCGTTACTGCTTTAATACGTAGTGTTGTGGAAAATTGAATCATTGGTATTTCTTCTTTATTCAGGGAATAAGTGATGGAGTCACTTGAGGACCTTTGTGTCATGAAAATTACTCTTTCACAGTTCTGAAGCTTTACTTTGTACTGGTGTGAATGTTTCATAGGGAACAGCAGAATACATTTTCAACATGTGTAATAAATACCAAACCCAGTTTTGGTCACAAGCCTTTTCTGTTTCATTTTCCAGTCAGAATAAGATTCCATTATATTGGGTTTAGTTGTAGAAAAATATGTCGGTATTCAAAATCAGGCTGTATAGGCAGTAGAAAGAGGATATCGTTTTTAATCATCAGCATTTCTGCACTTTACATCTTGGCACCTTTCAATAGGAAGACACACAAGGACTTCTACCTTTCTGCTGAGGCGTGGTTCTGCTGAACCACCTGAGAAGTTTCTCTGCCAATGTGGGGCATCTGCTCCCTTACAGAAACCATCCAGTTTTGGTTTATTGTATATAAATTTATACTTGGCAGCTGTTGAGGAGCTCACTGGAACAATGGCCATAGTGGCAATTAAGAAAAAAAAAAAAAGGAAAAAAAACCCCAACGAAAAACCACCCAGCTTAATTTATTCCCCAAATGTCCTTCACCAAGAAATCATAATGTCAGTTTTTAGTGAAATTAGTTCATGCCCTACTTCTGGTTGTGCATTCAATTATTCCAATGGTAAGAAGACACAACCCTAATGGGTCAGCTTACAATTTCCTTGAAATATATTGTATGGTTTTAATTAATATGCCAATAAGAGGAACTATGTGGTCTTTATTTTATCTCTTACTGAAACTTGAATGCATTCAAGGCTTCTGCTGCAATTGGCTTCCTCGGGGAGGTGCAGGAGGAGTTGTATCCCCTCTGGCCTTCATAAATCACATTGGGTTTGGTGTCTTTTTGGGGTATGGGGTGAAATATTTCAGTTCTGTGAAGCCTATCTACTTGCACTTTTCCCTCCCTCCTCCCCCAAACTAGATGCCACAGTTTCCATAATGCAGCCCTTCTTTTTTTTTACTGCTTGCTTTGAACAACGAAGTGGGTGATCTGTAGCTACTGGGCATAATGATTAATTCTTTAGCTATCATCTCAGGGGGCTCTGAAATTTAGGTCTTTCAAGTTTATGAGCCCCATCTCTAACAGAGACTTGGTCTGGGGTAACCATGCAAGCTTCCAGAAAGATAACACGAGGTGTAAATTAAATTCTCTTAAGAACTGGCACTCAAGTAAATGGAAGTATCCACAAAGGCTGATGCCTACTTTTGTTCACATTTGTTTTGCTGCCTCTGTGTAATTTGCTTTCTGTATACTTGCTAAAAGCAAACCCAATTGAGATTGTGTGATGGCATATGGAAGAGGCCTGTTGCACAACTCCCCTTCTCCTGCCCGCACCCAAGTCAATCTTTGCTTGTGTCACTGCAGGCAATTAACAATGCTTCAAAACCACATGCAGCTCCTATTCCGGAATGGCATTTGATGGTATCAGGAAGCTTGAGGGTTCAAGAAAAAGATGTTTATTCTTTAAAAGGAGCTTATTCTTCATCATTAGAAGGTGCTAAAATAATCATAGGCATTGAGTGTGCACCATCAACAAGTAGACCTTTGCTGCAAGGTACGATCTGGATGGGATAAAAATGCATTCTTAATCTTTAATATAATATATGCTTGAAAGGAACTGTAACATATTTAGGTGTTCTGCTTTGATCCTAACATGCTGTGAGGCACTACACTGAAATGAATGTGGATACCATTGATAAAGGAGAAGATCCTTAACATCTTAATGTATGGGCATGTGCCACGGTTGCCATGTTATAAACAAGGGTGTGAGCTTTTCACAGCTGCCTCAAGATAGGGAACTTTTACCTCTTCTTTTCCCAGGGTAAACAGGTTGCTGATGTCTCTGAGAGCAGCAGGGTGCTTGCTCTGGCATTGGCCAATGAGGGAGAACATGAAGATGAATAATTACTGTGGATTTGCTGGGTGCTCTGTAACCACATGTGCATCTTGATCTGATAGTAATGAATCTGAGTGTTCATCTTTACCTGCAGGATTTCTCCTGAGGGATTTTGTTATTTATATCAAAGAGGGTTTTCAGGGAGTTGAAGTAACCTTAGGACAGGGATCACTTTGCTGACTAGCATTGGTGCTAATTATTTGGAGCAAATCAGTGGCTGGGATTTTTATTTAATTTTGCTATGCAGTGAGATACAAAGTGTGAATGGTGTGGCTGGAACTTTCTTGAGAATTATTTGAGTTTATTTTGCAATGGCAAATAGGATCACAGGTACAAGAGGCTGCTTCTGCTTGTGCTGGCTTTCTGCTGAGTGGGTCACTGTTTGCCTATCTATTTAGTCTTAAAAAATCCTACCTCAACAAAAGAAGAATATCCTAAAAGTTTTTAACACTTTTAGGAGCCAAGACCTAGGAAGAGCTAGCAGCAGCTCCCGTGATGTACCAGAAAAAGAGGAGCTCAAATCCTGCACTTTTCATCACTTTACAAGCTTCTTGATACAGCAGAAGAGAAAGGTTTCCCAGTGATTTGTCTGGTGTTCAGGTAGGGAAGATAACTATGGATCTTACTGCTGCTTTGCAAGCAGAGTTTCTCAGCTTCTGCCGTGAAATCTGCTGTCCTTCCTCTGCAGGGATGTGGGAGTTTGACCTACAGGGGAACTGTTATTTCAGTTTTACTGGGAGAATGAATTGGTAGAAGTTTGGGAATAAAATACAGTGTTTAGAAGGCTACTTATGGCAGCAGGTTCTTCTCAAAGCTGAGTTTAATCCTGCAGTGGAGCAGGCACTGGTCAGAACTGTGGTTATGTTGAGCCATCTGCTGATACGTCGAGCAAGCCTGTCAGTAATACCTTGGTGATGAATTGGAGTTCAGAAGGGACAGGTGCTATCATGCTTTGCAGTGCAAAGTTTAAAGGGTGTGAGTTATTGAAATCACAAGTTTGGTAAATGATGCACAGCCCGTATGGTTTCTTTATGGGATGGCTCTTTCATAGCATGGTACTCCATTGACATGAGAAGCATTGTTTTAATTATCTCAGCTGATGTTCCTCTGAAAGTGCTTGGTGGGTAATTTTAATGGACGTGGTATGGAAATTGTTGCACTGGCAGGTACAGTATCTGTTCATCTTACTTGCTTACAAATGTTCCAAGCAATCATGTATGACACCTTCCTGCAAATGAGGTAATTCCTGCTTGGCACTGAGGCCTCTAAAGAAGAAAACTTTTATACTGTAACATTAAAGGCAGACGCTTTGTTTTAATCACTTGCCAAAACAGCCGAAAACAATTATTAATTAATAGGAAACATTGACTTTTAACTTTGCAAGCTCTCCAAAGAAGTGTCTATGACAACTTGCATCTGGATTTTTGATTTATTTGGATGCAGTGAAACTGGGCATCGTACTGCAAAGGTTGACTGCTTTAGATTCATATTAAGTGTACACATAGCGCTCTTAAAATTAATATGTTTATAAACCTAAATTGGTTCAGTTGAATGCCTTTTGTTCTCTCTCTGGCTTCATTTGAAGCAACAACAAAAAGCTGTGCTTGTTTGTGTGTTTAACCAAAATGTTAAATGCAATTAATCTACCAAAAGCACACAAATATTTTTTGAATAATAGAGGCGCCCCTTTCACAGTGTCTTTGGTATTTAGCACTATGGTTTGGAGAGAAGAAGGCAACTTTTTCACATCTCATAAATAAAATTTAAAAAATCTTTTTCTTGGCTGGTTTAATTTGAACCAACCCAGTGCAGCACCCTCAGATTTTCTTGACTGCTTTGATAAGGTTGAGCATAGTATGTATGGTTAGGGGGAGGTGGCATTCCTAGTATTTTAGATTCTGGATCTTACTTTCCCTCTGGAAAATATTGTGTCTGGTAAATGCAGCTCCCAATAAATAAGAAGGGGGTGGGATGAGTAGTGCAATCTGACTCAGAGGGTGATTATGTGGAGATTCATCCTGCAGATCTACTCATTTTGCCTCTTTTGTCAAACAAAATAATGGAATTCCTTGGACTGTCAGAAACCAAGAATATCCAAAATATTTCAACAAGATCAGACCACAAGAGTTAGTTTGTTATCGTAATTGAGAATCTTGAGACATCCCAATTATTTTAACAATGGGAGAGTGGCTGCCTAGCCTGTCTGCTTCTAGCCAGTCTACTTCTCAGTTATTGAGAAATTCATGGGAAATACTGTGACAAGTTTAGTAACTGCAGATTTTTAGTCAGTTAAAATCTCTTTTCTAGCAAACCTTAGACCTTCGCTTTATGCATTTGCTACTGAGGCTCTTCCCTTAAAAGTGTGTGATCTCATCTTTTATTTCAAATTCTGCCAGTCCTGCTAAGCCTGCAACTCGCTCTTTGCCAGGTAGCTCAATCTGAGCTCGTCTTCTGTGCATGGGACTCAGTCTTAACTGCTGAGGATGGCCTGGTCACACCATGTAGCTTGGGTGACCAACAGTTTGGGTGCATCCAGCGTGCCTGGGTATAGAGAGCCAGTATCATGGTCTAATAGCCAAGTACCAGACTTCATCCATGTCACTTTAAGGAAGGTCATCTGTTTCCTTCCTTAGCATGCGTATTTCTCAATAGTTTATAATGATTGGGAATCTGTTTAGTATGGAATACAGAGATGGGTCTCTGTAGTCCGATGTTTGTGGTTAAGAAGAAAATTGTTAATGCTCTTCGAAGGTTAAGTTGTGCCTTCAGATAATAAAGCTTTGCTTTTCCTGGAGTGTTTTGCACAAGTTGATTATAAAGATATTGAACTTGTCCTTGTTTTATCAAATAGTTAGGGCTTAAATAGCTACAGAAATGATGCCTACAGCCGGTTTCCCTTTCCCTTCTCCTCCCCACCCAGCGCTGTGCTCCTGTTGGAAATTGGGGTTGGATAGTACAGACATCTGGATGCAGCAGCTTTAAAGTCAGGTGTATAGGAATGAGGAGCGGTGCTGGTGTACTGATAGAGGGACATCTCTGCTCTCCTTGGTAGTGGCCAATAATCTTAGAATCAGTGACCAGCTAAATATCTGGGTATTTTATGGGCTGAACTATGGCAACTGCACTACTGAAATTGATGTTTGTACCTGCTGAAATCCTACACATTTATCCTGATTTTTTTTTTTTATGATAGACAGTGGCTGTTTGCACAAAGAACTTCACAATCTCAAAGCAGTTGTCTTTCTGCAAGTAGTTAACTGGGTCATTGTCAGCTTTTCCTCAAAAGAAGGGGAAAAAATGACTAGTCTAATACTTTTCAAATGCCGACCAAAAGAAAAGAGTAATTTCTGCAGTGGGTCAGCATTTTATGTACTTCAGTTCTTTACCGCCTCTGCTTGATGCACTACTTGGTCTGGGGACCAGCAGTAAACCCACCTTACCATAGCAGAACAGTAAACCGCAGTGGTGACTTCTCCAGAACATTGTGACCATTCTTGAAAGAAACCAGTAGGTTGCTCCTGGTTACTCACTGGTGTATTCGATTTCTACTAGCAGAACAATTTTCAGGTTTCTACGTTGCATGTGGCGGATGGAAATAATTGCTTTCAGTATGCTCTGGGGTATTGCTATCTGAACAAGAAAAAGTCAGTACGGCTTCCCTCTCTTGCCACCCAGGGTTTAAGATATGCCTCACTGGAGTGCAAAGAGAATCTGGCTTGATTCCTGAATTTCATTTTGGTGTTCTTCATTATGTCCACAGAGGCAGTTAAGGGATAAAGGTAAATGTCAAATGTCAGCTTCCAGGGAAGGTGTGAACCTGCTCTATGAATGGCACTTATTGAGAAATAATTCGGAGTACTCTTAATGCTTGATTTTTACATGGACTGTCATGATTTGGGTTTTGTCCAGACCAGTGAGGTTCCTTTATGCCAGCATTGGTTTGTGCCTTGTGAGCAATGTCCTTTCCAAGGCTGTGCCTGAGTGCCTAACCCCAGGCACAACCCCCATGTAGCAGAAACCTTCCCCAGCTCTTCAGTTTCCTAAACACATGGTGGGATTGCAGCATCCTCTGATGCTTCTGCATGTAAGAAGTTACATGGATTTGGTCTGTTCCTCTCCAACTCTTTGGATGTGCCAGCTCTGTGAAAATAATGGGATGTTAAAATTCAAAAATTAAAAAAAAAAACCAAACAAACAAACCCAAACAAACGAGAAAGTTATTAGCTATGCCAACTTTAGAAGACAGCTGCTGATTACACACACTTTTCTGTGCTGCCCTCTTTTTGACTGCTCTTTTCTCTTACTAGGATAGAACAAAATTGGTGTTATCCCCAGTGTTATCCTATGCTTATGGGAAATGGGAACCAGCAGATATGTAGGTATAGAAATCCAGCATTAAACAAGCAATTTGTTCATTTTCTGCAGTTGTCCAGAAGGTAAAATGCACCGTGCTAATGCAGAGGAGGTCTCACAGCGCTCTTTTAGGTCAACAACCTGTTTCCTTTCATTTTGACCATCTTGTTTAAGATACAAAAGTGACCGCTGAGTCTCCTTCATCGCTTTTGTCTGTATTTGTGGAGCATTTGCAAAGGAAAGCTGCAGGGGTTTGCCATCCTTGTAAACAATATTGCAAATCCCAGTTCTAGAAAAGGGAAATGCCTCCCTGTCCACATAGGGAGATGCTGAATTTTGTAGTTATTTTATATCTTGCAACATAAAAGTCACAGTGCGAACATCAAGGTAAGGCCTTTTCCCATGAAAGGTCTCAAGTAATCCTACCAGTGAAGCAAAGCTGCTCCCCCTCTCCCAAGACAACATTGTTTCGAGGCAGAGGCTTGCAACAAAGAATGAGAGGGTTTGGTCTAACTTGTCATTTTCCTTCCATAAGGTCAGCAGAATACTGTTTGCGTGGTATGTTGTTGAAATCTTCAGTTGTTATGAATCAGAGCTAAAAGAAGCACCAATATTTGTTCTTTTTTAAAAAAGACAGAAAGGTTTATTTGAAGAAAATCAACAGAAAAGAATGCAGGAAACTGCTGATGTGGAAGATTTTCACACCATGCCAAAACAACCTTTTTATCAATTTTTTTTCTTTAAGGTGTCACTTTGCAAGGTTCTGGCCTGTTGCATGCTGATGTTTTGCTGCTGAAGCTGGAGGAAATGAGGCTGATGAATTTTTTCTGTCTGAAAACCTGTAGAAGTTGACTTCAAACAGAGAAATGTCCGTAAAATGTGAACGTGGCAGAGATGTTCCATGGGAATGTTTCAGCTGTCAAGGATATGAACTACATTGTGAGCATTTCCCCTCTCAAATTTGCATAGATGGAGATACACTGATTCAAAACAGAAGGATTTTGATGATCAGACATTAGCTTTAGCCATAGCTGAGTAAAGAGGAAAAAAGGTAGGTCACATTCAAAACAACGGAAACTCAACAGCTTAATTGTACGCTACGAATGGTCCTACCTCTTTAGTCAGCAAAGATGGAAAAGTCTTTTGTTAAATGTTATTAGTACACATAAAACTGCTGTCTCCAAGCCAATGCCAGCTGCTTCTGAAATCACAACAGCCAACACTGCAAGCTGTGCTGCAATTTCTTTTCCTGAAATCATGTGGTTTAGCCTACAAGTGAAACTTAATTGGGTCAGATCAAAAGGTTTGGATTTGATAAATGACTTGGTATATATTTTGTGAACTTTTGTTGCTGTTCTGCCTTTTCAGTCAGGAAATACTAAAATCTTTGGACAAGATGAGTTAGTGAAAGTAATGCAATGGCTTAGATAATGTAACTTCCATGATGGCTAAAGGATGGCTCAACATCAATTATACATGATCAGTAATAATAGTAAGCTAAAATTATAGCCTGACAGTGCTTAGGAGGGGACTTGGAGGATGTGTGTAATATATTTCCCTCCTTCAAAAACTTGTTGGACTAGCAACCTGACTACAGGAAAATCACTGTAATTTAGCTTTTGTTGGCAGTATTGGCAGTGGAATCTAGGGCATAAATACATTGCTTTGTATGTATCTTGGCCCAGATCTAATATGGGAGTAAGTGAATATGGGAGAGTTTGCACTGCTGTCACTTCTTTTCTTGAGCAGGAACAGCTCAGGTTTGGTCATGCTGGAAAGCAGACATGCATTTAAAAACATTACCTTTATTTCATCCCAGATATCCTACTGAATGGAGACATGAGCCCACATTTTATGCAGTCTAACGCAGGGACACTCTGGCCAGCGGCAGGGCTGCTCTCAAGCTGCCATGGAGGAAGCACATGGGAACATTCATGGTTCAAAGTTTCAGGATGGTTCAAGGTTCCAGCTCCCGTCTGGAACAAAAGCAGTAATTGCTGCTCTCCAGACTGTCCTCATGCCTCACATCTGGCACAAACATTCCCGTTTCCTTCAACCCAGACCCTGGGAAACATTTGATGCAGCTCATGACCTTTGCTTTGTGGTGTGTCTGGGCTAGAATTTTTTTCTTACGGTAGGTAGAGACTATGAACAAGGAGTACTGTGGGTCTTGGGTTTAAATTGTCAAGAGTAGGGCAGCCAAGATTTATACTGGATGCATCTGGTTCCAGCTCCTTGAGCTGAGGACGCACTCATGGTGACAGGTTTTGCCAAATAAATCAGCATAAGCAGACTCGGGCCAGCCCCAAGTGTGTCACTGCCCGCTTTGGTGGCCCTTTTGCCCCACTTGTGAGAAACCAAGGAATCACTGTAACCTGAAGAGCCATCCGTTTGAGTCTGTGCCAGTGAACACCTATTAACAGGGCTTTGTTGAGGTCTTTGACATCCAAACATAGATAAGCTGCTCTTGCGGGTTAGGAGATTTGAAACTGCTGGGCTGAAATCCAGCACACTATAACCCAAGCTCTTTACCTTTCCTTTGGTTAATAGGTGCTTGAACTATTTGGCAGGGATCCAGTGAGGTCTGCTAGGCCTGAGATGGGGCAAGGAGCTACATGAAGAGACCCAGTTTCTAATAATCCAGGGCCTTTGTAACTCCGTAAGTGGCTTGCCAGAGTCACATCAGTGCAGGGTCACCCGTGTCTTCTGAATGCAAGATGGGGTAGATGAGGCTTCCAGTTCTTCTGAACACTGAACTTCAGTACAGATCATTAGTATTTTGAAATCCTCCACTGAAAATTGCTAGAAAATTATCTGTGTGATTACATCTTGAGGGGCAGAAACCAGAGCAGATGTAACTGCTCTGATATTTCGTGCCTGATGTTTCTCTCTTGGGCTGCAGTTCAGCATTGCCCTGTGCCCTCTGCTGAGGCTGTTCTTTGCATAAAGTAGAACTTTGCATGGAGCTGTTCTTGGTGTCACTTGTGTTTAGAGGAGATGAGAATCAAGGAAGACTCATAACCAAAATGTATTGTAATGTTTTCTTCTTTCTGCATTTCTGATAGTAGGTACTGGATATGGGAAATTGCTTTGCTTCACCAGTCTGGAAGTGTTAGTATAGCTTTGACTGAGGTTGCAGGAGGTGGTCCTTGCTTGCTGCAGATGTGCTTTGGATTTACTAAGCCACATGATTGGTTTCGATACGGTCTTGTTTCATGGCAAGTATGTTTCAAAGGTAATCTGTACCCCGTGCTGCTGAAGGGCGTCACATGTGAAAACATGATGACCTGGTAACTCTGATATATGACAGAGCTTTTTGGTATAGTAGTATCACGGTGAATACCCATTTTCAGCAACTGGGACAGGGTTTGCTAGCAAAAGGCCTGATCAACATGATACTTGTATGGTCAACTGACCAAAGCCATGGTTAGAAGTGCAGTGCTGGCAGTGCAGAGTCCTCTGTTGCTGGTTGCATCTGAAACAGTGATCGTCTGCAATAAATGGCGATTCAGTGCAGACCCTTGGTATACCTGCTTGTTGCTTTAACAACTCATCCTTACGGGGATTTCAGGTCCCTCAAATTTTACTTGCTCAAAGAGAATTCATTTTTAAAAACCCAGCCTAATAACAAGCCTCACACAGGAAGCTTATTTCATTCATTAAGATAGGCTCTGTAAATACAGTGTATATATTAATATAGTCTAAGTTGAGTTGAGATAAAAGACCTAAGAAACGGACCTCAGGTTGCCTGTGTCCTGTGTGGTATATGTTTAATGAATTTTCACTTAATTATCCATTAATATGCATGATTAAAATAAACATGGCAATTGAACAGCACAGCACTAAATACTGTTCTGAAAGAAAACCACATTGGGTAAACTAAACCAACTGCATTTCTTACTAATCTACACAAGGCATTTAATTTAAAAGGAGAATTTATAGTATTTGAAATATCCTACCACATACTGAAACTTTTAGTGTAACTGCCACTTTCTGACTATCACATATTGAAATACTTGTGGCGCATAGTGAAATTTATGTTACATAGTGTAAAATATATAGTGAAACCGAACTGATGTATAATGAGACACACATGTGCCTGCAATGACTTATCAGTTCCATTATTTTCTAACTAACATTATTTTCATGATCAAGCTTTTCTGGGTCAGAGGAAGACAATGAATGGTGAAGACTAGGACTTGGTATTTCAATGGAAAGTGTAGACCCAAACTTGCGCAAAAAACCCATTGAGTTATCCTTTGTCCTTTTCTCAGACAAATTCTAGATGCAAAGTCTGCTAATGGCTACAACATGTCCCTCTTTCACTGCCAAAGCTTCATTACAAACATCAACATCACCCCAGTCAGGGAAATACCACCAGCCACAAGTGGAGAAGACGAGTGCCCAATTCTCAGCAGCTTTCACCAGTGTGAGGCTGCTGCATGAGAGATCATGGTGAAGTGGGGGGGTCCTTGCAGGAGCACCTAAGCACAGGTTGGGTCTTTCAGACCCATTCAGCTGTCACGGAAGGGGGAAGCCGGGCATCTCAGACCTGACCTCCTTCATCCACCCTCCTGTGAAGGCTGAGGGTTGAAGGGCAGCACCAGTGGTGTCTGACCTGCAAAGCTTCCCTCTCTGCCGCTTACGTGTGTTTTTTCTTACTTAAGCCATGTCCTGACTATGTAGCCAAGCATCCCTGCAGGCAGGGCGGGCAGGCTGGCCGCTGGGTGTGCCGGTGGAGGAGGACTGTGGCAGCCGGTCCGGCAGCTGCTGGCCTCCCGGCGACCTGGGGCGCTCCTCTGTGGGGCTCTTGTTTGCAATTCACGCTTGCTCTCCAACCTCAGAGATGGTTTGCGCTGGTGATGTCACCTCCTGGGATGGCTGGCTTGGGAGGCGGTGTCATCCCTCTCCTGCTGGACCGCGGTCTTGCTGGTCCCACCCGGCGCAAGGCTGCAGGACTTCTCCTGCCCAGGGCTTCCCACCAGACTTGAACCACAAAGATCTGTCTTTGAGAACTGGCCAAAAAAGAAACTGAGATCTCAATGCTGCACAAGCAAAAGAGGGGGAGATAAACCACAAATCTCACGTCTCCTTAACCAGTCCTATTCCCATCTCCATGAAAGGGCTTTCTTTTATAGGTTATCTTTTACCTGGTTTTCACTAGTGTCAGTGTGACCAAAGCATTTAACACTCAGAAAGTGGTAACAGCAGTGAAGTCCCCCCTTTGCGATCTTCCTCAATAGCACTCAAGTCAAGGTGTGTTTGTCCCATCCTAGCCGTTGGACTACAGGCCTTTTGCTAAACCAAAACAATCTAGGCCATACTGAAATTGAAAGAAGACCTTCCTACTTCATGGCTGTTGTGCAATCAATGCTCATCAAGGATGGTTGAAGGCAGAAGACAAAACACACCCTGCATTTGAGGGTAAGGTATATTAACCTTTCCACTTGGAATGCCTAATTGCTCAAATATTGCGAACATTGTTCAAACTGCCAGATATGTTAGGGAACAGGCAGAACTGGCGGGACAACTCTATATAAGGGGTATGACAAATTTATTGGGTAAATTGCATGGGAGTGCTTAACCCTTCTCTCTGTTCTGTTTTTTGTAAGGACAACTGCCAAGTAGAGTTGATCATGACTAATTCATGTGAGGAAATAGCACAGAGAAGTTAAACAGCAACAACCAGTTTGATTTCACTTGTTACCAATAAGGCCTAACTTAAGTTTCAAAAGTAGATGAAAGGTAAATTTGCCATTCGCTCTCTATGTTTTAAAAGCTGCAAGAGAGCTTGAAGAGGGATGTGCTCTGCATGATGTTTTTAAAGCAGGGGGAGGAGACAAACACAATTTGATTCCCATGCGTACCAGAACAAAAGGTCTCCAAAGCATCGAATTTGTCTTTCGGTTTTTGTTCTTCCCCATTCCTGGCTTTTTAAAACCATTCTAGAGAGTTATGATAGTTATCCCTGAAGCAGGGCAGAGCATATACAGGCTCTTACATCTGTCAATGCCAAAACTGACCAAGATGATATAGAAACAATGAATGAGAAATTACCTTGAGGGAGAAGGAGAAGTAAGCAGGAAACATATCTTGAGTATCTGAGCATCAGCTCTAGCAAACAGCATATTAGGCAGGAATATTCCACAGGTGGTACAATCACCTGCTACCTCTTTTTTGACCTGTCATCTTATCTCCCCTGAATCAAAGGGTGCGACAATGGTGACAGTGAGTGGATGAGGTACTCTGTATTTAGGCAACATTGTAGAAGATTATCTGTTGACAGGGAAACAGAAACCTTGCATAATGCTAGGAGGAAAATTCATACAGTAATCCCAGAATAATAGATTTTTAATCCTTGATTGTTTCCTTGTATGATACAAACTACTGAGTGTCATCCACCCCTTTGAAGCCCTCTGCCACTTCATTGAGAGAGACTATTTCCTTTTGGAAGATGCTCGGTCCAGACTGAAACATTTCCCAATTCCTTCATCTCTGTGGCTAGATTGTTCTTTAACTAAAACAGAATAGAGCCAAACCACTGCATCATATAATAGAATTACTATTCCTCTGAGCTAACCTCGGTAAGCACATGGCTGAGCTTTCATGAGATCAGGTTGAAACACAGTTCTCTTCATTTAAAATGATTGATTTAAATTTCTGCTACATGGGTTGTAGATGAAGGCTGTCCAAAATCAGGCTGCCAAGCTGGGTCTGCCCTCTGCTGAGCTAGATGAGTCCCTGTGAGGAGGCTGAAGGCAAATGGCTCTTAGCAGCTAAGCAATTATCTCCACATCCACGAGAAAGCTGGTGGTGATCACTTGCCAGTAGAAGGGACGCTGCTAGTGTGACCCCACTAGTAGATTTTGTTCTCTTGCTGCCTATATCCAGCCACGGAGATGTCAGTGTGCTAAGAGCACCAGCTCCACACCACTGCGTTTTCAGCTCCAGGGAGAAGTATTAGCAAAGCAAGATGAGTCGAAATAAGGAAAACCCTAAAAAAGGGAGTAATTTGGCAATATCAACCCAGCAGAACACTGAAGGTGAGCTTTGGCAGGGTAACAGCAGGATTCTGAGGAACCACAAAGCATTGTGGCTGTTATAGTTTGTCAAGTCATGGGTGAAATTTCATGCCTCAGAGTAAAGTCAGAGATGAGAAACTCTGGGCCTTTCAACGTGGGAGAGCTGAATCTTATCGAAATAGTTTCGCTTTGCATCTACACACTGTGAAAAGATGTTCTTCCTTCTCTTTTTTTTTTTTCTCTTAGTGTTTCACCTCACCCTTGCCCTTAGTTGTGTTTTGCCCTTGCTTAGGAGGCACCAGGTTTTCCAAAGAAAAGGCGGCATTTCACTGCTTCCCTTCACCAGGATATCTCCCTCTGGGAAGACTGAAGAAGCCAGTGGTCACCTTCCCTTTCCCCATGGCCAGCGTGCTGGTAGGGCTGGCAGCTCTGGCAGGGAGCCAGGAGCCCCAGGGATGCTCACAGAGAAGGCAAGAGGATGGAGCTGGGTGCAAGGAAGAGGAGAATGAGAAAGGTAACAGGGGTGGAGAGAAAGAGCATGGGGCTCACCACTCACCCACGCTAGTGTACATAGCAGGTAACAAGCTGCTCCTGGCAGCAGTGCCACAGCCAGCAGCGCTCGTGGCCTGATCCATGAAAAACGTCAATCCTGCTGCATTGTACTGACAGGCCACAGGCCAACCATGGAGTGGGACAAATCTCCATGGTGTGTGTACTTTCCAAAACCTGGGAGCCTGCCTAGGCAGCCTGTGAGAACAGCACTGAGGTGGCAAGCTTGGGCACTCGGAGCTTGAGAAAAGCCAGAATTAGCAAGGCTGAGTCAGGCCACTATGGATGTGCGTAACGTTGTGGTCTTTACAGGATGCACATTAGCTTTCCCCATGGCCTTCGGCATTGGGAACCAAAGGAGGCTCTGATCTGTAAACCCCACACCTTGTTGGTGGTCTCTGTTGACAGTGGTGGTGGAGTAGATGGAGGGGCCATCTCGGCCAGGGAGCTGGGTGCTGCCTGGGGGAAACATGTTTTTCATCTTTTCTCATCCAAGGAGTTGTGCGTAGCAGGGAGCAAGTCACTTAACCCAAATGTTCACAGGCTGTGAGGTCTAGTGCTCTCTGTTTTGAGGTACTCAGTTTGAAGGCATTGAGGATTCCCAGTGACCCCTGAAGTTAGGATGAGCTATGCTACAGTCAAATAACACTTCACTGGATAAACTGGGATAAACTGCCCTGGAAAGTCTGGACACCCAAAGAGTATATTTGACTTGTAACTCCAGTATTTTGTTTCTCTTTCTGCGTGCATAGGGATACCATGCCATGTGGGTGTTGAGTGGCACAAGGGAAGCCTTCAGCCATCCTCCTGATGGGCCAACTGAAAGCACTGAGGAGCAGCCAGCCCCAGCTGGAGAGCAGGGCAGGGGCACAAAGACCAGACTGATGAAGATGGGAGAAGGGCATCCCTGTCCTGCCCCACGCAGGATGAGCATCTCTCACCTTCTGCAATGAGAGAGGTAGAAGTCATGTGGGAAAACCAGTGTGTGATCCTGGGAGAAAGGGCTGCTCCTGAAGTGTACCTGCAGACAAGCTTAACTAATTATAGCATTTCACAATTTTTTGGTGCTTGACATTGCAACCTTGCTTGTATCGAGCTAATGCAGGGAGGGAGGTGTGCATAAGCAAGCAAGCGAAAGTAGCGTCAGTGTTTTGATTAGAACAAGGTTTCCATCATATACAGACACATGTCCAACCTGATGCCTGTTTGTTTTCAAGTGATGTGAAGGCCCACTCGGTTTCACCACACTTCTTGGGGCCCAGGCTTTTAATAGCGTGTAATATTTCTGGCAACAGATGAGAGCTAATATATTGTATTTAAATCTGGGATGAGTTGTTGACCAGCTGTGGTCTATGTGCAGAGCTATCAAATGCTTTTCTTTGGATCATGTCAGTTCCAGGCTGCAACCCACATGTGGGTCAGAGGCAGGACTGAGGACCAGCAGAAATAATCCATTTAATGTCATGGAGCCATGACTCCCCTGCAGAGTGTTTGGTGCCGTTGTCCTCTAACCATTTAAACACCTCAGAAAGTTCTGGGTGAGCCAGCTCCTTTTTCAGTGTTGCACGCTGGTCGATGCTGGTGGGAGGTTTCTGCTCTTCTGTCTGCACCAGAGAGGTAAATTAGTTAAGCAAAGGCATGAATTATTTGCATGCAGTTGAGGTGGCGAATGTGTTAACAGCAGAAAAGGAAATGGTTCTCTATAGATTATTAGTTACTGAAAAACCAAAGGCATGTCTTTTGTTGCCACCACACCACTGGTCTGACTGTTGAGTAGATACGGATCAATATCCCCCCTTCCTCCTCACCCCCCTCACTCTTCACATTTTCACTTAGGCTGAGGTGAAGAGGTTTCACTTTAATTAATGTCATTCTTGTATTGCCAAATGGCATGCCAGAGCAACTGAACTGGGTGTGATCTGACTGTCTGTTGTGTGCTTTCACATACAATCCCCTCGTGGGAAAATGCTGAGAGAAAATGGAAATTTAAGCACTGCACCTAGCCACTGTGGTTTTTTGGGTTTTTAATAGTGCTTCATTTGTAAGCTCCTTGGGGCAGAGAGAGTTCTTATTGCATTCAGGGTAGTTGTAGCCCATAAGTGAGGATTTCTAAATATTACGGTATTGCAGATAGTTCTGTAAGCAACTTGTTCTCTTTATGAACAACAAACACACATGCTGTTACATACTGGAGGATCTCAAAACAAGGTACAACTATTAGTCTTACACCACAACTTGCACAAACTTTGCGCCTATTCTACAAATGAGTTGGGCATTGTATGGGAAGGTCAACTGACTTGTTCCAGACCTTGCTACCAGTTAGTGGTACCAAAGCCAGGACCCAGCCATCTTGGCTCCTGGGTCTGTGTCCTTGCTGCAAAACTGCGCTCTGGCCTCTAGGTACTGAAATTTTTAGATTAAAAAAGAAGTCTGTCTTTGAATCTCCGTTGTTAGATAAGCTTGAACTTGGACACATTCCCCTGTGTAGATGCACATCACTGTGTTTAGATCTAAGCAATTACACTGAAATGAATTTAAAAAAAAAACAAAAAAAATTAGGAATAGCGTCAACAGGTATTCCCAGATTTTAAATACCCCAAATCTGAGGGAAATTATAATCTGTAGCTGAACTCTGTGGCTGGGTCCATCCCTAAATGTATTTTTGGAGTCAGACTCAGATGGCGTTCAGGTGTTCCCTTGTGGTTAACAGGTGCAGAGGGAGTTGGCAGGCAGGAGGCCAGCAACAAAGGACTGAAATTTAGGACGTTCATGTCTAACGGGTCTCTCTGAGAGTTCTGCAGGGGTGCATGCTGCTTCAGGAGAATGGGTTTGACAGTCAGGGAGGGCCCTTATTTCTGGCCTCCTTAATTTGGACAAGTAGCTGAGATTTTGAAGGAAATTGGCTTTCTTCTGTACTCCAGTATGGTCTGCACCCCCCTTCACTCCACAGCCTGTTTCTCTGTGGGGTGCTTGCTAGCAGAATAAGGATAATCCTGCCCTAGACAGCAGAATAGCCTGTGTCACATTGCCCCTGCCCCAGAGGAGCCTGAAACGCTTGTACCTGCAGCCGCTGTTCCACCTCATCACCTGGGTTCCTTTTTGAGCTCAAGCAAGACAAGTGACTGTGCAGCAAACACCACAGTCATTCCTGAAAGTTGTATCTGGGGGGGGGGGGGGGATTAAAAAACTCAAGCAGATCTGAGGGAGGGAGGAAATCTGCAGATGGCTCTTAGCTGCTATGTAGGTCATGATTTCATCTGAGAAACACTTGGGTATTTTACAAACAACTGTGAATTGTGAATTGTGGCACGTGGCACCCAAGGAGGGTGAGAGGAATCTGGGCTTTCCAGGGGAACTATGCTGAACTCCTCCTTAAGTGGCTTCAGATTTGGGGGGGTGGTATTTTTCTGCAGGTTTTGGCAGCAACTGCTGAGGTTACTGTGGGGTCTCTCTCTGCAGGGAACACGCTTTTCTCAAGGGTGATGGAACGCTGAGGCTGCTGCATGGGGCTGGTGGAGGGATGCAGGATGTGGGGCACTTCTCAGTCACTGCCCACAGGGCGGGCAGCACGGACATAGCTAGTCTAAAAGATGAGAGGTTTTAGCAAGCATTTGTAAAGGTAGCAATGCTCATTTAGAAATCAGCTGCATGAAGATCCCTTGTAACCCAAACTATTCTATGATTCTATTACTGTTGAGACCATGAGTCTTTGGAGCCAAACTAGAGCCGCTTCCCAAGGGCCATGGAAGTACCTGCCCTGCCCTTCCCTTGCCGCCATCTCTAATCATAGGCACAATTTTGGTCAGTGGCTCGTGGGCCGGGCTTTCTCAGGGCCAACCCAGGGAGGAATGGGGACAGGCAAGTGCCTCCTGCACTGCCCAGTTTGCAGCAGCCGGGCTGAGCAACCAGTCCTGGGGCATCATTGCAAGAGGCCAGAGGAGGTAGTGCAGGGGTTTAGGGCAGTGGGGATGTAGGAAAAGAGCCCCAGCCCCGGGGTCCTGGCTCGGCTCCATGAGGTCCCAGCCGGTGACCTGTCAGGGCAGTGCTGAGGTTGCTGCTCTCAAAGGGACTTCTTGCCCTGCTGATCGGGGCATGAGGGTTATGGCAAATTGGGATGCTCTGGTGAGAAAAAGGTCTTTAGTCAACACCTCACTCACTTTTCTGTGCTTAAAAGGTATCTATCTTCTCAGTTTGCAGTGTCAGGGGGCTGGGCGCACCATGAAGCTATTTGGATTCTGTGTTGATAAGGCAAGTGCAAACTGTCCCCACAGCTCTCGAGAGCAGAATCAAACTGAAACTTACCACTCAGAGTAGAAAGCACATAACACCCGCAGCTACAGACCTGCACAAATTGCTGCAGTATAGGTTAGAAAAGGAGCCCTGTTCTGCACCCGCTGGTCTCATTAAACACACACACACACACACACACACACACACAAAACCTTCTCTGAATGACTCTGAGCACCAGCGCGTGCTCCCTCCTGAACGCCCAGCTGACTTGTCACAGCTCATTAAGAAGGCAGATTTTCACTTCTCACGTGTCCCTGCTCCCCTTCGCACCTGGTTGCAGTTTCTACGACGTTTTTAACCTTTGTTTTTTTCATGACCAGTTGTCAGTAAAGTGAGACCTCCCGGGGACACCGCCCGGCCCGGTTCACTCGGTTCCACCTGGGGACACGGCCCCTGCGTGGCCACAAGAAACCCAACCCTAAAGAGTTTCTGTATGGGGCTCTGAGACTGACAAGAAGAGCAGATCATACACAAGGTAGAGTAAGGGTGGGGGAAAGCAAATACTTCCTGTGGTTTGCATATGAACAGGGGGCAGAAGGTCTTGACTTAGGAAAGCTGTAGGGAAGCTGGAAACCAAGACTATAATATCCAAGAAAACCTGTATAGACTGCTGCCTGCTACAGTCCTTTTCCTGCCCAAAAGCTACTCTCTGCTTTCCTCATTTAAATTAGGATTTACTGTGTAGATCACAACTGGTGAAGGCTGGAATGTTGGGGTCTTCCTAACCTGAAGCCCAGTATCACATTGTGATGGCAGAGTGCTCAGCATGAGCAAACCAGGAAAAATGTTCTCAGCCTTTGATTTTACTGTGCATGGTTTCAATATTGCAGGAATTGCTTCTCTTCCCAGTGCAGTGCAGCCACTTTGGGGCAGGAATGCTGTAAGGAATCTCACTCAGTCCTTGGATAAGGAAATGATCAAGGACTTGCCTATTCACAATTAATGGAAAAAAAGACCCGAAAGCCTTTATTAATCATTGCACAATAAGGAAGTCACACTGGTTTGGCTCCTTTCAATAGGGCTATTTGGTCACACCTACCTAAGTGGTTTGGCATCCCAACCATCTCCCCGCGGAGGAGGGAAGGGCCACTGGCCTGCGTGCCACCAGGGTGCCTGGCCGCCAGCTCGCAGGGATGGAGAGCTCTGAGTGCCCATCTCCCTTTACCTGAGGGCCAGGCGTCTCTTTTTAGAGATTAAGTGTTCAAGGCCAGGTTGGATGGGGCTTTGAGCAACCTGGTCTAGTGGAAGTTGTCCCTGTTGGAACTGGATGATCTTTAAGGTCCCTTCCAATCCAAACCGTTTATGACTCTATGATCTTTGCCCCACACACACACAGCAGCACTGCCTGTCCCCATGATCTGGGCATGGGTTTCTGCCCCAAGCCGTGGCATCGAAAAGGAGCAGAAGTTCATGCATGCCCTGTGCCAGAGATTCCCCCCTGCCATCTGTGGGGGTCCCTGCTGAGGAGGGTATATATACCTCCCCAGGGTATGTGCCACCTGCCCAGTGACCGCAGCTCCTTGCCCTGTGGCTGGAACCCGGCTTACCTTTCACAGCAGCCAGTCTGTTTAACTCCCAGCTCCAGACAGCAGTTTGTGGCCAGATGTGATGGCTGGCAGGTGCCTCTGAAGTGCCAAGAGACAGATGTTCAGGCACTGGCTTTGGCTGGTGCACGGGGCTACATCACCCTGCCCTTGGAGAGGGTGCCAGGGAGAATTTATAGGGAGTGGTAGGACACAGAATCATAGAATGGTTTGGGTTGGAAAGGACCTTAAAGATCATCTAGTTCCAACAATATCAGCACAGGATGAGAGACAACAGTTCAGGAGCCTTGCTTTCCCTCAGGTGTCTTTCCTAGGTGACCTCTTGCAGAGCTGAATGTCCTGAGCCAGCAGAGCCTGTGCTGCCTGGAGGTGGAAAGCATCATCTAATCACCCTTTTGCCGGGTTTTCCTGCACAGACTGCCATCCAACTTGTGCCAAGCTGCAAGCTGTCACAGTGGAGGTAAGGAGGCTTGGCTTTGAATCAAAAGGTGATGTCTGCTTGCATTTGTCTCTAAGCAATTGACATCTGATCCCTCTAGCATGGGACAAGAATGCAACCTTGCATCTGCAGCAGGCACTGAGGCAGCAGGGACTTGGCGAGGATCAGCAGCTCCTCACCCCTTTGGCCACCATCGTGAATTACTGGGAAATCTTCCCCAGCCTCTTTCGTAAATGAGCTTTTATAGAAAAGCAAAGTCATGTATCTTGAGCCTTCTGCCACTGACTGCAGTTAGTGCAAATGTGGCCTTGGTGGGCGTGCAAATGTGCTACCTGCCTGCACTTCGACGTGCTGCTCATGAGAATGGGAATGGCAGATGCTGGCTGTAGGATGGCCCTTCTTCATCATCTGATGAAAAATTAAACACCTGTGCTTTTGGGAAGTGTTGCATCTTTGACAGTCCTGTTTTCGTGCTGCTCAGGTAGCACTAGTTAGTGCTGAAGTCACCAAAATTCCCACCTGTGCCCCCACATCGCAGCCCAGACAGCTGCCCTTTCCCTGCCAGTGTACCCCAACCGGTCACAGAGGAGGAGGGAGAACTCCATCCCCTCCAGGGCAGCTCTTGACGCCGTCGGTGAGTTTTGCTTAGGCCACTATGACAGCCGGTGTTTTGCAGATACCTGCCCCATGATGGGCGCATTCCTCGGCTGCACCACATTCACTCAGCCCCGGCTCATGCAGTAATTAGCCAAGTGTTTCCTGGCTGCCTTTAATTACAGCCACAACTATTTCCCTTGCTCTAACGTAATGCCTCTGAACGACAGCAAGGGTTTTGGGCTGCATCCCGCGCGGTCCCAGCACATGTTAGGACGCAGCCGTGCGCCGGCAGCCACTGATTTGAACCCGAAGGGCTCATACCCCCTTGGTGAGTCACGTTTTTCGTTTTCGACCTCAAGGTTGTAATTGCTGCACTGGGAATTAGCGGTGTCTCCCCCAGCACCCAGCTGAGAGACACCGGACTCTATAAACCAGCTAGAAGGACAGGTTCACAGAATAAGAGAATCATTAGGGTTGGAAGGGACCTCTAAGGATCATCTAGTGCAAAGTGAAACCTCTTGTGTTTCAGTTCATGATCATTGCTCCTAGTCCTGTTGCTGAACACCACTGAAAAGAGTCTGGCACCATCCTCCTGGCACCCATCTTTGGGATATTGATATGCATTAATGTGATCCCCTCTCAGCCTTCTCTTCTCTAGACTGAACAGGCCCAGCTCCCACAATCTCTCTTCATAAGAGAGATGCTCCAGACCCCTTATCATCCTTGTGGCCTTCTGCTGGACCCTCTCCAGTAGCAACTTGTCTTGTACTGAGAGCCCAGCACTGGACACAGTACTCCAGATGTAGCCTCACCAGGGTCCAGTAGAGGGGGAGGATCACCTCCCTCCACCTGCTGACCGCACTCCTCCCGATGCACCCCAGGGATCCTCCTGCAAATCTGTGTTTGTATCTATCTCAGCTGTAATTTGCCCCATTCAATGGCAAAGCAGCTCAGCCGGCAAAGCCATGGAAGCAAAGTGCATGTTGCCTTCCTGGCCACACCATGCTTGGTCCCCACCATTTTCACACTGGTGGCAGCAAGGTGGGCATTCAGCCCGCCTGCCCACAGCCAGCACACAGCTCTGTGCTGGGGGCACATGGCCTTGCAGGACTGCACTTTATGGCAGCACCCAAAAGGACAAGCTTTTTCCCCCTGCACCTTGCTAAGGCTGTTAGGGTTAGCCAACATGGTGGTGGTGTTGCCATGGCTGAAACCTGCTGTATTTCTGGTTCCAGCACATGCCTTCAGCGGCTTCCAGTGGCTTGGGGGCTGCCAGAAACCCAGGCAGCAGCTGCCGGGCTCGGCCTCGCGAGGCTGTGATCTATAACGTGCATTGTCTTTTTATGTAATGTGTTTTATTAAACATCTTCTAAAGCTTACAAGTGTCCCCAGGACATAACTCTCCAGTGCAACGCAACGCTCTGCCAAGTAATGAAGTATGATTTATGGCGGTAACGGTTATCCTCTGCTTTTCTTAAAAAACATTATTACAGCAATAGCTCTGTTGAATACAGGACTGTAACATGCTGCATTTGGCACGTTTATGACAACAGTGCTCTGGTTTTCTTAACTCCACAGTTCGGTGCTGGCAGTATGTCAAATTCTTGAGACAGATGTTTAAATGAATTTTTTAAGAGGACAGTGAAATACTTTTAAAACATCATACGGCGCTGAGTGTCTCAATATGAGCAGCAACATTATTTCTTTAGCGTGCAGGTAGGGCAGGGCAGCACATGGCCTCTCTGGTTTTGATCTCACGGTAAATGATGGAAGTAGCAAATGTTGAATTAGCTTTCTGGGCATCCCGGCCTGCTGTAACTTTTTGGCTGAGGTGGGGGAATGGACGGGCGCTTGACCTGCTGGATATCGTTCGCATTCGCGTCTCCTTTGTGAGCAGTGAAAACAGATCCCCATTTATTTTGAATGCCGTTCCCACCATGTTGATACAGGACTAAGTGGTCTCACGCTGACATTGTGAGTGTGTCATTGTGGTCCCAGTGGTTAGGGTTTCAGGCCAGAAATGACAATCATTTGGGAAAATGTAAATGAGAACCCTGCTCACATCTCTGCGAGGCACAGAGCAGTCAAGTAAAGTATTTCCATTGAAACACTGAAAATTCTTGGGGTTTAAAAAAATAATATCATCTCCTTTTGTTTTTTTTAGGTATTGGCTAAGCCGAGGAGAGTAGTTAACAAAGCCAGGGTGTTCGGCTCTGGCAGGGCTGCTCACAGCTTTCCAGCACGGAAAATCGGGAGCCCACAAAGGCAGAAGTCGGCAGAGACATCATCGCCCTCAGCGTAGCGCGTGTCTGCGGCTGGGAAGGGAGGGTGCCCCGCAATGAGGCTCTGCACGCACGCACTCAGATTGAAGACAAGGGAAGCATCGGTAAAGCAATGAACACTTATATTTAATTTACATTTGACAATTTGCACATAAATAATGATGTAAACCAATACGTAAACATAGGATAGTTTGTTGTTCTAGCAAAGTAAAAAGCCTGTTAACTTTGGTCAGAGTCTTTCTTAAGAGAGACAAAAAAAAAAAAACCAACCCCAAAACACTGTTGATTGTTGCTACATTCACATGTAAAACGTCTAAGGGAAGGGG
This sequence comes from Strigops habroptila, assembly GCF_004027225.2. NCBI lineage: Eukaryota > Metazoa > Chordata > Aves > Psittaciformes > Psittacidae > Strigops > Strigops habroptila. Next base: position 16,720,530 of record NC_044282.2, read on the forward strand.
GAAACAGTAAAGAGAAGTAACAATTCTTAAAGCTGATGCATATAAATTCTTGTAAAATTTGTATCAAATACAAGAAAGCACTACAGGCAAATAATAGGAAAAGTGTGTGTCCAGTGACAGAGTAGTGATACTTTGGTTTATCCTACAAGTAAGTACTATGTTTATGAACTATTGCTACATTTAAAAGATGTCAGCCTCACAATTTGCAGGAGTGGAAATGTAATGAACTGTAGGTAGTCCTTCAAAAGCTGTGTGGAGAGAGACTTGTATTTCAGGATCGTTTGGGTTTCAAACAGAAGGCATTAAAAGGAAGTTTGCTGAAAAAAAGACCAGTGAGTCCTGGATTGCTGCAGCGGGCTACTTTAACATTTGTAAGAATACAACTGGGCAAAAAGGTACAGATGGCAGGAGGTGTGCAATAATGCTACTTATAGTTATGCAAGTTGACCGTGCAACTCATTCATGGCAGGGTAAAACAAGACGAGGGGCTCATCCTACCGGAATTCCATCCTGCCCTCCAGTGCACTCTGTGAATGCATCGCACACGGGTCCTATTGGCTTCTGTTTACGTTCTTTTAGCTGTGTTTTCTGGCTCTGTTTGGTCAGTGACCACCCACCTCTGTCCCCACTGTACACGCTGCCAGGAAAGCAGGGGACCGATGGGGGACCCCTGTCCCGCAAACAGGGTTGTTCCCGCTGCGATGCCACGTGTGGGTGACATTGCTCGGGTAACATGTTTGCAAGCTGGGGCTGCACCTGGAGTAAACGCCTTAATACAACCTTCTCCTGGGTTTGAGGTCATTGGTAATATGCAAAACTGGATAACATTTGATTTTCACGCTTAGATGAAAAATAGGTTTTATTACATGGTTTGGCTCACAACTTAAGTGGTATAAATATATATACATATACATATATAGTATAGTGGTATAAATATATCTATAAATATACATGTATTCTTTGCTACACCTCAAACGTCACCATATCATCTTTGGGCTTAGCAAAACAAACAGATAAAAGGACGTGCATTCTATCTTTCTCTGTGCACATTTTGGTTTCTTCTCTAAAGTAGCAAAGCATTTAGATAAAACAGCATTGTCTGCACCACTGGACACAAGCACTGAGGTAATTGTTGTTCAACAACTTTGCAATGCCCTTTTATTCTTTAATTAAATTAACCACAAAATGTACAAACACAAATACTGAGAAAAATCTGAGTCGTACAGGAAGGAAGGAAAAAAATGTATGTATGTGCCAGGAAAGGACTTTGTTCCCCACTTCTACCCAGGCAAAGTGGGAGAGGAAAATACAAGTAAAACTGAACCCCTTCTTTCTCAGGGAATCTGACCATCTTTTTTTTTTATCCCTGGAAGGCTCTGGCCAAAAAAAAATAAAAGGAAAGAGAAGGAATAAGTCTGACAAAACCCTCCTTTTAGGCAGAATATTAAGAATATTTGTGTATTTGCTTTTAAACTGCTTTTGGAAACTGAAGAGTGTGAGGTTGTATTTTGGAAGAGCCACGTGAAGCTGATGCATTCCTTTGGTCATCAAGTTACACGACAATGCGTGGGGCTAGAGCTGTGTTCTAAAAACCTGTGGGATCACCGTCCATGGCAGGTGGGTGTTTGCTGTGCCACATCTGCTCCTGGTACAGCTGCAGGGAGAAGAACCTCTCTCCTATCCTCAGAGAGGCAAGGGCGGCACTTTCCTCCCTGCCTGCTGCTACTCTGGGTTGGTTCTCATTCCAATTCCCAGTGGGGTGATTTGCACATAAAAGTAGACAGTGTTTCTTTTCATACCAACAGATCTAGGATTCTGCATGTCTAATGTCCAACTTTGGCAATAGGAAAAACCACATTTGTTTAAAAGACATCGGTACATAAAACACATTTACGGAAACCCCAATCTTAGGTTCTTGAAACAGATGTGCAGGAAAAAAAAAACTATCTACAAAGAATGGCCATAAAACAAAAATTAAAAACATTTAAAGTAAAAATTACAATGAATTTTCCAGTCATTGTAAACATTTTCCTAATTATTGCTTTTAGAATGATTAATTGCATAATAAATTATGAAGTACTATCATTGAAAAAATAATTATGGATAGATGATTGTCTCTTAGTAACTGGCGAGGCGATGCGCAGTCCTTTGCCTCTTTTTATGCCCTGAGAAAACAGTAACTTTGGAGTTCCTTCTTTCAGTGGGAGAGCGTAGGGAAACTACTGTAAGCCAAGATTGCTTTGCAGCATTGAAACTATGTACAAGCAACTGCTACAGGCACCCTGACTTGCCAAGTCATAAATTAAAAAAAAGAAATCACTTTGCCAAAAAGTCTTAAGGGTCCATTGGTTCAACTGTTTCTTGCTTGACCTTTACAGGTAACAGAGGTAGTGGGTGACCGTGAGGCAACTTCATAAGTGACATATCTGACGATTCGTAAAGGTTGCATCCTGAGGAGATAAGTCCATTTCCCAGGTTCCTCTGTAGAGAGACTTTCAGATTAGCTCCTTCCATTTCCCTCCTGAGCATGGTCAGTATATCCTTCTCCACAATCGACGTTAAGTCGATATTGTCCTCCACTTCTTCCAACTTGTCGGCATTGTCACTGATGTCAAACTTCTCAATCTCCTCGTTGATTCGATTCAGGTCCTCCATGGACAGGCCGGAGGCAGGGGCGACGGGGCAGTTGCCCTTCAGGTGGACCTGGAGGCTGCAGAGGTGAATGTAGCTCTTGTGGCAGTGGATGCATTTATGGGGACGTTCCCGGGTGTGGAGACGCTTGTGCAGCTTCAGGTGCACAAACTGGGTGAATTTGGCTGGGCAGAGCTTGCACTGGTAAGGCTTCTCTCCAGAGTGGAGCCGCAGGTGGGTTTTGAGATTGCTGGTGCTGCTGAACCGCTTGTGACAAACCTAATGTGGGGGGTGGCAGAAACAGTGAATGAGTGGGAGGGGATTTCATGGTTTAAATCACAGACACCTAGGAGGAGACAGCACGATGTAGCAGAAGCTTTTTATATCTTTACACTTTCTCACAAAGGGGAAAAAATCCCCACCTTTTGTATTTAAATATTGCTAAGCAGCATTTTGAGCATGGTCGATGGCAAAACTGTATCAGACAGATGTTGCTCTAGCAGGCTAAGGGCAATCCTGCTGTCTCCCAGACATTGCTGCACCAGGGCTGGAAGGGGCTGTGATACGGACTCCACCCCGAGCAGCCAAGGGTTTGCCACACAGCCCTCCCCGCACGCCGTAAGGGGCATGCACAAGCCCAGCTATCCCTTTGGGAACGTTGTCTCTGTGGTGTGTTACATACCTGACATTCGTGGGGTTTTTCTCCTGTGTGCACCAGATAGTGCTTCTGGAGGTGAGCCAGCTGCGTGAAGCCTTTATTGCAAGTCTGGCATTTAAACGGTCTCTCTCCGCTGTGCACTCGGAGGTGCACCTAGGGAGAAACAAAGCAATTAACAATTTGCAGTCTCCAGTACTGTAACAAAAGTACTTTCAGATGTTTCCCAAAGTTAGCGGAAGACTCCATTGCCAAAACACAATGTTATCTAGTTAATTAGGAGGTGTCAGTATTAAAACACCGGTTTTACAACCATGCTTTCTTGCTGAGGGGTGCCATATTAAGCCCTTAAGACTGATACACATCTTAACAAGCAAGGGAGGTCTGTCCCTACTTTCCCCAGATATCCTACAGGGAGAAACCAGAGCCTTCCAAGAAGGCTTGTGTCTTATGTTCCGCTGCCTACCTTCAGATTGGAGAGCTGGCCAAAGGTCTTGGAGCAAACATTGCATTCGTACTTGATCTTTCCATTCTGCTTCTTCAGTGGATATGGGAGGGTTTTGTAACCGGTCACATTCCTCTTACTTTTAATGAGATTCATGGCTTCTTCACCGCCGGTGGCAGCCAACACCACTGAGGTAGGTTTAGGTTGCATTATGTGTTCTGAACTGGCTGCTGTACCAGCTGTGGGTGACCCACTGGTAGGGCTGCATGGCTTGTCCTTCATGCTGGCAGCAGCGCCCGTGACAGAGAAGGCACTGTTAGGTGCTGGTATGAGGAAGTCTCTCGGATGATCAGGCTGCAGCAGTCGACGGCCTCCTTCACTGGGCAATGAACTGGGGAGTGTGGTGGGGTTCAACATATGGTGCGAAAGGCTACCTCCACTGAGCAGGTTGCCATAGAGAGGGTACATCCTTGGAAAGAGATTGAAATTGTTGATGCCATTGATATTGTTCAAAGCGCTCAGGTTATTACAGCTCATGTTGAATGGAGGTATCAGGAATTTGGGGTAGTGGGGGTTATAGGATGGTAGAAAGGCAGGTGGGAGGTGGCCAGGGGGTGCATATCCAGGATAAGACCCCAATCCTTCCGAGCCATATGATCCATTCAAGTAAGAATATGGCTCTCTGTGCTCTTGGGAAGTGGGTGCCAGGGGTGAAACTGTGACCCCTGGACTGCTGTGAGGGCTTGAACTTTTTAAGCTTTGGTCTGGGCTGCTCCTCCCGGAAGGACTCGGCGTAGTAGATGTCTGGATGGGTGAGTGAGTAATGTAGCTGGGTCTGTCCATCCCGTATGCTAAGGAAGCTTTCAGATAGTCTTCTGGAATGTGAGGTCGGATTGGGTAGACAACTCGAGGGAAGAAACACCTCTCCGGGCTATAGTTCTTACGCAAATCATCCAAGTCTTTTTCTGGAGTAACTGGTGAAATGTTGGTCTGGAAGAAGTCTTTTCCTTTTGGAGGATTGGATTCCATTTTCAGGATTTCTTTCACACTGTGCTCCTTCTTTGGGATGCTTTTCTGATAGAGATCATCTTTATCAGCACTGTGCTGCTTTGGATTAACGTTGGTTTGTGCTGAAATATAAAGACAAGATAATAATTATTTAGATATGCCACCATCATTATCTCTTTTCAAAACAAAATCTAACTCCCACAAGTTTTGTGGGGAGGAAGAGCCACTCTCAGAGATGAGGAATCATTTCACTCACCAAAAAACTAATTTCTGTGTGAAGAAATGCCTGCTGGTAGTAAGTGTTGATAAAAAGTATTGTTAATTTAAGGGATGCCAGCCAGTACATACAGATCTAGATGACAATTCATTTGCAGAGTGCTACTCTCCACTTTGCAAACTGATTTAACCTTTCTTTCCCCTTAAATTTGACTTGTTGAATGTCCATTTGGGCAGTATTTCTAATAAATGCGGTAACAAGCATTTGTTCACAATACAGGTTCAACAGAAGGACTTTGCAGAACACAAGCTCCTAGAAATGTTCCTCAGTAAAATAACAAGGCATGACAAATCGGCTTTTGCCAAACCGCAGCAGTCACTTCACCAGCCAGTTCAATTACTTACAGTACTGAAAAAACCATGGCTGGCTGGGATGAAAGCTCCCTTCAAAGAGAAGGTATTCTCCATCAGTAAACAGATCATTACTCATTAAATATACTGCTTAGGAACATCTACAACAAAGCAGACTATTTACTGCAGATTTCTGTGGCATTCGGTCTATGCAAAACTCCTCTGCTTACAGCTGTACTTTATAAAAAAAAACTGCTGAAGCAAAGCAAAAGGAAGCAAGACTGGTCGGCTCCAGCTTAAGTTGAAATGTACTTTAAAGAAAAAAATTAAAAGGAAAAAGAAATATTTATTTAGAAGGAAATAGAAGCTAGCATCCATTTGGCTCAGTTCAGCACATACACTGTTTATTTGTATTCAAAGGCTCGACCTTGTTATCTGGACATAATATAATATGAAGAGTGTACTGAAAGATGTCTTCAATAGAAAAAGAAGTATGCTTTTATCTCACCTCCCAAAGTTAATAGTTATATAACCATGAAATGATGACTCGTAAGATATTTTATTACAGGGGAAAAACCTACAAGAAGGTTTCATATTCATGGTTAGTTATGTGCAGTTTTCCATCAGGAGGTACAAGTCAATGCCGCTAGGTATGCAACTTGAAAGTATTGCAGCCCTGCAGCCCAGTTTCTACTTTTGTGATGGACTGGTCTTATTTCACTAACTAAGGCGAGAAACTGTTACTTCTGATTTTTGGAGGACCAGCTGAACCCAGTGAGGAAGATGGGAACAGGCAAGGACCACACCACTTTCAACGCAGATTCTTTGCTTCACTATATTCACTGATGGAATCTATCATTCAGCAACATTACCCTATAAGGCAAAGAAACAGCCATTTATTAAATGTACCCAAGAAAACGGCTGCTTTCAAATCATGCTCCTTCTCACAGCAACCCACTTGTACAGTAGCATCCTTCTTCAAATGGCGCTAGACTAGCAGCAAGCAAATTTAGTTTTGACATGTGGGCAGTTTGTGTATTTCCAAGCTGCAATGTAATGCTATTGAACACAGTTATGTTCAATAATATGTTTAGGATAAAAAATAGCATGTGTTGTACAGCAAGCACGTACGCACTTAAGTGCACAGACAGCTTCCCAATTTCTTCTTTTGATGTTAAAGCTTAATGCAGGGCTCTTTCAAAAATAAATTAATAGTATGTTGTGTTGTATGGCACTAAAAATCATCTACTTTCTTTGATAGTTTTGTCTGTACTCGTGGACTGGTAACTCGTTTTCTAAACGTCTACCCAGATTTTTTGGTATAACACACACAGAGAATATGCTACACTCACTAGATTCAAGAAGCTCCACAGCGGCACTGTGGATAATATTATCTACATCTTCTTATCAGCTGCCTCTCACCATGCCAGTGTCTCAGAGCAAACATTCTCGGTGATGCTATCAGCACTGGGAAGTATCGAGATGGAGAAGTACTGAAAGCTGGGTGGGGGTGGGAAGTGGGACTTGCGAAGCCTCGCAGAAGAGAAAATAAATAAATACCTCCTTATCAGGCCCGTATCAGTTTCTCAGTGGGGTCTGTCAAGCAGGAAGTTCAAATTGACACTTTTCTCTCTCTAAGAAAAAAGCTCCAAGGGGAAGGGAAGAGGAGGAAATGCTGGCGCTGCTGGAAAAGTGAAAATGCACGGCTGCTTCAGTGGGAGGAACGCTCGTGCTGTCACCAGGTTAAACCTCAGGGTGGGGACGTACGTGCCTTACGCGCCGGAGCAAGCCCGTGAGTGACAGAAAGGAAGCTCGCACTGAGAATGTAACTTTCTTTGTGCAACAGGCCCATGTCCCCACATGACAGACTAAAGGTAATTGCTCTCTCCTTCCCTTCAAAGCGTTGCCAGTAAAGCCTTTCCTCCTACTAATTTCCATGTGCAGACAGCACTTGCGACATTTAAAGATTATTTTTCAAGTCTAACTGTGATTGCTTTCTTTAGTTTGCAAGCTATCTTTGGTCCATAATCTCTCTTTGGCTTCTTCCCCTATTACCTGAGCACAACGAACCCTTGAAAACACCAAAGAGATCAAAACATAAACAAGCGTGTCAGCACTGTGTAAAATAAGAGAAGGTCATGTTGAGGGCCGAGGAGAGGTTCTTAATGTTTTATACTGAACGTGGATTTAAACCAGGGCTGAGACTGATTGAGAGGTTTACAACCTTTCTCGTTGCTCTTAAAGGAGCTATATACTTCAAAGTTAAAGAGAGATATTTCTTATAAATGGATTTTTGCTTTAAAACTTGTGATTCTAGATTTCAGTTCTTACCCATCACAATGTCTTCCTCTCACTCTTGAAATGCATTTCTCCCTCCCACCCCCATATACGTATATACACACTAAATACAGGCACATACTCTTCCAAGATCTGTCTATTTTCTGTGGTTGGCAGGACACACAGAAAAGAGGTTCATGACAAAACAAGAACAGTGCAGCTGCATTTCTAAATTACTGATCTGAAGGGCAAGAGGGGAAAAAAGAAAGAAAAAAAACCCAGATGTGCCTCTTTAAAGAGCCTGATCCACTTCTAACTAAGGTCAACAGATTATTTTCTCAGATCTGAGATTAGTGAGTGTGTGCAAGAGGCAAAGGAACAAAACTCATGTTATTTTTAAGTATTAATAAGACTTGAGTGGAGGGGCTGCCTGGAGTCACTCCAATGTGGGTGTTCCAGCTACACCCTGCTGCATAGCTGTAGGCTTTGCTCTCATTTCTTGTGCTCCGAGCTGTAGCCTGAGAAAGACTTCAGAAAAACAATGATCTGTTTTCTTCTAAAACCTTGAAAAACGGTTGTAGGCAGACAGTAATCTCAATAGTAATTTCAGGAGCGAGATGGTACCGAACACTTCGAGTGGTGGAGCTTAATTATGCCGATTCACATTTTCAGTCTAAATTAAGCACCTGTTTTACTAGTAGAAAGAGAACCTCGAAGTTGTGAAGCAGGCAAAACAAAAAGTGTTCCCACTCAAAATGAGAACAGAGACCAACATTTAGAAGTATATAATTTGATCATCTGTTTTCTGAATGTGTCCAAGGCAGGGTGACATGCCTTTGAAAACATTCTGCTCAGAGAAGATCTTTAAGGGAGCCTTCAAATAATCCTTAGTATTAAGTCAGCTTCAGCCCCCAAATTCTGGGTTTGTGAAGACAACTTTTCATATAATTTCAAAATAATTTTCCTGAGCCCTTTTGAAGATTCCAGGAGGCATTTTTTTTAAGCAAGTGCAGATGTTTCCTCTCAACCCAAACAGAAAGGCTTCAAAACCTGAAAGTGAAACTGCCCATAAACAAAAGGGAAAGCGAGTGGCAGGGCTTAGCTTAATGTCCAGTGTGTCAGGGCCAGTAGGAAGAAGGAAAGAATAAATCACATTTAAAAACAAGCATTGAAAAGTTCATCTTCATAGAATCCAGAAGGTTTTAAATAATTTTAAGTTAAACCTTTAAATTTAACCTTGTTAAACCTGTTAATGAAACAAAAAGATTGCCAAATGTTTTGCAAATATGCAAATTGTCTTCCCCCAACTCAAACTCTTTTCCTGAAGCTTGACTAGAAGATGTCACCTGCCCGTACTTGACTGAGGAGACAAACACGACATGAGCAGCAGGAAGTTGCATCATGTGATTGCAATACGTGAACATTATTATCAAATAGTCATGGCCTGAGTCAACATGTTTGGAGGGGTTTATTTATTTATTTATTTATTTATTTTAAACTGTTACTCTCTCCACCTTCCATCCCAAAATAACCCTCCTACAATGAGGTAAGAATGAAATGCTGAACTATGTGGGACTTGCAAAGCAAATTTCCTCAGTCTGTTTGCTAGCCCAAAAATAAAATATCACAGACTAAAATACAATCTGAGGGCCCAGCTGAATGAGGTTAAGCAGCACATTTAACAAACTAATTGCCAAAACCTGATTTTTTGGCCAGCAGAATACAGGAATCTTGTGCCATCACGCTTAAAACCATTTAGTGGACAAGGGCACCATCTGAAGGTGATATATCTCAAATCTTGATAGAAAACAACATTAGTGGCCTCAAAACAGGCATGAAGGGGATGGGGATCATTTAAAACAAGACTGAGTCTCCACCGCTGCGATAATGTGGAGTCTTGCCTCTACCACTATTGTGCAACTCCTTGCAGGCACTTCAACATCCACTCCAAGTTACGTAGCTCCACTCAGAGCTAATCATGGCTGTGAAGGTAGGTGTGTGCTTCAGCGTCTGAAGGACTGGGTCAAAGGCCCCACTTTAAGAAAACACAGAGGACAGGCTTAAACCCATAACTAAGTACATGCCTAATTGCTGTCTTGAATCTGGATGCTTTCCTTCTACAGCACAAATGAACTAATGCTGGAGAAGTTACCTTTAATTTGAAAGTTTGCTGTTACAGAGGCAAGTAGATGTTATGTGTGGATGTGTAAATATATTTATGCTCTAAAGTGGTAGTTCTCTCATTTTTGAGGCCACTAATTACAGGAAATAAAGCCAGAGAAATTCTCTGATACATTTTTCCCCGGAGGCCCATCCCGCTCAGGTGCTTAAAGAGGAACTGAGGTGCTGAACTCCAAGACCGTGATCCCCAAACCCCTGAGGCACCTAAAGCAGCTGCCTATGTTTTAAGTTGGCAAGACTAGAAGCTCTCTGTAGGTGTGTGTGTCCCAGGTGGCCTCTCCTGTGCTGGGCTGGGCAACCAGCCAAGGCACAGCTCTTCCAAAGCCTCCCGCGGGCACCGGCATGCTCTGCACACCCAAGACGCGGTGGAGGGAGGGAAGGAGCAACCACGGGCTGGCAGTGCTGCTGCCCCATGTGTCCTGCCAGGAGGGAGCCCTCACTTTAGCCTGTGGTGGGACCTCCCTGTGACTTTCCCTCCCTCAGAGGTGCCAAAGACAGCAGCCAGGAGCTGGGAGAGGCGGCAGTGCTCTCCTGCTCCTCTGAGGGAAGCCATGCCATTTTAAACACAGAATTGTTAGTGATCCATTTGGCTGGAGAGGGATTTCCTGACTTTCTAGCAGGTGGAGGAGGTGACAAGTGGGAGGCCTTCCCCCCCCCCCCCGCAAGACTGTGTTAAGATGTTTTGATAGGGCAAAGCCCCACGTCTGCAGAAGGTGCAGGATGCTAGTGATTAGGGGACAAGCCGCCTGCACTTTATTCATAGATGAATGCAGCGTGAGGGCACTTTGGTCAGGCTTGCAATAGAGAGAGAGAAGCTAGAGAGGCAGCAGGATGCTTACTAATTTTAGATTTAACTAGAAAAAGTGGCCTGAGAGGAAGGGGAAGAAGAAAACTGAACAGTGCTGACATTCACTTTAAACTCATCTAGTTCCAGTACTAACGCTGGAAAAACCATCCCTGCTTGCACTGTTGCTGCAGGGCCTTCAGCAAATAAGCATCTTTGTGAGACCTCTGGATTTTTTTCTGTACTTTTCAAGAAAAGCACTTTAGAAAACCTCAATCCTTACAGTACCTGTAGGGTTTCTGGCCCAACTGCAGGCTTTAGGCCTGAATGTGTCTGTCACAAAGATGAAGGGAAAAGATTTAAAAAGTGAGAACTTTTTCTCACTTCTCTGAACTGCTGTTTTCTTTAGGTGGAGGGGGCTAACATAAAATTTCTAAATAGTTTAAACAGAATTATTTTTTAAAAGAAGAAGGAATATTTCCATTTCAGCATCTGGAAAGATTGCTCTTTTGAATATCAAGGCTGAGCTACACAACTGCTGCTCAAGATCCTGTCTCTAGACCCATGTATTAAGCCTACTTTTACTAAAATGGATTATTCTGCACGTGTTCAGACACCCTTAGTTTTGACCTGAGTAAAAGTAACCATGGAATTAGTTGACACTTTACAAACACATTCCTTGCTACTTCTGCAAGGCAACCTGAGATGCCAGCAGACGCAGGAAACTGAAGCTGCATTTGTTTTTCCTCCTAGCTAGTGGCCAAATGTGTCTGGCTGGATCTTTGCAAACTCCTCATCCACAGGAACCCTTAATGCTGTTGTGTCATCCCACCTGCACGTCCCACTGAAAAGCCAACAGTTCATCAGATCAGAAAATAAAACCGCGCAGCGAGTGGTGAAAGGACACATGTGCAAAGATGACAGAATCGGTGAGATATTTCTTGAACAGGGAATATAGCAGCATAGGACATCCCCTCCCTCGCTTCCCTCTGCCACTAAGAGAAAGCACATTTTCTTCTATAATTTGTAGGGAAAGACCAAAAACTGGTGAAAGGATGACAGCCACGGAGGACAGACGCACTCTTGATTAATGTGAATGTGTGACATCATTTTCATGATGCGGGGTTACATTTTAGCTCTAATGATCCCCAAAGTAACACTGCTATTTTATAACCCATTATTTGTTGCCAAATAACAGCAAATAGGGGTTTTTTTATAAAAAAAGAAACCAAAAAACCTGCTTGCAGGCTTTCCTTCATATTTCAGTGTAGGTGCTGGCCAAAGGACAAAAGAATGCTCTGCTCTATCTCAGCGCAGCTAGCAGGAGGGGATGCAGCCTAAGAGTCGAATGAGAAGCCAGCAAGAATCATTCCCTCTCTTCAAGGGGCTCTGGGTGAGGTGCTAGGCAGTGATTAAGCTGTGAGTAAAGCGCTGATGCTGAAAATGGTCAGAAACCACAGCAGAACACAGAGATAAGCTCCTGGAAATACCTCGTCCCCATGCTACCAGTGCTATTACTTTCGAACAGAAAATGAAAGCTATGATATACAGCCAAGAAATGGGGACAAAATACACTGAGCTTACAAAACACGTAAGCAGATGAGAAGACCACAGGAGGTTTGCTCCCGTAAGATAAGTGTAAATGCAAGGCTCAGAGAGCATTATGCAGTAAATGTATTTTGTCAGACACCTAGACAGAGCCATGGCACATGGCCACTTCCTTGTACAGTGAGGGCGGCCCTTTGGGAGCATGACTGGACAGGCTTTAGTATATGCTATCAAAGCAGACTTTTGCTCAACACTACGAGATCTGGACCTGGAAGGCCTGAGAGAACCAACATCTGTGATTCTGAAGGCAGAGGACAGTTGTCAGTCCAGAAGTTCATCGGATAAGACTCAGTTTGTAAACCAGTAACTGTTCGGATTTTTTATAATCTGTTTACATTTGAATGGGCACAAGGAACTCATTCTGTTGCGTTGGGTTAATTCCCCTTTTCCACTCCGAGCCACCTACTGTGACACAACAGATGATGCAGCTGTATAATTACACGACTTATTATTAGATCATATAAGCAGAAGAGACATTACTAGCATTCCTTGTTTATACTGTAATCCACTTACTGAGGTTCATCATTGTCAGCTCTCTGGAGGAGGGATAGTGCAGCCTCTCTGCAAAGTCTCTGCAATACCACACAAGCAGCTCTTGGTTGGCAGGGATGGGCTTGATGGTGTAGAAGTAGATGTTCATTCCATTCTGACAAGCAGCCAAGTTCTGTTCCTGAACAGAGTAGCCAGGGTTTACATAACGCATCCAGTTGCTCTTGTCCTCATTAAATCCGTCAATGAAGTGGTGAAGCTCACCACTTGAATAGATCTGGAACAGAGAAGAAGTGCTTATGAATATATACACACACAATACGCAGCACGTGCGCAGAGTCCAGAGGGGAGAAGTGATAAGCTTTCTTCTTTTTTTTTTTTTAATGAGCAGATATTACTGAAATAAGACTCAAGCTAGGTTCCCCCCCTTCCAGCTATGATATCCTCTGTGTTAAGAAGTGAGATGCTTATTCGCAGGTAAGTTTACAGTCACCTTTTCCATTTCTGCTTAGCCTGTGTCTCTCCTAGCATGGACAAATCGGACCCAAAATCTGAAATGCAGAGTACTCTCCCTCTGTGAACCTTAGAGTCCTCTTCCTGGTGCTAGGATCAACAAGTGTGTGATGCTGATGACTGCAGCATATGATGATATTTGCATTAATGCTTTGAGTCACCTGCATGTAAGACAGACTGGCTGTGCTACATCAGAGTCTTTCTCGCCTTTTTCTATGGCCTCTGTACTTGCAGTTTCCTACCACCTCCACCCAAAGGTTTAAACTATGCAAACATCCTCCACCCCCCCCTCCCCGAGTCCTAAAGCAACGCTTGCTCATACTTGGACTGTAACCCTTTTGTAGAAAGGCTGGGTGAGGCAAAGATGAACTTCACCTGCCATAACTTAACGAAGACCTGGAGAGGAGCTAGCCAATGAGAAGTCACTTTTCCTATCAAGGGACATGTTCTGTCTTGTCCACACAGGGGAAAGGAAACATGATTTAAAAACTGCTCAGTGACTTGGGGGCAAGAAGTCCCAGTCACTGACAGAAGCTACTGTTTCTTAACGGGGTATGAATAAGAAAACTATTAAAATAAAAATAAAATCAATAAAAATCCAGGAGGCATGTTTGTTAAAGACACATCCCTTACTCTCGCAGGGAACTAGCTCCGTGCTGGATGAAATGGGGTTCCTGGGTTTTGCAAAACAGATGACTGAGCAAAAGCCAGACCTTGAAGCAGGAGCAGCTTGCACCAGTGACCAACCTCGATGAGCAGGAAATGCCTTTCCAACGGGGAGAGAAAGCTTATCTCAGGTGGAAAGCACTCCATGGGTGTTCCTGCCTTTGTGTTCACACCGCTGTCTTTCACACCTACCTGGCCTGGCAGCGCACCCCGCGAGCGCCCACCGGCCGGCTGGGACCTCTCCTTTTCTCCCTAAGAGAGCTGCCAGCGGAGAGGGACGAGGAGGCAGCCTGGCCCTTTAATGGGGCTGTAAACACCAGAATCACTTTCTTTAAGAGTAACTTCCTGTAAACTGAGAAGGGGGAAATACATGTGGCCTCATCAAAGCAGCCTGCGAGAGATTTTGCGGTGTGTTTGTTATGAGAAAATGGAAGGGAGCCGGGTGAGTTGTGCGGCATCAAGAGGAGCCTTTGGGTTTCTCTGCTCACCTCGGCTCGCAAACTTCCAGGAACACAGGGCTCCGGCACTTTATGCCTGCCGCCGCTTCCTAAACCGGCTCTGCACCAGTCCCACAGCAGGGCCACGGATGCTGCCGGTCACTGTGCTCTGGCTGCGGGGCAAAGGCAACCCACTGGACTCCCACCTACTCTGGGGAAGTCCAGACCAGATGTGCTGAGTCATGGCGTGGTTCCCAGAAGTGACGCGCGGGCAAGGAACAGGCAGCGCTCCCCCTGCATGCAGCAGATGTTCCTGCTCCCGCCAGCAAGCCCAGGATGCCTTTAATAACATGTGGGAAGTTATCTCCCACAATTTCCTTTGCATATGCAAGCCTGTGTCAGACCCCTAGGAAGAAATTCATTTTCGATGCAGCAGCATGTCTTGAACAAATCAAGGGATTATAACAGGGAATTTAACGATTCTTAGATGGCTCCTAGGATATTATTTCTGAGGCTCCCTCTGCTTTAAGGCTTAAAATCACATCATGAGAATGATGTCATCTTTCTCACTGCAATATATGAATGAAGTCCTGCAAGATGGTTAGCAGCCCCTCTTCTCAATGTTTGCTGTCTTGTTAGGGCTAGGGCCAGTGTACCAATCTCTTCCTAGGCTAGACGCAAGCTCCCAGAAAATTTGGCTGAAACATTCTGTAGCCTTATGAATGTGAAAATGGTCGCCTGCTTTGTAAAAATGCTCATGCAAATAACTGCCTGCGCAATAGTGTATTACACTGTGTGAAGATGATCTGAGAAAACCAAAATGATTCAATTAGGTAGGAAGAAAGGGCTGGTGCTTGCCCTGGGTTTCACCTGGATATGAGGTCGGGATATTACTAAGGCAGGCAGGCACCTGGGCACAGAGGCTTGGATATATTCCAAAATCCACTGATTTAGACACAACCTAAATGGCTAGAAGGCAGCAAAACAAATCTATGGAAGGAGATGGGCCTGAAGGAATGTTCTCTCACAATTAATAATGGCTCTGTAAAGGAAACTGAGGATTATGTCAACTGATAAACTGGAAACATATTCCCCAGCACAGACTTCCCAAGCCAAAACTAATTGGCTGGTGCTCCCCTACAGCTTACACTACAGAGTACAAATTAGGCATCACCTCTAGTGTTTGTCTGCCACTAATGGATTTTTCCCTTCACTAAAATCTGTCGGCTGTTCTTTTAACACTTTCTGAAGTGGACTAAAGAAGCTTATGACTTGAACGATACATGATGACGATGACCACCCCCGTGTTATAGCAGTTCTACCCAAAACCCAATGGAAAATGTCACAAAAGGTATAATTCCAGACCAAAAGATTATGCAGTACTTTCACAGCTTCTGCATAGCTGGAAAAAACAAGGACACATGATATTTGCATAAATAAGAATGACTTTCCACTGTGAAGAAATGCAAAATAACCGGCCCCTACAACAAGCATCAGACTGTTTCTTTACACAACCAAGCACCGATCCATTTCAGAAGACAGAGCTGGGAAGGGCTATGCATCTCCCCTCCTCTCTCCACCCACACTGTCCCTATACCCAAGGCAGCCAGGCTCTTGCTCGACTTAGTTCACTACACTCACTGGCTGCGTTCGTGCCTGGCAGCGTACAGAGGTTGCCCCCTGCATTCGCACAGGTCTGCAGCAGGAAGTGACCCAGCTTCTCAGCTGTACTCATTTAGTGAGCTGCTTACTGCAACAACGTGGGGCTGTTTTTTCCTGCTTACCCGCCAAAAGTATTTTCTGTTTGCATTCTTAGGAACCGTATCACTGGTGTAGATCTCTCCTACCAGGGGTCCAAAGCGTGTTCCTTTTGGGATGTACTCTTTGCTTATAACTCCAGTGACCTATAAGAAGAGCAGCACAGGATCAGTCCATCACCAGGAGAAATCAAAAGGTCTTCCTTCCTCTCCCCTGCCCCCCGATCTTAATGAGGTAAAGCAACCTGACGTGAGAAATTTTTAGTGACAGGTCAGCAAACCAGAAATAAAGTAACAACAGTGTTGGATACGACCATCTTTGTTACATACCAGAATCTTACCGAGACATAGAGAAGCCAAAGATAAACACCACCTGAAAAATGTGTTTTGTGGAAATACATTGACAAGAAGAAACAGTAAAGTGAAATGTACAGAGACTGTCAAATATCTTCAGAAGTTATTTCTCCTATCAAAGGCAAGCCCCAGAAGTCTAGTTCCAGCAAACAAAAATATTCAATAGCTATCAATCACTTCACTGCCACAGAGCTCACTTTTCTAATAAGTAAGTTAGGAACTGGAATGACTGCTCCTCCAGATCAAAATGAAACCTCCCCCACCCCCACCTTCTCTGCGTTATACCTGTCCTGATAGCTAAAAGGAGAAAACAAACAAAGACAACCTACAACTCTCTCACCAGCATACAGTGGCACAGAAAACAGAATATGAAATGGTTTTGGGACATGTACTCACAGATCACCCTCTTTTATAAAAAGGAGGCAGCAGTTCCGGTAACATATGTCAAGTGGGTTTGGCCAAAGAGGCGTAAGGGTTTTGGTGAAAATGCTCCACTATGCTAGGTCTAAGAAATGTACTCTAGTTGTTCAGCTTCCTTCTTGACAGTAATTACACCAAAAAAAGTCACTGACCACAAATCAGGAAGCAATTCATCATTATTCAGAAGACCGTGCCTTGGAGTAACCCTTCGCAAAACACTGCTGAGTTACTGGTTTTGTTTCTCTCTGTTCCTCACCAATCTTCGTAAATTTAATGTAGCAAAACAATGTTAGAAAACCAACAATTTTGTAAACCAAAAACCCCAAGCCTTGGCAAAACTGATCCCGCTGCTCAGATAGTGGAAAAAAGAGAAGGTAAAAAGCCCATTAATTTGGTATTATAAGCAAACTATCATGGCAAAATGTACTAATTGTATCCCCTTCACACATCTTGCCACTTTTCTTTTTGCTCGCCAGGATTTCAGAACAAGACAGAACAACAGAAACACCAAGAGTTGGGATTACTGCAGCCTGTAGCCCGCAAGGAATCAATGCTCTTACCAAAGCAGATTAGCACTCATCAGCCCCTGCAGATAGCTCACTTAAGTGAGTGCTTCTTTTTCTTTGTAACAGTCCTTCGCAGCAAAGGACGGTAAAGACCCTGGACTTTATAAAATTAGCTAAGCCTTGTGATTTTCTCAGGCTACATTTTCCTCTGTTCTGTCACCCCTGGTGTGAGAGAGAGAGACAGACAGGGAAACACTTGCCTGTGTATTGGTCAAGATTAAAACCCCCAGTAAACAACTAACGCCTAGCATAATTTCACTGTAAATGTCCAAATAAAGGGGACAAATAACAGCCCTGAACTCAAGGAGGTAATCCACCCGGAAACAGATTGCTGGGTGTACGTGGTGGCTGTTTGCACTTGTCTGTGTTTCAACATGTGTTTCAGCACACTACCAAAAAAATTAAACATCAACAGTAGAGGTAGTTAAATGCTCCATTGATCTGTGCATCTGGACTAAAGAGAGAGAAAAGGGACTTCCAGAAATTTTCCTACACCTACCACAAGCTGAAACAAGCTCAGTGGCTCAGTTTTATTTTTGTCTTGCTTGTACATTTCTCATAGAGAGCTGAAAAAGGCAGATGTTCTTCTCATCTTCCCCATATATCTTCATTTACATCCATCTGCCCTCTCAAGAAGAGTTCACAACCAAGCTACAGCACACCCCACCAGTTTTACTGCATGGTAGCTCAAGCTTTTTCATGGTTTTAAAATATCTTGGCCTTAATTAAAATTACTTTAATGAAATTCTCAGAATCTCTAGAAATCACTCCTCGAACTAGTCAACTTGAAACAGTCACCGAACTGGTGTCTGTGACACAGCAGATAGTTTTTGATATCCACCTTACACGCAGTGTTGGCTTCTCCCTCGGCGCAGCTGAATATGAGTACGATTTCTCACCCTGTACCCATCAGAAGGTTATTTTGGCAGAGGATGTTCTGCACATCCGTGTGTGCCAACACTGAAGTTCTGCTAAACCAGACTAAAATTGTCCAGATGCCTTTTAACTGAGGGTGGCTTTCTGGTCAGCAACTCCTGGTCTCTGGTGTGCCCGCACAAGCTCAGCGGCCGTGGTTGAGGAGGGGTAACCTCCTGGAGAGGGGTGCCAGCAGTGTCAGGACAGGCTGGCTCCAGGCTGCCGGCAGCCTCCCTCTATCTCCCCCCGCCAGCCTAAAGGGGCTCCCGTCCTAACACAGCTTGGGAGGGGCGGCTTAACAAGAGGCCACCGCGTACAGAGCTGCCGAGGGTTTGTAGGCAAAACAGCGAAGGAACTCCACATCCAGAGCTGAGGGGAAGCCGTCTCCCGGCTGCCGAGAAGCTGCCGCAGAGAGGCATTTCAAACTTGTGTCCACCAGGTGTCCTTCAGCACACTGCTGCCTCTCGGCGATGAGACCTTCCGAAACAGCCTCGTGGCGGGGAACCACAGGGGAGCATGACCTGAGCTCGCTCCCCACAAGTAAAAGCCGACTGCCCTTGTGCAGCCTTCTGGGGCTCAAACACGCCGCAAGGGTAAACGCTCTATTTCCAGAATAATTTCCTTTCTATCAGACGCTTATTCCCGTCTCCCTTCAAAGCTCCAGCCTTCAACACTCCTGCAAGCGGGCCGCTACCACAGACTTCCTTTCAGTAAAACAGCATTTCCAGCACTAAGTCAAACGTGAGCCTGCAGCCGCAAGGCCGGCTCCCGGTGCTGCGGGGCAGCCGTGGCTCCCGCCGAGGCCGCGCTGAGCTGACCGGCTGTGCGCCCGGCCCGAGCGGGACAGGATGCGCCGCTCGGGAGGAGCCGGCTGGCGAACGGGGACAGCCGCAACCTGGAGGCGCGGCGGCGGCGGCGCCCGGCCGGGCTGGCGCAGAGAGCCCGGGGCCGGGAGCAGCCCGGGACGGCGGCGGCCGCCCTGGAACTGACCAGGGTCCTAATGCGGCGCCGGGGGCCGGGTACCGGCACCGGCACGCCCGGAGCCCGCCGGGCCCCGCCGCAGAGCGCAGCCCTCCGGACCCGTAGCCCCCGGGCAGGAGACGGGTGGGCTCCGGTTCCAAACCCGGTGTTTAAAAGGCGTTTTGAAAGACCAACACTTTTACATCTTTGCCTGGGGAGAGAGAACTGGAAGTAAGCAGTGACCTCTGTTCATTCGGCAAGGGGAGGGTATTTTGCAACGGGACCGCTAAACTGCTTTAAGACAAAACACCGAGCAAACTGTTATTGGCTTCAGTAAAATAACAGTATTCTCCAAACGCAAATAGGGAAGGCCACCATGTGTCCTGGAATAACACCGATTTATTTATATACATTGCTTTAACTACTCGTTCTACAGTTACATAAGGCTGCGTAAATTTTACCCTTTCCTTCAGTGACCAGTTTTCTGAAAGAGATGCCATGAAATTAAATGTTTTCAGACTGCTTCCTCACATATAAAAGAAATAAAAGCAATATGGGAGAGCAAGTGTCTAAGGTCAGCGAGGCACACTTTACAACAGCTCAAAATCACTGTTTTTGTCAAAATCACTGACTCAGGGTCCCTCTCTAAGAAATGGCCTTAGTCGGAGAAATCCAACAAGTAATGGGTTTGCTGAGATATGTTTCTCTCTGTCAAGCTCACAGAGCAGGATGAGGCACCAGCAATATTCAAGACAGCAGAATAACCGGCACTTTATATCGAGAAGGGCTGTTTAGGCTTTAAAGACTGAGACCAAAGGGAAAAAAAGCACTGAAAAAAAATTTTTAGCTGTCTGCATGAGAAAGATCATTCACATATGGCCTTCTAGAGCGTGAGTTTGGCACCTCATTTCATCATTTTTTGTCAGTTGCTAAAACTACAGGAAAGGATAAATAGTTCACACATAGAAATAAATAAATGACTTCATGTAAATCTAGCAGGCTAAAATGTTACGAGCAGTAGTAATTCATTTTTTAAAATGCTGACACATGCTGTGAACTCATAATGAAAAATGTGTCCTTCAGAAAAATCCCCGATCAAGATCCAAGAATAAACAAGAGCATGACGTGTCATGGACTCCCTTGCAAATTCAATAAGCCTTTACAGAAGAGCTACTCGCTTCACAAAGCATGCAAGGAAAAGAAACACAAAAAGCAACCCTCCCCAAACAACAGCGGCTGTACTTCCTCCCTCCTCAGCAGGCACGCAGTACTTTTCCTACTCCAAGTGGAGATATAATACTAATCATGACAGCACCAGGATTTCATGATCTAATCATGACAGTATTAGCATTTCACAAGCCATGTATTATATATGTTTTTGTCAATAAACTGACTCAGCATTTAAAACTCTCGACCAAATGAAGCCACAGCTCTCCCCAAAGTTCGCAATGAAGACAGCTCACATCTGAAACCCACTGGCAAGCACGCACGCATGCATCCCCCGAAGTCTTACCTCATCCTTTCACAAGTGAAAAAAACCCACCCTACCGAGCTGCCAGGACTCCAGTGGTTCTCCATCAGTTTGGTCAAAACCAGAACCAGGCTCCATCGCTGACCCCACAAACACTGATGCTCAAGAGCAACACGCGCCCAGTCCTAACCCCACTGAACAAATCAAACTTGGAAGGCAGACAGAAAAAATGTTTCTTGTCAGAAGTTGCTAGAACGCAAGTGGATTGTGCCATTTACAACTATTCCATCCTGCAGACAAGTAGCAAACAAGCGACCTGTCCATACATTCCCAGGACCATAGCTTGCACAGAAGGTGGAGAAAAAAAGGATCAGCTCGGCCCTTTCTTTCAGAGCTACCTTAGAAATAAATAGTCAGGGTTCAAAAGTTCCTATTGCTCCTTACGGTAGGTACTATTCAGTGCAAATAAAAAGACCGGGGGGAACTTCGGAGAACAAAAGGAGGATGTCCTATATTCAGACTCCCACTAGCAGGGAGCTGCACAGGTCACATTTTACAAGCAAGAACCAGGAATCTTTCAACGGCTTCTCTCTCCCCTCACCTCTTCATACAGAGATGGCAGCAATCCTCCTACCGTGATTCACTGACCTGAGCTACACCGTAAGGAAATTACACCTCGGTGTTTCCAAACACAGCGCTGGGAATTTTGAAAGCTCCTGGGCCATCTCATACATCGGCCCCAGGACTCATCGGGGGCAGAGATAGAGCAAGGCAGCCTGAGCGGCCAATCAAGTCACCAACCAGCAGCCAAGGATCTGCCCGAGCTGTCATGCTACAAGTTCATCCTTCAACCAAAAATCCTGCCATGTCACACAGCGGAGCCACAGCTTCGTCCCTCAGCCCCACCAAAGTAAAACCTATCTAATGGTAACACAAACCAAGGGTTTGCACTTTTTTTTGTTTCTGGAGGATGTCCTTTCTCTGCCAAAGTTCTGCAGGGCAGGGCAGGGTAGATGGGAAGAGAAGAGTGATTTTGAGGAGAATTTAGTTTTAACCTCTTACCTCACCTACTAGGCACAGACTGGCACTGCTAAGCTAAATTCCACGGTGCCAACACCCTCCAGCTGGGGGTCTGGCCCTATTTCTGTACGCAGGATTAAACAAGTACCTACTCTGGAAGGAAATAGTTGATAGGCACGGATGAGTGTACCTCTTCTTTTCAGCTCTGTGGTCAGTGTGTTTAGCCAAAGTAGAAGCACAGGTAATAGCTGCTATACCACAAGTCTCAGCACAAGGAGAAATGAAGGGTTGTCCCTTCGGTTATTACCCTGCTGAACATCACACCTAGCTATAATAGCTACTCTATATGAAGGAGTAAACACAAAACCAAATTGCTCATCCGGGCTCATTTCTTTCCAGCCCTTCTGAAACAACAACAAAGAATGTACCCACTCCAGGGACAAGGATAGGACAGACTTGCACAGCTAGCTACCACTGAAGATACTGTCCCAGATAAACAGAAGTTAATTTAAGCTACGGCCACCCTTCTGTCAAGCTTGCTAAAGTTCCACCATCACTTCCTTAAACAACATGCCGCAGTTTTTAAGAATTTAGGAAGTCAGGAATACAGCAAGCTCATGAAAAGAATAAAGCCATTTCATAACCAAAGAGAAAACAAAAAGAAATAATTAAACACATTTCCAGGAATTTTTTTATTTTCTTTTCCCCCCTCTACTTTTTTTAAAGCTATTTATTGGACAACCGAGGCACTTTAATCTCTGAGCCAGAGGCAATGAATGGTCCTGGCAAACAGCAGTCTAGAAATTGGCACAGAGAACTACCCCACAGTTTAAATATGCTTATTCAGATGCTGTTCAAATTGTGTGAAAATTTAACTGTTTGCGAATTGGTACAGAACCAGTTTCAGGGATAAGGCTAGCTGCCATTCCCAGTGTAAATATTACATGACAGGTGACCAGCTCAGTTTCTTAAAGGAGTTATGAGGGTCCCATTTCAAAAGCCAGCGGGCAGCATTTGTTGGTGGGGGGGGGGGGGGTGTGCGTGTGTATGCATGTGTGTTTTAAAGAATGGAAGCCAGGGTGAGCACACACTTTCCGAAGCGCTGTGATTTGGCTTGTCTGAGTCCAACCTTCCCCAGAGCATTGCCGCTTACCTCTTTGCAGTTAGATGCGTATTTGAAAGTCAAGTTCCTTGGCAAGGAAGCCTCTGCCTGAGTTAGGGTGCCTCCGTCAGCACTGGGATCCAACGGGTGATCGTTTACAATGTATGTGCACTTCTCTTCAAAATCGGCTTCCGTCCACAGAGTCATGTCAGCATCCTCCATGTCCATTTTCATTGTCCACTCTCTCCCTTTCACCAGATTCTTGAAACTCACAGCGTCCGAGCTACACTGTGTAGCAGCCTGGAAAAAAAGAAAACAGCCTTTAATCCTCATTGTCCTTCAGTGTTGTGGTTTCCGTTGATACAGCGTGACTAATACAGTAGTCTGTGACACTTTAAAAGCGTATGCAGGATAGTTGGTACAGTTGAGTAATAGCCAAAAAGCAGTGTAAACGAAGCTGTTCTGACTGAAGCAGTGCCTTAAAACGCCAGCCTCGGTAATAATGAGGAGGGAACGAAAACAAAGAGGAAAGAATCCCTAGGCTGACAATCGCTTTACCTTTTTCAAACCCCTTCCTTAATGCCTCAGAGAGAAAAAGAATATTCCATGCTGAAGAAAACGTGGGGTCATGGCCGCGAGACCACTTAGTTGCCTGTGGAAAAGCTGCCTCAGAAAAGTGTCACAAACAAGGAGAGGAAGAGGAAAGGAGCTGCTGTCTGCGTCTGAATGAAGCTAAAAATGGAAAGCGCATGTTGGAAGAGCGGAACCCAGCCTTGCCTCTTCCAAATGGGGAAGCCTGAACTTTCCCACCGGCTTTCAACACACAAACAACTTTCAAAACAACCTGGCCCCCCCGCCTCCTCCTGACGTCCCCTTATCCTTTGGCATGGAAGGCTGAGAAAGCCGACATCCTGCCAGCATCACTGCAGCAGCAGCAGCCCTGCACAAAGCACTGCAACACGTTGGGGGGGGGGGGGGGTGGTGTCTGTGTGTGGAGGGGAGAGAGGCAAAAAAGAAAAGGAGCAGGGGAAATAAATAAAATAAATAATAAAAAAAGAAGTTTTTCTATGCCTTTTGACTTTAATGATACCTCTGAGAATTACCATCTCAAAGCACTAGATAGAAGCCTCACAGGCCAATTCCGCCAGGTCCTTCAGCCCCAATGTCTATTCGGGACAGAAACACTGCTATCAAACCTATCCCCTAACAGGTACTAGGTCGGGCTCTTCCCGTAAGGTTCATCAGGAACCAAAATCTGTGCCTGTGCCGGCAGCCGGGAATGACGTTCAAGCCCGGTGTAAAATCCCTTCGGTTTTCCTTTTCGGATACGCAGCTACTGTAAAATTCACACCCTTCCTCCGGGAAAAACGAAACGCGAAGACGGGAAGAGCGCGACCGTCGGAGGGAGAGGTGCAGGGCTGGCTGGCCAAGGGTTACCAGGAGACCCCCGGGGCCGCCCCTCCCGCACCGGGGCCGCCCCTCCCGCACCGGGGCCGCCCGCGGAGGCTGCGGCGGGAGCCGCGGCAAGCAGCTTCCCAGAGCCGCCTCGGGAACAGCCCCAGCGCCCAGTCCCGGCAGCAGTCGGGACGAGCGGGGCGATAATACCGACCGTCTCTTGGCATTACAAGGAGGCGAACAGCGAAACTCAAGGGGGGGAACAGTTGCGCGGCGGAGCGAAGGGGTTAACGCCGGTCAGACGAGCGCTCCCGACCCGCCGGGAGAGGCGACGGGGAAACTTTTGCCCCGTCCTGCGGGCGCCGGGGAGGGCGAGCAGAAGGAGCCGGAGAGGGTGCTGGGGGCGAGGGGGGGCAGGCACCGCGCTGCTTACCGGGGCAGAGTCCGCGCGCGTTTCCACACCGAAGCCCACCGTCGGTGGCAACCGTGGCTCATCTCTGCCGAGTAAACATCGCTCGCTGCTCGCACCGGCCGGGTCCCCGGGACACTGACTCACACCTCCAGCCGCGGCCGCTCCCCGCCCGCTCCTCCCCCCGCTGTCAGACAGGTGCTGCCGAGCGCCCTGCTCTTGCCGCCGGGAAACGCTGGGGGGCCGCCTGCCACAGCGGCGCGGCGCGGCGCGGCCCAGCACGGCACGGCGCGGCCCGCCCGCGGCTCCAGCTCACGCACCGGCCCCTCCCCTCCCTCCTTCCCTCCCTCCGTCCCTCTCCCCGCAGCGCGGGAGGTGGGGCGCTACCTGCGGCCCGGCCCGGCCTGACCCCGGCCCCCGCACAACACACCGGCCTTTTCTTTCTAAATTATGATGAATATTGATATTCCCCCCGCCTCTACCAAGGGGTGATGGCCCGGCGCTGCCCGGGGGCGGGGGTCTGGCGGGTGAGCAGGCAGGCAGCACCTCTGTGCCTCAGGAGAAGCGGACGTGAGGCGGTTCTTACTAAAAGTGTACTTTTCCTGCTATTTTAAGCTCCAGTGTGTACCCGGTCTCGTTCCCCCGCAATTTGTCTACAGAGAGCATCATAAAAATAACAATTAAAATGACTCCCAGGTTCCAGAATATCGATTAAAAGCCGATTTAAAGTGCTCACTCCCAACCCTTAACAATTACTTGATGTCACCAATCTGGAGCTTCAGAGGTTTGAGTTTATCCCTTTCCCGAGTCACTTTCTAGCCAATGCTTGTTGAAGGAATTAGGAAAAACATTTCTGTTTCTTCCTTAACTAAAACCTGCCCCCTTGTCCCTAGGTAACAGCAGGGAAGCTCACAGGAGCAGGGCATTGCAGGATGCGTTTTCAAACCCGATGCCCGTCGCAGTGTGGTAACAAAATGAGCAAGGATCTCACACAGGGAACACGCAAGCGACCACCCGGGAGCATGCTGGTAGTGGAAGGAGGAGGACTGGGATAGCAATCAGTGCACCCCACACCCGATTTCTTTTTCCCTCCTCCGATCCAAGTAAGCATGCTGGCTGAAGGAAGGACATCCTGTGATGATGGCATACAATGTCCTGTTTGTTTATTATTAAGAGCATTCCTGCTTCTCATTACAAAACAACCAGATGCCTTACTTCCTTCAGTGGTCCTGTCCCTTCAGTGAGGCGTCCTAGGGCTCAGAGGAACGGTGATGCACAATTCCATTTATAGCCATCCACAGCCCAGCGCGGACACTAGCTGCTTCACCACGGGCAACCCCTACTACTTTTCCTTCTCCTCCTCCTTTCTCACACATCTGCAAGCATATTTCTCATCGCTTTCCTGGCACATTACGCAGCAGCTAGTTTCAAATTCTTCTGCTAAACACACGTGCGCTGATATTTTGGGGTGATCTGGGTGTTATGTATTTCTTCACAGGAAAACGGGAGAAGGCGGGGGGGGAGCATGTTTTATGCAATCAGGTGCCTTTCTGATGGGTGTACGCATCCCCTTCCTTGAACCTGCTCCTCTTCCCTCTGATAAAAAGACGTGTGGAAAGGATTACTTGCCATTTTTGGTCTGTGATGCTGAGAATAGTAGATCTGTGTAAAGACCTTCTGTATGCGCTAACACAGGAGGGCTCGTGGCAGCAGACATAAGTAGGGCAACTGCTTGCAAGTGAGTGTCCTGGCTTAACTTCCACCACGGTGTAATTCCACAAGAGAGGTGGCCCAAGCACTGGGCTGAAGGATATAAATGTAATTGGATATACCCTGTAAAACCGAGGCACATCCAAAATGAGGTCTAAGGAAGGCTCTGATGTAGGAAGAACCATTCATTAAAGGAGAGAAATCCGGCCTACTTGATTGGGTTAATTAACTGATGCTGAGTCACACCGCATAGAACAGAAAAACAATGTAGTCATACCGAAGGTGATTATTTTACCGAAAAATAGTCTCACTCTGAGAGGCAGCTGTTTCAGACCTTTTCACTTCCCTGTTAAAGAAAAAAGGGGAGGGGGGTAAGAAAACAGGGTCAATGCATTTCCTTCAAGAGCTGATCTTCTTAATGCGAAGAACAGCCAGAGAAAAGCAAATCTGCCTTTCAAGGAATTGAGAATGCTTTTGGGCTGGAGAAGAAGAGGAAGCAGAGATGAGATCAGATCAGATGAAGTGAAATACTCATCAGGACAACAGGAGGATGCCAATATCCTAGGTCGGTGCGGCTCTCTCCATGGAGCCTCGGGAGGCGAGTACACGCTATGAAGCCTACAGACTTCAAATAACTCTGTGGCACACTCCAAGGCTATCCTGAAATTAGCTCCAGGTGTCTCAGTGAAGCTGAGCCCAGAACTGCATAGCACAGGAGAAGGGATTTTGCTGGTGTGCAGGTCTAGCCTAGCGATGCCTGGTCTGGAATAAAACTAAGTTTATCAAGAAAGAAGAGACAGAAACAAATTGTTAAGAATGTGTACTAAAGAAAGAATCAAAAAGGAAATTCTGCCATTAAAGAAATATATAGACTGACCTTCTGACCTTCCTCCTTAATAGACAAACATAAAAAGACTTCTGTTCGACCAGAAGTTTTCTGCTTTTTTATAGAAATCTTTCATACCAGTAGCAGCTATTGTCTGGAATGTGCAATCTCAAAATGTTGTTCATTTCAAAAAGAACATTTTTAGTCATATTTTCATTTTTTCCTTCTCGCTCATAGAAAACCTCAATTACTGTATTAATCAGCATTTCTCAGGCAGCTCTCTCTGCAGCAGCTTTCAGCCTGGCAACAAATCATGAATGGCCCTAACAGCTCTGATCTCAGAAATCCCCATCCATTTCCTTTGATGCTATCACCACTTCAGCTCAACAACAAGCCTGCGCAACTCAGCCTCAGCTCAGCTGCCGCCACCGCTGCTGCTGCTGTTCTCCCTGCGCCTGCTGTAATTGTAAGGGGAAGAAGGAGGGAAGGGAGCTGGCTCTAACAGATGAAACTTCTTTAGAAAGTCGGAGGGGAGATAAAATGCACACAAGAGATTAAAGCAGAGTCACATTTTCACATCCTCCCCTTCCCCTTACCCAAACAAGGTCAGTGGTGGATTGACCACATCAAGAGTAACTACCAGACCCACCCCCATTTCCCACTTCCTGCATGTAGGCATCCTTGTGCTGGTAAACATTTGGGGACCAGTTGTGGTCATTACTCGGAGAAGGTACATAATGTAGTTGCACGACTGCACATCTTTCGAAAGCCAAGTGAGAAATCAAACTTACAGAACTTGCTTTCAAGTTCTGCTGAGATATACTCGTGTTTGGGGGCCACGAATCTGAAAACATGGTTGCTGTCAGATTCAGGGAAAGAGACCAAGCACGCTCTAGTGACTGTGCAACAGGAAAAGTTACAGTTGTCTTCTCACAGACTGGCTGGACCTTTGCAAAACACAGCCTATAGGCTTCAGATACAATCTCAGAGGCTTTTTATGCCCTAGACAACCTCAGCACAGTATTGCCTATAAGGAGCGAAATTAAAACTGCACTTGAATCTACATGAAGGTTTTTGCAAGGGCATTTGGGGTGGTGTATGTTGTAGCCAGGAGGCTTTTAAATTAACATATGCAGCTTTCAGGGACTGCCTTTAATTACAGAGCACCCTGGTCATTGCCTCGTAGCACTTCCAAACGCCTTTACGTTTACTTTTGTCTCGGCTGCGCAATACCAAGAGCAGATCTCTTGGCTGCAGTCTCAGCTACTGCCTAGCGCCAGCCTTACCATCTCTTTTGATTTCTGCTGGTTTACCCTCTCAAAAAATTTTCCTTAAAAAGAGAAAAAGGAGTCAAACTAAAATACCATATCCCTTTTTGTTTCCAGCTAGGCCTTATTAAAATACTGCTCAGATGACGTATGAATAAGCCAAAACAATCCTCCTCCAATAAAAAAAAAAAAAAAAAGGCACACAGAAGCAAGAACTAAGCTTCAGCCACTTCCTCTTGTTGAGGCTCAAGTTTGAGAAGAGGGAGCCAGGACTGTCTGGGCCTGCTATGAGGAGGGCAAGAAGTCAATGTGACAAGTTGGGCTTCTCAGCAAATGCAGCTGAGTGGCAAAGACGAACAAGCCTGAAGATACTCACTCTTGTTCCCCAGGAAGTAAGCTGAGGTAGGAAAGGTATTGAGAAAGGAGCAGCAGCAGAGGCTTTGTCACTGCACTTCTTTTCACTGTGGGAAAAGGCAGCACACTTCAGGGTCTGGACTAAACATAAGGAGCCATCTCCTTGTCGCTTACAAGGAAATGCCTCACAGCAAAGACCACAGATGTTCCCCTCTCGGTTACCATCAGCCTTCCCATCGCACTTCTGAGTGATGGTGGTCTTAGGAAAGACAGAGATGATAGCCGTCAGCCCATAAAGCAACTCTTGTATTGTCTTTGCATGTTTCTACCAACCCAAGTTTATACTGGACAAGAAAACCTTGTCCAGAGCACAAAAATCAACCTTCTGCATCCCAAACACAGATTTTTGAATAACCTGTCCATAGCAACTGAATCTGAGAAAAAATGAATGAAAACAGGCCAAACATTTTCCAACCTTACTGGTAAGAGAGCACTGAAAAAAGAGAGTGCTTTGGGAAATTCTCCTTTAAGACAGACTGATTTCCAGATTGTTACAGAGGAGGGATGGGACTGTATACATGTATTAGAAGGCTCACTCCTGTGAGTATTTCAAAGACATCAGCCCCACAGCAAGCTGACAACAATCTTAAATAACAAAGCCACCTCAGAATGAATTGAGTTAATTCAACTTTCACATCTCTTCCCAACTTGGCAGTCATGACACTTTTTGGGGTATTCTTGCCTCAACCTGCCTGGTAAGTCGCAGTGATATGAACCATACTGAAACTCTGGACTCTGTTCCGGCACAATTCAGTCTTCCTTTCAGATACTCTCAAGGCTGCCCAATCTCGTGCAGCTGATGAATACACCAGAAGGAGGGTGAGATCCATGGGTGGAACCACGCCACTCTTCTCAGACAAAGAACTGGCCACAGAGCGCATTTCAAAACAGATTAACAAAAACAACAGCTACGCACCATGACAAAGCACATATGGTGGAAACAAAAATATTTACCCACAGATTATCACAGATCCAGCAATGTGACTACTGTGCATCCAGGACCAAAGGATTCAAAATAGTGACTGTATGTTTAGAGCTGATTAGGGAATCTGGCAGGGGTGGGCTGAAGGACCACTTTTTAAGTGTCTAAGAGTACAGTCATCATTTCTCCACCTTTCCTACCCCAGGGTGGTGAAATAACAGTCTTTTCATACCTGTGCGTTGGCTGGGGGAGGGAAGAATTCCTCTGCTATTAAACACAACTTCTCATTAAATAGTTGACACCTTATCCTTCTTTAAATGTTGTAATGTTTACTTTGCAAAACCCAGGAAAGCTTTTAAAATAAAGATAGCAGAGAGATTCTTAAGCCGGGTGTCCTTGCTTATCTGCTCTTTATCAACCAGCTATTGTTTCTGGAGGAGCTCGTTGGGGAAGGTGGAGCAAAGGGGGTTAATGTTCAATAGGTATCTATCAGTTCCCCTGAAGGAATAGCGCTGCTGACAGAAGAGCAACACTGGGCTCTCAGCTACTTCCTGCAGAATGTGACAAACCAGGGAGGGAAAAGAAAACCCGAGGGCTGCAGCTACTTCTTTTTTTTCTTTCTTTCTTTTTTTGCTCCCTCTCCCAAAACAACTAGTTTTAAGAAAGACGTTGTCCTTAGAAGAGATAATCCCACAATAGAGAGTCCATTAGAGGTATTAAAGCATTGGCAGCGCCTGATCTACAAGAAGGGCTCTGTCCTGACAATAGACAATTAAAGCTGATAAATCTGCACTACTTGTTGCCGTTCTAATTCCTCGTAATTGTATGCTACTTGTCCCTGCCTCCTGCGTCCAGGGATGAAGCATGCTTCTTTAATCTCCAGAGTACCTGACCTAGTTCCTATGTGGTCTTTTCAGGACCTGTTTTCTTCCCATCTGGACTTCTTTCCTCCTACTCTCCTTTCCTGCTTCCCTCCCCTAAGCATTAAGAAGAGGTTACGATAGAGGGCACAGAAAACACCAGAGCACAGCACCCAGATCAATAATTCTGGAGCCCCAGACAATGCACTAATCTGCAGTAACAGCTAATCAGGGTCAATTTGGCACACCAGTGATTAAACTCTACTTTTCATTAGGCTCAACAAGTAGAGCAGACGCACACTGACAATTCAAATTGCCCTATCAGTAAGAGCTGCCAAACTCCTGTGCACTTCTGCGTTTGTAGCTGCTGCATCACTAGTCTTGCCAGACGAGGTGCTTTGTGGGGGCTTATCTTTTCTTCTTTTGACATTTTATGGACTGGGACTCAGCTGTGTTTTCTATAAAAAGCAAGCCCCTGCCTCACTTTACTACCACGAGTTCTCCTAGTTGAAGGGCTCAGTGGGTGAAACTGTGATGTGCTGTGCAGGATGCTGAAAAACGATCATCGCAATTACATGTTCCCTCCTGCTGCTGACAATATTCTTGGGTTTATTTTACATCTCAAAGATATTTGGTGTTTTTCTCAAATTTCCTCTCCTATTTTTTTTGAGGAAAGCTTGGAAGCCTGCTAGTGACAGAGCAGACGCATGAAAATGTGCATCACAGGACTTAAAAGATGGAAACTAAGTAAAAATTACTTTGGATCTATTAATTTTTCAAACTGAACTGTTCAGCCAACCTCACAAAACATTTGGAGTCTGCAGAATGGTTTGGATTTTCTTTTTTTCACCCCTGAACTCTTGAACAAGCTACTACTGTGTCCACCTTAGAAATCTACAGTTATTAACCTTACATGCCATTTTGATAGTGACCTTCCTGTCAACCTCATAGAACAATTTCTTCTGACAACAGTTTCTTCTGGTTACAATTGTACCTAGTGGACCCGTTTTGCAAACTGCCCTGAAAGCCTCACCCAAGAGTTTACCACAATCTTTCTCTAAACCACAACATCAAATTCCAGGACTCCTAGAGACCAACCCCGCACACTCAGGGGTCTCCTTCTGTTTAACTTAAGCTTATCACCCTTGTATTAACTTGAATAAGTGTTAAAACTGCACTCCAAGTTGCTCTTTAAAAAAAAAAAAAAAAAAAGGAAAAGGAGAAAAAAAAAAGAGCGTGGAAGATGTCAAATGAATGCAGGAAATGTCCATTCTACTATTAATATTAATGAATCCCTAATGCATTTGCAACCCACTTGAGGTTAAGTCAGTAGAGTTCTTCTCCTGACAGCTATTCCTCATCAAACCACCACTGCTGAAGATGTTGATGCTTTCCCTTTTGCTTTGTAGTCTTTAAACCAAGTTTAAATCACACCAGAGCCTACCACAGAATAATGTATTTTATCCTGAGTGAACACAAAGCCCTGGAGACAGAGGTTTAAAACAGTGCACATGTCCGCTCAATTTATCATTTTAAGATAGGAAGCTGCCGCAACAAACAAAACACCTCCTTGAAAGTGGGACAGCAGCAGATTGTGGTGCAGAAAGCTCTGGGATCTTTTGTTTTCCTGGAGAGCAACAACGGGGCTTTGCAGAGAAAGACAACAGCCTCCCCTTGCTGAAATCTAAATCAGTTCATAGAGGAAAGCCTGCCAACTGCTAGTTAGATGGTAACAAAATATTGCAGATAACTCACTTTTCACAATAAAGCAGAAACAAGCAGGCATGCAGCACCCAGCAGGGGCTCAACTGATAAAACGGTGTCAAACTCAAACCATTTGTCAATTGGGAGGGAAGAGAACAAGCTGAAAGATGGACTCAGGAAGTAGATTTATCTAGTGCGACACATTAACTAGTATAAATACTAAGGAAAAAGTAAACACATTTACCCAGCACTATCTCCAGCCAGGAAAGAAAAGGCTTCTGAGCCTCAGACCCACGCTGGCCATCTAACCACTCAGCTGTCAGCTACAACAGCAGTAGCATTTTTCTTCTTGTGCAGGATTGCAATGCCATTTAATTCATGGCACTAAAAGGTTTTATTAAAAGCGTACATTATAATTAAGCAAAACAAAAGCGTGACTCCTCTGCTGTTCTAGTCTCCTCCCTCCACCCAGTAGCCAAAACAATAAAACCACCTTGGCAGCAAACCAGTCAGGTAACATACCCTGGAGAAGAGCACAGATTTGTTATAGAATCATTTACTTCGTGCCTGCCTTGCTCAAAACTGCCTTATCAGAAACTTCTGTCCCGGAGTCTCCCGAGGCAACGGAGGGGGCTGACAATGCAGGTCAGGCACAGTGAGTCGCCAGCAGCGTAATGTGGGGCACACAAACAAACTGGAATAATGCAGGGCAGAAGGGCTCTTTGGATGTATGCTTTCCACTGGAAAGTCAAAACAAACAACACAGTTTGCGGACAGCACGTCTCTGCTGCAATCAGTGGGAAGAAGGAAAACAGTTCAAAGGGATTTAGGATACCAACCCACAGCTACGTGCACACACCTTGTGCTAGCAACCCACAATATCAAAAGGATGGCACATCACATCAGCAAACCATTCTAACGCTCCATCTAATATGAAACTCAAAAGTTCACAGCTAAGTAATCTGCATTATGACCCTCGCCCCCAAAAGAGAAAGAAGATAATTCATAAAGCAAAACACAGCACGGTTCTTTGTTCAGCTGTACCTTCATGTGTCCACACAGCACAGGTTCCCCACCTCCAGCTCAGGCATCTCAGGAGTTTAGTCCATATGGAAAGCCTGTCACTCACGCTCGCACCCTCACGGACACTTGCGCACCCGTGCACGCACGCCACACCCGCGCTCTCGCTCCCCAACGCGCACTGCCTGGAACCGCTCCGAGGATTTTAGAATTTCCTCTTGCTAGCAGATTCCTCCCTCCCCTCGCATCCACTCCACCCCGTTCTGTAATTAGGCTTAACAAGAGCAATTAACAAAACAAACTCCTCTCTGCCTGGTGGCCTGATAATTCTGATTGTCATAATGTATTAAGATGTGTAAGCCAGTTTAAAGTAAAGGTACATTACAACATTGCACAAGAGCCATTTTGCACCTATTTTTACTGCTTTTATCATAGGGATAATGAACATTCAGCCACGCCTTTAATTTAAAACACAAACCCCAAAACTCATGTCTGAACAGCAGAACTCAAAATTGTCGGACCAAGGAGACTGTTTTAGAGTTTTTGCTAGTTTATTAGATGGCAGCTCCCTCCTCTTACGCACAAAAACCCACCATAGAAACCTATTTTTCTTTTTGGAATTACTCTGTGACCCTAAAAATCCAAGATTTAAAATCAAGTTTAAATGCATCTTCTGGCTTTACAGACATCCACAAATAGATTGTAATGGTTCCTTTTGCCCTGCCTGGTGTCTAATGGCATGATATAGGAGACCAAAACCTCAGCATTTTTTCTGATGGTTTGTCCATCCACTTTCAGATCACTTTCCTTTAGCAATCAAATCGAAGAAATCTGGTGTCAGAATCATCAAAAGAACAACATTTTGAGGACTAACTGATTTCAGGTGGTCACTGGAGAAACTCAGTTGTCCTTTGATTTCGGTGAGATATGGGTCCAGCCTACACAGAAGATTTACACACAGCCTGAATTCAGTTGGAAAACATCATCTAGATCTTGTTCTGCTTCTACGCTCCGGGAGTGTGTAATTAAAATCGGCAACATAAAATGAGTAAACGTATCAAAATCATAAGCACACAGAAAATTCATGAGCAGAAGACAAGAAAATAAAACCAGTTTGGTATGTGACACAGATTTGGGTTCGTACAAACTGAAAAACATACTGCTCCCTGAGATACGTATAACCTGATTCATAATACCATCTGCCAGCTAACCACAAACAATTCACAAAAAAAAAAGGAAGGCTGGTGTTGCTGGTGTATTGTTGGAATGCCACAGTTTCATGATAAGCTAGATGTGTTTTCCTAAGTCAATGATTTCATCTCTGCTGGGTGTCAACATTTGCACAAGAATAATTTTGGGGGTCAGAAAGTAAGCACTAAATGAGATTTCAAAAGGTTTCATAAGAACACAGATTGCTCAAACACAGGGAAAGGAAGGTTTCAGCTTCCAGAAGTTCACTTTTCTGCTTCTTCATTCCTCCTTCCCTGAAGCTGAGTCAAAGTTCTGTAAAAACCTACAGCAAACCATCAGACTGGCAAGACTACAGCCTCACGTAAAAAGCCGTGTTCTGCAGTGAGACAAACACTCCAGAATGACAGTAAACTCAGACTATTATGGTGCAAAATCAGGCACTCTTTCAAATGGTGGGAGATGTCAGGTGTAGGATTGCATTGTAGGAGAAACTCAGCTCTGCACTACTGGCATCTGATGCACCATCTTTTTGTCCACCAGATTGCTTCCTCATTCAGTACTTAGAAAGAAAAGCACTAGCAAAGTCTTTATTTCTGTTTTTTTTCCTCTCTTCTTTCTCCTTGAAAGACCCAGTGCCTGACTCTTACACAGTCTGTTCAAATGGAAGACAAACCAATTTTGGCTTGTTTTCCACTTTGCTCATCACAACAGCAACAGTTGAGTGCCTCCCAAATATCAAATAACAACTAATCTGATTTTCACAATACCTCCCTCATATGCTGATGAAGGTATTATTGCTATTGTTGCTCTGCAGAAGGGGTATGGAGGCACAATGACATTAACGTCAAAAGCATACATTAATTTGGGGATGCAGAGCAGCCCATTTACCAAGCATGGCGTATTACTTTCTATGTTCAAAGCATTTCTCTTCTCGGCATGTGTGATGGTTCTGTATTTTGCAGGGTTTCACACTGGGCACCCAGGAAGACGTTAAAATTAATGAGCACCTGCAAAAAGCTTTGCTGAGGTGAATTGGCATGAATCTTACTCAGAATCACAGGCAGAAATAATACCTGTTTCCTCAGAGCAGAGCTCACCTGCCCTGAGAAGAGGAACACTTCCTGCCATGCCTGATTTACTTCCTGATGCTGCAGTGAATGAGATAGGGGGAAGAGGTGTCTAAAGATAACATTTTATTACACCACCCTAATTCACCTCCCTTAGCAAGCTCTTCTGATGCCTGAATGAGGCAAGTAATCAGTAGAAAAAACAGTAATTAAATGAGTAGTTAAAGACTGTATCATAATGCATAAGATCATCAGATTGGGGTTAGGCAAAAAACTAAACTCTGGAGAACTTGAATTTGCAATTTTAGTCATGTTCTTCCTCAGTTTTTGTGCTGATTTTTGAAACTGCAAATAGAAACAGCAGAGATCCCATGACGTGTCATCACACCAATGCCCACATGGATCATCAGCAGAGCTGGGATATTCTGATCTGCCAGAGCAGACCTCTGCAGGGAAGCTAGCAGACCTGGCTCAGAGCAAATATACGGCTGTTTTTGGCAAGGTCAGCACAAGCACTGGAAGGGATCGGACACTTCTGCTGATGGGTCTCCCCAGGTGATGCGCTGGAAGTAGAGGAATGGCTGCTTTTCAGACATCTCGGCTTTATGCCAGGTTTGGTGTGGAGTTTGTTCCTCCTCTCCCCTCTTCCTGCCTCCGCCCATCTTCCAGACCTCATCTCAGACTTCTGATCGGTTTCCTTGCCCAGCAAGTCCTCACCTTGTTCTCCCTGACCCTTCTTGTAGTTTCCCTTTCCAGTCACTCCCATTTTGCACTCCCACACCAAGGCTCTGTGTGCCAAGTCTCCACATCAAGCCAGTTCCAGTCCCTCCTGGTTCCTCATCTGCACTGCACTTCTTTCCCCTCCCGATGGACACAAACATGGTACGCTCTCCATCCCCATGTTCTCCTTCCTGCTGACTGGCAGGCCTGGCCTCCACAGCCTGAACAGCAGCATGGTGTAGCCAAGTCTCCAGGCATCTCCTGGTCCTCCTCTACAGGAACATTAGCAGAGCTCAGTTCACACGTTGAGCAGACATGGTGTCAAGCCAACTAGAAGTCCTGTGACTATGTTAGTATGGCACTGAGCCCGACCTAATAAGCCCTGGTGAGAAGCCGGATATATTAGCTTGGGCTTAGCACCATGCTAATGCAGACAGGCAGCTTTTGGATCAGAGCTGGCTTACATCCCACCCGCTTTTAACACCGAGCTTGCACATCTTCGTCTACAATAACCCATAAACATAAATCCCTCGGTCTTGTACCAACCTTACTCTCAGTTTCCCTCCTCCCTGACACTGCTGATCTCCAGGCACAGTCTCTCCTCCTTCATAATCCTCTCCAGGTTCAGCTCTTGGCCACAGGCTTTTAAAAACAGTTCCTTTTCATGACTCTCTGGTCTCAGGATGTTTTGCAGTAAGCAAACGCTGAACATGCACTCTTCTGGTCTCCGTTCAGGTGCTCAGTTCTAGACCCTCTCACTGAAGCAAGCCCTGATGCCCTCCTATAGCTCCTGGCGGGGCTGCTCTGCCAGTCATCTAGGTTGGCTTCTAGCTCTAAAGCAATTCTCCTGGGCGTGGGAGTCAGGGATGGAGGTGGGGACAAGACTGGTGTGTGTTCTGGTCTTGCTCTGACAAAGACCTGATGTAAGCGAAGCACATGGGCAGATCCACGAACCGGGAAGTGCTCCTGGCAGAGGGCTGGTATTTGAGCATCCCTGACAATGGCCACCACCCTCCCCTGCCACTACGCTGTCTTTCCTGAGCCACTGAACCAGTCATTTGAACTTCTGCTCCAAAAAATGAGGGCTGTCAACGTGGAGATTACTTTTGAA
Source organism: Strigops habroptila (assembly GCF_004027225.2). NCBI lineage: Eukaryota > Metazoa > Chordata > Aves > Psittaciformes > Psittacidae > Strigops > Strigops habroptila. The sequence continues at coordinate 16,757,973 of NC_044282.2, forward strand.
AAGAAAAGTCATCACACTTTTAATGTCAGCAACACGATTTATGACATTTATGGCAGAATAGATTTTGGGGGGAAACACAGCCTGAGGAAAGTAAATGTAAGAAGCAACCGAGCCCCACATTTAGAATTTGGTAGATTTATGAGCACCTAAAAGTGGGATCTCCTAATGCAAATGGTCTGTCTTAGCAACAGGTGATGCTACCAGCCCTGCTTATACAAGAGATCAGTTTCCTCAGATTAACTTTAGGGAGATGTTATTGGACATTCTCTGTATGGGAATGAGAATATTACCATCACACACAAATGGTATACAAAGTATGTGCATAGGTTTAAACCCTACTTCCTTGGCCTGCTATTTCTCTTTCAGTGGCCCAGGCCAATGCACTAGAACTGGACTAATTATACAACATGGCAAGGTTTGATAAAGACCGTGAGGATGCTCCTGTTCCAACAAGTTTACATAAAGTGCTCCTTTTCATAGACTAAATCCTAAAGGGCAATGGAGACGACAAAAATGCTGATGCTACTATTTTTCATCACTGTTAAGCCTTAAAATATACACAAGTGACTACCTAATTGCAGTAGTTAGCTGTAATAAAGTCAGATCCTTCAGTGACTAATCTCATCACCAAATGGTAACAATAATAAAAAGTATCAATTTGCACCAGTCTGTCCTAGCATACCCCTCATCTACAATTATTAGCACTATGTGCACACAAATCAGGCAACAGGGAGCAAGGGAAGCTTGCAATCAGACCTAATGTCTTCCCTTCCTCTCAGCCCCCAGCACAGGACAGCCACTTCCTTTCTACAAACGCTTCACTCAGATCTGTACACAAGACAGGCCACATCTTCCGGGGAGGCTCAAAGTCTTTGCAGACGCACAGTTGCCTTCAAAGCATCACTGGAAATCTGTGTGGGAAGGCTCTAAAATATTAAAACCATCCTATACTCTTTTAAGCCAACAACAAACCCACTCTAAACTTATCTTTCACTTCTCTGTTCAGCTTATTCTGGGCTGCAGAATAAACTTTCTGACTACTGAATAAAATGTGCAAATATGTAAGCTGCACCGTATGTGCAAAGGAAAACAATAATCTACATGTCCTTTCCAGAAAGACAGTTTCTCCAGCAACATTAAAATTATGCATAAGCTTTTCCTCTATTACCAAAAGCAAGCAAAAAAGAAGGCTGATGTGAAAATGCTGCGCTCCAAAATGTAGCTTATCTGTCCTAAATCCAACCTGACTTACCTTTTGGATCAACACCCCATTACAATCTCCCCTGATTTTCTTCTCCCAAAGGTAACCACTTGCCCTCTAGCAGATTCACAAGTTAAGCCATGATCTTCAGTCTTAAGAAATACCCAGCTGAAAGTTTGCTATGGCATTCATAACCAGAGCACACAGGACACAGGACACGACACTGCTCTTCCTTGCATGGCGCTCAGCCGCTCAGCCCGTGCTCGCTGACTACAGATGAGAGACTGTCATATTTTTTCAGTTTCCCCATTTCTAACCTGAGAGCTACCCTGTGCAGCGGGATGGCTTTCAGAGACACATCCTTTGTACCCTCTCCTTGCTGCCAGATGTCCTCTGCAGTGAGTTCCTGGCTTTTCATTTTGTATTTCGCAATAGCTTAACAATTTGTGCTAAAAATTCACAGACTAACATTACTGAAAAAAAGTATGTGTTATTCTTAACGAAAGTGGAGAGGCAAAAAGATCTGATCTTAGTTAAATCCTCTGCATTTCTCTCATTTCTCATTTCTCTCTGACTGTCAAAGCCAGGCTGGATCCCTTTGAAATACGGTCAAGCTGACAAGGTGAGATGCTATTTCCCTGAAATACCTGGCACATTCGCAGTGTGCTTGGACAGCAGAAGAGCATAAATTATCACAACTCACTGTGCAGAGAGAAGAGTGCCCTTCGGAGGCTTATGATCTCTTTCTGAGGATGGATGCTGTAACCCCAGAGATAACAGTGAGGCTGGGTAAACTGGTTTAAGTCTAGAGAGGATCTAAAGACAAACAGGTACCAGAAATCCAGTGTATGCACTGACTACTGAAACAGACAAGACACATGGACATATTTGTTCAGACTGATTTACATAAAAATAGATTTGACTTTTGTATGGTAGATGTGATTTTGCAAATTACCGCATTGAAGAAATCTAAACAAAATCCATCTGCATACTTATAAACACGTAAAAGTGTTTAAGGGAGACAATATGTTTTAAAAAAGTCATCAATAATCGTTAGTCCATGCTTCTAATTATATTCTTTCTTCAATTAGTCTTGAAGAAACTAACACCTCTATTAATCATTTCAATTAACTCCACGCACCACATGACATCCGCACCAGCAGCCCATATGTTGCGTTGCCTTTTTAATTGATTGATCTAAAGAACATTCAACAGGCTCAAGGTGGCAGCCAGCCAGGAAATCCCAAAAGAAGATGACAAAAAGGTGGGGGTGCTAAACCAGCTTCCCAATTTGTTTTTCCTCTTCCTCCAGGGTTCACTAAGTTAATCCAATCACAGCCCATAAAGCCCCTTTTTAATAAAATAAATAAATAGATAAGAGAACACACATGTTGGCTTTCCCCCAGAGAAGCCCCCTCTGCTAAAGCTGGAGAACCATCCTGTTAAGAAAGTGCCGCGTACAAGGGTGCATTTTTTATCCGGCAGAAATATTTAGCTTGGCTGTCTGCCAGGGAATGCTGAAAGAATAGACTGAATTAGGGGATTTACCTTCCACGTGTTTGGCACGCGTCATTAGAGGCTCTGAAGAGCTTGACTCTTTTGCTCTCTCACTCTCTGTTTTTTCTCCCCCCCACCAGAGCTTTGATGCAGAGAATAAAGTATGAGCTATAAGAGCAGTTGATGTGTTGCATTTGTAAGTGTTGGCATGGTGGCTCTTGTTCTGTCGAAGAAAACTGATGCCCAGTTTCTGAAAGTAAGGGATTTTTTTAATTGCAGTCAGGTATGGGGTGATATGTTTCAAAAGCATTTGCTTTAACACAGAAAAAGGCATGCTATTTTTCTTTCTCTCTTTTCCTAATTAAAAAAAGGTTTTGAATATTTTTCTGTAGACAGTTTAAAACTTGGAGAAAGTGGCTTAAAAGTAAATTCCTTAAGTGAAACTCCAACCACAGAGTATTTTAGGAGCTCATTTGAAAGGTTAGTTCTGTAACAATAACCCATGAATTACTCTGTCATTTGACTTTTATATGCTGTCGGGTGGACTTATGTTATTTTAAAAAACACTTCTTTACGTAAGTACTTTGGTCCTGCAAATACCTCTTAAGATCTATAACCAGAACACATTAGTCAAGATGGTTAGGCCATACCTCAAGTAACCCATGCACCTTCCCAGAGTTATTAATTTGTGAAGGAAAAGACAGTATTGTAAATTAGCCTCTGCTCCCCTTAACTTACAGAGGGGAAAAGAAGAAAGGATTAAAACCAACCAGTTCCCAGCTGAATAAAAAGCATGGAGGTCCTTAACCAACAGTAAACACAAATGTTTGTGTCTGGTACCTGTGCCCACCCTGTTTACAGGACAGAGTTTTGCAGAGCAACTCCCAGTGCCGCTAACACCCATCCATTGAACTGATGTGAGCCCTCCTGCAGGTGCCTGTGCCATACTGTCTCATCACAGTATCAGATAAATATAGGCCCTATTCACACATGGGTTTTATCGTTATTGATTCAAGCAAATCAGTTTAGAAGCCATTTGTTGACATACTTACTCAAAGCAAGGTTCAAGCAGAGTTTCTGAACTGGTGCCGGCTATATCTTTATCCCGTCTTCACTTGCAAATAAATGTGGGTCTGACTTTGGTTCAGCTCCATTCATGTCACCAGATGACTGCATGTGATTTTTTATCTCTCTTTCAGTAAAATTAGTTCATTTTGCCTTGCATATGAGGAGATCCTGGGGGCTGTAGGAAAGCAACTAAAGGGACGGATACTGGCCCTCAACTGAAAATACAGGATATTAACTCCAATGTGCAAAGGGTGATGAGGACCATCTCCTTGCTGAATGTAAAATACCTCAGCTGTAGGGACCTCCTCATAGCTGAAGGGCAGGCCTACAGTTTATCACTTATTAAATAAATCATTCATAATTCATAGCCAGGTTGAAAACCACACCAATAATGAGCTCTCAGTATTACTCAGCGGAAAGTGAGAACTGGAGTTTTCCACCCAAACCTGTAAAGGCTGACAAGCTCAGACATGGTTTTGTGAGCTCCTTCCTGGACCCCACATTTTTAATTCAATTTTAAGAAGGCTAGGCAGCCACTTCCCCCCTGCCTTTTAAGTAAACATGTTAACATCTGTGCTAATAATATAAGTACCCCTTCTTTTATCAAAGGCTTCAGCAATCGCGGAGGCTTTCATCACAAGGAAAAAACTGCAAAAATAAAGCTGCCTAGTTCTGCTGCTAACGGGGCAGGTTTGGCTCTATACACTGCACAGATGTCAGCCGGTGGCTGAAGCACTGCTTTATAGAATCACAGAATTGTTTAGGTTGGAAGAGACCTATAAGATCACAGAGTCCAGCTGTTAACCTGACACTGCCAAGTCCACCACTAAACCATGTCTCTAAGCGCTGCATCTACACGTCTTTTAAATCCCTCCAGGGATGGCGACTCCACCAATGCCCTGGGCAGCCTGTTCCAATGCTTGACAACCCTTTTGGTAAAGAATTTTTTCTAGTACCCAACCTAAACCTCCCCTGGCACAACTTGAAACCACTTTCTTTCCGACACCCTCCTCACTCCATTCTCCTCTCAGGTAGCTGCAGAGAGCGATAAGGTCCCCCTGAGCCTCCTTTTCTCCAGACTAAACACCCCCAGTTCCCTCAGCCATTCCTCATCACACTTGTGCTCCAGGCCCTTCAACAGCTTCGTTGCCCTTCTCTGGCCCCGCTCCAGCACCTCAATGTCTTTCTTGTAGTGAGGGGCCCAGAACTGAACACAGTGTTCACAGTGTGGCCTCACCGGTGCCGAATACAGGGGGATGGTCACTGCCCTGGCCCTGCTGCCGCACTATTGCTGATACAGGCCAGGATGGCGCTGGCATTCTTGGCTGCCTGGGCACAAGCTGACTCATATTCAGCTGTCTGTTGACCAACACCCTCTTTTCTGCCAAGCAGCTTTCTGCCAAGCAGCTTTCCAGCCACCCTTTCCCAAGCCTGTAGCATTTCATGGGGTTGTTGTGACCCAAGTGCAGGACCCAGCACTTTGCCTTGTTGAACCTCAAGCAGCTGGCCTCAGCCAATCAATCCAGCTTGCCCATATTCCTCTGCAGAGTCTTCCTACCCTCAACCAGATCAACACTTCCACTCAACCCGGTATTGTCTGCAAACTTAGTGAGGTGCACTTGATCCCCTTGTCCAGATCATCGATAATGATGTTAAACAGAACTAGCCCCAGTACTGAGCCCTGGGGAACACCGCTTGTGTCCAGCCACCGACTGGATTTAACTCCACTCTCCACCACTCTTTGGGCCCAGCCAGCCAACCAGTTTTTTACCCAGTGAATGGTACACCATCCAAGCCATAAGCAGCCGGTTTCACCAGGAGAATACTGCGGGAAGTAGTGTCAGAGGCTTTCCTTAAGCCCAGGCAGACAACATCCACAGCCTTCCCTCATCCACTAAGCTGGTCACCTTGTCGCAGGACATGGGTTAGTCAAGCAGGACGTGCCTTCCATAAATCCATGTTGACTTATTACCTGCCTCTCCTGTACATGCTGCATGATGGCACTCAAGATGATCTGTTCCATAACTGTTATGTTTCCAGCAGAGCATCTTTGCTGCTAATTGAATCTGTGGATAGCTGGTCATGCAACACTTGGCTACTGCATGCCAGTATCAGCGGGAACAGCTACAGATAATTCCCTACTGGTTGTTTCCACTTTATCGGAAAACAGCGGAAGTGTTCTGGACTGATAGTCCCAAATGTGTACTTCCTCTATGGAAAGGTGTGACAGAAAATAATTGTTAATAAAGGTGCGGGTATTGCAGACTCACGGTCCATGACAATGAACCATTGGACGTCATGTGCTTTTCTGTGCAAACGTGTAAGCGAAGGTGTTTTGATGTTCCCTGCTCCCCCAGCACACGCTGCCATGCTGGAGAACGCCCACCAACACAAAAGGTGTGTTTCTGTTATCTCTGGCCTCTCTCATGTAGGATCACAGGAACATGCGGGTGATTGTGCCTGCCACTGGGAACTGCCTGCTCTGCCTCCTAAGTGGTTACAGCGAGGCCAAGCCTATTTCAGTATTGTGATTTTGAAACTTAGGTCAAGTAACAGAGATCATTGGCCTTACAATACCAGTTCAGTGGCAAAGGGCTTGATGTATTGTCATCATTGCAACAAACTTGTGTTTAAACACAGCCTGTTATGCTTATCATATTTACAGATTAAAAATATGGCCCTTTTAAGTGAAATAAAAAAGCTCTTTTTTACCCCCTACATTTCCTCCCTCTGTGTTTTTTATTAAAACCATTAACCAACACATGTATCCATCCTTCTTTCTCTAATAGTGTGAGATTCCACTCTCAAATATTATACAGATAAAACGAACCTTTATGTGTTAGCGATTCGCAATGCAGTAAATTCTCCTCTCCAAACCTGCCGTCTTCATTAAAATCTTATTTGCTTGGTAATCTCCTTTGATCGCTAAAGTTATAAGAAGCTCCCTCCTCTTCTTTTGATACTATCAGTGTAGCTTTTGACCAGAGAGCGTGATGAATTAAATGTATGACAGATATGACAGGTGAGGAGTGCTTGGAGAGGGCTTAAACAGCAGGGATAAGACAAAGCCCCCATTTAAGAACAAAACCCCTACCCGATGGCTAGCCCGTTAATGACCAACCACTCTATTTGTCCTGGTGGATGAGGAGCAAGCTGATACTACAGACAAAGCTTTGTTAGCCACGGGGCTGTTCTTCAATCAGGCCACACAAGCAACTAATTGAAATGCCCAGTTTTCCCCTCAGGATTTGATACACAAGCTAGGGTAGGTATACTCCTTTTTTTTTCCCCCCTTTTTTTTTCCCCTATAATGTATTAATTCAGCCACCACAAGTTTACAGCTGGACTAAGTGGAATTACAGCATATAAACCTGAAAATCTATCTGCAGGGATCCAGCTAAGCCCTGGAGAGAGACAAGTCCAGCAATACAAATCCAAGGAATTTTGGAAGTCAATCCATTAGGATTACTAGGCCCTTGATTGTGGAAGTTGCAGGCTCAAAATATGGAAGCGATGAACTCCCAATCTTCCTTCATTTTAGCCTCTTTTCAGGAGACTTACTGACCCCATTTTTTTTCTATTAAAGTCACTGATAAATGTGGACGGATTTATATTGCTTTTCCACTATATCTGCAGTGAAAGACAGGAAAATATCTGCTTTCATGAACTCATGGTTAACATGCCCTATAAAATTTCATATGTATTTTCTACGTATTTAGAGTTGCCACAAGCAAACTCATCACCCTTCTCATCAACTGAAGACTGCTCTCCCCTTCTTTTAAGTTCATGTTAATTTTCAGCACGTTGTGCTGTACCTAAACGAGGAGTTTCAGGCTCTAGTTACTTTAAACTATTACTCTGCCTCCCAGAGGTGGAGAAATCTCTGTGCCCCCTGCAGACCAGGATTACATTCTCAGTGGGCAGTCTCTCATTTTAGCCTACCAATCTGTGGTTAGCAGAAGGCCAGCAGTTTCCTGAGGTAGGTGCCAAAGCAATATTCACTGCTACACCCAACCATTAAAGAAAAGAATTACTAGATTATAGGGATGCAGCAATGAATCTGACTTTATCATTGTTCTGGATATAATAGAAAACACTAACTGAAGCAAGGAGAGTCTTCACTTTCAGAAGAAATTCAATTTTTATCTCTTTGTTCCTTCCTGTCCTGACCTCACAGGGTGCTGTAGCTGAATCACAGGTGCTGGTATCAGGAAACCTGGGTTCTGTTCTTAGCTCTGCCACGGGCTTCTTACGTGGCTTCTGGCATGCCTTGTACTATCTCCATGTCTCAGCTTCCTTATATAAAAATGCAAATATTCCTACCTATTTCAGAAAGAGTGTGGTCTAGTGGTTTAAACCACAGAATTGAGAGATATGAATTCTCAAACTGAATACAGTATTAATTTATGCTGTGGCTTTCAAGCAACTACCCTTACCTACCCAAGGGGTCAGCTTCCCCTGGAAAATGTTGAATGACCAAAAACCCCAAGCTTCCTGGTAGAACATGCATTCTACCCAAGCTTCCTGGCAGAACACTGCTTTTCAAGTGAGTGATATTTCTGCCTGGATGAGAGCTCAGCCTCATCTTGCAGTGAGGCCACTTACATGGAGCGCTTAGGAAAAGACAGTCCAAGCTACAGCCAGCAAAGTTTTTGGGAGCTGCTCTCACTACGAGGCTGTGGTGACTGCCTCTCCAAGCGCTTGTCCCCAGGCCACCCAGCAGAGCTGGCCTGACTCTGGCCCAGCCACTACAGTCCTAATTCAGCATGTGGAGGCATCAGGCTAAAGTCCCAGACCTTCACCAAGTGGGACAAAGGGCTGAAATGATAGCTTTCCTCTTCCCCAGGGAGCACTCTGTAACTTTTTGCTATTTTGCAGCAAACCAGTGTGTCTCTCACGCTCTCTCCTCCTCCACTTTTCCTCCATGAAAAACTCCCCAAAGTTTTGAGTCCATTCCACTCAGAATAAGTAGCAATTTGAAAACTTTCACAGGGCAGAAAAAGCATTTCCTGCCTGGCTCTATCTCATGGCTTTCTGACTCACTGGACACTTGCAAAGGTTAATTAAATAATGCTTAGATATTCATAATATGCAAAGTCCCAGACAAGTGATAAGCATTAACGTTATGAAGCATAAAAGGGTCATTCAGAGAGCATAACTTTATAGGAGTCTAGAGGAAAATATTGTTAACCTCATAGAAACATGTGTTTCATCACTATGGACTCCAATAAAGCTAGGCGAAGTTGTTACCAGTATCATCACTAATCTACTGAAAAAGACAGACTGATTTTTAGGAAAAAAATCATGGGGAATCAGATCAGTAAATTAAGGGGCAGGGGGGAGAGGGAACTGCATTACTCTGGGGTATGTTGGTTTTGAAAATGCAGATCTGAAAAAAAGCTGTGCTTTTTTTTGAGAGCTTTCCAATCTCCCTATTAGATATAATGTTGTAGTCTTATTACACGTTGCCTACTAGATGTGCTCTGACTTTTATAGATGTCAACCCCATTTCTTAATTCAAGACATTTGTCTCTTGTGATCTCTGCGCCTCTAGGTTAGAGTTCCAGCCAGAGAGGTGAGCCAGCTTGTATCTGCAATGCAGCCATAAAATCCTCCAGCGCTGCATCCCCGAAAGCTGCTGCTGCCCTGCAAAAAGGCCTGGATTTTGTCTGTCTGCAGCTCAGCACCCAGAAAGGACATTCTGCAGAAGGGCTCAGTGGACATCCAGGAAAACTGCTTTCAGGACCTTATCTGAAGGACAATACTTAACTTTCACCACCTGTGCCTGGCCCCTGAAAGGAAACAGTCACACTCAATTATTGTCTTTTTCTAGACAATTACTATTTAATCAAACCTCCAGCTGATATTAACTGGTGGAAAAAAGGCTATTTTTAGTCAGGACAGTGATTCCCCCTCACTCCTTTCATCTATGAGTAATGTATTTCCTTTTGCTCTCAGTACCACAAACCAGTCCACACCAGATGCTCAGTATTAGGTAAAATTAAAAATGCAGGCATCATACCCTTTGAAAGATGCTTTGAACTCACGTTAATATACCTAAACCCACTATTTAAATTAAAGATATCCTGTCTCTCTGCTGTGTAGTTTTCCCTTTTATCAGGAGGGGAATTTTAGCCCATTTAAAGGTTTTTTGGTTCAGCTCCACAGACCACGCTTTGACTTAACAACACATTGTAATTTCCTTTTAGCCACAAGAATAAAGGAAATGTATAGAAGCAACACCATAATCTTGTCAAGCACCCTCTTTCGTTTCCCTGAACAAGCCTGTTCGAGAAAATGTGAAGCCTAAGATTTTTAAGATGTTATCTGGAAGATGTTTAGATCATGGAATACTTTTATTGAAAACAGACTCACGTATTTTTACACATCTACTGATGTACCCACACACATCAAATATATGCCTACTAAATTCTTTTATGGACAAGAACAGAGCAGTCTGCAACCTGCAGAGGTTTTGTAGAGTTCAATCCCCTTGCCTCAGCATTTTACCTTCTCCAGACTTTTGCCCAGAATCTGTGCAGATCCTTAGAAAGCCCTGCCAGTTCTCACAGCCAGGGAAGTAACGACTGGGGAGCGCCTGCACCCAGACAAGCCTGTGAGCAGGGCTCTCTACTGTCAGAAGCATGAACATGGGAGCAATGTAAAATACACCCATTTCTCAGGTACCTCTATGCATATAAAAGAAATGGGCTCCTGCCACTACTTGTGCCATTTATTTGCATCTTTAACCTTATTTAAAACACAAAGATTTAAATGCAACTGTTCCGCTTCTGGAAAGCTACAGGACTCAATGCAATCTGCTGAACATACTCAGACTTTACACTGCACAAGCAAACTCCATCCACCTTCACATTCAGTCTACCTGCTCTTGATGTCACCCTTGATGCCACCACTGACAACACTCAGAATACAGCCAGAGGTGTAAGAGCTGCCTTTTCCCTTTTGCACTGAGCCACAGAGCTGTGAGTACTGTGACAATGGCCTTGTTTTAGGTCCTGGGGGACCCTGGAGCATGCAGCAAGTCCTGGGGGCACCCAGGTGTGCTCTGGAGGCACCCAAGCGTGCCTGGGATGCTGCTGCCTCTGCAGACCCTGCTCAGTCCCTGGCAGCTTCAGGAGGGTGCCAGTGAGGCATTGGAGGGCAGCCCAGCCCTAGCCACAGCATGGGAAGATGGACCTGTCAGGAGAAAAACCAACCACGAGGCTGGAGAAACCAATGCTGAACCTGCTCTACCGAGCAAGGGGAGAGGTGTTAGTTGGCAGTGCTAATGATGTCAAGAAAACGTACTTTGAGACAAAGCAAAGGAGCAAGTTAAGCATCTGCGAGTTCTCTCGGAGCGGGTTAGACAGTGATAGTAAGGCCGTTTATCCCCAAGAGCTTTCTCCTCGCTGGAGGTGTTGAGTTAACTGGCGGTGACCTCCCACTGACCCAGAGGCAGCATCTGCAAGTGGTGCGCGGCGGTGGCAGCCAGGAAGCGCTTCTCCCAAACAGCACCCTTTCAAAACACCACTCCAAAAGCAACAGCTGAGGTGACCCAGGAGTCAGCCGCCCAGCCCCGTCCAGCATGGAGGACGTCTCGCTTCACCCTCCTGGGGTTTCATCCATCTTCATTTGCTTTTTCTTGCTGCCATTTCCTCTGACTTTTCAAACTTGGGACACTGGTAGCTATTATTCATTCTCTTGTTTCTCACCAGCCGCGCAGCAAAGAGCTGCAGCTTTCTATCAATAAATTCCGCACCAGTGCTTATTTAGCTATTATTTTAATAGCTGGTTTTTTTCTGCTCAGGTATCTCTTAAGCAGAAGCAGGTTCTACTGCATTGTCACAGTTTAGATTTCTAAGAGAGAAAGAGCTCAATGCAATTATTAAACAACACTCTGGGTAGCCGCAAAATCACTTGCTAATGAAAACTCTGAACAGGAATGAAAATATAACTGAGGTATGAAGAAAGTAACTGTCCAAACCATTTGAGGTTAGGCAAGTATGAACAAACATCTCTGTGCACCCTTTTTGTCTATAAAAAGGACTTTCTAACAAATCAGTTAGCTTTGGGTAATTCCAATAATTTTAGTCAGCAACTCGCAAAACTACAGAGCTGGTATTCAGTTGACATCAATTTGAGTAATCTTGTTCCCTAGTCTGGTTAAGAGAAGACTGATAACATATTTGGGCTTCACAGTGATGAAGGGGAAAGTTAGCCCTTCTCTTCCTCTCCATTCTGGGTGGTTCAGGAGGGATGAGGGAAAAAAGGAAGTGTTTTAGGGGCAAAGAATTGGGGGAGAAATGGAAAAGCAAGAAGGCATCCTGGTAGCAGATGGGCATGGGATCACGTTATCTGTTCTAAGAACAGACCCCAAAACTCTCATACCTGAACCCTCCTCCCCAGACATGAGAAGGCAGGCTGTCCAGCTTCCATTAGTGGACAATGACAGTGGGGAAGGCATACAAACACACAGCCCGCAGCAGGAAGCTCTCAGCTCAATACAAAAGACAGAAAGAGTCAGAGTTTTTGCGTAAGAGGAACAGATCAAATGACTTCCCCAGGGATTCACTGAAAGCAGACAGTAGGGACAGGAGCTGAACCCACGCGTCCTGAGTCACAGACCTTCATCTCAATCACAAGACCCTCCTTCTTCTTGTATGTTTTGCACTATCTACAGTAATCAAGAAAAAAACTGTCCTGCTACCACCTGGAAAATTCAGGTTCCATCTTGATGGAAGGGAAATGGGTTCCAAAGAAATGACAAACCTTGCTACTGCTCTGGAAGAAGGGTGTCATTTCCTATGCTGGTCATCCGTGTTGAATCAAGATCAATTCAGCTGGCAACAGGTTAGAAAATGTGGAGCCTTTCTTAGGAAAGACACAAAAGAGCACATCTATGCCCTGCAGCATCCCCTGCTGCAAAGCCCACGGAGACAGCTCCAAGCCTGCACACTGGAAGAATGTAGTGGCATGAGGGACATTGCTGCATCAAGACAGCAATGCAGATACATTAGTAGCTAAGTTAATAACCCTTACAGCTCAGAAAGGCATACAAATTTTAGTCCAGAGACATACTTCTACAGCTACCTCAATCATTACCTATACTCTTGAAAGCTGATGAACCTTGTTCTATTACGCAACACAAGCATGATCTTTTTTGCTTTCTGCCTTTGCCAAGGTTGGAAAAGAATATGGTTGTGCTCTATAAATATGTCATGGGGTAAATAGCAAGGACCTATTTCTTGAGCTTTTTCAGCTGAAGATTTTTGTAGGAAAACAGAACTGACCTAAGCAAAGTCATTTGGGCCAGAAGTTCTTTTGTCTGAGAGGTGCTTTTCTGTCACAGCGGTGGGGCAAAAAATCCTACCCTTGGTAAGACAGGCCTGATTCATTAGTAAAATACTTTTTTATGAAGTTGCCTTTCTCATCAGGAGACTGGGCTGAGTGACAAGGGAGGCCTCTTCTAGACTCGTCTTTTGCAGCAGATCTTCTGAGACGTATCACAGTGGTCTAGATACTCAGATACTTCCAGAAAGATGAACTAGTAAAGCATTATGCATACATTTGTCAGAGCAGACTGTATGTAATAAAACAAACCAGATTTTTCCACCTTTGGAGAAAATTCTAGGTGACTGAGCAGTATACATGCATGTGCACACCCATGAACACATGCTGTTTTCAGTACCAAGGCCACCTTCAAGCAATTTCTCACTCTTATAATGCATATATTTTATGTAAAATAGAATCAGATCTTTGGGGTAGGCTTTGTCTTTTAGTCTTACGTTGTGAACACCCCTTTTAATCAAAACAGGAAATACAAATTTCCTTATCTAGTGCCAAGCTGAAGCCCACTAGCACAAGCAGCTGTCTGCAGATTCAGACAGAACCCTTTCAGCATCCTACAGTATGCCTGTTGAATTCAGGATCTCGGGACACATATAAATCAGCCCAGGTCCACTGGGCTGCGCCCATTCATACCTGCTGTAAAGCAGATGAACTAGTAGTGATGTATCTGGGCCAAGTTCCTTAAAAACAAGTCCTGAAACTCCATCACAGATTGTTATATCAGTATTATTTAATACCTGCACAGCTGATGTTCTTGGTGGCAACACCTTTTAAAAGTCACTGTTGTGTGCTGTGCCTACTGGAATTAAGAACAACTAAGTGCTGAAAGTATCAAACATTACAAATGGAAATTATCAAACTCTACTAGAAGCGAACTGGAGGGAGGCAATACTGAATGATTGTTAATGCAAAATAGTTCAGACTTATCTTCCTAATTAAAATATTTAAGAAAACCCCCCTAAACTCTTTCCTTTTCTTCCTGTACCCAAATTAAGGCAGAAACAAGCATTTCCTTTCCCAATGATGGAAGTGATACCAAGTATTATGTTAGTATTAAGTGAACTTCCTCCCATCCATTTCTGTTGGAGCTAATGTCATCTGACTTAAATGTGATTAATAAAAGTGGGCTCTTCAGTTCCAACAAACTAAAGCCTTGCAAGTTTATAGACACAATTGCTTGAGGCTCCTCCTATGGTTGATCAGATAGCCTGTCTTTTGAATGGACTCAATGAAACACATTTTCACACCTGTCAGCCCTAGATTAATATCCCCACTAATTGCACTTTAAGAACGGCCAATTAGTTCTAGTTATAGAAGCTTTCATGGGTAAGGGGGAGAAGCAGCCTGTTATCACCATCAGGACTCATTGTTCCCCTGAATAGATTTGTGCCTCAAATCGCCTGTGCCTCAGCGGTTTGACTGGAAGCCCTGCTGCACACCACTGCAATGATGCCTTTATCCGAGCCCCGAACTGCTTTAATGACGATGGAGACGGCAGAGGTGACCATGATTGTAAAAAGAAAATAAACTAGAGCTAAGCTAGATGACAAAGCCTAACACCCATTTTCAAGCCAGAACTGGTTTGCTGAAATTTCCTAATCATCTCAATTCATTTTTTGTCCAAGATAATATCTCCTTTTTTCTCTAAAGGGACAGTACTTAATTTGTAATAAAACACTTGCTCCTGCAAGGGAAAAAAGTGTGCAATAATATTGCTGAATTTGCAAAAGGGAGATAAGTAAAGTTCTGGCCTTGAAGCAGCAGCCTGAAGAGTGACAACCGCAGCGCCAGCACCACCGGTGGGACACTTGAAAACAAGTCAGAGACCAAGGGTTAGTCCAGCCAAACGTGACAGGAAGGCTAGTTAATAAACACCAGCTAACCCCTTCAATTACAGCAATAAATTGTTCAATTGGTTAAATGTCCACAGGTTCTGCCCCAAACACCGCTGTGAACTGTTTAATTAGCAAACTCTTGCATCACTGGACAAACAGATCTTGGTGACTGTGTGGGGGAATGCTTGGCTCTGGGAGAGCGAGGGGCAATGGTGCCCTGTGCAGCTTGCCTGTGCACCACACAACCCGCAATCTTAACAGCTCTGGAGATTATTCATTCATTGCTGCCTATTTTTTAAAACAGAATTAAGACTGTACAGGCCAAATACGGCTTAATCACCATTGTTTCCCCATCAGTTTTCTGTCTTTCGATAAGACACCACACAAATTACAGCTTCTCACCTGCCGCGAGATTAGATAGCCGTGCACGCGATACAGGTTATGCAGCACAAGAGATACCGAGCAACTGGAAACTGCATGCTGTACAAAACAGACCAGCAGATTACAAGTCAGCAGGCCTATTTCTTGAAAATATTTAACACATTAAATTCAGGATTATCTCACTAAGAGTTAAGAATATTCGATGCCTTGTAAAATGATTTATCATTGAGATAAATGATCTCAATGATTTTTGTACTGGCTAAGAAGGGTATTTAGAGTATACCCATGAGGCATATGCCACCATAACGTGCAAAAAATGTGATATACAAAAAGTTTGTTATAAAAGCTATTAAAAAAGAAAAGTTACTTCTGGTGAATAAAGCAACAAGTTTAAGCTGATCACTGAAGATTAATTCAGAGTTAAAGACTCACATAAATTGCCTTCATTAGATCTTTGATCACTTTGATTCTACGTAGTCTGTTACTAACTAAAAAACACACACTGATGAAGGGGGAAAAATGTGTGGGGTTTTTTTAATCTTTACATTAATTAGATCCATTTACCAGAATTTTCATGCCTGAAAAAAAACCCCAGTCACAGGAGATAAGTACTATTTGTTATGCTTACACAATGATGAGAAATTGCATTTCCTTGCTGAAGTTTTCTTAATGAACTAAACCAGATGTAAATTTATCACATTTGGGAATAAAATACACACAGTGTTTGCCCGCGAAAAGCTTCCTGTCTCTCCAGCAAAGGTATTCGCTTGGAAAAGGGCTTTAGGCAGAAACATTCATTTGGAACTAAATTTTTTAACAACATTGAGGAAATCTACCATTTTGCACTTCTGCCTGAAAGGTAGAGCCTGGATCTTCAAAGGAGATCCAAGGCACAGACAGGCAGTTCAGTTTACTGGGGGAGAATGGGGTTGGACTATGTCCCATCCTCCACTTCGCAAAAATGCACAGATCATACTGTTGAACGGAACTTGGGACGCTTCTGGTTGAGCTTGCTGACTCCTGGGAATCATCTCCTGAGCACTATCTTCTCCCACTGAGCCTCAGCACCTAACTCAAGCTTGAAGATTCTCTTCCAAGTAACTACACCACAGTTACTCGAGTGATGTGCTACTGCCTC
Source organism: Strigops habroptila (assembly GCF_004027225.2). NCBI lineage: Eukaryota > Metazoa > Chordata > Aves > Psittaciformes > Psittacidae > Strigops > Strigops habroptila. The sequence continues at coordinate 16,774,441 of NC_044282.2, forward strand.
ACATTTAAGGACATAAATGGTCTTATTTGATTTAGTACAAAATCATTTGATTATTATTAAATAATATGATTTGCAGTGCTAAGTAAAGCAAACTCTTAAATTCAGATTCACAGTAAGACTCCTGTTGAATTCAGGAGTTAGTGTCAATCTTGTAGACTATTTTGCATGCAAATCTTAATCTTTATACTGCCAGACCCAACAGAGAAAAATGCTGCAGAGGGACCCTTTACTGCTAACAAATTACATCAGCTACTTCATGTTGTACGTGGTGCTTAATGTTAAAGGAAATAATTATTTTAAACCAGTACCATTAAAAGCTGTGTACTCACTTAAAGAACTTGCTGAATCACAGGTTTTAATGTCTGTGCCTCAGAAGTGGACAATTTAGAACTACCTTCCCCCCACCCCAGTTTTGTAGTACTAAGCAAATTAACATCTCTAAAAAGTCTGGGGGTCTCAGGACAGGCTTTCAGTTGACAGTGATTAGCATAGCCTCTCTGAATTAAATAGACTGAAGCAATTCAGGCCATTGAGAATCCACGGGGGCAGGGTGAGGAGAAACTGCAAATTAGGAAAAGAATAGAGAGCACAATACCAGCACTGATGTCCTGGCACACAGGCTTTTATTCTGGAGATAGTTTACAAGCAGTTCGTAACCTTTGGACTCCAGACAGTCTGTAGAACCAACAGGAGGAGGTTCAAGAGTTGGTCTGAACTTTCCATCCAGCCCCGGCACTGTCAATATTTGGAAGGTGCACTGGAACTCATAAAGTCTCCACAAAATGGATGTTATTGAAACAAAACAAAAAACCCCAACCCTGAAGCGTGTATTGTAAAGTCATTTGAGACTTTATTACTTTAATCCAAAAAGGTATTAGGGAGATAAATATTTTTAACTTTGCTATACTTAAAAGGAATTTCCAAGCAAAATAGGTAACACATTTTTGTTTAACACGGAGTCCAAAACGAGCCTCTCATTCCACATTCCTAATTTCAGATTCATTTAAAAAAATATTTATAAACTTTCTCCAGTTAATAGAATAATTCGTCAAAATTGTCCAAATATTATTTTTCTGCCCACGAAAAATGTGACTGGAGAATTTACAAACCCAAATCATTCACATTACAGACCTGTCAATATTTCATTGATCTGTTTAAAATATCTTTATTTTTATTTAATTCTTCATTATAAATTCAGTTATCATACCAAACCATACTCAGGCATGAGTTAAGTCTGTTAAGAAAAACATATTTTAAGGGCTACAAATTAAGGTTTTGTTCTTTGATAATAATTTTAAAAGACTAAATAAGAAAATATTTATGGCTATGTATTTTATCTTGTGAATGAAAGATTCTTATAATAGTTATTATGTACTCTAGAGGATTTCATGACATGTTAACCAGAAAGTGACATTCACTGTCAACTTAATTGACAAAGCTTTTGTGCAACCAAAGCCAAATGAAGTATGCTGTTTATAAACAACATAAAAACCAAAGTTATCTTTTAATTCTCTCATCACTTTGTTTATGTTTATTGCTCTAAGTCACAGGGAACTTAATTGAATTAAACGTACTTACACCAGGGCAAGGATAACCTAAAGGAAGAAGAAGTTGAATGCCCGACAATGTTTCAACAAAGAATTTTTACCTGGTCAATAAAAATACCTTAAATGCATCAAATTCTAAACTTCTGTCCTGAACAGAGGCTTTTATTGTGAGCAATAGATGCTATACAGTTATAAATCCATTACCTTATTCAAAGCTAACAATCTCATTTGTTTGTAGAGGTAGGTCACTTAATTCATCAAGGGAGGAAAGTTAGTCTGAAAAAATAATCACAGAGAGACAATTTCCAAAGTACTTCATATATCTACAAGTAGCCATAATCAAAACCCTGAAATACCAACTTACTCTGCCCGTAACTGTGAAAAAAACACCAAAATACATTGGGGTTTTGCTCTAGATGGGCTTTTGAAGCCTTCCATGCTGAGTTCTGGGTCTCTACCTGCAGGAATGAGTAATTTGCTTATGCTCAACAAAAGCCTACTTTTCTTATTTCAAATGCATAGAGGGGATTTGTGTTTGCCATTCTTTAAAAATTGAGACAATCACGACTTATCCAGAACCAGCGTTTTTCTACCAGTTTAAGAACTGTTCACATTCAAGATACTAACTCCAACCATTTATAAGCCAAGGTGACTAATTGAGCTGACCATGCAATGCTATTATTCACTGTAAGAACTACGCTTGCGTGAGAGGTCTCTCCCATACACAAAATGTAAATTTTTGCCTTCGTAGAAGTTCAGAAAACACGATTGTTATTCCGTATGCCTTATGACAAGTGATTTCCACAAAGTTTTCAAAGCCCCCAGCATATAAGCAAGATCCACTTTTGACTCACCTGATCTATTAGGTTTTTGCGTTGCACAGAAAGCTCAAAGTTTCAGCACTATCTTGCCCCTTCATTCACCGTACAGAGTATCTCCACACAGTAACCTCCTGTGTAAAGCATGATCTTGCCTATTTCTCTTCTCTTTCTCAAAGCTTGAAAGCAAAGTTATCGCAAGTATCCTGAGCAGCTTTATACTGCATCGAGCACCTGTTCAGACAACAGTCACTTACAAAATCAAAGTAACAGCTGAGTTGAGGTCAGCCACCCTGTGAACTTCAGGACATACTCAGAGACCCCACTACCCTCTTTCCCTCCTGTCTTTATTTGAAAATAGCAGCTCTAGTAATGTGATGCCTGCCTTCCCTTCCCTGTTTGAGCAGGCAGTGAAAGCCCTCCTGCTGTCTTCTACTCCTAAGAAGAAAGCATTAGTCTCCAACCTGCGTGACGCCTCTCTGCAGAAATAAGACAGCTCATCCCACGCTGATAGCGTTTGTTTAAGGAGCACAGGTTCAACAGAGTGGGTTAACCATTAGCTAGCACCCATACAGGTCGTATTACACTCACTATGCATGCTTGTTAAGGTATCCTTAAATGAAGTTTAGTTTAAGACAAGCACTTGGGGCAGTCGGTCTTCTCTAAGCACCACTGAAGGATAACAACCGCTGCCCCAACACAGCCCCAACAGGATGCACATAGAGCCAGCCTTGGGCACAGGCTCCGCATTTGTAAAAACAATGGCTGTCAAATACTTCACTTACCCGACTAACATGTTTATTACTGATACCAAAAACTGCTCAAAAGGAATTCAGGGGCACTAAAAACTCACACTAGATGCCTGCAGATTCAACAAACATCCCTAAAACAAGTCCATACAAACATCCCTCTACATTCATCTATAACATGCTCCACTCTAAAGGCTGAAAGCAGCAGCTTTTAGTCCTAAAAAATAGTGGAAAGTTACCATGCTTCTACAAATCTTTTTTTTTTCCCCCAGAGACTCCCAAGTTACTCATGCTGCTCAGAAAACTACTTAGTGATGCCATCATTTTGTATTAACCTAAACCTTGATAAAAACTTTAGCTGCAACGATACTCTGTCATGTGACACAAATTATTTTATAAGGCCAAACCATGAGGTTTATTATTATGGACTTTTATTACAAAACTATTTAGAAGCCACAAGCAAGGGCACTGTCCCTACGTAAAGGTGTAGAAAGAAACCTCACCACCTCAAAGAGTCTGCAATTGGATAGAGAAGGGAGACACAGAGTGAAAAAAGGGAAGTGGCATTACCTTCACTTCACAGGACAAACAGTATGTATTGAGGCTTAGAAAGATTAAGCCCCTTCTCCTGCAACTTCAGACTTAGCATGGCAGCTATTAACGTTATAGGGCTTTGTGTGCATGCCAAGGCTCACCGATGCCAGGACTGAAGCACAGGGATTGTCAATCTCCAGTAACTCAGTCTAAATCAGACCTAGGAGTTGAACACACTTCTCTCCTACGTCCCACCCACAGTTTTAACAACCACAGCTTTACCGCATTTTCACACCTATACACCCTTCTTCTTGTGACAGTTGGTGCTACCCTGCTCCTGGTTTATATTAATTCAAGATCCAAATCTAGTGCCTAGGTTTTCAATCTTTGTAGCACAAATAAGATTAATTTTTAATTTTAAGGCCCTGATTCAGCAAAACATTCAACTATGTGCTTAATTCTATCCCTATTCAGTAAAGTACTTAAGTATTTGCTTAATTCTCATTTACTCCGCTGAGACTTGAACATGTGCTTAAAGATAAGCCTCTTCTTAAGTACTTCGCTGAACTAGGGCCTAAACTGTGACCTAGGAGCCAGGAAGAAAAAAAATGGATCAATAACGTCCAGTGCTATTTCCTCATAAATATCAGGTTAGCTGAAAGGAAAAGATGAAGAAAAAATAAAATCACTTTGATTCAAGTAGTACATACAGTTAGCACAGCTGTTTTATAGAAGAGAGCAATTTTATAAAATCCTACTAAGAAACATCTCTTTAAAAATTCCTTCTTGTTGCCAACTTGTATCTACAAACATGCATTATAGCAATGTGTTGATTCAACCACTCGCTCTCAGTTATATGACTGGAATCTTGAAGTTTTTCGAGCTAGGTACCTGATAATTAAGTATAAAATAAAATACAGAGCAGAATCTAATTTAATGAGTACGGTTGAACAGAATTCAGTTTTTTATTATCTGAAGACAAAAATAAAATTGGGAAGATATCAGGGAAGGACCAAGGTAATAGCAAGAAGAAAAAAAGACAGACTCTGGTACACCCCTAGGAAAAAACTGCTAAAGCTTAGTCATCATCAATAGATAACATGCAGACACTGTAATGTATTCCCTTGCAAAAAGGTCTTATCATGGGTAGATCCTTGGGCCACCATGCAGATACGATGAGATCAGGATCAAAGAAGCCCTTGGCAGGTAGCGGAAAAATGTGTCTACACATCTAAGCTTAGGCTCAGATAGCAGAGAAGGCAAAATACTACTTTATTTCAAAAAGGGGAAATATATTGGCTAGTGGCTCATTTTCTGATGTATTTGTCTGCTCTACCCTTATGACCCTGAATCATTCCATAAAGCATGCTACTCCAGTGGTAAGATCCTAACCTGACAAAACATACCCTTTTTACTGCAGGCTCACTGTTCCAAGCTAAAGCTACCTTGCCTGTTTCAAGGCTGTCATTATCAACAGAACTGGCATGGCCAGAAAATACTGGGAGGCTACAAGTCAGGAAAAACATCTATAGATGAAACTTAGGTTATGTTTCTTCCAACAGTGCACCTCTATCATTTCACTGGTAAAGTTTGGACAAGACAAACTACTAAAATTGGATACATACCACTAAACTGTAGAAAGATGCTTTCATGTATGTGGATGCCTCGGATGACTTTTACTTTTGGAGAAACTGGACCACTAGCATTTTGCCAGGAGAAGGGTCCTTCTCACAAATTAATACCAAACACATGTCACTGGCAGGTCTTCTGTTGGCAAGTCTTTCGTGTCAGCCACTGCTGCTGCCCTTCCTCCCGGAACTGCTGTTTCTCTGTAGCTGAGTTCACTGTTTTCATCTACCTTTTGATTTCTAGCAAACAGGAATGCTATTTAATCTTTGCAGTTCCTAACTTACACATATGCTTAACTTCAGGCACTATGAATGGTTCTACTGAAGCCTTAGTTATGGTATATAAAGCTAAAACATATGCATAATCGCCTGCAGGATTGGGGCCTAAAAACCTGAGTATTTACTAGCTATTACTCTTTTGATGGATCCATCCCACTATAATGATGGATAAAAGTGTTTATAAAAAAAGCTTTGAAGATGAGAGATACTCCTTAAGTACATGTGTGGAGTAGGGGAAGTGGAAAGGGCTAGAGACACAGATTGCATTGGCTGCCCTGATGTTTGCCATAGAAACCACACATCATTATTAGCAGCTGTAGGATTAAGCAGCCTACTAGGTTAAGGTAGTTCCTCATATTTTGGATGAGCATGTCCAAACAGAAGCAGAGGGCCAGACAGCAGAGGCTGCAGTTTCTCAGCTCCCACTTCAGTTCGGTCCTCAAAAGGAAGATGCCCCATGCGGACACACCATTCCCTGGAAAGCTCTGCTGCAGTAATACCTATGCTCACCATCAACATGCACCCCTGTCGACATGGCCTTTGTCTCCCTCCTGCCCGTGTGGCAGTGGTCATGGCCAAAGGCTAACACAGAGGATGTTGAAGGGATGAAAAATATTTAATCTGTATACCTATTGTCATAAGGGTAGGAAAGGTCACCCGGCGCTCCCCTTCAATCACGCATGGAGCCAGGTACCTGCTGTCCCCTCCTCAGCTGCTGGGGCTGTGGAGGTATAAAATATTTCCTAACAAAAAGAAACTGGATCACTTGCCTGAGGGAGCCATAACATTTATTCCGATGACAATGAAAGACAGCTTTGATCACTGCAGTGGCCATACATCTCTGACTGCAGACGGCAAGCCCACCTCAGCACAGTTACAACTTGTGTACCAGCCTCCTTCCTCCTGCCAGGCTGGATGTCAGGCTAATCAGTTTCATCTGACAGATTTTAATTAAATTAATTAGGGGCCTTCTGAATGGACTTGATTAGTGTTCCATAGAGGAATCCCTTGTGAAAAGAAACCCTGTCGAGAAAGGCACTAATATTTTTCTCCTCTCACAATGAGAAGTTTCTTGGGTTGTTACTGGATTTTTTACACCATTAATAAAAGCACTTTATAAACACATAGCATCTGATGGTTTTTGAAGCTTGACACCCAATTATATTAAATTAACAACAGCCTTCTACAAACAAATAGAAGATTTTCATGTCCTCCTTCAAGCAATTTTGTTATTCTGCAGTTACTGCCAACTCCAGCATTTCAAATACAACCAGTTATCCTGATTTAAATAGAAATATGCAAAATCGAGATGTAAACCAATCCTAATCACTTCCAATCAACCTTCTCAGAGTAGCTTCTTGTACCAGCACATGTAGAAATGCAGTGACGCTAACACTGTGAGAGGCCACCTTGCTCCCTACATTGGTTTGTGCAAGAACAAAGACCATTTTTGTTCCACAGGACTTGACTGAGATTGTGTTGGCACCATTTTAAAAGGGTTCAATATGGGCAAAACCCCCTTTTGTCTACACAGGTGAGACAGTACGACTGAGTTAGAAGGCATCATCTTGCTCCCCATACTGCATTTGTGACCTGCGAAAGTGCTGAAGCTGGAAATCCCCTGGTGCTGGTAAATGACAAGCGGTCCCAGTCACACCGTCCACAGGAGATGTCCCATCACCCAGATAGGCGCAGCTAGTGCACGCTAAGAAGCTGGTCCTGCAGCTAGTAATAACCACTGCTATATCAGAGCTAGTCCAATGGACACGTGCTTCAGAAGCCTATTAAAAAGTGACATAAAATCCTAAGTTTACAAATAGAAAAGCTCATTTTACTGTTTTTACAGAAAGGTCATCCTTCACTGAATGATAACCATAAAAATGCAGGTAATTCTTACTGCTGGTTTAAACTAAATGCACTTTGAAGAATAAACTCATCTCTAAATATTCTTTTTATTTTCCTTGTAAGTCCACCAGGCAGAAAGCGGACTTCTTTACCCACTTTTCTATCTCTCATTTCTCTCCCACCTTGTAGGTTTAATGTAATAGTAAATGAAGCTTCCAAAAATACCTTGCAAAGGATTTTGAATTCAACCTGAGAGGAGGTAGCAGTGATCTTGTTGTGACTGAAAGGATGCTAAGAGCTCAGGTGCTGTAAAATCATCACGTCACCTACCAACACTTCCTTTCCCTCTGAAGCCAGAGTGGTTATTCAAAACACTTGATCCTGAAGTGTCAAATGATGGTGAGCCCGACAAATTTTTTTCTGACACAGGCTGAACAGGCAAAGGGAACTGAGGTGGGAAGACACTGCATTTGGAATGGAAGTCAAAATGAAGGGGGAGGGGGAAGTCTATAGGAAAAGGATAGAAAAAGGAGGTAAAACGAGTGGAGCAATAAGCTAGAGAGAGAAAATTAAGGCACAGGGTACTCTAAAGGAGAGAGTGAATGAGACAAAACAAGAGGTAAGGATGATGTCCTCCAAAGAAAGAAAAGATCCTGCAAAAGATAAAATAGTGTTATAAAGCACTTATTTTATTAAATAAGAAAGAGGAATCAAGAAAAAGAAAAGGCCATTGCTATTTTTATTCTACGCCCCACTTTTTTTTTCCATTTTATTTTCAACATATCTGTTATGCTTTATAGCATAACAGTCTCAAGAAAATTTTCTTTTTGTCTCAAGAAAATCCTGTGTTTCGCTAAGTCAGCACCCATTTACGATAGTGTTTCAATAAACAAAAGCTATTCCAGCTTATTTGCTGGTTAGTCTGAGTTCAGCAGACCCTAATGCATTTTCTGGTACTATTTTGGTTAAAGTCTCATGGTTTTCTGAGGTTCAAATTAATTTATTCTGAGCTTGAGCCAATAACTAAAATCTTTGCATTCTACTGAGATTAGACTTACATGTTGATGATCAAATTCCAAATACATACCTGGTTGCAGCATTTGTTGCAGTTTTATCCTCATCACCGCACTCAGAGAAGAAATGCAAATTGCCTAGAGTGTAATTCTGTCTAGTAATTTCAACAGAAATACCTACTTTGAGACTTTTGGGGCTATTATATAATTGCTTCAAGGAAAGAAGGCAGATAAAGAGGGATAGATTTGCCTTTGCAGGAAACAAAAAAGGTCTTTGTTTAATAAATTATAGAAAGGAAGATAGGTTGCAATAAAAAAAGACACATCCAGGAAGAAAAAAGAATTCAGTGCAACTGACCTTCAAGTTCCCTCTACTCTTTCATTAACTGTCCACTGAGGTGATTCCTGGCCAAATACGGGCAATTCAGAGCCTGTCATAGAATTACAAGATGAATTAGGGACTGCTGCCACAAATTTACAGCTACCAAGGCCTCTGCTGATTAAATTTTCCCAGACTTGAAAGTAATTTCACTGGAAACACTCCTAATGTGGCCCCAAGATCAGCATCACGACAAATGAGGAAGGGGGATAACACTTTTCCCTTCCAATTACTGGGTGATTTTTTCTCCTGTGTGATTTGTAAGCAAACAGCCATAATTTAAGCCAGTGTGACGACATGAAAGTGCCAGATCTAACATGGATTGTTTGAATCCTAAAAAACCTGCCAGAAAAATCACAGTTTCCAGTTCCCTTAAGGAAGGATGAGTCCTGTACTTTCATTTAACTTCTGACTTGCAGAACTTATTAAATGTCAATTATCACACTAAACAATTACCGACTCACCACAAAATCAATTGAAAAGCTAATGTAGTTGAAACTGTACACAGATACGCTCACTACAGGTGAGTAACTTCACATGCATGAGTAGTGTCACTGCACTCAGTGGCACAGCTCATGTGCATAACTATTTGCAACACCAGGGCCTCAGACTGTAAACTCACTGAAGCAGAAACCAGATCTTATCTGCCTGTGAAGCACCTGGCAGTGCACCTATCCTTGTCACTACATAAATTAATTATCATTAGCATCTGAATTTTGTCAGCTCCAGCATTCTCCCCTAACGTCAAACACCAAATTTCTTCCCAGAGTGATGTTTGTGCAGTGAATGATAATAACACGTGTGTGGATATTGAACTATTCTGGGATTTAATGTAGAGTTGTTTAATTTTCAATACGAGATGAACATGTGTCAGACATCTGAAAAGCTTCTAAAGTCCGAGGTCTGGGTGGGGTAAGGGAAAACTTTAAAGGTAAAAAATACACTGAATTGAAATCCTGAAACACTTTGACCTTTAAACGGAACCTTCCTCCCCTCCTGAGGTTTAAGATAAGTTCAGCAAACAAAATTTCACCCTGGGCTTGACACATAATCTGCTAAATTGCTGAAGAAATAAACAAACACTTTTTCCTTTAAAAAATCTCAACATAATTTTAGGGGAAAGACAGACCCCATTTCTTGTAACTACTGGTCATGGTTTCTACATGCAAGCTCACATACGAGGTAAAAGCATTCTTAGATTTTAACAGGAAATACAAACTTAGAGAGACAGAAACAGTTGTGAAATAGCAGCTCAAAGATAAGGAACCCTGAACGATATGACTTTTGGTCATCTGAAGAATAGTCATCTTCTTTAATCATTTCAGACTGATTGCTTCAGTTTGGTAATCTCACATTTCAATAGGTTTTTACTGCTGAACCTACAGAAACGGGGAGGGGGGATGGGAGAAGACCAGACTGGAAGTGCCAGGCAGTTCACTCAACACTTTTGGTGCACCTCAGCTAACACTTTTTAAAAGTTCTCCAGTTTTCCCTTCAGAACACCAGCTGACTGCATTTCCAATGGAGAAAAAAAAAAACCCAAAAAAAAATCCAACCATGAGCAAGTAAGTAGGAAAAAAAAAACCCAATTAAAAAAATCTAGTGGTATACAATTTTGGGGCTTTCCCCCCTCCCTCGGGAAAAGAACAACTTTGAAGGGAACATTCCCATGTTTGATGATTTGATGTTAAGCAAATCTTACTCATCAAGAGAGCAGCTGGCTTTGATGCATGTATAGGTATTCAGTGACACTCTGCTTCTCCCTCTGCTTTTTCTGAGGTCTAGCCTTTGCTAGTGGGCTATTTAGACAGCTCCTTCAAATAGGCACAAAATACTCCAGTGAGCAGTGAAAGCTACTAGGTGTTCAGCAGACCAAACTAAACTGAAATGGAGAAAAATAAACAAAACCAATCAAAAATAAGAAAAAGGAGTAAACTCTTTGCTTGTTCATTTAGGTAAGACAAGGATCCTTAACTTAGTAATAAAGTGCCAGCAAAAGACTTTAATCTTAACTGCAGTCACAAAGACTCTGATTAAATTACATATTACACAAAAAGACTGTCTCGTTAAAATAAGGGAGGGGAAAAAAAAAAAAAGGGCATTATTTTTTTTTCTTGTCTGAGACCTGCTTGGGTATGTACGCACATAAGAACTCTTTACCTGCTACCTTCTGACACTATTGTCTAAAGCTATTTTTCTTTTATTCTTCCATATATCACAAAAGCTCCACAACTCAGTTTCTGGTAACACATCTTCCTTCAAATTCTTAGCTGGGTCCATAAAAAATACCTTGATGAAATTTTATTTGTTTTTATTATTTCTGTAGGCAGCGTGATGCCACAGTGTAGAGCAATACTGCTAACTCTTAGGCTTTAAGTCAAAGAAAGCAGCAATGTTTTTCAAGTCTATGATAAAAAAGAAGGGAATGTCAGATTAAATCTGTCACAAAAAGATTTACAGAAATAAAAATGTATGATTAAAACTCAAAGAACAACAATGAAATCTACTGTGAATCTTCCACCTCTTCCCTGCTTGTGCCATGCAATAGAAAACTGAATACACTCAAAATATCCCACCCCAGAGAGTCTCTCTTCACACAACATACACCACTTTGCATCCAATAACTATGAACGTTAAAAAAACCCTGTAATTTAACTCATAAGAGTGACGAGAAGTACAACTGATACTTGACTACACAAGCACTTGGGTAAGTTGTACATCATCTTGGGGCTGCATCCACCTCACTAGGTAACCCTTCGGGGCAGCTACTTACTCACAGCTCTTTCTTCGCATCGGAAACACAAAGTGGAAGCCTCACCTTGGATCTAGGTCAGGACATAGAGTGCAGTCTGCTGGCCAGTGCCTAGGGCAGGTGTGACCGAGGGCTGGCGGGCCGCTTTCGCACTAAGACCCGCGCCAGCAGTTCAGAGTCTTTATGAAGTGAGAAAGTAGAGCAGAAGCTAAGAGAGTACATCTTTTAAGCTGATATTTAGGAGCCTCTGCAATCCTTTTACCAGACACACAAATGCAACCTGGCTGCTTGTTTCCCCCCCCCCCCCCCCCCTCTAAAAATACCAACCCTTCTCCTGAACTAGTTGGAAGGGACTTGCAAAGGGGTGGAGTAAGGGAAATCAGTGCAGCAAGTCACCTTTCGGCCACCTATGACATCAGCCTGCTGCCCTGATTCCTTCATTAATACCTCTGAGCTGAAAACAATGGGCCTGCCATTAAGCACCACACAGTTCGAGATAAGAAAGCCCTAAGCAGATAATAATCGGTGCATTTAGCTGGATTTCAAACATTCAGCTGCTTAATCATTTCTTCCTCACTGCATGCTACCCAAACACACAGGGAATGCTTTGGATGCCTTGGGCTAAGGAAGAAGGAGCTGGGGTGTGGGGAAGAGGAGGGAGAGAGAGAAGCCACAGCATGGGGTTTGGGGGGGGAGAGGGGGATTTCATTGGCAATCCTCTCCCTGGGAAATGAAAACATTTCTTAATTGCCATTAGGGAAATAGGTTAAATACAGGCTTTGGTAAGCTGCTAAGGGCTGGCTAACAGATTAGAGTGGAGGGCTGTTGAAGAATACTCATTTCCATTATATGACAGAGCAGGGAATTTTTATTTTCTTAATAGTCTTCAAAGACTGTTCCTGTCAGGCACTGGGTGTGAGACTGCTAGTTAGATTTTAACTAGTCACCTTCCAGCTGATGAAATGAGGCCCAGCTCTCTGGCCCTGAAGTGGCTGCTTTACTGCCTCATCTAATGAAACAGAAACTGCAGGACATGCTGATGAGGAAGGTATTGTAACATCTGCCTGCTTTATTCACACAAAATAACCATGAGTAATTGCAGAACCAGAGAAACTAAAGACATGATGCAGCATACCCATCACACCAGGAAAAGAGGGGGGAAAGCATCTCAGGATGCTCGAACACCGAAGAGACTCAGGGTGTGAGCTCAGGCTTAACAGCAGTCCTGCAGGGGCTGAGTAACCCCTCATCTCTGAAACCTTGGGGGCCATGTGGGTGGGAGAATGGGCAACTTATGAAACCCAGATGCCACCGCTTGCCTGCTAAGATGATCAAAGCCCTCTCCTTCCCCTCATGCACCCAAGACACCTCCTTCTTGTGGATGCCCTTCCTCTTCACCTGTAGGTTCCTCAAAAGCCCCACCATTAGCCTACAAAAAAAAAAAAAGGTAAAAAATGTTTCCAGCAAACTGAGTGGGAGCAAATGTAAATGGGCACACTCTTACTCATCCACAAACTAAGAAGCGGCTACAAGCAGCACACATTGCAAAGCTGAGACACCATCCCGTAATCCTTCATCATGCAAAACTCCCTGGGGCATGAGTGGGAGTTTTATCTGAGTAAGGTCTGAGTTTTTTTAAGGAAAGCTTTTGTTCCGGGGCTCCCTGAAGCCAATATACTGAACTATGCAAACGATCATGGATTGGGAGGTGAAGTCAACAGGGTCATTTGAAGAACAAGTTTCCGGCAGCAATGCTGCTTTAAAAGCAGTTGCTGTCAACCCCTCTTTCTACCTGCAGACGCATTTACCTTCCTCCACCCCAGTCTTCCCCAATGATAAAGACACAATCATTTCTACAGCGGTGTGCAAAATGGATCAAGGAACTGCTCTGGCTGTAAACTACCCCGGCTGGGCGCTCTTCCACAAGCTTTAACTTATGCTCATAAACAACTCCAAGGCAGAGGACACTATGGCCAAGATTTAATAAACAAGGAACATGGACATACAGGCTACAGCCGCAGCTGAAACCATCCTACGGCACAGAAGACTATTTGCCCAGAAGGGACTATATCCAACCTACCAGCATCTTCTAGCCTCTAGGACAGAACTGCATCCAAGTCACCCACCAGCATCGACTCCTGGTCTGTCTTTAACACCTGAACTGTGCCCAGGAATTGTCCAGAAGAGTGTTGATGAGTTGGGCCAAAATTGCTAGCAACCATCTCCACCATCCTAGCTGTATGTATTTCCAGCACCTAGAGCTCCTATGCCCAGTAGGGAACAGAGAATAGCCTAGAGCTACCTCCACCATCTTTTGATATGTCCAGTGTGTACTGGACATCTTAATGCATTTTAAAGTCTGGGGCTACCTGTTGTTTTCATCTGACTAAACTTCTCCATCACAGATGTCTGAAAGAGACTGCCGAGTTATAAACATTGGCTGGTTTTCTCCATGGACAGTAAAGGGAGCTCTGAGAGAACCGACTCAAATACAAGCATGTGAAGCTGGGTAAAAAATATGCCACCCCAGCTCCCTACCCCAAATCACCCTGGAGACAAAGGGAAACCATTAAATTCACTTTGGATGTTCTCTCTTCCAAGACAACATGCTTGCCACAAGATGAGACTTAAAGCACGCTTACCTGAGGGTAGAGACACGTTAAAGGTCACTGTGGAACAGTGACCACATTGCTAACAAATGCTTTTGAAGGGCAATTGCTCAGCTGTTCTGCAGTCACAGATTCAGCCAGCATGGGCAGAAAGTCCATTCACTTCCATAGCACTAGCCGGTGCTTTTGACTTGGCTAGTAATTCCAAGCATTTCATCCGCATGGAGCTGTGTTTCCCAGGAACACACTGGATATTGATCTGAAGTCAACAAGAAATGGAAAGCCCAGCACCTTCCTTTTTTCTGGCTTCCCTTTATCACCTCTCACTCAGAAAGGTTTGCCTGCTTCCTGTACACACGAAGTATCTGTGAATTGACATAAATCCCTAGGCTACAGACAAGTATTCTTCCTGGATGATCCAAGAATTAACAGGAATATATACATCAGGACAACCAGGAAAACAAGGTTATAGTATGCTTGTTTTAAAGAGCCTGGGACAGATCCTTTGCATCCGCGAATCATTTCAGGTCAGAAGTTTTTATGCATGCTTTCCTTGTGGCTGCATATTTAGCCACAGCCAATCTAAACAGCCACTGCACTGCCAGAAAGACAACTGAATAACTCAAGTATGCTTTTGCCATGGTGGCTGCACATGGTATCCTTAGCAGCTGAATGCAGCCACTCTGGCTAGACGTAAGAATCCTGGTTTAGGTCCACAGAAATCAGTGGTGATGTACCAAGTGAGGCAAGCCGAGAACATGCCTTTTGTATGAACTTCTCTAATAACACTGAAATATCTTTTTTAAAAAGAATTATTAATACAGTGCTCATTTATGCTGTTTCCTCTTTTGGTAGAGGGAGAACAGCAGGGAAATAACAGAGGTGTCTACTCTTATCTCAGTCTTCTTGACAAGACTGGATTTTTTTTCCAGCATAGGTACAGTTCAAGACTGTGCACCCTTTAAACTATTTACATCTGGACAAGCAAGCGTAAGCCTTACACGCAAGTGTAAGCCTCTTCAAACACATGGCTATGCTATGGTTCAACCCTTTTCAGCAAACAGCACGCATTTATTCTTGTTCAAGACAATCTAAGTACCTCTGAAAGGCACTGCATGCTAAACCAGCACAATCCTGGTTCCCAATTAAGAAAAAAGATGCTGTCTTAAAGTAATAGAAAGTCAGGTAATGTGTTTTTTCTGTCATTAGAGAAAGGAGAGGTAGTGTTTTGAAGTACTAGTACAGTGCCAAAGCAGTGGACACACTATGCTTTACATCAAGTACTTTCCTTGACAACATAAGTAGCATACAGACAAATCGTCTCTTTCTGGAAGTTATGACAAGTCCAATTACGCTGAACCCTACCTTTGGCTTAAGGCACTTGAATTCTCATTCTGTAAACCCTCTAGCATGCGCATTCCCACAATAGAACAGATTCCTTTTCCCTGCTTATTGCATAAACATTTATACTAGATTTAAATATAGAAATAATATATCTATATTGAGGAGAAGTCTTCAGAGTAGTATCATGACATCAGATGGTTATCCCTTGATGGCATAAAATTAATATGCTCAGCGGAAGAAGCAGCTTTATGGTAAGCATGGGGACTACTGCTGCAAACAGTGCTCCTGATTCCTATATACTAAGCATAAATAACTCCAGATATTCTTTTTTTTTTTTTTTTTTTATATCTTGCATATCTAAAGAGAGCATCTCTATTACAATATCATGTTCTACAAGAAGGAAAATTAACCTCATCAGCCATTCTGGAATCCCCCACATTATGAATTACATCTCAAACCACACTTGGCAAACCAAAAATGCTTTGAGGGACCCTGGACAAGTAATTGGACACAAGTCTACTTATAATTACGTAAATGTGTAGCGCTGGGAAATCAGTTGCTTGTGATTTGGTACTAAGGACAGACCATTTTTCATCAAAATGTTACTTGCATCCAGTAGCTTTACTCCAAAATAAAATGAGGAACAAATGGACCATATTCTAAAATGGGTGAAAATCATCTTCTCACCTACACTAGAGCAGCTCCACTGCACTTCAGTGCAGACACAACAGCAAGAGACTAAAACTAGATGAAGTCATGGAAAAAATACTGTGGAATTTTAAACATATAGTTTTATTTTATATACATAATAACAACGTGAACAACCTGACATGGGGGTGGGGTGGGGGGGTGTCTGTATTACTTAGTACCTCTACACTGAGATTAGATGGCTTCCTAAAAACAAGCTTTAGCACATTCATTTAGGACATGACATGTATGCAGGAAGTACTGGATAAATTTTTATAACTGATGTTCTGCTGAAGATAAAACTACCTGATCTTAACAAATTTAGGCTTTAAATCCTATAAACCTGGGAATGTGACCCACCATTACTTATGAAGTGACAAAAGAGCTCCCTCAACTATTTATTCGAAAAGGAAAATTCATTTTAAAGACTATTAGCTGAGCTTTTCATTATCCAAGTACAATTTTTTTTGCTGTCACCCTCTTCTCCCCCCTTTTATTCAAAACCCAAATACACAAGACTATTTCAAGACGAGACCAAATTAATGTGGGACTGACTTCGTGCATGAAAGGAAAAGAAGCCCGAGTTCCTATAAACCTTTCAAACTTTCATTCCCCCTCCCTTCCGAGTTTGCACGGAGGAGTCTATTTTACAACATTATCCATGTAATGGTCCTGCAGACCGCTTCTTCATGCCAAAATTTCTCTTTGAAGTTTGCTCTCCCATTAGCATTTCAGTGTAGGTATTCTAACTGATCGCACAAGCACAGCAGAACTCCAGAACTGTCCACGTTCTGTTGAATACAGTTGTTTCATGTTGCCTGTGATTTACAGTCTTAATTAATGCTCAAAAGAAGAAGAGCACATCTCTGGTGGAGCGTCCCCCCTCTGCACACACGCATACCACTCCTCCCCTTTTATTTTTTTGGTACAAACCAGTGCTCTCAGGGTTTTGTTGGACATTGTGCAGGATGACTTTGCCAAGCAGAATGGAACACACTTAATACTTTTCCTTTATAACCTTTGCAATAAATCAGCTACCACTCCACTTGCACGAGAACAGCCATTAGTGTCCTGTCCCCTCCCCCAGCACTTCCCGAATTTTAAACAAAGTAGGAATAAACTGAAGCTGAGCAGAGCCAGTGAGCCCAGTAAATCAGCTTAATGAGAACTGGATCAGTCGTATGAAGTCCACTACTGAACAAATAAGGTAGACAGGAGAGGCTGAGCTTTCCATGGAAGTACTGGGGATGGGGAAGCAGGAAAGCAGTGCTCACATACTCCATCTTCAGCAGCAATGCATGTCTGTTGTGAACACTGTTCTTTAAAATTACATTTGCTGCAGCTTGCTGCTGCAGTCCATTGTTTAGATTTGGATGTTTCCTCTCCTGTTTGTGGTTTTGTTCCTCCATGTTTTCCCACAGAAAGAGAGTTTTCTGTTTACCCGTTTTCACCACTTAGCTCCTCTGAGATTCACTTTGACTCTTCATTTATCCTTCTCAGGTCTCCCTTATTTCCACATTTACTGTAAGTGAACACATCTACACACATATATACACACACCGTACTGTTCCATTCAAAAGCCAGAAAGCAAATAATCTTGTATTTGCAGGAATGCAGAGTATTAAAGGAACCACATCAACTTTTGTATATGGCACCAGGTAGATGATGGATTTTCTTGGTGAAAGTGGACTGAGAGGCCCCTTACCTCCCACACGTCAGTCCCCATCTCTGTGCCACAGCTTCTCCTTGTTTGCTCAGTCTCATGCACCCAGAAAAAGGATCTGGTAAGATGTACTGATGAGTAAACCAGGAATTAGTGTGTCCTTTCTCCACAGCACTGTGCTATTACCCTGCTCCAGCCACAAAAACTGATGGACAAGGGAGGGCATGGCCCAGCCGTTCAGATCACCTCTTTGTCTTTCTTGGGACTGCCAAACTCCTTCACCTGGGACTCAGCAACACAACGACATCCTACCCTAGGTGCCCCAACCCCAGTTATAACTCTTTTCTACTTGAAATAGTCATCTATTTTCAAAATTAAGGGCACAAAAGATCACCTTTTCTCTTCTTCTTTCTTACTTCCTCCAGAAAGAGCCATCGGAGCACACTTGCAAAATCCTGCTATCCCATGAGTATCAAAGCCTGTAGCGCTTATTTGTAAATCTCGTCCTGTCTCTAGAGCATTCACTGTGAGCCTAATAGAAGAGTGGAATTTGATTCATTTCTCTGAAACACACACCTTACAGCCACACCTCTAATCGTAGAAGGCCAGTCAATGAAACCCACTAGAGCATCCTCAGCTGCTTCTCTCCCAGTGCATAATTTTCTCAGATGTGCTATTGCCTGTTCTTTTGGATGACCTGAAAAATTTCTCTCTATTCCATTTCCAGACTTGCCAATAGGAAAACCTATTAATACTGTCACCCCTCCAACACCTTCATGACTTCTGGGAAAATACCGCTAATTAGAGAGACAGACAGAGCCCACGCTGCATCCTCTTGCCCCCTGCTTTCTCCTTTCTCAGTACAAAGGAAAGAGGAGGCACACCTGGAGCTGCCAACCTGGCCTGGGAGATGGAGAACCTCTGCCACTGTCGGCATGGTAGAGACTATTCTGTACAGTTAAGGGTAGCGGGTGCTTCTTAGGAGTTTATGGGCACAATATTTAAGGATGTTACGATGATTATCTACCAGTTGAGGTGAGGAACAGAATGTATTTATTACAGTTCAGAAACTGTAATAAATTGCTTATCTACTATCAGCTTGTACTTTATGCATGACCAGTGCTGTGAGCTCTTAAAATTTCTACTGTGAGTCTTACAACAGGCTTTGTTTAAAGCCTTGTATTGAAAAATCATGTGATTTTGTGGAAATCTCAGCTTCATGAGAGAAAAAAATGTCTGGTCTTCTTGGTGACAAAGAAAAGCCTGAAACCGAAATCTAACAGCAACAAACACAGAAAGCTAATTAAAGAACTCAAAAATATTACTTTCATAACATGTGATTTTTAAGCCAACTTTCATGACCTTAGAACCTGACTTACAGTTCTTGGAAGCTAGGGTTTGATTATATTAAAAGGGATAATCTAACGACCTCCAATCTTCGCAGTAATTTAAATTTTTTCTTGGCTTTTCTGCAGATCAAAAATTCTACCTTGATACCCTAACTCTTAGTAACACCATAGTAAACTACTTACTCCAACCTCTAGACTAACGCTTTACTCATTGCATTTATCAACTCTCTTCTAAAGAATCCTGTGGTTTTCTGACAAAGCAAGCACACTGTCCCCACTGTCCTCAGTAGAAAAAAAAAAAGGGGGGGGGATGCAAAATAATTTATATTAACAAATAAGCAGTTTCAAGCTTCTGTTCTGCAAAAGCACATTGAGTTACTCTCTATATAACACATTAATTAGGACAAACTTTGGTATTTCTTTTTCAGCCCCTGCTGTTTTCTCTGTCTCTTCTTCTGTGACATGGATATTCAAACTACCTAGGATGACCCATGGATTCAGATAGTCCAACAAACCAAGCAGTTAAAGAAAACAAGAAAAGAAAATTAAAAGCATTAGAAGTCCTCGGCACAGCTAATTCAGTCTTCATTCTAAATGGTTACATATTATCTCTAATCTTTGTAAAAAGAGAGAAGAAAAGGTACAGCATTCATAGCAGAATAAGACAGTCTATAATAGTTTAAAAGACTTTGGAAAACAGGAGATTTCACTGGAAGGCAGCTGAAGGTTGTTCTTTCCTTTCTCCTCTAATCAAAACTTTGCAGGCATTTGTAAAACAGGAATCTAAATATGATTTATTGTAACGGACCATCATTCTGGTCATAACCACCAATGGGCCAGATCCAAAGCCTTCTGTAATGAGAGTCTCCCTGTTGATTCCGTGGCTTTGGATTGAGACCAATGTTTGTGCATTTCTTTCAAGGAGCAATTTTTCCAAGTAAGATGGGATTTATTCGGAATATTTCCAAGGGCTACGTGATACTTTCAAGAGTTTATATTCATTCAAGTGACTTTTAAGAGCCAGTTCTCTGGTTTTTTACATGGAAAAAGCTTGGGGGAGAAGGGGAGGGAAAGAGAAGCACTGTATGAGACCATCTAGGCTTTCTAGATCCTTCTTTGGAAGGTGTCCCTCAGGTTTGATGGCTCAGGCAGCACACCATCCCATCCCTTCCTTTCAGTCTCTCCTAAGGAGCAACCACAACCTACTGAAGCAGTTGCGCTCAGAAGTGGTTATGGAAGGGAATTAGTTGCACTGCTCTCCCTAGACATTTCCTTCACATGTCCAGAGTGGGGCAGGTGGCAGTTCACCTGCCACAGGGTGTCTCCAAGGTGAGGTGAACCCAGCATTTTGCTGTCCCTTTTTGTCTACAGGCTATATAGGGAATGGCCAGCATTAGGTCTGATACGGCATTGGTTTAGTATGGTGATCCTCAACTACCAGCGCAGCTCCCTGGGCACTCTCCTGCTCCAGAGCTGCAAGTCATCCACTCTTCCAGCTGGCTCCTGGTGCCCAAGTAGTGCCAAGTAGCTTAGGCTGAATCAGACCCATGGCTGCTGTAGTTCAAATGGTAGGCTGCACCAGCCCTCAGCCACTGCCAAATGGAGAAGCGGAAGGAAGGGAGGAAGAAAGGTGATGTAACATCTCCCAGATCTTTTTCACTTTCCCTGCGTGCCAGGACATCAGCGGCTCAGAGCATCCATGGTGGGGCATGATGTGTCTCAGCACAGAAAAAAAATCTTATAACTGCATTTTGATCAGTGTCTCCCTCTTCATTAGAAATAAGGACCATCACATGCCTCACTGTCTTCAGAAGAAAAGTAAAGGGCTAAAGTCATTACATTTGCCTCCCCACAACAATATCGAAGCAATTCGGTAACTGTTGTAAAGCATGAACAAGCAAAAATGAAACACCCTTTCTCACAGTCATAGGATGTAATTAGAGGTAAGGCTGAAGAACAGAAGTCTCACTCAGTAACTGCAAACACAGGTTTTTTAGTGTTTAGAAACCCTTGCGATATGTTTAGAATAAATACTCCGCTACAAAAATATTGTTAACATTAAAATTACATGAAAAATGCCTTGGCAGACCTCCGGGATCTACCCAACCAGCAGTCAGTACTAGAGTGCTTACAGATATATAATTAACACAGCTTGAAACGTTCAGCGCAATGTTAAGCAGCCTGAAAATTTACAGTTTTACAGCAGTACTTCCGCACAGATGGAGTAATTCCATGATCTGTTACAGCAGCAGCCTGATAGAATAGCAGGGAAGACAACTTTATTAATGAAATCGCTACCTTCTGCACTTAGTTTTTCCTTCAGTGAACACAGAAAGTATTCAGGCCCTTCGCTGCTGGAAGAGGATTCAGGTGGTCTTTAGAGCCAATATCCTGAGGTAGTTAGGTGCTTAACCCCCCTTGAAATAAAACAGTTATATTAGTATGCGAGGGACTATATTTTGACTCTTTAGCGGCTTTTTATAGTATTCACTTAAGAAACTTTCTGCCAAAGAGCCAGGCCAAAAAACCCCACTGCATATGGAGCTACATCTACCAAATTTATATTAGGTACTCTGAGCAGAAAATGCTGTGTCCATAAAAAAGTAAAACCATCTCGATTCAACATGAGCTGGTGTACAGACCTGCTCTTATTCACTAGGCGATTCTGAATACCTCTTGCAAGGACTACTGTGAAAACTCAAAAGCACTTTTTCAAATGAAAGAAAATCAGAGTATCTAGTGTTGGCAAGCCTTGTAAAGTCCATACATGTTTACACTTGGCATCAGATTACACACATTTGACTTCTTGATTTACTGTGCTGCACTTGTGTTTTCCCTTCTTTTGTCAGAAATAAAATACAGCTATTCTTAAGAGAAGTCTTTGTTTTTAAAAAGACCTAATTTGTACTGTATGTTAGGAGAGTTCACTTTTCGCCCCACCCAAAGAGAAGTCTGATCCAAGTACCAGGGGGGTGGAAAAAGCAAAACTCAGAAGAGGTTAATTTGGGTAGCAGCGATGGCTGTTTGCAAGACATAAAAAAGGAGAAAGAGCGAGGACAAACAGTAGAGTCCTCGGACAGGTTGTTTTGGGTTTTTTTTGCTGCATCACAAAAGCAATTCTGCTGAAATCTTACTCGGAACATCGCCTGAGTAAAAAAGAGAAATACAGTTCTTAAATTATTTTGTACTTTCCATGTATAGAGGAACAGTCAGAACTGTAAGGGGTTTTACGCCCTCTTAGTAGCCAGCTTATGAACAGCGTAGCTACCAGTCTTTCCATAGGAAA
Source organism: Strigops habroptila (assembly GCF_004027225.2). Lineage (NCBI taxonomy): Eukaryota > Metazoa > Chordata > Aves > Psittaciformes > Psittacidae > Strigops > Strigops habroptila. Next base: position 16,796,923 of record NC_044282.2, read on the forward strand.
AACAATGTTCTGTGGATAATAATAACATGACTAACTGCTCGAGCTTCAGAGTCAAAGAAAGCCTTCTATCTAAATACATCTATTAAGTAACAGACTACTGGTAAGTAATAAAAATAATCAGAAAAAAACCCCCAACATTAGAGAGAGTCAGGAACTGGAGAACAGTTTTACACAACTGAAAAATTTGCACAAGTTGGCTTTTCTCTCTCTTATTTCTATGATTCTCCGAGAAGAATATTACATTAAAATCAGATTAAATGGATGAGGGGTTTATTTGCACAATGTGTGTTAGCTGGCCGTCAAGTGGAATACTGATATGTAAGTACAGAATCAAACTCATAAAGATAGCAGTAGCCACAACAAAGTGACTAACTAGGTGAGACCTGAAATTTTCAACGTTTTTATGGATATTTATATGCAGGAAAAGGAAACACATCCAAATGCAGAAAACAGGTCAAATAAAAACAGTTGTATGATTTCCAAACTAATTCAGACATTACCCTATCATTGATCATTATATAAATAAAAACCCAAGCTAAATCAAACACCATTTGTGCCTGTTAATAATTTGAGGGAAAACCATAATCCAGACCATTTTCTCAAACGTTAACAAAGCAGGTTTGCCTCAGAACATGGCTTGATGCCCTCTGCACAACAGCCAATCTAAGACCAGCTCAAAATAAACCATTTATGAGCAAGCAAACAAACACTCAGTTATGAATCCTAGTGTCTAAGTTGCCTATCTGACAAATGAGTGTATTTAGCTTTGCTATCACAGGCAATCCTACTGAATAATTGTAGAACTGGAGATTTACTTACATTCCCCCTGCAATCCAAACAAAATCAGAGGGGGAATAATGCTTTATATGCGAAATACATTGAACCCATATTTTTTTCCAAAGTGCGTATTAACCCCACAGCATTTCTCACACATTTCCTGCAGTACCACATACAGAAATAAATAGTGCTACTTACATACAGCTTCCTTCGTAAATCTATCACAGATGAGCATCAAATTAACAGTGACAGAGAAACGTGTATTTTCTTACTTCTATGACACTTAATATTGGAGACTGTGCTGTTCAGAGCTACTGTGAGCACATGAAACAAATTCAGGCCCACATGAAACTTTCCTGACAATGCTGCAAGTGATAAGCTATAAATTGTCTTTGTGTGATTTTTGTGTGCGCTGTGAAATTGTCAATAGCTTAAAAATGTGCATTAATTCATGACCTTGCCTTGAAATCCCGTGACTGAAAATTCCTGATTGCAATTCTGCCATTTGTTCAGAGTCAGAACCTAGGACCAAACTTGTAAGAGAGGACAAGGACACAACCTGAATACATTACTTGCAGAAACCCATGGAACAGAAAACTTTGGAGTTGTGTTTTCAGCTGAGATGTGAAATATCCTCCTGGGAATTAGTGGGAAGAAGCAATTTGGGACCTCTATGTTCAATTTGCAGAATTATTATTTAGGCTCAGAGGCTTCCACAATAAACAGACGCCTTCTCAGGAATTCTCTTTGTGTTGGTAGAAATCTCTGCTTGGACAGTCACCCCTACACTGGGGAAAACTGCAGCTTTGTTATTCATCACTCTTTCCTCATCTAAAAGATCCTAAACCAGTAGTCTAGCATAGCATGCAAACAGCTTGTAGAAGCAGAGAAACCACATTTTAAATTATATATATTAGGGTTCGTTTTAATGAGTTTCAAAGAATTTTTCCCATCCATTTTATTAGATTTTGGAAAATAAACTGTGTGTCGTACTGATGAAATCCAAAATAGGAGGGTAACTACAGTTGCCTTGTTTACATGAAGAACAAGAATGTTTCTCTTCAGATTAGCAAAAGAGAAAACGGCATTTACTGTATAGGATTTTTTTTTTATCTATTGCTGATGTGCAGTCTTTTTAGCAACTAAACTGTGTACTTCAATTTAGAGAGGCTGATTGTCTGTTTTAATAACAGTATTAAATACAGTTTCACGCTGAATTCTCTGCAAAGTAGAGATGTTACAACAGCAGAAGAGCACATTTCCTAAAGTAGCCTTCCTTCTGGGGAATTCTGATGGGCTATATGGAAGGGTGCTCACAGACAAAAATTCCAGAACTACTTTAACATTCTGTTTAAACATTTTCAAATGGAAGTGTGCTAACTGGCATCTCCTGCAAATGTGGAGCCAACTGCTTACAAACCAGAGCTGCCATGTTACACATTCCTGTGGTAGCTACTGGTTGGTCAATGCCAGGCATCATTCCTAAATCACCGTAATCCAGCACCATCTGAGATGGCTTGCCGTTTTGGTCACAGCTTCTGCAAGGAAGCACCTTGGAAAGAGGAAGCTGTGTAAGTCAATGCACACCAGCCAAGGATTAGTCTCTCTCTATCCTGCAGATAACAACTCATGAGAAGCTCACTGCTACCTACTTTGCACTTCCAGCACTTGTGATACTAGAGTGCTGCATGAGCTGAGGAGCTGTGAAGCTTTTTTCACTTATGTTTTTTCCTTTTTAACAATCTTAATTTTCCAATGTCTTTTGACATCTTTTTAAACTAAAGAGCAAGGCTATTTCCAGTTTCTTTGTTGCCATGATACGAAGATGAAACTGTGTACATATGGGACCCTCCGCAAAAGCTCATTATGAGACAGATCCTGTAAGAAGTAGTCCATGTTCAAACACTACAAGGGTTTGCAGGAGACACTATTTAAAAGTGTGCTATGTGTCTTAAGATTGTTCACCTATGGTTTCTGGTTAAGAGCTATAAGCTTGTCAAGAATTACAACATTTCTATGCTGAGCAGGATGGAAAAGGAGTAAGTAGGATATAAGACCTGAAAGTGTAACCAGAAAGCTTTGCACAATTGACAGGGTGTTTGTGGTTCAGATATTAAATTACAATTTGATTAACCTACTTAGCAAAGTTCAAATGATAAATGTGAGTTTGGTGAAATTATTTTGCTGGAAACAAAAACTTCTTTAGACTACTTAAAATACATGAGGATGTTAAATACTGTTACAGTGATTTAATGAGTATTTGGTTTCACTGTGACACTGGAAAATCAACCAAGATAGTTTCAGTCTGAGCTTGAGGAGATTCTTATCAAAGGCTTTCGGTACTCTCAGTTTTAACAAATTTTATATTTTTTGTATTATTGAATTTTGTTGAAATTATTAATGAAAAGTAGCTGTACTGTATAAAGTCTGCATCACTTTTTCTAACATGGGGAGTGGATGCCAGCTGCCAAGCCTGTCCTGCACGGCTCAAACAAGAGCATGTAGGGGTTCACTTGGCTATGGAGACCATCTGGGCTTCCTCAGCTTACGCTGAGCAGTACCACGCTTCACACATCAGCCTTTCAGATTGCACATCTACAGATAAAAAACTTCAGTTTTTGTACCTTCTTCCTATCCATCTGCTAAGCTATGGCCACGGGGGCAGTTCATTTTGTACCAGCATTTGACTCTCTTTTATTAGCTTGTGCCTGCAAGACCTCCACCTTCCAACCAGTTCCCTGCTGACATACAGCACATGCCTGTGCCTGTGGCTTTTGGAGAGCAGCTTCTTTTAGCCCATTATGGCCAAGGCCGTGCAGGAATTTATTTCACAGTGCTGTCTGACAAGGACTGTGTAGCTCCATTGACTGCTTTGGTAGGCACAGTCTCACTTGGAACCTCCAAGCTCCAATACAAAGAAAAGTAACTAAGGCAAAAGAAATACACCAATTAGTAAAACTAATTTCAGGAAAACTTTGCAGCAATTAAGAATGCCTTGAAGAAAAAAATAAAAATAGATAAAATTAGCAATTGTACACAATACCTCTGTCATGGTAGCCATATGACAATGAGAAACAGGAAATCTCACTTACTTGCCTAAGTGAGAAAGGCTGGAGACCTTCAGTAGTCTATAATTTCCAGTATTTTGTATTGCTCACTTTATGGAGCCAGAAATAGACGAGAGACCCCATATAAACATGAAGCAGTATTACAGGAAACATGCATTTTTCTTAATTTCAGGGAGGTGCTTGCCACATTTGTTTATGGAATCACTCAGTCTGTTTACAGGGACATTAGCTGCATGAGTATCGTTTTTCCTCTCTGTGATTTTTATACACTGTGCACTCATTCTGAAAGTAAGTCAGTGGACCCCGTTTTCTGCAGTTCAAGCTTGCAACACAGTCATTACGGTGCTTCCTCCATGCATTAGTTATTGAAGGGGCTGACCCCAAAATAAAACGATGCAAATCACATTAGCACTCAAACCAAACGCTACCGTGCTGGGAGAAACGGAAAGGCACAAGTGCTTCTGCAGCACCACAACAGTGACAGGGGCTGCTCAGCCAAGACGCGAAAGTCCTCTGTCAGGGCTGGACAGGAGGAAGCAAGCCCCAGGCAGGCAGCTCGGAAAGGAGGAGAGGGGGGACCATGGGATCCAGCATAATCACAGAGGAGAGAAGAAAAGCAATAGGCAGAACAAGAGAAAATACGTGCTAAAACTTGAAGGAAGCCCGAGTGAAAGAAACAGGTGTGGACAAGTAGATAAACGATGAGGGGAAAAAACAATCAGTCATCACTCCTATTTTCAAAAATAAGAGAGTAGATGAGAAGGGAGGAGCAAGCCCACCCTTTAGACAGGACACAGGAAAAGGAAAGGTGAGAAGGAAGGTCAACACGAAAAATGAAAATGGGAAAAGAGAGAAAAACCTCGAGAAAAAAAAGAGAAAATTGTGGGGAAAAAACCCCACCCCAGTAAAAGCTCCTCCTTGTCTTGTTTTTCTCTTGGGGGGGTAGGGGGGAGGAACCAAAAAAAACCACCCCAAAAAACCAAACAAAAAAACCCAAAAAACAAAACAAAACAAACAAAACCCAAAAAAAACCCGAATAGACTGAAAGAAAGCAAAAGGATGATTACAGTCTCACAGTAAGGAGATAAAGGAGGGCAGCAAATTGGATATCAACTGTATTCATCCAAGGATATGTAAGGGAGTAGCTGAATTCAAGAACCTTGCAATGCAAAAAGAATGTTTCTTCAAGGAGGAAAACTATCTGTCCAGCAGAATTCCTGAAATATTACTGCAAGCCCAACTTTGTCCAAAAAAACAGTAAATAAAACTTCTGTCTGAAATTTTTCCCACCATTCCAAGACAGTTGGTATTTAATCTAAATAACCTCCTGCTGAGTGTTGATTGCAGCCAGCCTCTGCAATCCAGCCTCATCATGGCCCAGTCTAAATAGAGCTTTAATAAATATTCAGCTTAAATTCACTCAAATTCCAGCTTGCTTAGAGTATGATCTTTATTTCTGAACCTGCAATGGCTGAACTGAAAACTGGAACTTCACGAGGTTTGAGGAATGCTGAATTTTCTTGCCAGGTCTCCAGCTTTAGGACTGTTGCGAAGCCCCTGCTGTTTGGCATATCAGCAATTTTGGCTGGAAAAAATAGGATGTGTTTTCAAATATACAGTAAGTCTACAGCTCTGGCCAGACTACGGTATTGTGAATACCCCGATGGTAGGCCCATCGGCACCGCATTTCAGGTAGGGGCTGAGAAGGGAGACCAGAAGCGTATTTGTTTCAGCCGCCTCAGTCCAAACATTGCTGTTGCACCTGGTTTGCTTCCACCCCTCTGTATTAATTTTAACAGCGTAGGCACCTCACTGCATGTTCTGTGCCTACCTTGAATCCCACTGAGCCGCCCCCCATCACAGCAAACCCTCACTGAACAGTAACAGATTTCTTGACATGCAACAGGGGTCCAAACATGAGAAAATTAGGTTTGTTCAAATCCAAACTTCACAGGAAACTGAAGCCTAAAAAACTGCAGGCACCATTTCTAATTACATGGGCATTTTTAAGCTCCCTAGAGACCCTACTGTCCCGCCAACATTTTTTCCTCAAGGAAAAAAAGGGAGAGCGCCTGTTTGCAAGCAAATGAGAAGGCCTCACCCAGTCCTCACTTAAATGCAAAGCACTTGTTGCTACAAGAGATCTGGGACTGCAGTTGCTCTTTCAGCCAGATACCTCATCCAAAATAGCCCTTTCCCACCTGCCAGATCCAATCAGCAACCCAGAGGAGGGCTTTTATGGAGTCCAGCTATCGTTTCTTCCTGCTTTAGACCCAGTGACCCAACGCTAACACCATTCCCTGCTCCAGCATTACTGCACTGACTGACAGGGTCAGTCCTTGCTAGATGTCACTAAATCAACATCCCTTCAGGGTGTCTTTCCAAAGGGAGAATATGCTCTCTTGGGTGACCTTCAGAGTTCACAAGTGACTGACGCAGAAGTCTCGCACCATCCATCACTCCGGCAGAAGGGGACATTTGAAGCGGGTCAGAATGGCAAAGGACTGCCATGAACTTCCTGCATCCTGCTTCCCCACATACCGAGCCTCGCTGCTTCCAGTGATTCATTTATCAGGAGAAGGGAATAGAAGGCGAAGTCAATGAAGCCACGGTGCGTGCAGCAGAGGTCAGGCCCAGGAGGGAACCCAGAGTGCGCATACACACATAGACAAGAGACACTGAGAGACAGAGAGAGGGCAAGCATGTTTTCTATTAGCTGCCTGCTATAAATATTACCTTTCAGGTCAAATATTTTGTTTTGAAAATAGTAAAATCCCAAGGACTGCTTCAACCCATCAATCTATAAGGAGGGGAAAGAAATGTCGATGCTTTCTTCATCTGAAAACTAGCTCAAAACAAACAAGGTCATGGCTGCTTCGTGGCTAAAAACAATGAGTGACTTCCATCAGCTGGGGTTTTTTTACCAGGTTAAAAGAAAAGCCAGATTACTGATGCATGGAGAAGCAATTCCCAGGATGATACCTGGAGGAGCAATCCCTCATGTGAGCTGTGATCTGAAGTGCCTGTAGAGCAGATCTAGAACTGACCAAACTGATTTGCAATATGAACATGTGATACAGACAATGCTCTACCATATGAAGATATTAAACCATATAACCAAAAGATTACAGAGTGGATTAGTTTGCCAGGAGGTATGAATCTCCTTTGATGAATACCTCTTCTACAATTAATAACTGCCTTGTTAAAATAAAATTAAAAATAAAATAAAAAATATATAAAAAAAAGAAAATAATACAGCCTCCTTTGCTGTACATCATGTATTGCTCTCCAAGTTTGGAGAAAACCAACTGCTTGGCTGACAAGTGACACCTGAGGCCTGACAAACAACCCTGTTTCCCTTAGCACAGCCCTCATCAGGGACAGGAGGAGGCTGGGTGACACAAATCATGAGGCTGCCGTCTCAATTCCCTCAGCCTGTCCTGTTTTGGTTGCTGCAACAGTCCACAGCCGCAGATGTGGGCAGGCAGACAGTGGGAGCACACATGCTGCCACGTGCCAGTGTAGGAAACACGCTGGTCACCTCTTACACTGGTGTCTCCTCTCTCTGCTGTGTTACTCTGCTCACAGCTACGCAGTGACAGCGGTCTGGGCACCACAGGTATCTTGAGTTAACAATTCTGACTTACAAACCCCTGTTAGAAGACACTCCTCAGAGAGCTGAATTTTCACTCATTTACACTAGGAGCTCAAGCGTGCTGTCCCAAGTTTCGTAAGGAACCACGTACACATCATAACATCAAAACCCAAAGCAACTCAGTCCCCTCTAAATGCACCTTCGCAAAGATGACTTTTTTCATTCTGGCAGCTGCAATTATATATGGTAACTCTCATAGCATATTTTTTATGGCCTGGTAAATACTCCGCAGTATGTTTTGAAAAATAACAGAAGGTTAATTAAAGGAGACCACATTCCAGCCCAGGAGCACAGTGCTCTACCTGGCATGCTATTTCTGCGCCATAAGTCTATGTGGTGGGAAGAGGGGTCTCCAGGCGCACCTCGCCCATCACTTCTCATTCTAATACTCTCTCAGCAAAACCATAACAGGCAGCTCAGTGCTAAAGCTCCTTCCTCCAGTCCAAATATACGTGTTTTTCTCAACCACAGTCATGCTAGCAGTTACATTGCATAACTGGTCACTAAAGACTTTTATACACCAGTGCAGCCAGCACTGTATTGACAGAACTGGAAATATCAGTGTCTTCCCAGTGCAAGCCTGACGCTCTGCTGTGTTGTGGTCCACCTCTGGGTGCAGTGGGGATTGGGAAAGGCAGTGCTCACAGGGACACCCTTCTGTCCCACAGCACCCCAAGTCGTCGCACCAAGAAAGCGTGCCAATGCATACACCACAATAGTGGCTATTCTGCTGTGACAACATGGGGAACCCTTTTCATTTTCAATAATCAAGTTAGGCATGTTCCTAACTAACTGCTAAATCCCATTTTCTGCCATCTTTACGGACAGCCTGAATCCCAAAGTAAGTGAAAACCACCTCATACGCATCCCTGACTGGCTGCCCTAACACAAGTGATACCTATGCATATAAGCTGAGGCCCTCTCAAACCAGCCAACACCATTTCATGGCTGAAGTACAGGGACCAATGATCCATGAAACAGCTTAATTACATTAATGTGACTGGAAGGACATTTCTTCCCTAGCAGAATACCTAACCCTTTTTTTCCAAAACATAAAGCTGCTTAAAAGACAGTGGTAGCATGAAAAGAGTATAGCAGAAGGGCAGTGAAGCTGCCCCACTAGAGACTCCTTTACCATTTTCCTACACATCCACTGTCTATAATACAGTATTGGAAGGTTTACCATATTCACATGTCCATGTATAGAAATCTAATTAGTAAACTATGACAACTGGAAGAGCACTACTGTTCTGTCTTATGCTGTCAGATCAGCTATACCAAAACTAGCTCCTTTACAGTGACAAAATGCTTGGGCAAAGGAGAACTGTGCAAGAGGAAAGCATGAAAGAGGGACCCTTAAGTACTTCTTGGCCCAGGCATAGAGAAGGGCAGAAGTAGCAGTGGGGTGAAAAGCAATGCTAATATTAAGAAGGGGTATGCATTCAGCAGAAGTATGAACTGCTGTAGGTAGAGAAATTGCCATATGTGCTGGGAACTAGAGGGAGATACCAAAGCATCATCTGCCATCTGAAATGCTGCTCTTTGGGCATCAAGGTTTGAGGTCCCCCTGCCTTCCCCGTCATCTCCAGTGGGTGTATGTCTGCAATAAGCAGCTGTTTTGCAAATGTTTATCGCTGTTATGGCTGCTCTGGTTTATGCACTGGAATGGAATTATTCAGGGGTTTTAGGTGATTGGGCTGGGATCATGACTAGCTGGCTGAGACTTTAGCCAGCCTAAACAGAGATCGCCCGAGAGGTGCAGAAGGCGGATGGGGGTGGAGACGACAGGAAGGCTAAGCCTGTATCAACCCTTCCACCCAACAGTACAGCCTTCTAGACACAAATCAAGTTTGTAGCACAGAGGTCTTGCTAGAGACAAAGCTGATACTACACTAGAGCCACATCAAAGAGCCTTTTTGCTTTGTCTGCGCTTGGTAAAGAGCGTGTGACCTCTTATTTCAGAAGTGGATTTCTGACATTTACCATATTCTGGTCACCTCAAGAACAGGCTACTGGCGTGGCTTTACTTGCTCAGGTCCTTAACATAACTCAGAAGCTGAAGCGAAATCCAACACACAAGAGCCTTAAGTGTGGCTTTATGACTACTTATGCATGAAGGTTTGCAGGTTGAATTTAATGCAGTGGTATGGGTTTTTAACTGTAAATGCTTTCAGTTTCCCCAAGACACATGTCTATGCTGCCACAATAGAATTCAACGGCACTATACATCTGCGTAAGATTAATGATATGCAAGTAGCAGCATGAGCTAAATGCTAATCTTTGGTTTGTAATCAACTCACTGAGGAAGCAGGCTACTTGAGGTCACTTCTGCTACATTGGTACTTTTCTCTCTATTCTTCCTGGGTTTGCTTGGTTATTGAGACTGCTGGCTTTATCTTTCTTAGTAGAGATAAATTTTACATTAAATATAACCAGGCAGAAGGAGGGCTGCTAGTCTATGCATCTCTAAAGTAATAATACACACAAATCTCTTATGAATTGTTAGGCACTGAATACTGCAATTCAGTATTACAACTTTGGTGGTTATGCTGTATATACCTATTATATACAAAAGTTACTGTATGATCATGAAACTTTCATAGTTCCCTCTATAGTGAGATGAGATTCAGTAAGATAACTGCTTCTCACACAAAATTCATGCCTAAAAATTACGGGTATTTAAATATACAAAGCTATATCATAGTCCCGAAGACACATTTCACTGGAAAGCAAACTCAACATTTCTCCTCAATATAATGTAGAAGATATTACCTCTACCACCATAATTTTTTTTCCTCTCTCTTTGCTATCATCATTCTAAACAGGAAGGTGTTTAAGAACACAGTTTTTCTGAGAGGCGTTTTCCAAAACACAATAGTTTACTAATTTCTATAAAGCTCAGTAAACATGCTCATGGAAACAAAGGCCTCTGCAATGTTCCCAACATAAATGGTGTAGCGAGGTGCTGGTGCATCTGAACCAGACAGTGAGAAAGGAGTTAAAATTAGAAACTATAGTGAGATGTTCTTAACTGAAAAACACCTGGGAAATAAGCTAACAGCCTAAATAACTAAAGAAGTAACAAATGGTCTTTTCATTCCAGAATACACTTTTGTAAAATAGATATGCAGTTCATTACTAATTTAAATTTGCTACCAGCTCCAAATGCATGTTAGGTATCTGCTCTTGCCCAGCTCAAGTGCAGCAAATTTACTTTTTCAAGTCAGGGAACATTTTGCTCCAGTGCTTCCCCCTTTTTTTCCCCCTACTCCGCAACACTCTGCAAAGTTTGCTTTGGTAAGTTCAAGCCATACAGAGGTACCAGACACTCTACTAACTTGGATCCAAGAAAGGGACATAAAAAGGGATGTGGAAAGGAGAAGGATGAGAATTGTCTCAAAAGCAGTTAAGAAGGCAGGAGGGGGTTTTGGGGGGTTGGTTTTTTTTCCTCCCACTGCAGTGAAAAAGTTTTGTTTTGGGACTAATTCATAATGTTAAGCAATGTGAAATAAAATGTCTCACCAAGGGTTCCCAAAGAAAGTATGTGTATTTTTAAAAATACATGTTTTCTTTTGAAAGGGATGCTCTGAGATGCTGCACTTTCAGAATGATTACAGAAATAAAAAACTAAAAAAAGTTGCAACTGAAAACTCTCCAACTCTTTACCAGAACAACAAATTGAATTCATAACCAAGTTAACTGCTTTGGCTTTCCAGAACAGCACATATTGGCAAACAAAGTTATTAGTCACGAAAATCTCTTTTACCCAACTCTAGCTAAAGAGCACAGGACTGTTTCCACAACCTTAAGGGATAAAAGAGCTGCTGTGACTTGGTTCAGATCACAGTGTACGTCTCTAGTTGCCAAAGGCAGCCGGTAGCTCTGAAGAGCTACCACTACACCTTATTTTCCCTCATCTCACTGTGGAGATAGGATAGCCAAGAGATAAGGGAGAGGCGTGGAAATTCCCCCACCCCCAAGGGGAGGAAAGCTGGAGCAGGGGAAGCATGACAGCAATTTCCTTCACAGAAGGTGAATTTCCTGGGAGCCACGCTCCCAGGCTGGGGCATTTGGGCGTTTGCACGAAAGCCCTATTCAAGGGCTGCAGCAGAACAAGGTATCAGCCTTATTTCCATGGAGGAGAACCGGTACCATCACTTCCCTGGTCAAATCTGGTTTGCTACATACTTCAGCCATGAAGTATGATGTGTGTTATTAAGTTACCTAATTTTCTTGCATACTTCTCAAGTTATCTCTCCCAACAGCCTTAATGTACACAACTTCAAACCACTGGCCAGGTAACCCCACTTATCACAGATGCTTCTTGATCCCTCTCTGCCTGAACACATGCCACTCCCAATACCAATTTTTTAAAGCTCCACTTAAATAGGAATCTCCTCCAGGTTGAGAACAGAAGACTACTATTACCAGCCTCCTAATTTTTTCACCTGTTTTAATTCGTGCCAGGACTCTACCATCACACTTACTTTAGTATCTTTGTGAAAGATTATACCCAAGGGTTTCAGTTTTTGTTTTCATACATTTCTTTTCCCTATTTTTCCTTCAGGAAAATCCAGGACACCCAGCAGTATGGTGCAACTTACAAAATCTGTGCTACGACTCAGTGTCTATTACACTTCCTCCTTTTACTTACTAGTTACCATCAGTTAGTGGGAGCAGAGATTCATTACAATGCTGTATAACTCTTAAGAATATTCTTCATGAATCTTAGGGGAAAAAAGTTCTATTGCTATATTAAAAGTCTATTGCTCCCCATGTTAATGCTTTACAGGAGAACTGAAGGTGATTATTCTTACACCTACCAAAGTAATTTAAGTTGCTCTACACTTTCTTTAGAAGTCTCCACACAGAAGAAAACCCAAAAAAACCAACAAAACAAGACCACCATCCACCAAACTTGGGTATGTTTCAGTGTACTTTTTCATTTCCTTCTTTGGGGGAAGAAAAAAAGGGAAATTGGTTGCCTTTTTCCAATTCCTCAACTTCATAACTGGCAGTGAGTAACTGATGGATGGTTATTTCCCTCCATCATCCATTGTGGTGAAGCTGACACAGTAATTCCTAGCATACAGTTGCTAGGAAAACCCCCACAATGTGTTAATTTTCATTATACAGTGCGAAAAGGATGTGTAACTGCAGCTAAGGAGCTATCATGTAAAGCACTGAACATTTTCGTCCTGTTTTAACCAACCACTAAGTAAAAGCTTAGCTTCAAGAGTATGAATGATCCCAGCCAGGGACCCCTCATGGAAGTAAAGCCGAAGATGCCAGAGAGAGTGCCAGTACTGAAGAGTGCCCGAGCTAAATAAATCTCTCTCCTGCATTGTCAGCAGCATGAGAGAGATATAAAAAATATCTGCCTTTACAATTTGAGGGTCTACAAAAATGCTGGAGAGGGATTTCCTTACAGGTAGTGATAGGACAAGAGGGAATGGCTTTAAACAGAGGGGAGATTTAGATTAAATACTAGGAAGAAATTCTTCGCTGTGAGGGTGGTGAGGCACTGGCACAAGTTTCCCAGAGAAGCTGTGGCTGCCCCATCCCTGGCAGTGTTCAAGGCCAGGTTGGACGGGGCCTGGAGCAACCTGTCATAGCGGAAGGTGTCCCTGCCTGTGGCAGGGAGTTTGGAACTAATAAGCTTTAAGGTCCCTTCCAACCCAAACCATTCTGTGACTCTACGATTTAACTCTCAGTGACAAATGCACCTGCACTTTTAAGCTCAGCTGAACAAATGACAGCAAACATTTAAACTGTGCATTTACCGTTTTGAGGAGAGCCGAAGTTACCAGAGTACAAACCTGCTGACGCTTGGTCTGAGGATTTGAGAGCTCACATCACCACTCTGTGATGCAAAGAAAATTGAGAAAAACAAAAGCGACCTTCATGGATTTCCAGCATATAAAGTTGTTGCAAGAGGTGCCAAAAGAAATCATTTCGAGCCAAACAGTTGGCTTGATGGCTCCGCTAATTACAGGCCAGGGCTGCTCCCGCTGGGCTGAAGAAGGCCAAGGCTTGTTGTCCTGCAGACGGATTAGCCACTGTTGCCCATTAAGACCACCGCTTGAGTGTAGACAGAGACGTGGAAGGAAACATAAGAAGGCAGCATGTGCATAACCAAACAGGCTACCTTGCTGAAAAGAAACCCCCTAAAGCCACATTCTGCTTCATTAGCACATGAAAATAAGGTAATTGAATACTTCATTCTCCCATCTAGAGCCAAGATCCATCACTCATGGAAATGGAGTTTTGATAAGGTGGGGTGTTTAAATGGGGCAGAAAGAGTCTTTGAGTGTGTGTTACTTTGTTTATCTGAAAGAAATCCCACTTAAATATAAGTGAAAAAGACATAAAAATCACTTTATCCCATGAATCACTGGAATACAACAAAGCCCCTCTGAGGATGAAACTTTAGCAAACCCTTTTTAACATTACTCTGAAGATGGAAGGCATTATGCTTGTTGCTGAATTTATTTTTGTATCAAAATCCACCTTTCTCTCTGCTTGGGGATTTTTTTTCCTTCTCTCCTTGAACTCTCCATCTCACTAGCTACTTTTGCTGGCTTTAAACATCAAATATATCAAGAGGCAAAAACTTCAGCAATTGGCAGGGCAGGGTATTTTAATCAGACTTTTGTTGTTTTGTTAAATCATGCATGTCATACACTCAGGTTTTGGGGGTTTGATTTTTTTTTTTCCAACACTTCATCTGATGACCAAAATAAGAAAATAAATTTAATAAAAGATTTAGCAGTCCCAATTCCAGACTCAGACAGCTCCTACTTAAGTTCTTTAGCCTTGTTTTGAAGGAAGGAGGGAAGATAAAAAATTCTGATATTTAGAAGTATTCTAAAGGCAAAATCATAAGCAGAAAGTAGTTTATTTTCCTTAGCAAGCTAAACAGCAACAAACTCATTTTCTTCCACTGGCTGATCACCTTAAGTATGAAGTACAGTGAGTGGCATTTCGTCCAAAAATAAAATATTTACGTAAATACTGCAAATAGACTCCTTGCCTCCGCCAAAAATGACTGCTATGATATTGCCAAGTCTTTTGCAGAAAGCAGGAATGAAGAGAGGCATAGAGCCGGATGGACTGCACCCTTGTTCCTTGGGTCTAAGTTAAAGTGGTATAGTTTCCTAGTTTGAAAATTGCTATGCTGATATATTATCTCTAAACATAAAGAAAGATAAGATGACAATACAGGCCAGCTCTCAATCACTGGCAACCACAAGGATTTTTATAACATTTAAAACAAACAGACCTCTCCCCCCCCCCCCATCCCTTTAACAGTGATGCATAAAATGTTCCTAGCTTTTGTCTCACTCTCATGTGTACAGACATGTGATGAAACAATGAAAAGGCTTTCCTGCTTAGAAATACGTATAATAGCCACAGTGCTAGGGAAGAGCTGCGTTTTTACACCACTTTCAAGGGAACTAAACTGTATTGATGCTAAGGCTGTGCTACTGTTCCCCTTGTGCAGGCTGTCTGCTCCCACCACATCTTTGCTGCTGGCGGTGGAGCATTTCCGCTCCCATGAAAACCCAGTTCAGGGAGATAACCCTGCAGAAAGCTCCTTGATTTTCTGTGGCTTAGTCTGCAGGTTGAGAGCTGTAAGGTGGCTCATACAGTATCAGCTGTGAGCCAGCTTTAGAGCCAGGGAGAAGGCTGGAACTGGAAGGAGAGAGCTGAAACTGTTGTAGACCTGCACCTTTTAGAACAATGCCACTTTGATCAAATGACCGAAGATGGACTAGAGGTAAACCCAAAGGGCTGTGGCAGGGTCCAGTAGGTAAACATTTCACCACCCCTGCTTGTAGCCACTGTCACAGTGGGAAAATTAAACAGATTAGCATCTGAAGGTAAACATCCTTCAGACCAAAGCTCCATGTTTAAGGTAACTAGGTCCTACCACGTAGCTTTGAAACACATATAGCAGCACCAGCCTAAAATCAAGTCACTATTTCATAGCTTGCCAAGCCCCCAAAAACACAGAAGGCTGACACAGCAAGCATACAGTACCACCAGCTGACAAGCAACCACGGTGCTGCTTTCCAGAAGGGTAGTGGGCAAGCGAAGGAGAAGCTGGGCTGCAGGCTCTACTGCAAGGGATTACAAACAATAGTCCAGCCTCGTGATCATAGCAGCACGTGCTGCTGTTGCACCACAGCTGCCATAGGCAGCAGCAAGGCTGGTAACCCTTTTTTGTGCTGATGGCTGAATAGACCTTCTAAGCAAAATTAGCTAGCCACGAATTAACACCCCCTTTAGTGTCTGCCAACAGAAAGCAAAAATAAAATAAAACCATGTGGCCACGGGTTGTGTGAAATGGTGTCACAGGCCTTACTGCGTGTTTTCCCCACCCTTCGACTGGGAGAACACACTGTGAAAACTGTGCAACTAAAGTAAACATTTGCAAATTATACCCAGCTTGTGCTTTTCTGTGGAATAAATCCGAATAAAGCAAACCAGATACTCTTTCTGAAAATGTCAGAAAGAGTATCTTAAACCATCTGAACAACAATCTTTATTGCCTAGTAAGATACTGATTTCCCAGGCCTAAGTACAGTGTGCAAACAATGTGCCCCAGGAATTCATCCAGAGCACACTGGAGCTGCAAGCCCACAGGGAAAGACAAAAATGTGCGTTATCAAAGTGCTAGTAACTTTACACAACACATTAAGAAAAGACTGCAAGAGGCCTTGCACACATTGAGCATGGACAGCAAGCTAAGCTCTTGACAACCACAGTCACCCAACACCCCTGGCTTACTACTTCTTGCCAAATGTGCCCCAAAATCAGACACACGAGTAGTTTCCCTTAAGCTTTGTCCACGCTCAGATTTCCATGTAAAATTCTCACAGTGCTGCTGCTGGCTTTATTGAGCCAGTGGAAAATTCTTCCTGAAATTCCCTGTTGCTGACAAAGCCCCAGCACTGAAGCAACATGATAAATTACATCATAAGCTGCCAAGATATCTATCATGACCAAAATGTTAACACAACAGAAGCAGAAAACCACTGAAGACTGGTGAGGACAGTTTTGACTCTCATGTAAAATACCTCTGTTATACAGAAATCAAGCCGGATGTCTCACGGAAGCAAGCAAAAATTTGACATTAAGAGACTCTCTACCTTAATAAATAAAAAAAGTTAGTATTTCTGATTTAAGCAAATTCAGTTAAAGAAAAGAAATACTGCCACATGTAATAGCATACATTATTGATACAAATATGTACCAGCACAATTCCACATAACCTATGTAAAAAGAAAGCAAGCATAGTTCTACTTACTCTGCATTATCTAAATGTAATTTTTTTAAACTGTGCTTAACAATAGAGGAAGATTTAACAGGTGTCATTGTTTCTCCCAGGTGTAATCATCTTTTTCATTTGCCCAAGTGAGAAAAGAAAAAGTATTTAATGAGCAGGCTGAAAGTGATGATTAATTAATCAAATTCCAGGGCCTGGGGGAGCCTCCTCCATTTGGAATACATTTCCTTTAGTTGTAAGCAAGCTGGAAGGCAAGAGACAGGCTCTTCCTCAGCTTTTTTAGCTGGCATGTAGTTGTAAAGGAGCGAAGATGCGTAAGCCGGTATGTGTGTGTAAAGGCTTGAAGACGTTTCTCAGCTTGTCAGCCTTTCTGGCATCAGTCATCTAGGAGTCACACTCACTGCCTCAAAACACAATGGGTTTTTTTAAGTGCTTGTGACAATATCCCAGCACCGTCCAATGCAAGATTGAGCATCAGTTTTGATATTTAAGTGGCAGCACTTGCTGACAGTATTTCTTCTTTTAATCACAGAGACATAAATCTGCCACTTTTTGAACTGAATACCCATATGCATTAAGTGAGCCCCTGAAAGTAAGTCACCTCATCAGAGCCAGCTCAGGACTGATTTTCTAGTGAAAACTTGGAAACAAGGAGCAATAGGACAGGTCAGAGTTGTTAAGACATGTGGCTCCTTTCCCTTTTCTTACCACACCACCACCTAGGGGACCTTTGATCTGAATGTCAGCAGTGAAAATACACAAACAGCTACTCTCTTATTATATACTCACAGGTGTACATTCCTAAAACTGCTACATTCCATTACTTTCAGCTGCACTGGAAAACAATACCTTCAGAAGTTGACCCCTTCTCTGCTCGTACCGGTATCCAAGTACAATGCATCACAGCAAGTGCAGCATTCTAAACACCAGCAGTGATCACGCCAACAAATTCAAGCAGCACATGTAAGGACAATGCCAAAGTGCTGGCTGAAGTTCAACTTTATTACTTACTTACACTGTGCACTGCTTCGCAACTCGCAGAGAAAGGGTGCTTCTCATGCTCAGGAGGAACATTTCTGGGCAGGCAGCTGGAGTTTTGATGCTGAGAAGGCTGGATTTAAGGCTAGCTGACACAATTTTGCCAGTGCAGCAAGAATTAGATATCTTGTTGAAATAGATACAGCCCCTCTGGACTTTCGGATCACTCCCCATAACAGCATGCAACAAATCATTTGTTTGGGCTGGGGCTATTGAATGCAAATGCACATCCCATCCTCACAGAAATTATGTTCCTACTTTTTAAAAATCAGTCTCCAGCTTTGGCAGCTTAACATAGGAGGCAGTGCTTTTCTCCTGCTAAAAATATGCCAGTATACTTCAGTAACTGGAAAGAAGGAAAAAAGCGTGAGGACTTTTTCCATTTTTCACTCTGATTGTTCTGCATGGTGTTTATCAGCAGGCTGGTACTGCATCTCCTTTTGTTAGAAAATTAAAAGTTGAACTACAAGCATAAAAGCCACCATGAACCATGCAATAACCTTCAGGCATTTTAAGAGCAGCAAAGGTTAGAAGGGCAGCTCCTGACTCTAAACAGCACCTATTGTTTCTCTTTCTTCTTCAATAACAAAAGCAGAGCTGAAAGCTATTTACCTGGTTTTACCTCTGTCAGATCTCATTTCCCCCTTTATTTTCGGTAGATGATCTTATCAAATAGTGTCATTTCTAACAATTGCTTTGATTTTTTTTTTTTTTTTTAATTGCATTAGTAAATTCTACAATAGATAACAGCACACAAAGTCACAGCAGAAGAGCACTTACGAGACTTCAGGACTCTGTCAATGTGTATTTAAATTAAGGGTAACTATTTTTAAGCTTATAGGTTAATATGCTTTCATTTTGAAATCATGAGGGCCAACTTACAGTACAAGGCTCTGATCTTGCAAACACTCCCACGCTAACAACTTTCCGTCTGCACCATCCCATGTGTTCCCCTCCCGCTGCAATCAGATTCGTATAACTGGACACTTCTCTTGTGCAAACAGAACTGCAGAGCAAGGGTGGAAGGATAAAACTCCCGATCTACCACGCTTTTGGGTGTACTGCTATTCAATGTAGTGTAACCAACATATTACTCAAATTGTTTATAATAGAGAATCAAAAAGAAAAGAAAAAAGTCTTATTTCAAAACGAAACCCTTGTATGACTAGGCATCACATGGAGTTTTTGTAAATGGCCAGGAGTGATTTGTAGTTAATATAGTATCATTTAGGCTGGTATACAAAATCCTCTCAGATCTAGCCTTAGAAAATACTCAGTACAGACAAAAGCAACCCACATGTAATTTCTTCCACTGTTTTACAATACTTATAAAACCTCAAAACAAAAAATGTTTTGGGGGTGGTTTTTATCTTTAGGAACAAAGTCCACACAAAGTAATAATTTCTAGCTTTACTGATCTCCACTTAAAAAAATATATTTTCTCTTTTTACTTTCTCTAAATCACTTCCCAACATTCACCTCTTGCCTTTTGTACACTTCTGTAATTTCATCAGAGGTAAAAGATTACTTGAAAATATGTAACAGAAATCATTCCCCAATTCATAAGCTGCTGTTATAATCTTAAGGAACTGAACAGAGAACTTATTTTTAGTGATAAATTAAATACTAGCAAAGTATATACAATGCTAAAAACACCATTAAGCATAGCAATCTACAGTGTAATTTTATTGCATTTGATTCTTCATCATTAGCTGGAATTTGTAAATACCACAGAGAAAACCATTAAAAAGAGTGAAGTAACAGGACTTCCCTCTCCTATGAAAGCATCTTATAATTTTATATTTTTAGAAAATCCTTGGATAAAAATCTAGAAGTTCAATTTTCCTTACTGTAACATGCTTATCTGTAAAATCTGACTTCACTGTTACACTAGCAGGACCAGGCTCTCAAGCCAGTCCAGTCACTATAAACTGTCATAACTCAACCAGAGCTGATGCCCCACTACGATTAAGTTAAGACCTGAAAAGGGTTTCTGACAATAAAATAGATTAAAAAAAAAAAAAAAAAAAAAAAAAAAAAAAAAAGAGAGAGAGACTGAAAACACATCTTCTTGCACAAGCTGGAAGTATATTGAAGAGACACATTTTTTAAAATTGCTAACCCTTATAACCCTTAAAGCCTTAAAATCAAGTTTGGAGTTTTGTTAAGAGTATTTTCACTTTCTGCAAAAACTGTATCACCAATAGAAAATAAAATAGGCTCTGAAATGTGTTTTATCCTTTTGGCATCAACTCTTGCCCTTTTTGCAGCCCCATTTCCACCCAAAGCTTTTTCTAACTACAAACAAAAAGGAAATTGACATCTGAGTGCCTGTAAGAACTAAAATTATTGCATATATTATAGGTTTTCTACATATCTTTACTGAGTCATTTGAAATGTTGAAATTACATGTATTTCCTGCTTTAATAAGATGTTGGTGAAAGGCTTAGTTACTATGGTCCTTTATAGCTCTGGAAGAACTGGCAAGCTGGGACAAGGAAGGTAACTTTCCAGTCAGTTCAAAGGAAATAGAGTGTTCTCATTTCCATTTGCGGAATCCACTCTTTATCAGGCTCTACAGACCTCATTTCTATGTGACCTGCTGCAGTGCAGCATCTGGGCACAATATTTTCTTTTTCTTTTTTTTTTTTTTTTCCCCCCCACTGAAGATGTTATTAGTTTATAAAGATCAGGAAAAACTGGGCATAGGGTGAGAAGACGTTTGAGCAAGAACGTATGAATAGGCAGTTAATCACGCTTCTCCTCATAGTTGCTGTTTTTGTTAGAATTTATTTCTCTGTTGCTTCCAAATCTGCACGCACACACACTCTCATAAGTGTCGCATCTTTCTTCAAAACCATCAGTTTTGGGCAATCACCTAACAGACTCGATTACTTTTCTGCATTACTTAACAAAGCAAGTTTTGTTAAAAATATTTATACTGAAATTCCAAAAATGGCATCATGCTTCCATAGAAAAGAACAAGAATTAACTTGAACTTTTGAAAATTAGTGGCTCTCTACTCAAACACAGTTTTCCCATGTCTAACAAGACCTAGTTTACTAACACTGCCTTCAAAAATGTTTATTAGAGGCTTGGAAGATAAAGAAAAATAATTTATTTCTCCTCTTTACTACCCAAATATCATTTGAGTCTTCCCACCACACAAGATGTACACACTCAGCATTTTCAATTACTTCATCTGGATGATGCATTTCAGTAACTAAAACATTAAGACACTTGGCAGACACAATAAAATTATTCTGGGAAATTGACGTGGGGAGCAATGCTTCTAAACTTCTTCACATGACACAAATTGCTAAGAAGAGGGTTTCTAATAACAGTATTTAGGAACCTTTAATCACAAATACAGTATGGTCAGGAAATTATTTACAATACACCTACATCTGGCAAGCTAGACAAGACTGGTGAGTTTCTGAATATAATGGCACTCCTTTTCAGGTGTGATTTTGAGGACACCTACCTTCACAAGCTTTAAGAGGAGACTAGAGCATATATAACTAAAAATGTATACATCATCACACAAAAGAAAAGCCACCAAAGGCTTAACAGAGGAGGAAAGTAAGGAAAAGTTATCCCATCTTCCTTCCACACTTCTGGAATGTGGGCAGATCATAGTAAAAGTTTAAGTGGCAAGAAGATTAAAGGAAAATTGTTAAAGCCAAAAAGAACACTCACATCATCTGGTGTAAGTCAGCTGTGTCTCTACAGACTTCACTGGAGACACACCGATTTACACCAGTTGATGTTTTGGCCTGACGGCTTCACAGAAGATACTATTGATTAAATGTGTGTTCTGTTCCGATTAAAAGCTTCTCTTGCCATCAGAGCACATCTTGTCCCAGCTGGAAGCTACTCTGGCATTTTTCTTTTTGCTAGAAAGACCCCTATAGGCAAATTCCAAAATAAGAATTAAAAGGAAAAAAAAAAATCTACATAAATTGTCAACTACTGTTTGTTATTATTTATCATGTTTTGACACACACAGGCATGCCAGGCACTTTACAGAAAATACTTCGAAGACAATTCCCTGCCCTGCGGAGCTTAAAAGACAAGGGCTAGTCCATTCTGCTAACATAGGGCACTGCTTTACCAAAAATTATTCCAGTTACTCTGGTGGCATTCCTCACAGTAGTAAGATTGTGCTTATTACGCGTGCTAACAATTTTAGGTCCTAAGTGTTGAACATGGCAAAAAAAGGAGCATAAAAGAGAAATATATTTAGGGAGAAATGTTTCAGAAGCACTACATCTGGAAATCTTTCTGAACCTAAACACTTCTTCTGTGCATTTAATGTGCCTAGTTTTCAACAAAAACACCCCAAACCTGAAGTCTTATCTTTCTACTGTCATTATACAAGCCTTATCTTTCTAAATGTCATTATACAAGTATATGATGCTTAACATGTGGTTTCTAATGTGATACATTGCTAATGAAGAGATCCTTAGCATTGGTTTTAATAAGAAAGAGGAATCGGGAATGGTGGCAACAATTCTTGACGACTAACACCCATATGGTTTCAAGCACAGCCACCCAGCCCCGCATGGAACAGTACAACTGCAAACCCTGACAAGCCTTCCGCCCAGCCTTCAAAGCGAAAAGAAAAGTGGAACATGAGGCCAACTGTGAAACTGAAAGGGCTATCAGGTTTGAGGAGGGCTATAGGGAAAAAAAACCTCATAAATTACAAGGGTTAACAAAGAAGATTGCTTTTAACTTCACATCCTGACTATCGGAAAGCCATTATCATCATTTCAGAGCATCCGAAAAGGAGGAGTGACCTGTCAACGTTAAAAAGCGTTTCTGGAAATACTGTGTCTTCACATCACTGAGTATCTTCTAAATATTACTTGGAACCAATAAGTACTTAATTTTTATGTATAGGGCAGATACATACTGTCAAGAAATGACTGAAATCAACATAACTAATATATAGTGAATATATACATAAAGGCACATTCCCTTCTTAGCCCCATTCTTTGGGCCGTAGGAGTTTCATGATAAGATTTCAGTAGTATCTCAGGTTGAGTCTTTCACTTTTACAAAAGCTGTCACTTAAACAACTTTTGTTATTGCTATAATGCGATTGGTGACACAAAGAAAAAAAAAAATCATAATCTGTCAGACTTCTTCATTTGTACAAGGCATTTAGGAAAGTAATTGATTATTTTTATCTATTGTTACTTTTAAGACATAGATAGAATCTAATTAGCTTTCACCAGTATCAAAGGAATGAATTTTGCAAAGCCACAAGAAATCAAACCTGTGACATTCTGCATTCACAAATTAATTTTCAAAAATACAATTTTGGCCATTAAGAAGAGCATTTCCAAACTTATCAGTTAAGCACACAGCACTGTATTTCAAGCAGAGCCACAAGACATGAAACATTATTATTAATATTAGGCACTTTAGCAAGCTCTTAACAGCTGCTGAGAAGACGAGCACTTCTACGGCTTTTGGCAAGGTTTAGCAGGTTTGGAAATCAGGAAGATGAGATCTAGCAAAGGTATTTTTAGGATCAAATCTCTCAAAAAATAAAAATCATAATCTAAGGAATCATACATGCAACTTGCAGTTAAACTGTCAATTATAATATTCTGCCTGTTCTTCTGTAGTTTCATATTGTAATTTTTTAATTCTACAAGGAGAAAGTCAGTATAAGTACTAGAGGTCCTCAAAAAACTTTAAAACTCCTACTGTGAAACAGCTTACTGTTTGACAGTGTCACAGTTCTGAAACTGTATTAGCTGCTTCTTAAAGGTTACCTATTTCAAATTGAAATTGATGGAACAATCATTTTCACTTCCATCCAAAATGCTTTATAGGAATTACAGTGTTTTAACTTGTTAGACGTATTATAGTGGCTTACCTACTTTATGTAAAACTATTTTCTCTTTTGAAGTGTTTGATAAGGATTCATTTGAAGGATGCAATGTCCCACATAAATTTATCACCACTGAAATAATTAAAAAATGGCACTGCTAACAGCAGAATCCATGGGAACACTTCAGAGTTATTTCAGACAATCTAATGGGCTCTTATTTGCCTGAAAGAAATAACATATTTATAGGAGAGGTATGTTTTGCAAATTCATATAGTTCATCCGGAATTAGCATTTTATATTTATCAATCAGAGCAAAACATAGTTCATCTGAACAGGAGAGCTAGGACTTGAGTTAATTTGTCATCCACGATTATCACTTGGAAGTTCACTGAGTTTATTAAAGACAACTACTGTGTGATAAGGACAGTAGAGACACTATTAACCATGTCATTTAAATTGCTTGAGTTGGCATCATGCCCAAGTCCTTCAGATCAGTATATCAACACACTTGTTGCTGGCAGGGACTCATTTAAAGGGGGGGAAGAGGAACTCCCTCAGAACTGAGGCTGAGTGTGCTGTACAGATTTCTACAGTAACTCATGAGAATAAGCAGTATTACTCAGGCTTTGTATTTTTGATTCCTAGACAAGAGAATGACAAAATAATGACAGTCAAGTGAAAGAGTCTGCTCTTCATAAGAAAAAATAATGGGAAAGCATTTTTACAATTTTCATTCGAAATTACTTGAATTTGCATTTACTAGAACAGCATATTTTGCTTGTAACTGCAACGCTGACAAACTAACAAAGACATCCTCCCCCCAATCACTTGCTCTGCCAAATTTTATGATCCCCTATCTCTCCCACCCTTGCCTCCTCCCTAAGATTTCCTGCTTTCACTTCATTAAGTGGAAAGAGAAAACTTCTGGTGGCTGCACACAGTTTATTTTCAGAAGTAGTAAGTAATTTTATTTCATTTCAGACAAGAATTATGCCACAAAGTAACATAACACATTTGGGAAAGCCGCAATTAAGAAGGTACAAGGAATTTTTTATTATTTTTTTCCCCTAATTCCTACCAAAATATGGTCAGAACAGAAACTTTTTCACTGCGCTCTTCATCTCCTGTTTTCCTAAGCTACATCCTGATTAAGGAAAGAAAAGGTATCCCTTTTTTGGACGGGAGGAATTCATCAGCTTAACAAGCATCTCCGTGTGTAAAAGCAGCTTATCTGTTTGCTACAAAATGCTGTGCTTCCCAATACCCACACCATGGCCAGCAACAGCCCGACATTTTCCCAGGACTGTGGGCCTGAACAGTAGGCAAATACTCAGGTACACACAGTACATGGCCCCGGAGGATGCAATTCTTGGGGAAAAGGCTCTCTTACCTTCTGCAAATTGTCCTCCGGCGTCTTCAAGTGAATGATCTGGAAGCACAAAACCAAAACCCCCTCAAGTAACAGCTCAACCCGAAGCCGGCACCGCTGCTTTACCGCTTCCCCCCCCCGCCACACACACCCTCCAGACCACTTTCCCACTGCTTGCACTACAAACAGCAACTTTCCCGTGGCATTTATTTTTTACTGGCTAGCCATAAAATCGCCTGCTTGTCCAATTAATGCGAGCATCATCGTTTTCATTTACCTTTCACCATCTCCAGGGAAAGAGAGCGGAGAGGGGGAAACAGAAAAACAAATGCATAAAAGAAGCTTCAGAAACACGAGTTTCAACTCATTTACGATCCCAGATAAAGGTTAATAGTTAAACTCCTTCCTCTCCCTCCCACCCTCACAATTATTGATGCCCTTCAAGAAATGAAATGAAATGGTTTTTGTTCTCGTTTACCAGAGGCTAGACAAACTGTCAACATCTCCACTTTATTTACGGGTTGAGCAAGAGCAGTTCCTCAAACATCAACATTTTTTACGTTAATCCTGGAGAGACTCCACTTCTCTAAAACTACAGAATCTGCCAACTTCTGTAGTATTTATTTTTAACGAACGAGAGCGAGAGCATGAGCTATCCTCCCTCCCCTCGCAGGAGAGGAACGGGGAAAGCGCGGCTCCACTCTCCCAACTTTAAAGTCCTTTTTCCCTCCTTCCCACACTACTCAGCCCCTGGACACTGTCCATCTCACCCACCCTTCCTCTCACCCCCCAGAATATCTCCCTTCCTGATCCCCCACCTGCTCCAAGTCCAGTGGGATTTCAAGGGAGGAAACAAAATCTGCCAAGTGGTTCCTTTTGGGCGATTTCTTCAACCCGTCTGGAGGTTTAAACCTGAAAAACAAACACCTCTATTGAATGCAAACTAAGCTTTGGGGGTTGCCGAGTTAATTCCTCGGCAGACAGCTACTCTCAGTGTCTGGTTACACAAACATACCTACAGACAGGTTGGAGGGGACTCCTTTAGAAACCAAAGGGAGGGGAGAAAAAATAAATCAGAATAGGTACAAAGGTTGGAGCCGGGGACTTGGGAGGGCAGCGAGCTGGGCAGGCTGGAGAGAGGGAAGATTCGCAGCAAGAGACAGGTTTAATATCGGGAAGGGACAGGGAGAGTTAAAGCACGGAGCAATCCGTGAAGGGGCAGACACCCCAGAGGTCTCACTGCGGATGGAAGGGGAAGGGGTGTCCTTTCGGGCAGCAGCGATAACAAGTTTTTATACACAGGCTAAATAAAACAAAGGACGGCACAATCCCGGCCGGCCGCGCCACCGCGGGTGAGGAGCGGGCTGCTCGGGGGGCGGGCGGCGGCGGGGCGGGGGGGGCCCGGCCCGGCATCGGGTGTCGCTGACACAGCCGTCCCCCACCGCACCGGCACCTCGCCCGCCCGCACCCGGTGTACACAGCGGCTGCCGACCTGCCTGCCCCCCGCCCGCCCCTCGCCGCCTCCCCGCTTACCTGCCGCTGCCCCCGGGCGCCGCGGGCCGGTCGCGCCCGCCGGCCGCCGGCCCCTCGCCTCATCGCGCTGGGCACAAAGGGGCGGCGGGGCCGGGCCGCGCAGGGAGCCCCGGGAAGAGCGGTGGTAAGAGTAACGGTGAGAGCAGTGACAGCCGCGGCGGCGGAGGAAAATGAAAAAGCAATTAAAAGAAAAAAGAGAGGGAGGACACGACCACCCTTAATAAGCCGCCGTGACCATGCCGGGAAGGCGACTCCCTCCTCCCCGGGGCAGCGCTGCGGGGCGCGCTCCTGCCCTGCCTGAGGGGGACGCGGCGGAGGGGAGGGGAAGCGGTGGAGGGGAGACACCCTCCTGCCCGGCCTTCCGCGCCGCCGCCGCCGCCTCCAGGGACGGGCGCGAGTGCGGCCGCGGAGGGAGACGCCGGCGGTGCGGGGCGTTCGGCGTTAGAAATCGTGCACACACCAACACCCCCCCACGCCCCTCCCGTTCATCGCCGTCCGCAACCCCGCGCCGCTTCCCGGCTGTCACATGGCTCCCGCCGCCACCCCCAAAGGGTTTCGGCAGTCGCTTCACTTTCACTTTGGCCCCGCCGAGGGATTCCCAGGGGGCCCCCGCAGCCAGGGGCTCACTCACCCGCTGCCTCGCCCCAGAGGGGGCACAGCGGAGCCCCCTTCTCACCCGCTCATCAGGGCGCGGGGCCGCGCAGGGGCAGCGGCCACCCCTCGGGCCTGCAGGGGTGCGGGGGGCCCGGCGCTGCCTGCCCTCCCCTCACGGTTTAAACAGGGAAAAAGAGGAGACTAGGAGAAAGATAGCTGGGCCCGTGGGAGCTCCGGGCTGGGGAAGGGCATGGAGCACTGCAGCAGAGGGAGGCACAGAGGGACTAGTGGGAGCGGGGCATTTCAGAGCTGCAGGCAGAGATGCTTTCTCCTGCTTCTGGTGGGACTGATCTCGTGTGCACCCCATTCCCCTCAAGCTGCTTGATCAGTCAGCTTATTTAAAGGGGTTGGTGAAAATCCCGCTGGGGATTTTCATGGAGCTGGAGCTGCTGTGTGCTGTGCAGGGCAGGTCGCCTCAGGCGATCTCCAGCATGTGGCATGGGGACATGGTGGGGCCTCTCCCCACTTCCCACCAAAACGCTCTGCACTCTCACCTGTGGACAGAGACTGCTTGATACCCCACCGACAGCAAGCCCAGGACACAGACTGTGTGATACCCCACCGAAAGCAAGGCCAGCATCACATGTGTATGCCAGGAGCAGATGCCTAGCGCCCTGCTTTTTTGAGCTTGGAATAAACACTTTCAGGGTGGGAGGCACACTCCATACAAATGCTGTTGCCTCCCTGCTTCATTTTGAAAGATCAATAGAAAAGGAGAGTTACAACTTCTGTCCTGCTCCCCTCTTTTACTGTAGGCACCCCACTCTCACAGACATGGCTCTCCTACATGAAGAACAACATTTTCCATGAGCACCTCTAGTCTAGATGTTGGTACCATTCAAACCGGAGGGGAGAGAGCCAGAAAAGAGCAGTAGCCTTCTCCAGAGAGGCTCTCCATGTGCCTCCTGAGAAATGCCCATCACCTGCATGGTGCTCATGTTCAGGTGTTCATTAACCATGTAACAGAGCTGGTGGATCCCAACAGTCCCTGGGAAACATGGCAGCGCTGACTTCACTATGGTTTCATGTGCTCTGTGCAGAGGCAATGTTGTGCTGAGTGAGTCAACTGGCATTATGACCTTGTTAATGTTTTTATGTAAGCTGTTTCACTCTGGCCTTCTCTCAACAGCTATCAACCATGGCACAACACATGTTTATTGTCTTTAATGAGCTGGCCTGCAACCACCTTCACCCAGGCCCTCTCCACAAGCACAGCAGCAATCCCTTGGGTTTCATCAAAGCTCGGCTGATGCTGGTGCCAACCACCAGGCTGCACGTGCTATGAAGCACTAACATATGCTTGCACTGAGTTTCTCCACACCTCAGCCTGCTCTCCCCAAAAGTCGGGTGTGGTTTGCTCAGCATGAACAAGCAAAATGTAATTACAGTGGGTTTTGTTTGGGGGTTTTTATTTTCAAAGCACAGTTAGATAAAAAATTACCACCCAGAATATACTTTCCAGTGACAACAAATGGAGTACCAGCACCACATATTTCAGCATTCTGTCCTGAGGTTTCTGTTTCTGAACTACAACCATTAGCCTTGAAATTCACTGTTAAATGGAACACAAATGACCGTGACATTTGTGTTTCTTCCTTTTTTTAGTGTTTATCGTGAGGCAACAAGAAGCACTGATGGATCAGGCTATGAACAAACATTTTCTCAGAAACATCCAGTGCATGGCCTGTTACTATCAGTGTTTGCTAACTTGAAAATTAAATTGCCGTTTAATATTATTCCATCTTCTATAATATTCATTATTTTTCCTTAATTTTCCCTTCCATTACAAGGCCAAATTTGACCCCTTTTATCCATATGTTTTCTGCTAGAAACCCCCATGAAATCAAGAGCTCTAGGCAGCATGCTACTGCTAACTGGCAAAATGGGGCAGTATCTGTCCTCAGTTACATAGTCATCTCTCCAGTGACAGCATCCTCACTACCCAGGAACAATGGCCTGAAGTTAAGAGAGCAAACATTTTACAATAAATGAAATACAGTGAAACAATAGCCTAATTTACCAAATAAGAATAGTGAGATGTCATCCCTGAAAAGAGTCAAGAGTAATCCAGATAAAAGAAGAGAGAGTGAAGAGATGATCAGGCAGTCATTCAGGCCTATCTTTTGATGTTGCCCAAAGATTAAATCTGTCCTAACAAAAGAGAGGGCAAGGAATAATGTTATCTTCGGTTTCCTCCCCCTGCCCCCTTGCATTTTTATCAAGCTCTATTACCTTCGGATGCTCAGGGAAACAAAAGGGTGGAAAATACAGAAAGTGAGAGGAAGGAAATTTACTTTTTTCTTTTTTTTTTTTTTTTTTTTTTTTAAGTTTTAAAAGAGGCACAAACCTATCTATTTGTTACCAGACTTTCATCACAGGGCATTTTAATTTAAATATTTGCAATTAAAAGAGCATCAGTTCTACTTACAAAAGGCTACAATTAAAGGAATATCAGGTTAAGTGTCCATCAAGTGTCCATGATGTTTTAAGTAAATCTGGGGGAGGAGAGTGGGCTTTGTTTCTTAGCTCTTTTAACATCAGAAGAAATGGTCTCCAACAAGTGAAACACATTTTTCAATCAATCAAAATAAAAATCCCAAAAGGCTTTCCATCCTTAAAATTACAGAAAGGAGTGCTGCTTTGCAGCAGAACATTTGAATGATCAATATCAGAATAATCTGAGGCAACCAAGCCTGTGTTTGCATGTCAAGGTACACAGAGAACACACACTAGGGTGCTGAGCAGTTCAGGGAGGGACGAGCAAACTCAAAGCTGTCCCTTTATGTAGTTTTCACAGTATTGTGTTTTACCAATGTTTATAAGTGAGAAACAAGAAGGATAAATTAAAATGTATACCTGGCATGTATTGTTGTTTCCAAATGCTTGCAGACCCTGTGATTTAAATAGTTCTGGGGTTTGTTTATGATAATGGTATGCATGAGTCTAAATGGCATCCTATTCTGAATAAAAGAGCTGAAGGAAAAGTGCTTTGGGGCAGTCTACACCCTTTTTAGTCCTTGGGCCATGAAGACCACTGATACAGACAAAATGTGACAAAAGTTGTGTGAGGAAGGGCAGCCGGATTAAATACAGTGTGGAAAGGTGGTCCTCCTATGGGAAGTATAGAAGAGCTTTCTGTCCCTGAACTAGACAAGCTGTCTATAACCTTGGGCAGGACATTGTGCTTTCCTTTTTTCTGTACAAAGTAAATAATACTTCTCTGTAAAGTAGTCCACCACGTCCCAGCAATTTTAAGTATCATTGCTTTCAGGTTTGCAACCTGCTTCAGCAAACCCTCGTGGAAAGTGCTTGATCAGAAGTGGCAAGGAGTCTAAAGAAATTTCTTGCCCTCTAAAATTTCAGTTAGCAGAGGTATTGGTATAGAAGCTCAGTCTGTACTGAGGGAGAATTTGCTGTATTAGAGTCCTGGAAATTTGCTGCTTGTTTTCTTTCTAAGCTTCAAACCAGTTGAATTTACTGAAGGTATTTTCTTTCAGGCTACAATCCCCCCTACTCTTTTTCCCTTGCTTAGAATAGATGAGTGTTTGGAAGGGCAAAGAAATAGTGTTGCAGGTCTGTAAGGGCAGTTGGTGAGTGTCAGTGGTTTTTCTTGGGTTTATTTAATGTAAGATTTTTTTTTTAATTATTATTATTAATTTATTAGGTCACCATATTTGTCCAGGGTACTTAGAACACTGGATATGTAGGCACTATCTGATGGTCTGCAAACTGCCCAGATGTGTTAAATTAAAGTTATTCTTATTAAAAGTTACGGAACAAAAATAAGAGTGGAACTTTTCTCTTTGTAGTTTTAAACAAATTTTACATTGCATGCTCGTACTCTTTTCTAGTTCCACTCAAAACAAACCTAAAAGTCCCAAAATTAGAACACAAATATGAAGATTTCCTGTAGCAATTACTTGAATTGGAAAGGAAAGTCAAACTGATTGCCACATGTGAAGAACCAGACAAATGGTCATGATTCTTATTTTGAATAGGTTGAGGAGGAAACAGTTTATACATTACACATGATTATTATTCCCACCTTCAAATATCTGGAGACTTAGTATTTTTCTGACAGTCAATTATACATCCTAAGCCACGTAGGTGCTGTAATAACATGGAGAAAAGAGTAGAACATTATTTGGTTTGTTCTACTTAATATTTTAGTGTCATATTCAGTACTTCTATTCTGTGAATTCAGTTCCAGACTTGATGCTAGCAAGCTGGCTAAAAGCTACCCAGGAAAGAAAGCTGCTACAGGAGAGATGTAGAAACATGGGAATGTTCATACGAGCTCAGTCTAACATGTATCCAGTATTCAACCTCAAATTATGGCTACTAATGGCCACTTCTGAGGAAGCTGCAAAAAGCACCCAAAAAGAGCTTTTCTAGATTAATCATGTTTCTTCCTACATTCTGTTAGACTTGAAGATTTGCACTGCTTCTAAATGTGATGATACAAAAGTATTATTATCTTTATAATAGAGGAATAACTCTCATTATCCATATATATTTTCCCTTTGATTTCCAGCAAGACCTTGCTTTTAATGGCAACTGATGACAGTGTGTTCCTCAAGTTAACTGTGCCTTGTACGGGAAATTCCTAAGATCTCTCTTCCATTTCCTCTTGTCTTGTTTATCTACTACTCATACAAGTCATGAGGGTGGCCAAGAAGTTCCTAATCTACCTTATATTACACCCATTATATTTTACACATTTGTGTTGTTCATCTTACCCTCCGATTATCCCGTACTCCCAAAGCAGCCACAGTCTTTTCAAGTATCAGTGTTGTTTGTATCAAAACTATTCATGATGCTTTTCCCTGAGCCATTTGATTTCTGCTCTTTTCTGTTTGAGATCTTATTCCTGGCAGGGGTTTTCTGCCAATCTACATGATGACAAAGCTTATGTAAAGCTTTCTCCCATGTCTGCCTCCTCTCTTTTTGCTGTCCAATATTTAATTAGCTTCCTTTGCTGTTGCTGACCTTTCTCCAGAGGTTTTCACTGTGCTATCCACAGCGATGTCCAGATTTCCATCCTGAGTCACCACACCAAATTGAGAGGCAAATCAGTGAATGTGTTTTTCAGATCTTGTGTTTGCTGTTTAACATTTGCCAAGCTGTTACCCATTCTGACTGCCTTGGGCCTCTCTAAAATTCCTCCCTGTCTGTCAAGCATTTGGCCAAAGTAACCACTTGCACTATTTCAGATGGATACCACTTCACCGCGCTTACCCTCCTTTGGTCTGCCAGACTGTGGGCAGGCTGGGGTTTCTCAACTGGGTTTAGGAAGGAAAGTGAAGGAGAGTTGGGAAGCCTGGCCATCTTTGTGTCAAAGGGCCGAACTTTCATCTCCTGATTAGTTCTTCCTCGTTAAATAGAGGTCCCTTGGGAAAAGGTGCCTCCTCTGCGGAATGGGATTGTAGAAGCAGTAACACTTGCAGCTTTTTGTGCTGTTTGTTTGAATCCTGCTTATCACCAGCTAGACCATGGAATCTGGAAACAATATATATTTTTTTTTTAGGAAAGAGCACACTGAAGTGGAGTCTTTTGTGTGTTCCAGTACGGCCTTAAATATCGGAAACACTAGAAGTGATTAAACAACTCTTTTTCCCTTCTCTGGATATATCTGCTACAGGCATAGGGGAGAGCCCCTTCCGTCTGGATTAGTGGTAAAGTGAGAGACATTGTTAAAAGGCTAATAAAAAATCAAGGAGCCATAAATACTAAGTGATTTTTAAGTAAATATGTTTGGGTTTTTTGTTGGGTTTGGGGGGTTTTTGGGTGGTGGTTTTTTTTTGTTTTTTTTTTTTAAGGAATGCTCAGCTCTTAGTGTTACGTTTGACAGCTTGTAAAAAGGTGAGTTTTCACTGAACAGCAAGAACAGGTCCAGGGGAGACAAAGGCATGTTCTGAGATAAAGAAATCGAGAGGTATCTGCTCCACAGATTGAAGGTGTTGCATTACTCTGTGCAATGTCCAGAGAGGGAGAAGTCTGCACAGCAAAATGGTCATAAAATACATTTTTGTAAAGAAGACAGGAAATGTTTCTGTCCAAAAAGTAAAGGGGAAAAAAATGGAAAAGAGAGGGGGGAAAAAAAAAAAAAAAGGCAGCAGTCCCTCTGGTGCAGTTTTCCCATCTGGTGAAACAAAGTGAGACAGATATCTCCCCCCTTCCAAACTACGTATCTCAAGACCAGCTCTGCACCTTGTGGTAGCAGTTCCAGACCCAAAGCAAAACACAATATGCCAAGTTTCCCTGCGCTGCAGGTGTGGGGAGCGCTGCAACGCAGCCCTGCGTGTGCCGGGACAGTTGTGGCACCCTCCCGGGCAGCTTCACCAAAACGGGGCAATCAGATAGACCAACTCCGGGCTTCCTATCCTATCGTGGCTCCTTTACGCATGTAACTCAAAGGTCACTGTGTTAGCTCTCAGATAAAAACACTTGCTGTCTCATTCTTCCCTCAGGGTTTATTGCCAGCATGATTATATTTTCAGGAGAGACAGGGAGGCCCTGATCTGTAAATCTAAGGGAGATAGAGAGTGAGCTGATTATCAGACGTCTCCTTTCTCACTCCAAAGTCAATAACCTCAGCATCTCGCAAGGTTACTTTCTGGAGGAAAACAATCAGCCAGGCTCTGCCTGTTTGCATCTGCTGAATTGCATTCAGTCTGTGTTCCCCATAGTTGGGAAATCAACAGTTTGCCAAACAGCTCAGAGCCCAAACAACCCCATCTTTTTTGTACTAGTGAGAAAGAGGCTCGGCTCCACGCCGGATTAGGTGAATTGGGTTTCAAAGGGGTGATTTAGGAGGAAAGTAAGTACTTGCTTGAAGGAAGATGGCTGTTCCCTACTTCCCAAATCCAGCATGTGTATTTCTCCCCTTGCAAGCAGAGATCTCCTTGTCCCCTACCCCCAGTAATTCCGCGGGGCGTTTTAATGACCGGGAGGCTACTAGAAACTATGCAAAATGTTGCATTTAGGACAATCCAAGGAAGACATCAGCACTCTCCCGGAATCCCGTTTCCACCCCCGGGGTAAGTTTATTGTTAGCAGGTTACCGTTGCTTTACCCCAAAGGCAAGTGGTAAACTCAGACAGCCGATAATAACAGGTCATTTAGCTTCCGATGAGCTGCTTGCAGGTGGGAATCGGTTTCTACAAACCGTGTGTGAAGGGACACATTTGAAGTAGCCCCAGCGAGTGGTTCCCAGCACCGCAGAGCCGGTGAGGAGCGGCAGGGGCTCGGCCACCTCCCGCCTCCGGCATCGCGGCGCGGAGGAAAGAGTTAACTACTCGGACAGAACCTAAACCCTTTGCCGAGGTACTTTGTGTTTTATCATAAAATCGCGCACTTTAAAACGCACTTTAAAGGGATTTTTCCTTTCACATAAACCCACGGGAAGAACAAGAAAAAAACGAGGTGCCCACTCCCCTTCCCGACACCAGCCCTGCGCGTTTCCCGAACATCAGCACTTGCCCCGCCGCGGACTGATTCACCCTTCAGCGCAGGAACCACCGAGCAGTTCCTCCTCTGTGGTGCGCACCTCAGGGCAATCAAAGCCCGGGACTGTGGCGCACAGTTATTCCACCAGAGACTGATGCGAGGGAAAAGAAAAATAGCCCCAGATCGGTGACAAAACGGCGCCACTGGCCGCTCCGCTTGGTTGCGGCTCCCGGCAAGGGCTCTGCGGCAGCCGCGCCCTCAGACCCGCGGCCGGTGCCGGGGTACCCGGGGCGACGGAGGGGCTCCCCGAAGCCCCGCGCCCCACCTGCGAGATGTGCCCCGGTGCTGCAGCAGCGGAGGCACGGGACGGGCGCGGAGGAGGGGATCACTTAGCGCCGCGTTAATGATCTCTCCGACGTTGCACCGCTCGCCGTTTAAGCGCTCCACGCCGCGGTCCCGATCCGCGGGGTACCGGCCTGAGGCGCCTGCTGCTCCGTGCCGCTCCGCGCACCTGAGCGGCCTCGGCGGGGCGGGAACCGATCGTACCGGGGCAGCGGCCAGCGGTACCCGGCTCTGCCCCCGCCGCGGTCTCCGGAGCTTCCCCCGGGCCGCCGCGCAGCAAACCCGGCCAGTTCCCACCTCGGCAGCACCGAGAAAAGTACATTAATCCAAGGGTGTGAGGGTGTTTCCTCCCCCCCCCCCCCCCCCCCTTTCTTTTTACGCACACCCAAAGCGCCAGGACGAAGAGCGGGATTTAAATGTGAGCTCCGCCGTAGTCCCGGCACTGCCAAACCACCCTCATTTTCACATCCTTCCCAAAATCTTGCCTCCGTTCCCTTCCTGCAGTTTGCGTAAACAACTTCGCTATGTGACTACCGGGAAACAAAAATACAGGCAAATAAATCACAGCACGTCAACCGGAATGGATAACCCTGGGCAAAGCGGGCAGGGGAGAGCAGAAAGTACAGATTATCTCACAGAACGTGTGTTGGGTTTTTATCCCCCGCGAGCAAGGCGAGGTAATTTAATTAAAATATAGGTTGGTTTTTTCCCCCTTGTTTGATGTGCGCTCGCGTAGCAGCGACGCCTTGAAGAACAAAACAAAGCAGACGGATTCGGGCGCCGCTAATTAGAAAGCAACGAATGCCGGCATTTCATAAACCTTTGGGGGGTCGGTGGCGCAGAAGGAGCCACCAGAGGAGCAGAGGTGTCCCAGGGCACTGGGGCTAGAGCCGAAGCAGCTACGCGCAAAGGGAACTAGCGCGGTTCTTTCCGCCGGGCTGCGGAGCCGCGGCGCTGGCAGCGAGCGGTGCCCGCTGCCCGCTCCCTGCCTGCGCGCACCCTCCGCGGGGCGCCGCGGAAGCTAGTGGGAGACCTGGCTGATTTATCCGCGGGGAGTGGGGGGGATCCTTCCGTTCCTCCCCTGCTCCGGGTTTTCGCTGGGGTCTGCGCTGCTGCCCGCCCGCCCGCTCTCCCGTACACCCTTTCGTTCCCGCCGAGGGTCTCGCTCCCGTCCCTGCCGCGAGTGGCCGGCAGCAGCTCCCCGCTCCGGGTCATGGAGGCCGCGCCGCTGGTGACGGAGAGAAAGCGCCGACCTCCCAACCGCTCCTCCTCCACCCATCTTCGGGGGATCGCAGCGGAGAGCTGCGTTTAACCGAACAGGTTAAAGAAAAAGGCTTTGTCACTGCTGAAAAGAGGGAGAAGTGGGGAGAGGAAGGGACGAGGCAAGAGAGGTCTGATGCTGAAGAGTACTGATACAGTGTGGGAGGGGAACCACCTGGAGATCAAGATGCAAGGAGAGTTAAACATGCAGCCGTCCATCCATCCATCCATCCATCCCACTGCCATGCCCCATTGCATCACGCTGTGCACTCACAGCAGTGCCGCGAGGTTGGGACCCACCTGGAGAAGGTGCAGCCAGGCCGCAGGTGTGCGGTACAGAACAGTGTGGAGCAGCACAGAGCAAGAAGAACTAAGGGCAGCCAGAGCAAGGCCAAGGGTCCAGACATGCCCATACACCCCTGGCACCAGTGGCCTCCATGGAGGGAGCGTAGGCTGGGACCAGGGAGGGTGAACTCTCACCAGCAGCAGAGCCCAGGACAGTGTGAGGAGCAGGCAAGGGAAGGGTTTCCCCTGCTTGAATTACACTGGTTTTGCTTGTCCAGCACAAGGGACTGCAGCAAGTGGGAAAACGAGAGCCAGCTGAGCCCTGCTGCCAGTCTTGCTAGGGCTGAACTTGAGGTCAGTGGAGCGCAAAGCTCCTCCAGGGAAGGAGGAAACAAATGTTCATGGATCGGGTATCGACAAACTTGAACAAGTGGGAGGGAGAGGAGGAGAAGAGGCAGTCGGAGCTGCCTTCATAAAACTGTGAATTGTGATGCTGGGACAGAGTTGAAAGGAAATTGCCCAGCAGCTGCTTGGAGTTTCCCTGCAAAGTCGTCGTGAGAGAGGAGAAAGCCCTTTACTGGAAACGTGAAGTCCCCCCACCCCCGGTAACTGCATCCTGTGGCAGAAGTTGGCTGTCCCCTTGCAGGTTCCCCTCCGGGTTACAGTCAGGCTCGGGGGGGGGGGGGGGGGGGGGGGGGGGGGAAGCTGGACTTTGAGAAGAAATCTCGTCACTGCTGATTAAGGCCTTCGCACGGGGACACAATGCGCTCCAGTGTCCTGGCCCTTGCAGCTCCTTCTGCCAGGCAAAAGGTGACTGCCCCTCCGACAGGCCAGCTTTCTGTTTGGGTACTTATTAAATTGGCCCGGGCTGCTGGCAAGGGGAGAAATTCCCATTGATTTTCACAAACTGTGAAACCTTAAGCCTGTATCAGGTGATGAGAGAGAGAGGGGGAGATCAGGGGGTTTCAGCACTTGCAAATCTCTTCATTTCATCACTTTAAAAAGGAATTTTTATCTCCAACCATATTGAAGATAAATGATCTATTAATAACAATAAAAGAGAGTTCCAAGTGGAGAGACCCAGATATTCAGGTTTTTTAATGGATTTCTGGTTTAGGATTGATTTTCTGAACAATGCTTCAGCCATGGTTTTTCATAAGATATAATATTTGATTTTTTTTTCCACAAGATATCAAGAACAGATGCATCCAAGTAAACAGATACATGTAAGCACAGACTCTCACAGAAGGCAGTGCTCATTTTGTCCATGTGAGCTTGGCGAATGATTTATTTTTGTAGCCCTTAAGCATAATAATAATAATAATAATGATAGAACATATGTGTCCGTTTTATTGCCATATTTCCAAAGTTCATACAACTCAGCAAGCAACGAGCATTTTTGTTTCAAGCTGGGCCTTAGACCATATACTTTATTAAAAAAAGAATTCCACAAAACCCAGAACTGGTATAACTCTGTGCAAAGGGCCAGGGAGCTGCTTTACTACAACAGTTGTGCCTAACGTATGCAGGAAGGATTAGAACTGGCTCTGTTCTTACTTACCTTACCAGAACGCCTATGACATCCCAGGCTAAATGCGTGTAATCATTCCATTATAAACCACACATTTCCCAGCTGTAAATGGTCATGGTAAAAAAGTTTTTGTGGCTTAAGTTTGGTGTGGAAAGTCTCAGACAGGACATTTTTTTCCACTCTGAAAGATTTTTAAATTAAGCAATTTGGTCAATTATTTGGGTTTGGAAATAGTAACAGAGGGTCTTTTAAGCTTATTTCCCAGGTTTTAATACTTAGAAGTGGTCTGGTTTTGAAAGTGATCTTCAGTCATTAGAGAAAGAACATGAATCTATGCATTAAAAGTTAAGGGGAATTTGTCATGGAGTTCAGCAGAAATGGGAGAGAGCTCAAAGTTTTTTCCTGGCAGTTATATATGGTGTGTAGACCATACATAGGAGGTAAACCATAGCTGAACTTCCAGAAGTCAATGTCTGGACATAAGGACAGTGACAGTGAAAGGTTACTGTGAGTTCACATACTTCAGTGTGATACATTTATACTGCATATGATGTCCCTGAGAATCCTGGTCTGTGTCATCCTGTATGGATGGGGACTTGTCAGTGAAACCTAGGATGCAGGTTGTGGTAATGAACACAATCAAGCTATGTAGTAGGTTGTGGAGGGAAATGAATCTTCTTGTCGTTCATGATGCAGTCAGCCAAGACTGGGACTCTGTAGGCCAAGGACTTCTCTACATCTAAGGATCTTGTGCATCACTTCTGGAAATGGCTCTCAGAGCGGGATCAGAGCAAAGACACCCAGGTCCAAAGATTTTACAGCTGGATGTAGTGATTCTGGAAGTGTTTCTGAGAGGGACTGTTTTTCCTTCCTCTGATTTTATGTTTGCCATATAGACATAGGTATTAGACACCTTGTGTGGCAGGATACAGTGAAACCCTAGCTAAAAAAACCCCAGCAAAGTACAGGTGTGGGAGGAGAGGATGAAGGAAAGGTCAGGGAGGAGAAAATCACCAGGACCCTACATGGTTGCTTGACTGCCTGAATTAAGGATGCAACTAGTTAAACTTTAGGAAAAGTCTGGTGCCAAAGTCTAGTCAGCCAAAGGAAAAGAAAATCCCAAGGCTCATGATGTCGCCATCTCTATCTGCACTGTATCTACAACTATCTACCTACCCATGTGACTCTGCATCTGACAACTGAAGTTTCTGAGCTCTGGGCTGGCAGAGGCTGGAATTCCTCCCTTCCCTATGCGCTGGGAAGAGTGACTACTCTCTCACAGAATTAGAGTGAAAGCTGGAGGGGGGCACTGAAAAGGGAGAGGTAGCAGTCCTGCTGCAACCTTGGGTGCGTCTAACCCACACAATGCCCTGAAATGTTGGAGGACACTGAATTCGTGCTGGATGAACTGCTATGTCTGCTCCAGAAACCTGCTACTGATTCTCAGCAGAATGGGTATCAGTGTGCTCCACCAACACCCACAGTTGTCACTGCCGCTTAACTGGATGCCTTAAGGCCCTGCTGCAGAATGACTGTATATTGCATATTCATTGAGAGTAGACTTCTTGCACAAGCCATGTGTAATGCAGTTTCACTGTGCATTACATGGGCATGGTCACACTGTGTATGAGTATCACTTAACACTGCATGTCATTCAGCATACCCACAGCGCAACCCTGTGAGACCTTTCCAGCATGTTCAAAGTAACCAACTTAATGCACACTGAAGACTGGCCTTCACGTGATTCTTCTTCCAGTGCCCATGGCCAGACACTCTGAGCTCACGCTCGTGGTGTTCACTACCATTCTTCTGCTCAGGACATGACCTGTACAGGATGACTCCTAGTTCTGCTGCCATGGTGGTGCTTAGTACTTCTGGTGTTGCTGAGGATCATGTTGAAGTGAGTGGATCACAGGTTGAGGGAGAAAGGGTGTGTGGACCTGAGGGGGTAACAGCCACCTCTTTATCAATGCCACCATGCCCTGATACTGCAAAAATAATGAAAAGAAAAAAGTCATCTGTAGAAGTGGGAACCAGAAGGCTGAAAGGAGTAAAGGAGACTGAGAGAGAGCATAGAAAGAGAGGCAAATGCAATTCTTCATTTATCCTTTTTGCCAAAAGCAACACCAAGGGCCACAGTTCCTGCCAACAACAGGACACAGGCATAGTTGGCAAGGCAGAGTCAAAGAAAATGTGGCAAGTCCTGTATGCAATTTCTGTAAATGCTCTTGGTTAAATGAATGACTGTATTTCTTTTTTGTCAGCTGGCCTGCTATAAGTTGGGGCCAATCAGAAATCTCAGATATTGTGGCTCAGGGGCCTCAGAACAAGCAGATTCTGTGCCCAGTCCAGCATGGGGGTGCTGTGCCTGGCCCCACGGCCGTAATCACCTCAGGCAGCTGAGACACTGCTGAAGGACACATGACATCTGGCCCTATCACATCTCTTTTCTCTGTATTGTGCTATTCATGTTGCCCTTGCTAGTACGAACTCCACAATGCCACCTCTTAGCAGCACAAGTGGAGCAGCACTGCCACTTTGCTCCCCTCCTGGTGTCACACTTACTGATACTGAAACAAATGGCAGGAGGAAAATCAGTGGCTGCGTTTCAGTGTTGTGCAAAGTACGGTGTTGTGAGATCCTGTGGAATGGAAAAAAAATTAAACACTATTTAGTCTTCCCTGTGCTTTAGTTCTGAAAGTGTGAGTTTAGGTGCTATGAAATTGATGGTTCTGATCCTGGAAACCTCTTAAATGCATAACCCTGACATACATTAATTGCTTTCATTTAAGTAAGAAGATTATTCCTTTATCATCAGGTAACTGATTTAAAAGTGTTTCACCGTATGTTTGCACTTGACATGAATTGGTGTGCTCAATGATTTAATCATTTAATAGATTTGTCATTTAATGAAATTTGATGGTCACTGCATTACATTAACACCTGATGATATTTATACAATTCGTTCTGAGGAACAATTGCACATCTCAGTGTGTTTACAGGAAGAACATTTCAGGGATTTTATCCTGTATTTTTTCACGAAAGGCTTTTAAAAGGATTACTATGTGTGAAAGGTAGGCCACTGGGCTCTGTGTGCACGTGCAAGAGCACATCTTCACAACATACAATTTCTTACTGAATACACAGTGATGTATTGCTGTCTGTGGCGTTATCCATACGCTGTTTAGCTGTGCTTTATGGATATTTTTGTGGAGCTATCTGTTCATCATCAGCCTGGCTGGTGGGTTTTGTTGTTATTGTCTGCTCAGTGGATGCTGGTGAAGATAGAGAAAATAATGAACTTGCACTTAACTAATGCTTTTAGACCAGTTGTGGAGATGTAAGGCTGCCAAGTACCCAAAGCTCCTTTTGAAAACCAAATGCTAAAAAAGCTTTTTACATTTTCATCTTACTGAGGTGACCAGCAGGGTAATGCAATAAAATATACTGCATTTAGCCTAGTTCTTGTAAAAGAACTTCTATTGGTATGCAAGAATGTTTGAGAAGTCTTTCATTTGGTGTTGCATGTGTCTTGGAGTAATTTGCAGGCCAGTAATAAGCAATCTTAGAGGTAGTTAGTTATAGATTTTAAAAGTGATGAAGTAAAAATGCTTCGTAAATATATTAGCACTGGAAACCACCTTTCTGACCAAAATAGTTTCTTGTTCTTTTTATTTTGAGTTCTGTTTTAATTTAGAGTTGATGACATTCATACCTTTAAAAGCAGTTATGTCAGGCTGTCACTCTCAGATGATAAAATGATTATAATTAAGGAGGTTTGTGCCTGAAATGCCATTGGCCTAAATTTACTTTGGAAATAATTTCAGTGGTTTCAGAGAAGTGGTGTTGTTGCTCATGAGTGTACACAAGCATGGAGTTCAGTTCTTTACACATTTGCTTAATATACTGTTATTTCATCTCTTAGTATGTATATAACTGGAACATAATTTGAAGTTTTTAGCAGATTTGTTCATGACTGTGAATATTTCTCTTTGTCTTTTACATTTATTTCTTCAGTGATACTTTATCTGTTGATACATTCAATGAACTCTTTGTTAGGTCCCGAAGCAGCATGCTTTGTACTTACTACTCTGGAGTTACCTAGTCCTTCAGTGCTTCATAGCAGCTGATAGAGTGTTAATATTGAGGGAAGCTGTAGAAAGGCAGCTTCAATCCAGCAAACTGACACACTCTCTTACTTGGAGGTAAAGATGCGTTTCCCCTCCCCACCATTGCCATGTTCCACAAAAAAAAAAACCAACCCAAAAATATTATAAGCAACTCTTACTACTTCGTATAATTCTTGTTTGTAAATCAGCCATCTTCTGTCCCTCTCTTCCTCCTCCCAAACACCACAAATATGTTACTCAGCCTTTGAGACAATAGCTGTAATTTGCCTATAATTAGAATCTGATCAGAGCAGGGAGAATGGATGAACACAAAAGAAATCATCAGATTCCAGAAATGTGATACTATAGGCCGAATGCTGCTTGCTTTGTTAATGAAAGCTGACTTGCATGAGTTAGATGGACATGTTTTAATCAGAAGGAAAAAAAAAAGTCTAATAATATCAGCTGTTACAGAGCCTAAAAAAAAAAAAAAAAAAGGCTGATGTCTTTGAGTAAAAAATCTTCAAAGGCGTATAAAGTATTTTGATTTAATCCTGCTAACATCTGCCTGTTTTGAACCCGAAAACAGCCTAATGTTTATCTAATAGTCTTAGTACATTCTGTAATTAAACTAATTAAGGAAAACATCTTACAGCTTTTCGCTGAAAGACACCCCCCTTCTCCCACTCATAATAGAAACTGAAAATAATCTCTTTTGTTTGCAAGGCAGATAAAATGAATTCCCTTCTTATGTGTATTTTTCAGCAAAAAAACCCCTTTCAATATTGGAGACTTAAAAAGCAATTGAGTCCTATCCAGAGGAGGCAGAAACTGCTCCCCCCTGAAACCTTTTTCTACAGAAGGAAAGTTTTTGATCTTAGGAGCTCTGCTTCCCCCCACTCTCAGCTTCCAAAGTCCATAAAAATGCTTCTAAGCAAAATTAGCTTCCAAGTCCATAAAATTGCAATATATCATTTAAATCATGACTTTTATAGCATCCTTTTTTAGTACTGGAAAGGGGAAACCCATGAAATGGTGTGAAGACATTCTAGTCTTTGAAGATGGCTAGAGATATGATGGCATTTTCAGCACACCTTCTTATTGCCATGAAATGAAAAGTGCTTAGTTGATTAGCAAGCTGATCCAACTGAGTGAACTGCAATTAAAGTCAGTGGCAGTTTTGCCAGAGCAAGAACTGCATGAACAGCTACCCAGGGACTTCTCAACCACTTTCTCAGAACTGGAACGAAATCTCTGTTTTTTTCCTGGTGCTCCATCTACTTTTTCTTCCTCTTTGCAGCTACTCCTGCTTAGACTCTATGAGTTGTGGTATTAAATAATTTTAAGCACCTTTATGTATTTAAATAAAACAAAGAGAATGGGCTTTTTGGCTTAAAGGTCATCTCTATTTTCACCTTTTGAACAGTGCTGACCCTTGTACGTTCTAACTCCAGGAGCAAGAAAGTCGAAAATTACTGTTTATGTGGTGATTGCAGCATCCTGAAAACAGCACATTTTGTGTTAATATCTAGGTAATATCAGTATTAAATGTAATTGACATAAATAGCATATCTAGCTCCCACTCACATTCGTCTGTGAGCAACTGGGTCAGTGCGAACTATAAAAGCACTCATTTTCTGAGACATCTGCAGGTGGCATGTTAGATGACGTTAGGGAACTCTGCAAGAATCTGCTCCTGCTGGACTCTAGGACAAAACTTCTGTTGCCTTCATGGAGTAAATACATATAGACTATCCAGCGTGGGCCCATGCCTGCTCTTGAGAAGCAGGATTCCCTTGCTCCCCTGGGAATTCTGTAGGCTGCAAGCCAGGAATCGTATCATGCCTTTGCTCTCTGTCAGATCTGCTCCACTGAATGGTGAAGACATACAGGGTTGTACCAGGTATGTACCCAGAGTCAAAGACTGACTTTGAAGGGGTCGGGGTAAGATGAATATCAAGGTCTATTCAATGAATAAATAGTTTTGTTCCCTGCAGGAAATAAATAGGTGTATTGCATTAAAGGATGTAAAGTACAGTATTTTTTGAAAACAAGTGTGAAAAATGTAAATTACCATTTCCAAGATTTTTTGACTGATAACTCTAGAGTTAAATGCTGTATCCCCACATACAGTCTGTTATCCCCACATACTGTCATCTTCCAAAAACATATGGTCATGATAATGATTTCACATCAGAGCAATTGTTTTGTACACTGTGCAAGTGAATGGAAATGGCGCTGTTAATTTTATTACACTCCTTTAGGATTTCAATGACTACATAAGGTACAAGCGGTGCTGAGAATTCCTCCTGTCAACTTCAGCTGATCTCTTCAGTGTCAGGAGAAGTAAATTGGGTCCAAAATGCTTTTGTTTAAGTATAATACAAACCAACAAGCGAACTAACAAACCCCTCTTTCTAGGAACAACTTCACATATTTTTTGAGCCAGAGAGGCCAGCTACAAGGAGGAATTGAATTTCCAGAGACTGCCAAATGTCTATGCTTAACAGGCTCATTTTAATTAGTTGAGAGGAAACTTCTCACTTGGCCAAAGAAAAACAGGTATTTGAACCAACATTAAACAAAGATGGGGCATTGTATCTGTCACTGCTCTCACAATTAGCAGTATTTTGTGCATGCATCCCTCATCTTTACTAATAATACTATCCACTGGTAATGTTACTGCTTTTTAAGTGCAGCCTATGAACAGTATCAGCTAGACTGGGAACAGTTTAGAGCG
The DNA here is from genome assembly GCF_004027225.2 of Strigops habroptila. Lineage (NCBI taxonomy): Eukaryota > Metazoa > Chordata > Aves > Psittaciformes > Psittacidae > Strigops > Strigops habroptila. The sequence continues at coordinate 16,841,873 of NC_044282.2, forward strand.
GAGGTGTGATTTTACTGATAAAGTTCAGTGGACAGTGGCATATAAAAGTTGAATGTTTCTCCTTATGTTTCTGAAGTAATTTCTGCCTTCCTGGCTATTAATTACATCTCCCAGCTTCCATTGTTCTTTTCGGTATTTCTAATGCTGTCAAACTGATTAGCCACTAAATTGCATTGCGTTCAGGTAACAAGATCTTTGTTATTGATTTGTTCTGAAGGCTTTCTTTGACAGACAGACTGGCAGAATCCTTCATCCAGGTTAGAGAATAATCTATTTGAAGGTTTCATCCAGATGTCACTACTACAGCAACAGCTTCTATAGTGTTAATGCTGATATTAAATAGGGTTCAACCCTGCATTACCATCCAGCCATATGGCTCTGTTTTTTTAAACTTGAAAATGAGTTTGCTACTTCTTCGATAGGGAGGGCTGCATGTCTGTATCTTCTCCTTGTTTCTGCAGCCTACTTCTTTAACACTTCTAAAAACAAATTTCAAACATCTCAGAAGACCATTAAGAACAGATCCAAATTCTTTTCTCGTCTGTAGATCTGACAAGTGTTCTTAAATAAATTGTGGAAATCTGTGACATTGTATAATTATTTTCCTGTTACACTTGATTTCAGACATTTGCTGTTTGCTTTCAGTTGGTTCCTTTCCTAGATAGGCTGAGTTGTGTCTATTTCACATCCTCACATCTCTTTTCCATCTCTTATTCACAGGAGTCCCAGCCCAATCTCCTTTGTCTTCTGATTTCCATAAGTTCCCTAAATCTCCAGGAAATTTGATATTCCTGTTGCTCCAGGTCTCCCTCCTGCTGATAGAACTCTTCTCAGTAGGTCCTCCCCAATCCTGACGCAGCCATCTTTACCCTTTTTGCCGCCTTTTTGTTGAAGTATGAGGGATAAGGTTTAGCAAGCTTGTGTGTGCTGTGACCCCATTTCATTTGTTTCAAGCAGAATCACTAAATGCACCACAGGATCAGCCTTGAAGGTCCCCAGGGCCTCCTCTCGCCAGCCCCACTAGCCGGACCACAACCAACTTTGAGGAAGCCCCACCAAATCAGAAGGCAGCAGCAGGGTTGTTCCAGATGCCTGCATGGAGGGCTACGAGAGGAGCAGGGAAGGGTGGTGTGGCGGAGTGGAGCAGCTTGGGCACCAAGGCACGAGCTGGGTGGGAAGACACCTGCATGAGGGTAGGCAGCAGCCTTATGGGGATGAGGAAATGCAGTTTCTCAGACATGCTCTGGGGTTGTGGATTTGAACCCAATGATGGGAGTTACCCAAGATCATGCTGCAGGATGCACAGGAGTCTTTTTCTTCCTGTAAAGCATTGCCCAACTGGTGCGGTACTTTATGGGTAGAGTTGGAAGGGACAGGAAGGATGGTCTTGTAATTATGGGGTTCAGTGGCAAATCAGGAAATCTGGGTTTAATAATCAACTGTGACACAGATTTCCTGTGTGACCTTCTCTGGATCACTTACTCACACTGTGACTCAAATCCCAGTTTGTAATATGGGGCAACAACACTTCTTTTCTCATACCTTTTGTCTGTCTTGTCTATTTAGGCAGCTATTCCATGGGCATGTATTTCCTTCAGCCACATGGAGCACCTCGCCCCAAAGAGATGATTTTTAGTTTGGTTCCCTCCTCATAAGTGGTATTACTCTGATATTACTTCAGTTCATGCAAATAGTCACGGGTCTGGCAAGAATAATCTGAGTAGCTGTTTTGACAATATGCTTCATGGCCTTTTAGCTTTGAGGAGCCCTTTTTCATCTGAAATAACTGTATATGTCTCAGAAGAGGAATTCAAGTGCAGTAATAAGAGAGGTGATCCCACTGATATATCACTAAGTAAAATCTGACATGCAGATATAATGAAAACATGAGGCATTTTAATAATGAAAAATGTATAGTCCTGAGCTAATGGCTGAAAAATGTTTAGGGAAGGATTACTCTGAAGTAAAAACCCACAAGAAAGAAATTCAGATAGATTAAACATTGGGAATTCATTTGTAAGTCCAGACAATCTATGGTCTGTAATGTAGTTTTATGGTACGACAGGATGCGAAGAAGTAATTTTTCGAAAGAGTTATTATCCTTTCCAGTAGGTCTTCTGTAGACTTCATCAAGCACTGTGAATCTGCCTTTGAAATTCCTATCTATCCTCAGGGTCCTTTGGTGCCATACCCACTGAGAGATGGGCAGCAGACCAAGAGTCCAAGGCTGCCTGATGGAAAATGGAACTGCTGGATATAGCCAGGGGGAGGACTGAATATTAGTAAAAAAGATTTTGTGAGACCAGACTGAATTGACTCAGAGGTGAATCACTGCACAAAGTAGCACAATGGGACCATCCAAGAAGGGCTAGAGAGCTGAAAACGCATTGAATGCGTGCCCTGTGTGGGTAACAAACAGTGCTTTTACATCCAGAAAACAGGAAGTTGCATAGCAAGGGGATTGGCGGGCATCTCAGATCTGCACTGGTAACTGAGAAATAGAACTTTCTGGGTAAGAACTATTGCAGGTGAGCAAAGTTATCCCAAGTATTCAGAGAAATGCAATGAATAACAAATGTAGATACTTTAGCAGAGCTAGAGTCTCCTGGATTATGACTCTCCTCCCAGGGTTAAACAGACATAAGAATTAACTGAGTTATCAAAGTGATAAATGATGGCTCAGTATTGTGTTAGAAAAGATATCTGCAAGTTTAGTTTGAAATGTTGGTTGTTACAAAGAAAGTTTCCAGAAACATCTCCCCCAAGTTTTAGATCTTCCAGAATCAAGGCATCTTGGAAATATTATTATTTCTGTTTTCAGCCTAACAGAATTCTGCTAAATTTTCATTTGAGAAAGATGCTCCTTCAGTGTGCGTGCCAGTGAAAGGAAACCAAATCAGATCATGGATCTTTCATTAAAATGCCCTGACACAGGCCAGGCAGCAGTGGATGATGCTGTGGTACCTCAGCTCTTCTTCCTAGGTACCCATCTATGCTTACCTGTGAAGTCACCTCTATCCTCTGTTGTAGCAGTTTTTCTGAACCAAATATGCCTGGGATTGTGTTAGGAATTTTTTCTTGTGTATGAAGATTTGCACATGACCAACCTTTTTCTGTTGGCATGAAAGCAATCCACCTTTGTCCCATCTCTAAAGAAGCTGCTTCTCATTTTTCAGCAACTCACCAATACATAAAGTGAGATTTACTTCTTCTATTTGTGGCTCCTTGGTGGTTCAACCACATTATTTTTTTCATCACCACCCAGTTGCAATTGGTGTCAGCATTTTGCGTTAAAAGACTTTTCGGGAGGTGCTGCTGCTTTGCTGCAAGAAGAAAAAGGTCTCATCAGCTGCTTGCGAAAGGTACCTGTTTTGTTTATTGAAAATGTTGATTCATCCTCTTGCCTGGCTACAAGCATTTTGCCTTTTAACTTACTGTATCTTTGGGACTTTTTAAGGTACCTCCAGAGAAAGAGTACATCTTTACCTCAGCCCTTTTTTTCCCCTGTAAACAAACTCTCACTTCATCTCAGGCAGGGAAGGGGAACTCCCAGCCCTCTCTGTGGCTCTTGCAGGCTTCCACATGTCCCGGCTGGGCACTGGTGGTCGGTCTGACTCCAAGGATGCCTCCATCAAGCAGGCAGCAGTCCCAGCCGGTCTCATGGGTTCTGAAGACTCTGAGCATTACACTCCCCTGCAGGCTTTCATAAAACACTTCTCTCAGGATGGTTTGCTTTCTTGTCCTGTTGTATTTCACTGACTGACCCTGCTCCTGACCAGTCTCATTTTGCCACCTATCCACAGTGGAGAGATGTATAAATTGTTATCTCAGCTGAAATGAAGGGTATCTGCTCGGTGCCATCTGTGAGGACTGCTGCTCTGCCCTGCCCTTGCTCTGCTTAATGTTGCGGCTTTTCTTTTGGCTTTGGTTATATCCTCAAGAGTTTTTTTACTCTCCCGTCACAAATTACTTAATTTTTTTTTTTAACCTTTTCCTGGCAGTATGTAGTGTTGGTTGGATTATAAGGAGGGTAGTGCTTTCAGAGTTTTGGCCAGGGTCCAGTGAAGGGTAGGGGTCAATGGGACCAGCTCTGGAGGGCTGCGATCAGCTTTTATGGACAAAAGAAGAGACTTGAGACTCAGGGCCTGTCAGTGAGGCCTATTTCTCGACCCTTCTTTTGTCTGGGATGGGGTGTGTCAGATCCCAGGGCTGGCATGGCTCCAGATCTCAGGAGGTCAGGCTGAGAGTAGTCTGATGTTCCCCATTTACCGACTATGGTTTAGAGCCATTTCTTCCTCCCCCTGAACACTCATTTGCATGTTAGCATTGTGATACTATTAACTGCTAATAATCTCTAATTCTCTTGCTGCCTGCCGTTAGACACACCTGGTACATCATAACCCACCTGAGTGCCCCAGTCAAAGCCTTTCTGTTAAGCCCAGTTGGGACCAGCTCCTTCGTGATTTTGTTCTCTGGCTTCGTGGTCTGGGATTAACCTTTCTCATACCTCCACTTTCTACAAAAACAATGTTTTTGCAGGAATCGTGATCTCCAATGCTTTCAAAATGTGCCCACCAGCATTTTATTTGAGGAGCCAGTGAGCAGGGAAGATGCTTCACATTACCAAATTACTGGGAGCTTTGTAAACAATTTTTTGTACAATTTTCTGCTCTGTTTTCTACTGCAGTTTTCCATTGTCCCTCTGTGCCTTTGCTTTTTTAAATTTGTAGGGTTTATTTTAAGCAAACAGCTCCCAGAGCATAAAAATCAACATAAAATCTTTTAAGAGCTAGTTTACATTGACCAGCTGTCACAGAAACAGAGAGAAATGTGTGGGATAGTGGTGGACAAAATGCGTACAGGGGAAGGTAGGCATTTTAGAGTTGTTAAATCCTATTGCTAAGCCCAGGGCTTAACAGGCTTCACATTTTTTGCTCCAGGGTATCATGGTACAGTGAAAGCAAGCTGATGGGCTCCATTAGCATGAATGATAGCTTCCTTCTACACACAAGTCAATTTGCAGGTAAAGTTTTTTTCACACTGTCAAGAGATAAAGAAAGCCTTTCTGAAAATGTCCCGGGGCTGATCTTAGGGCAAGGGAGGGTCTCAGTTCAGTCAAAGCAAATGTTTGCTGACATTGTTCAGCTATTTTGGAAACTGTTAACCGTTGTTTTCAGCCTGACGAAATTAATAAGTGGATTCCCCGAAACCAAACATTAATCTCTGTCATCATCAGCTTCACTTCTTCAAACTTCAGAAATGTTTTTGTTAAATTCTTACTTGAATTTGTATAATAAAGGGACCCCTTCACAAAGCGCTATTCACACAATAAATGCTGTGTGCATTTTTTTTTTTTAGAAACTAGTTTTTTAAAAGATTAGAGCGGTTTTATAAGTTCTCCTTGCAGGCTTCCTCTTGCTTCCTTCACCATTTGGTTCAGTTGGGTCTTTTGCCAATGAATGAAGTAGGAGATGTGGGAGGACTTAGAAAAAAAAAAGAGACTGTAAAAAGAAAGCAGCCCATGTGTTAGGCTATGGAAATCTAAAGAAGACATTAGGGCCAGGCATAGAATACTCAAAGGATTAGATCCCAAACCAGCATGAATATTACATGAAGCATGTTCTAGCTATTAGGCAATACTTGGTGTCACTGGTTGCACTTTTAAAGAGAAATTTCACCTGCATGCTCTAATGAATCAGAAGAGTTAAAACACCCATAAATTACTCCCTTAGAAGGCCACATGTGAAAACTCAAGTGGCAATGCTGCTGTAAATATTTATGGTGGAGTTAAGCACCTGCATACAGAGTGTCCACAATTCTTTAACAAGCTGCTATTAGAGTAGATATTGTAGAAATAGTAAAAATGTAAATAAGATAAATTGGCATATGACTGATCCAGAGAGTGAGTGGAAGCACCGTGGTGAATTTTCAGCGCTTCCCAAGATAAGAAGGAAAAAAAAAAAAAAAATTGGCCTGGTCAGAACATTTTGTTTGTGGCCGATCTCTGCTTGTTTTCCCTCAAAATCTTCGAGGGTCTCAGTGGTAGCTGTGTGTTGTTCCCTTCATTGCAGCTCTGCATGGAGCAGTTGAGGGTATTGATTTGAGCGAGGAGAGTTATCAGGGCTCATGATATTATCACTCAGGCTGCCTGCATCCTTCTGTTTCATCTATGGGGCTTCACCCCATAGGGCTTACTGTCATTAAAATTGCTGAAAATACTACAAATAACAAGCACGGCAAACACTTTCCAAAGACTGTTAAGTTGCCTGCCAGCTTCTACAGATCAGAGTGGAACTCTGGCCCCATGAAGTCAGTATTAACATCCTGCTAACTTCAAGAAGATAAGAATTTTACTCTTCATATGTATGTCTCTGTTAGAGCATGCCATTGCTGCCCCTTCATGCTCTTTCATTTTCCATTTCATTACTGAAAGGAACCCCAGCCCTGGTTCATAAGGAACTAGAAGCATACAAGGAAATTGGCAGGAACTGACTTTTGGTTTATAGGCAGACGGTCTGCATTTGTAATGAAGCTTGTTAGAAGAACCACCATGGCTTTATAAAAGTTCTGTTCTCTCTCCAAGGACATCATGGTCTCTCTCAATTATCAGCATGATGCAGCATGCCCTGCTCACCCAGTAATGTTTGCAATAGCCAGACATAACTTTTAATATTCATTTATTTGAGGGAGATAATACAACATGCTTCACTTTGGATTAATAAAGAAGGAGAGTTCTGATGAACAATGTTTCTGAAGAAAGTATTTGCTTACATGCCTGATCTGCAAGTTGCTGGAGGCTAGGTGAGTGTGATGGTTGGGAAAGTGTACCAGGAAAACATTGCTGTATTTTTCCTTGTTTTGTACTCCTCCAAAGTTATCTGCTTTTGGCCACTGTCCCCATGTTTCTTTTCCCCTTTAGGTATGGGAGGCAGCCCATCCCTAACAAAGGCTAAAACCAAAACAAACCCCCACTAAGGGAGGAAAGATGAAGAGAAGACTTTGAAGAGGAAAATACCTATGTGATCACAATTGGCAAAAATGATAAAAAGATATATAGGGGACAGTCAAAAGATATATAGGGGACAGACAGTGAAAAATAGGGAACCAGAAGGGGACACTTGGCAGGTGACCCCAGCTGCACCCACTGCTCCCTTGAGGCACCCGAGTAGTTGCTAGATGCTGACCATGGCTACCCTGCGAGGAGATGTGAGAGGGCTAGGCATTGGAAATGGGACCTACAGTCCCTGCCTGCCAAATTTTCCAGGGACACAGAATTAGCCCAGAGTGCATACTGGCCCACTGATGCTCCTTGCCTTCTCCTGGTGAGGACACCTCTTAGCATTTTGTGTCTAGGTGGGATGGGCTCTTGAGGCAAGAACTCACAAAGGTGTTGTCAAGGCATGGTATAAAGGTGCTCTCTCTGGTTATCATGTTGTCTTGTACAGTAGCATGTGACCTGGCAAGGCTTGTAAACTTAGCCAAGCGAGGACTGCAGGATTTAACGGCATATTGAAAGACTGTGGGATTTAAGCATATCCTGCAGTCCTGGAACAGGTGGGACAGGGACAGACTGGGAGGAGCATTCTGTGAGCTGGGCAAGCAGCATGGGATCCACCTGGCATTGCTGACCATGGAGATCTGGTGACTCCAAGCAGGTCCCAGGAGAGCAACTCTGGGTGCAGGTTCCCCAGGTTTCAGTGGTCTTCCTTCTTTGTCCAGAGGCTGTCATGGACCTCTTACACAGAAGCAAGAGCACCCTGCTCCCAGAACACTCACCCCAGACAGCTGTGAGATCTGAGATAGGCCAGCCTGTGGATACCTGGGGATTTTAGGGGCAGCGTGGCAGAAAACCTGTGAGGATTCAGCTGCAGAGAGAAGGGAGGTGAATGGTGGCACTGGGGCAGTGGGGCAGCAAGGGAAGGGCTGGAGGGGCACTCTGCCCTCTTCCTTTCTGCCGCCACCTTCCTTTGTGTAGAAGGTGCAGAGGAGAGGAGAAGCAGCTAGTGTGTAAACTCTCCAGATAATCTGATGACCAGCTTGCATGGTTAGGGGAAGTCCTACATGATTATGTGGTGCAGCACTGGCCATGTCAGGCCTTTGCTCTTGACAGGAGGTGGTGGCAGTTTGGGAGCTGGTGGCAGCTTTTTGCAATTCCTGCTCTGCTTTTCCTGGTCCAGGCGAAGGCAGAGGCAGCAGGGAAGGAGCTTCAGGGCTATGAGCTGTTGCAGCCAGCGTGTCTAGGCCCTTCTTGTCCTGTCACTTGCAGAGACAGATTAGTGGGGGTGATGGACTTTTGTGCCCATTCTATTAATTTACTTTACTTTTCTGAGCAATTTGAAACCCCTTTCTGTGAATTTTGAGCTTTCTGACATAGAAAAGAAGCTGGAAAGATAAGGGAAGAAAAAGAAGAAATATTTAAAGCAATAGAGAATATGTAGGAGGCTTATAATTTTGAAAGGATTATCTGCCAGTTTCTAGGAACTGTGATGGAGTCACATTATGTAGCACAAGCCAAAGATAGATGGGAATGCTTTGAAAGAGCTGAGGCTGCCAGCAGCGTAGATTGCTCAGGTACAAGACTCACAGTGCTAAACTTCAGCAGCCCTGTCTTCAAAGTAGTTTTGCATCACTCTGAGGCAATGCCTTTCGCAGCATTATTGCACATCCCAGTGAAGCACATTAGACCATTCTGTTTCCAAATGTCCAAATTTCTCTGTTTCCAAGCCACAGAGCGTCTAAGGGAAGGCAAAACCAGAGCTGATCTAGGGATTCAAGGGCCATCATGAATGAAAGGTGGACTCAGAGAGAATTATTCAGAGGCTACAATGGTGCTGGTGTCAGGTTGCGCCCAGTTTGTCATGATTTCTAGATCTAGCATTCCTAGGAATGCCCTTTGGGACACCTGGACATCGTGACTTTTAATTTCATCCATAGCTTCTCCTTTCATAAATACAAAATAGTGGTTCAAGAGATTTTGCCAACCTAAATACGTATATTTTGTTTAATGGAAATAAATAGTTCAGCAGAGAAAGGGCGCATGGGAAGAGTGAAACTGAGAGAGTAGCAAAAGCTGAGTAGTTAAGACACTAGCTACCATTTCTGATCCACGGACTTTACTGTGTCTTGTGCAAGAAACTTATTCTCAGCACCAACTTCCTGGGGAAAAAAAAAAAAGCACACTCTGCAGTAAGAAAGCCCACATGCCATTTCTGAGCCTGGAGCTGGCATTCAGGGTATTAGAGGTCTCTTCAATGTAATTTTGACTGAGTAATTTGTGAAATTTACTTATTTTTAAAAATAAGGTCTTGTCCTTCATGAAAAGAAATGCTGGTTCAGCTGCACGCTTTGGCCTGCCTGCTGAAGTTTGATTATCAGGATTAGTGGGGCTTCTCTCTAGCCAAAAGTGGGACAAGGATGTAGGCAACCTTCCTTAGATGCAAATTGCTGTAGCTGCTCTATTTTCTCTTGCAACTCCATGTGGTGGAGCCCTCAGGGTGTCAGTCATTGCAAGTGAGGCAGTGGAAGGTCTGCATTGCCAGAAGGAAAGGCTACTGAAAAGATGGACACTTATATAGAGGTAGAAGTCCTCTTCGGAGTGTTTTTCTGAAGCTCCTTACAGGTGTCATAGACCATAAGCTGCTGATCTAATGGCAAGACACTGCTAGACTGAAAGCTGGGGACGGGTCCACCTTCCTCCCTTCTGCACTGCTCCTTCTGTCCTCTGCTGTGTCCCCCTTTCTGCTTCCTCAGGTACTGGGTACATGGTTCCTTACAGTGAGATCAGATGGGCTTGACTTCTCCAGCAGGGTTGCTGCTTCAGAAAGATCTCAAAGAACCAGTTTGGGAGGAACTGAACCACAACCCCCATTGAAGGAGGGACATTGTTGCTCTCACCACCCATCACACCTGGTTGACTGAGAAGCCTGGCATCCTGCAAGAGGAAAATCCCTGCACTGAACCATATATAATTTTATAGCATATCTCTTGCTAGTATGTTTTGATGTAGCATTTTCCTTATGGAAACGTGATCAAATACCTCACAGCTTGTGTTACAGGTACCAGGAATTAGCAGAATGAACCTACTATGTCTCTTTGGGGGATTCTTCTTGTCCTCCATCTCTTGCATACTTGTACCCAGAGCCACTGAGGTCGTGAACTCTCTACCCAATTCTTTCTGTCAAGTAGAGATACCTCAGCGGTGTGCTATGCCTAATACAGGAAAGGTCTGATTTACCCAGTATCAATGATCCCACTGATCCTAACCCTAAATGTCAGGCGAGCCAGATTTAGCCTGGTGGGGCAACATGAGACTGCTTACTTGGCTGTGGCTGCTCACCTGCACCCTGCTCACCTGCACCGAGTGATATTCACGTTGTTTTTCTCAAGTTATTCAAATGAGATGATTATGGGAGTTTTCCTCTCTCCCACAAAGGTTCTCAGCAATTTAAATTTCAGTTGAAGAGGAAGTTATTAAAATGTGAAAATTAGAAGGGTGGTGAGGCACTGGAACAGGTTGCCCAAAGAAGTGGTAAATTCTCCATCCCTGGCAGTGTTCAAGGCCAGGTTGGACAGAGCCTTGGGCAACATGATCTAGTGTGAGGTGTCCCTGCCCATGGCAAGGGGTTAGAACTAGATGATCTTAAGATCTTTTCCAACCCAAACTATTCTGTGACTATATGATTCTAATTCTTAGAGGCAAATTCAAACAGAAGTCTGAAACTTTGCGTGATCTGCACAGTTGAGATTTAAGAAATAATCGGATGCTTGTGTGACACGGGGACGTATGTGTCCTTGGACTGAGAAACAGAACCACATTTGAAATTAAATCTGTCAACTTCTATAAATGTGAATTAGATGATAAAATTCAGTGTCTTCTCCAAGAAACTTTTGGAGGAAAATGAGACCATGTAAAATTTTTTGTTTAAGGCTCCTCAGACTTACCTTATCCTTTCTCTGAAGTATTTTCTTCTTTGAAATTTAGAAATACAATGTAATTTATTATTAAGGCTGATCTGCATATACATTGAATGAAGAATGTACTCCAAATACATCGTTATTAAAAAAGCACTAAAAGCACTGTTTTAAGTTCTCTTCATCTTTCTTCCTCAGCCTCTCAGACAACTTTATGTGAGAAAATGCCATTTACAGACTGCTGTAATGGTATTTTGTGGAGATCTTTGCTTGGATCTTTGGCTTCAAATCAACAAAAAAAAAAAGCCAAGCAAACAAATAAGCTCAGTCAGTCTGTCTGATTATCTAGGCACCTATCTGGGTTTTATAATCTTGCTAGTATGTGAGTATGCTTTACATAAAATCGTCAGCAACAGAGCAGTCTCTGCTGAATTCTCCCTCTTCAGAGTCAAACTTAGAGTGATTTTCGTCTTCCCATGACTTCACTAGTAATTTTCCCTATTTTTTCTCTCCTATTTTGTAAAGTAAAGGCAGATCACCAGAACACAGGATGGTATCTGCCCCAAGTTACTTTTCTGGTGAGAGGACTTTTCTAAAAAGAGAGCTTTTGCTGCGTTTCCTGAAGGGAGACAATCTCTGGACTCACTCATCTGATTTCCTCTGTGCACGTGTTGCACAGTGGGATCCCGGGGCTAGGGATTGCATTTCCTCCTGTTCCCGCACTTCTGCCTAGGCTCTACCTGTCTCCTGGCAGCCACAGAGCTCCAGCTGGGCAATGTTGCATGATGGGACCCTAATTAGAAAATTAGGAAGTTATCATCTTGTCTCACCTATACTTAACTTTAAATTGGTGGTTAGAAGTAATACAGTGTACCTGTACAATTATTTAAATAGATTTCCCCCTCTTAAAAACCTGCTGAAATCATTTTGATCTTCAGTTACTGATTTGGACTCTATTGAATAATACCTGTTTCAGCTTAAATCAAGCCTTTTTCAATTTCTCGGTATGTGTATGATCCAACTATGAGGTAAATAAGCTAAATTCTGTAGAAACAATTACATTAAAAAAATAAAAAAGTAAACGTCTTTTCTTTGTTCTGGTAAATAAAAATGATTCATATTCCTTATTACTAGTCTTTAAAGTAAGTTCCCAGTAACACATTTCAAAGTATTTCATAAGGGAACATGGGAACATTAGGACTCTTCTAATCTTACGTATTCCTACGTAGGTATTATCTCCAGCAAGAGAAACTAGTCCCTGTACAGGAGATTAAAATTCTACTTTTCCTTTAATGACGCCTTTTGCTATTATCCCTTTACCCCTGTGGCAATAATTTTATCTTAGCTTGGTTAGGATGGAGTTATGTGATTCTCTCATAGGTCACTTTCATCACCATCTGGCAATTATTTTAGCTGTACTTAGGCACTGACAGAGGATGGATATCTACATAGCTTGTGTTTCTGCTCTTTTGCACACACTGCTGAGTGAAGCACAAACACAAATAACTTTCAAGATCTGATCTGACAGGCCCAATCCAATAAAGAGAACAGTTGCCTACAGGTTAAATGGCACAAGACCTGTTCCTGTCTGACCTCCCAAACAGAGCCTGAAACCCTGGGTGAGGGCTTTGGGATGCTTGTTGAGTCTTTGAGGAGGATTTGGCATCTCAGAGTAGGTTCCAAACTGTGCAGTGCAGTAACCCACCTCTTGCTGATATCCTATGCATAGATAGCTGCCTGGAGTTAGTCATGGGGACATTTTGCGCATCACGGTTTCTGGTCCTCTGGCATCTTACTTGGAAGTGTCTAGATTACCTTGCTCTGGATCTGTCACTGTGCAAGGTGTAAATCATCCTGTGATGGCTCATGCAGGTGACCAAGGATGGCTCTGTTCTACTGAAACTCTGCAGGAGGGATGAGATGCCCCACTTCAGTGCTGTGGGTAGCTGTTCAGAGCCCTCATCTCAGTGCCTTTCTTATACCCTTTTCTACCAGTGATCATGAAGCAGTCCTGAGAGCAGGGTCAAGAACCTGAAGCTCTTCTTCCCTGACCCTGCTGTGTCGCCTCCTACTCAGGAAGTCAACTTGGCTCACTTTGGCTCTGTGGTAGGCGAGAGGCTGCTCAGCTTTCATTATCAGGACAACCCTGGCACTGCACACAGGCCTGGAGCCAAACATCTTGAACACCTTGATTAGCAAAGGCCTTCTGAGGTTTTGATGGCAGCTGAACAGGGACTTTTAGGGTGGTGTATGTGGGCTATGTCTACTGGTGGCATGGGAGCTGACATAACAGCTCAGTGCCACTGCCAGGAAGGGTCCTGCTCTGACCCTCTTCATGCCCACTACTTCCCATCTCCAGGTGGATGCTCCTTCTGCTTGTTTTGTACCATTTCTTGGAGTCTCTGAATGAATGCAGTTTGTAGCTTAGCAGAAATTTTACCCTGTAAACACAAAAAAAGCTGGATGGGGCAAGAGCAGGCAGACTACCGGAGGACAAAGTGGAGGGAACAAGACCGCTGTGAGCTCTGGCCCACGTGGGACTGTTGGCTGACAGCTTGGCTTGCAGCTTGGGAAACGGCAGCAATACTGACTTCAGTCCCATCCCCATCCCCTGCTGTCCGTTAAAGGCCTTTTTGAGTCTAGTTCAAGAATCCCAGAAAAATCTCTCATTGAAAACGGAAGAGTGGGCCAACCCATGTAGCACCCAAGGCATCTTATCTGTAATTATCCTCTTGTCTAGCCCTTCTGGAGACCAGGGCTTGTGGAGGGCTGGTGTAGACTTCACCAGTGCCTGGGTTTTGAGAGTCAAATTCCTGTTTGGTAACAATTGACATTGTTCTGCATAGTATAATGAACCTCCCCCATCACAAATGGGCCGTGATGATCTGTGCTAGCTGAGAATCTGCTTTTTATTCCTCTCTCAAGTTACATGGAAAATAAATTTGGTAATAACATCATAGTTCCTAGAATATAAGAGCACATCCCACAGCTGGTAACCTCTGCTGTAGAAAGAAGCAGAGCAGGGCAGTGTGCAAGTCAGGACTGAAGAGACCTGGCAGGGCTGAGGAGAGCTGGAACAACTCACACAGCATCTGCAGGCGCACCACATATGTGGACCAGCACTCAGAAAAAAACAAGGTTGTTAATATGCTATACTGAGAGATAATTTAAAAGCCTCCCCATAAAGAGAAAAGCGTTATCCCCAGAGCAGTAAAAGGTATTCCCAGTTCTGCTAGTGTTTGCTTCTCTTGCTCAGACCCCAATCCCACAACATGCCTCAAGCTCAAGCGTTGTGAAAGCAATTACACATGCATGTACATTTTAGGTCTGCCCTGATTCAGGGCCTCCCCCTCCACTGAGCGTGTCTGAAGCTGCGATTAGCCACCTACTTATGCAGAGGTTAAAATCTGGCCCTTAACCTCTTTCCTTTTTAGTTAAGCTTCCTGTGAAATGGGTTTAACAAATATAACTGGCATGTTATTTAGAGTAATACTTTTAATGAAGTGACTAATAAGTGTAAACAGGTACCTAGCTATTAGCATAGGTATATCTGTTTAACCTGTCTTATTTTTACTTATTCAGGAGATTTTCACTTCAGAAAGTCAACCATATTGTCAGGTTGGCAAGTTCTCACTATCAAAGATTCCCGTTAGTAAGAAGCCTGATGTCGTAAAGGGAATTGAGCATTTCAGGTCAGTGTGTCAGGATGAGAGAGAATTAATGCTACTCCAAGGCTCCATCAACAAGCTCATTTAACTGCAAGGCTTAATTGCTTAAAGATTTTGCACTTGAAAACCGGATTGTAAGTAACAAGAAATTACAGCAAGGATGAACCATCTAATTTGCCTTTATTTTCTTGTATGTGTAAAGTTACAGTGATTACAACACTGCAGTATTTTCACTTCCTTCTGTGAGGACTTCTGGCTTCCTGCTTTTCGGTTGTTGGCCCACATACTGCTAGAGATCCTCAGGCTTCTTCTCCGGGGTCCCTGGGAGGTATGAGGCAAGCAGCCTAAGACAAGCAGGCTTTACATTTGCTATTCAGGGATATACTCTGGCCCTTCCCCATGCTTGTCTTTCTCAGGAAAAAGAGTTAGGGATGTGTAAAAGGATGAAAACCTCTGAGTTTGATGCTGCAATTAAGAAACTATGCTCATACTCTGAGGTAAAATGATAAACAGGATACAGAAAGCAGGCTATTATTGCTACATTTCTCTCCAAATGAAAGCAGCTTTGTGGTAATTACATGACAGCTCTGATGGCTGATTAGTTATAACCCCACGAAGAACATGGGTTTTGTAGTACTTGCACTATTTAAGAATCGGGTTGGGAGGAATGTTCGAAACCCTCTTGCTTCAACGCACAACCTTGACCAGAAAGGAGTCACTGCCTCATCTCTAACACTGCTGAGTTGAATTATCAGAGGTTCAGAAAAGCAGCAAGCTCCACAGGAAATTGCACTGGAAATACCCCACATAAAACATTGGTCCTGGCTACTAGGGCTAAAATCTTTCAGCACCATTGCTTATTTCCAAGCACAGAAGTGGCTCAGATAGATACCTACTCAACTGCACCTACTCTTTTGGGAAGTTAAAGGTGTGTTTTAGCATGGCTCAGCTTTGTTGCTGGTTACCTGCTCTGTGTTTGGAGCATATGGTATTGATACAATGCTCATATGGTTATGAGTATCATGGCTCATATTGCAATGATGTAGGGAAGCACGGAAAGGAAAACCAGCTAAAGGTCATCTGGGAAAGAAATGAGAGCCGAGTTCACTTTAGAAAGTCATTAGAAAGCAAATGAGGACACTAAACGGATGCAAGGGTGGGGAAGAAAAGCAGAAGGATGATCTCAAAGATCAGGCAGCAGAATTAGGACATTCTCCAGATGGACTTTGCAAGGATTAGGTCCTAAGGCCATAGTTAGCTAGACTGGCCTTGGAGGCTAAGCTTCCTCAGTAAGCTACTAGTACTTTTCCCCTTAGGAAAAGCTATCAGTTCTTTTTTTAGGTGGCTGAAGTTATTTAAAGTTTTGGTGTTTGTGGCACATCACATTTTAATTAACTGTTTATTTAACAACAAGCTGCAGTATAAGGTCACTTTAAAACCCAAACTCTATACTTGGTCAGACCAACAGGAGAAAATGAGTATATTCCATTTGGATCTGAAGTTGGTGATCTTTTATTTCTGCTCTTTCTTCGAGTATGAACAGTGGGAACAACAGACAAGCGAGGAGATGTGGTCTGGCATAGTGAAAGGCCCTGCTAGAAATGGACATTTAAAAGCCCAGAATATTCTGCAATGGTTTCACAAGCATAGGATGACACTTAATGCTGTTGTCCCCAATTTATAGCTTCAAACCAAACAGTTTAACAAAGGAAACAAAAGAAATACTTTATTGGCATTATTAGAGATTCCAGCTATTGATATGCAATGACACTGGTCACAGTGTAATTGAAACAATTCTCCTACAGCCAGCGAGGGGCCATTAGACCTTAATTAGAATTGGGTTCTATTTTCTGTTCCATCTAAATTTTAAGTTTTACAAAGAGGCTACTCAAAAAAAAGCCCTTTCTCCCATATCCTTAGAGAATATTTTAGGAAGAGGGTTTTGTTTAACAAAGGCCTGTTAGTTCTCATTTTTTGAAAGGAAAATATTCTGTTGTAGGGTAACCCAAACTTTTGCACACATCTACAGTCATAGGAAATGGCATAGGAAAATGACCATAAATAAATATGTTTTTGACTTGGAGGTTGTGGTGTAGCAGTTACTTTAATATCTGGGGAAGGACTGCGGAAGTATAGAAGATGATTATATTTTTTGCTTGTTTTTTTGCACACTATTGAGTTCAGAAAATGAGAAGACCTATCCCCACCACATATTTGAAATAATTAGTATTTGGTGTAATTATAATTTGCACCAAAAGAAATAGGCAAACCTACTGTTCCATTTACAGGTAACCTTAATTTTTCTATTTAAAATAAAGTGGTGCTCTGATCATTCATATACACATTTTTTGATTCAGTAACAGCTCATAATTCAAAAGAAATTTGAGTTTCTGTACCACTACAGACATACTTTCATTTTCCCCCAGTAAAATAGGAGTGGTCTTTGACATCCCTGGTTTTGTGTCAGGCCAACTTTGATGTAGCTTGAAATAAAAATTCCCTTTCATTTCAGACTTTTCAAAATGAGAACATCAAAATATTTTGCTTTAAGGAGAGACTGATACAAGTAATTTAAATTCCTTACCTAAAAATACCCTGTTCATTTTGATCAATGTGATTTATTTTTTTTTTAGCAAATAAATTGTTGATGCAAGAAATAAAATATTGTTCAGATTTCTTCTTGCTCCTTCCTTCTTCCTCTTGTAAGTCAGTATTGCCTTTCCTCTGAAGGTGAGGAGACACACTTGGGAGATACAGGGATAGAAAATAACTGTCAAAACCAGTAATCTGAGGAAAGGATATTCTTAGTAGTAAAGAGCAGCCTAAAGAGTCTTCTTCAAATTTCCCTGAAGAAGTATGGAAGTAAAAAAATTCTGTGAGGCTTTTTCCAGTTACCCCCTGACAATCAAATAATAAAAAAAGTCAAATAGCTGCCCAGCTGCGCAGTGTTATGCGCCCAGCATTGGGAGCACGGCCCAGTTCATGTTTTACTCTCCTTGCTTCAGACTATGTTTTCCATAAAGGGTCCTCTCCCTGCCCTTCCCAGGCTTTGGCTTTGCTAACAAAGTCAAGAAAAACTCATAACAAATCCCAGCCCTGTTCTTCTCTACGTCTCAGGCTTTCTTAGCATTTGCCTTCCAGGGCTTGGGCGTGGGAAACTCCCCTTTGGGGGAGTGGGGATGCCACTGCAGAGCCCAGTGGGTGGCCAGGATTTCCCCTGGAGCCTTACTGCAAGAAGGGAGGAGACCTGTCCAGGGCTTGGAGGGAGGGTCAGCTGCTGACCTAAAACCAGGTGACAGCAGCATAATTGATGTTCTTAAAAATCTATCACACAAATAACCCTGAAATTCCAGTAAAATACAGTGTGAATAATGGCATCACTTCTGCACAACATTCACCTGTTTCAGATTTTGAGGTGTTTTTCACAAAAAATTATGGGGTTTAATACTTCTCGTTTCCAAAGCTGAATCACTTCAAAAAGGTCTTTTTTTGAAGGCTCATCAGATAGATATTTTTGGCAAATGAGACATACAACTTGTTTAGCTAGTCAACAAATGCTGTCCATTTGCCAAGAGGGATTTAGTTTTGTCTGAAGTGATCAGTTTGTACGGTAATTTCTGGACACAGGAATAAGGAAATTGGACACATGTATTGTTAGACCATTGTCTCCAGGGAATTAAACATATCAACGTATATTTCAGAGATTTATTTTTTTAAAGTTTATAGTACTCATGCAATTTTATTAAACAAAGACCTGTTTACTAGAGATAAATGTTCGTATTGCTTTAGTCTGTAATATCCTGGACATCCATCAGAACCACGGTCCTTGTTGCAATACAGGGAACGGGCACAGGCTAAGGTTTCTGGTTTCAACACCAAGCAAAAGGAAAGCATGTAGGTTTTCCAATGTACTTGGGAAATGTTTCCCATTTTCCAATGTGGGAAATGTGAGGGCATGACCTGTGCTGCCATGAAGAAGGGAAATTAGGCTGCCCATGAAGAAGGGAAATTAGGCAGTGAGAATATCGCGCATAGCAGGATTACAGCAGAGGTTCAGGTAATATCTCGGGCTGGATTAATCAGGAAGAGAGTTTCTCTTCTCTTAAAGAAGAAGACTTGTAGGCTGCATCTGCATGAGATAGTTGAACCATTGCTTTGGTACCAGAAATAAGGCTTACCCAGTTAAACTTGCATCTGTCTTTTCTGTATAGATTTGTCCACTTCTTTTGCATGTGTGCATGCAGAAAAAGGATGTCTTCGGGACCAGGTATATGTGAGGTGAACAGAGCCATGCAGACTCACCAGCCCAAAGTCTTTCCATGTCTGGACAAATTGTGAATCCGGAGGAGGAAAGCAGGGGACAGTTCTGCAAGTGTTGTACTACCTATAGCAGTGAACTATACCAGAGAGGATGAAAAAGTGACGGCAGGTGGTCCGAAAACTTAAATTAGTACAGATGATAAAATCTGTTGGTAGCACCAAAGCCTGAAGTTCCTATCTGGCAAACAAAAAAAGGTGTGGGAACTGGAAATTAAGCCAAAATCTGTGTATTGTATTTCAGTCCTAAATGGTGACTTGAAATAATGAAAGTCTGTGTTTCCCTTCCTCCTCTCTGTTTTTGTTGGCCTCTTGAGAAAAGGGAAGCTTTGAACAGAGCAGACATGTAGGGAATTCCCCAGTGGAAGACCTCCTCTGCCATGGAGACTTTTCCCTTTATTAGTAAGCCTCAGTCACTCCCCACATTAGTAAGCCTCACTCAGAGATCCAGACTAGCCA